>NC_134489.1:26645465-27245465 GCF_040206685.1 Ascaphus truei
ATGAGGGTAGAACAGAAGAAAATTGTAGAAATATGTAGTCAGATAGTTGGGGAAAAAGAGATGGTTAGTGAAGTGAGTGGGGAAGAAGTGGCAGAGTTTTTTGACGAAAGCTGGGAGGAAAAAAAAAGAAAAAAATATCTTGACAAGAAAGTAGAGGAGTTTGAGGAGAAAGTAGGAGAGGCAAAAGTATGGGTAAAGATGATACAGGAAGCAAACCCGTTTGGGGGGATAAACCAAATAGTAAGAACGATAGAGTCGGTGCTATCTCACAAGCAAAGAATGTCACCAAAGGAGTTTGAGGCAGAAAAAAAGAGATACAAGGATGATTTAGTTAGACAAATAGCATGTAATGAAAAATATAGACAAAGGAGGTAAGGGAAATGTAGGTTTGTGATAGTAGTGGAAATGGTAAATTGAAAATTTGATTTATACATGTATAAAATGTATTGGTCGGGCACTTGGTGATGTTTATGGAGATTTAAGAAATATGAATTGCTGATTAGAATAGTTTTTCTTGAAGAAATTTTTTGGATTAATAGTATTGTTTTTGAGGGAAAAATATGTGATGGATAAGACGAAGTTATGGAGTTAATGTGCAAGGTGAATAAATGTGTATACAGTATGGTGTTTGAAGAAATGTAAATATGAAATGTAAGTTGTTTTGTGGATGTGATGATTTTCGGAAAAAGTTTATTATTTATTGTAAATAATATGAATGTGAATAAAACATTAAAAAGAAAAAAAAAAAAAATCTGTTCTTATCAGTTTAATATCTGATACGTCCCCTATCTGGGGACCATATATTAAATGGATTTTTAGAACAGGGAGATGGAAGAAGAGCTTGCTCTGTCCACTCCACGCATTGACCTGGTATTGCAGTACCTCCAGGACCGGTGCACTTCCCTTTGGGGATATTTGGCTTGTATCAAAAAATAGAAACAAATCACCGTCTGACAGAAAAAAAACAAACATGCATTTTTGGCTCTTTCTTTTGCAAAGAAAGAAGAAGATGAAATGACGACAAAATAAAGCCTCCTTCTTTTTGCTGTGTCTTGTTTGCTCTTTTGCGTGGCTTCTTACTTTCTTTTCTTTTCAGCTCCTCCTCGCATGGAGCAGGAGTGCCGCCTGCTGCCTAGCCTAATTCAGTCCGAACGAGCAGATGCCTAAGAAACTCCTGTTGAAGCTGTATCCAAATAGCCTGCATAGCAAACACTGCAGCAGCAAGCAGCAAATGCCTTGACTTGCTGGCTTCTTGTCACAATGGCTGGCTGGCTGGCTGGCTGAAATGACCTGAACTGAAAAGCCCAGCCACTGGCTGCTTGCTTGCTGCCTGAGTTTCATGGCAGCCCAGACGAGTCGGCTAGCAGAGAAAAAGTGGGCGGTTCCTATGCAAATAAGCAGACGAAGCCTGGTGCCGGAAAAAGAACTGGAAGCATGTGCCTTTTTGGCTGTTTGCTGGCCATGCGGGCCCCCCAGCAGTGTGTGCGGCTGCTTTTCTTTACTCCATAGAAAGTCTTTGGCTTTTGCATCCGTCGTCGTCGTCGCCGCCGCTGCTGCATAGACTCCCCGGGGCTGTGTCGGAAGGAGCGGAGGGACTGGAGGCATGCCTGCTGGGGGAGGAGGCGAGCGGGCAGCCAGCGGCTCCCTCTGCCCTTCTCCCTAAAGCATAGCGCCCCCGGCCGTCGGGCGGCGCTCAGGCGGGGGCCCATTTCTGGTTATCGCTTCTCGGCCTTTTGGCTAAGATCAAGTGTAGTATCTGTTCTTATCAGTTTAATATCTGATACGTCCCCTATCTGGGGACCATATATTAAATGGATTTTTAGAACAGGGAGATGGAAGAAGAGCTTGCTCTGTCCACTCCACGCATTGACCTGGTATTGCAGTACCTCCAGGACCGGTGCACTTCCCTTTGGGGATATTTGGCTTGTATCAAAAAATAGAAACAAATCACCGTCTGACAGAAAAAAAACAAACATGCATTTTTGGCTCTTTCTTTTGCAAAGAAAGAAGAAGATGAAATGACGACAAAATAAAGCCTCCTTCTTTTTGCTGTGTCTTGTTTGCTCTTTTGCGTGGCTTCTTACTTTCTTTTCTTTTCAGCTCCTCCTCGCATGGAGCAGGAGTGCCGCCTGCTGCCTAGCCTAATTCAGTCCGAACGAGCAGATGCCTAAGAAACTCCTGTTGAAGCTGTATCCAAATAGCCTGCATAGCAAACACTGCAGCAGCAAGCAGCAAATGCCTTGACTTGCTGGCTTCTTGTCACAATGGCTGGCTGGCTGGCTGGCTGAAATGACCTGAACTGAAAAGCCCAGCCACTGGCTGCTTGCTTGCTGCCTGAGTTTCATGGCAGCCCAGACGAGTCGGCTAGCAGAGAAAAAGTGGGCGGTTCCTATGCAAATAAGCAGACGAAGCCTGGTGCCGGAAAAAGAACTGGAAGCATGTGCCTTTTTGGCTGTTTGCTGGCCATGCGGGCCCCCCAGCAGTGTGTGCGGCTGCTTTTCTTTACTCCATAGAAAGTCTTTGGCTTTTGCATCCGTCGTCGTCGTCGCCGCCGCTGCTGCATAGACTCCCCGGGGCTGTGTCGGAAGGAGCGGAGGGACTGGAGGCATGCCTGCTGGGGGAGGAGGCGAGCGGGCAGCCAGCGGCTCCCTCTGCCCTTCTCCCTAAAGCATAGCGCCCCCGGCCGTCGGGCGGCGCTCAGGCGGGGGCCCATTTCTGGTTATCGCTTCTCGGCCTTTTGGCTAAGATCAAGTGTAGTATCTGTTCTTATCAGTTTAATATCTGATACGTCCCCTATCTGGGGACCATATATTAAATGGATTTTTAGAACAGGGAGATGGAAGAAGAGCTTGCTCTGTCCACTCCACGCATTGACCTGGTATTGCAGTACCTCCAGGACCGGTGCACTTCCCTTTGGGGATATTTGGCTTGTATCAAAAAATAGAAACAAATCACCGTCTGACAGAAAAAAAACAAACATGCATTTTTGGCTCTTTCTTTTGCAAAGAAAGAAGAAGATGAAATGACGACAAAATAAAGCCTCCTTCTTTTTGCTGTGTCTTGTTTGCTCTTTTGCGTGGCTTCTTACTTTCTTTTCTTTTCAGCTCCTCCTCGCATGGAGCAGGAGTGCCGCCTGCTGCCTAGCCTAATTCAGTCCGAACGAGCAGATGCCTAAGAAACTCCTGTTGAAGCTGTATCCAAATAGCCTGCATAGCAAACACTGCAGCAGCAAGCAGCAAATGCCTTGACTTGCTGGCTTCTTGTCACAATGGCTGGCTGGCTGGCTGGCTGAAATGACCTGAACTGAAAAGCCCAGCCACTGGCTGCTTGCTTGCTGCCTGAGTTTCATGGCAGCCCAGACGAGTCGGCTAGCAGAGAAAAAGTGGGCGGTTCCTATGCAAATAAGCAGACGAAGCCTGGTGCCGGAAAAAGAACTGGAAGCATGTGCCTTTTTGGCTGTTTGCTGGCCATGCGGGCCCCCCAGCAGTGTGTGCGGCTGCTTTTCTTTACTCCATAGAAAGTCTTTGGCTTTTGCATCCGTCGTCGTCGTCGCCGCCGCTGCTGCATAGACTCCCCGGGGCTGTGTCGGAAGGAGCGGAGGGACTGGAGGCATGCCTGCTGGGGGAGGAGGCGAGCGGGCAGCCAGCGGCTCCCTCTGCCCTTCTCCCTAAAGCGTAGCGCCCCCGGCCGTCGGGCGGCGCTCAGGCGGGGGCCCATTTCTGGTTATCGCTTCTCGGCCTTTTGGCTAAGATCAAGTGTAGTATCTGTTCTTATCAGTTTAATATCTGATACGTCCCCTATCTGGGGACCATATATTAAATGGATTTTTAGAACAGGGAGATGGAAGAAGAGCTTGCTCTGTCCACTCCACGCATTGACCTGGTATTGCAGTACCTCCAGGACCGGTGCACTTCCCTTTGGGGATATTTGGCTTGTATCAAAAAATAGAAACAAATCACCGTCTGACAGAAAAAAAACAAACATGCATTTTTGGCTCTTTCTTTTGCAAAGAAAGAAGAAGATGAAATGACGACAAAATAAAGCCTCCTTCTTTTTGCTGTGTCTTGTTTGCTCTTTTGCGTGGCTTCTTACTTTCTTTTCTTTTCAGCTCCTCCTCGCATGGAGCAGGAGTGCCGCCTGCTGCCTAGCCTAATTCAGTCCGAACGAGCAGATGCCTAAGAAACTCCTGTTGAAGCTGTATCCAAATAGCCTGCATAGCAAACACTGCAGCAGCAAGCAGCAAATGCCTTGACTTGCTGGCTTCTTGTCACAATGGCTGGCTGGCTGGCTGGCTGAAATGACCTGAACTGAAAAGCCCAGCCACTGGCTGCTTGCTTGCTGCCTGAGTTTCATGGCAGCCCAGACGAGTCGGCTAGCAGAGAAAAAGTGGGCGGTTCCTATGCAAATAAGCAGACGAAGCCTGGTGCCGGAAAAAGAACTGGAAGCATGTGCCTTTTTGGCTGTTTGCTGGCCATGCGGGCCCCCCAGCAGTGTGTGCGGCTGCTTTTCTTTACTCCATAGAAAGTCTTTGGCTTTTGCATCCGTCGTCGTCGTCGCCGCCGCTGCTGCATAGACTCCCCGGGGCTGTGTCGGAAGGAGCGGAGGGACTGGAGGCATGCCTGCTGGGGGAGGAGGCGAGCGGGCAGCCAGCGGCTCCCTCTGCCCTTCTCCCTAAAGCATAGCGCCCCCGGCCGTCGGGCGGCGCTCAGGCGGGGGCCCATTTCTGGTTATCGCTTCTCGGCCTTTTGGCTGCGATCATTATGGTCGTTTGCTGAAGGGCCAACGGAGAGAGGGACCGACCCCTTGGCCTTGGAGCATCGCCCGAAAGGGCTAAAGCTCCCTGCTGCTTTTGGGGGGACGCACCCAATCTTGCGACAGAATCGAGATGGCGGCTTTCTATACGGGAGCGCGCATGAAGAACACCCTGCGGATCCATGCGGATGAAGAAGTGAGAGGACAAGTTACCCTGAGATACGTCATGGAGAAGATCTTAAGAGACGTGCTGGGCGTTCCAACCGGGATGCTGTTTTGTGTACAGGACTTTCCACGCCAAGGTAATTACGACATAACCTTCGTTGTGCAAAGCGATGCTTTAAACGTGTACGAAAATTTCAAGAAATGCAGAGGTGACGATAGACTCCGAGGAGTGTCGATAGAACCTTGTTTCATGATGGAGGAATTGCCCCTTATCGTGCACATGTTTAACCCTTACATGAAGACGGAGGACATTACTACCTTCCTTAAAAGGTATTGTGTTTCAGTTAAGGGGGGCTTCAAACAATCAAATAATTGGGGTGTCTTCAATGGCAAAAGGAAGTATTGGGTGCAGTTCAAACCAGATGCTGGGTGTATAGGTGGAGTTATGCAGCCTCCTGCAAACTTTAGCATCGCAGGAAACAGGGGATACTTATGGTACCCTGGTCAACCACAGTACTGCCGAAAATGTTTCTCCTATGGTCATACTCAAGAGAATTGTGAAAAGACATCGGTGGTTTGCAGAAGATGTGGAAAGGATGGGCATATGGCGGCAAATTGTGATGCACCGCGCACTTGTGATCTATGCGGAGACGCCAACCATGTCTCGAGACAGTGCCCTGAACGGACATATGCTAAGGCACTAGTTGCCGAACAGAGAGCACATGAAGAAGGAGGTGAAATTGAAGAGGCCAGTACGCCAGAAACCCCTGAGGCGGAAGCAGTTGCAGAGGTAGCAGAGAGTGAACTATCAAGCGACATAGAGCCAGAGATGGGGTCGGTTACTTTGACGGAGAGAGAAGTACCTCTTGTGGAGGAACAAGGAAAGACGGATCCAGAACTTACAGAAGAAATGGAGGTCCAGATGATCCAAGAGAAGGGGAAGCCCGCAAAGCGCAAAGCGGGGGAGGGAGGAGAATCGGCGAGTAAGACCCGTTTGATGGAAGAAAGAGATAGTGAAGGTGACACAATAGCAGACTTTCATATTTCGGACATTTCGTCAAGTTCGGAAAACCCAGAAAGCCCAGGTCAGAGTATTGAGGATGACCACTCATCAACGAGCTCAATTATAGGTTATGCATCAGAAAAAAGAGTGGATATTTTTGGGAAGATGATAGGGGTGCTGGAAAAAAAGAAAGAAGGGGAAGAAACATGAGTGTTGAAAGGGAGACTTTTGGCCCTCAAACCTTTCTTATCCTGATGCTTATTATATGCTCATTGAATGTGCGCAGCATAAGGAGTGCAGCGCGCAGAGCAATGGTCCTGGACTACGTTAAGCATACAAGGGGAGATATTGTATGCCTGCAGGAATGCGCTTTGGAACACGCCCCAAGGGTAGGGGAGTGGAAGGAAGGACTAGCAGTGTGGTCACCTGGGAGTGCATGCAGGAATAGTGGCATCGGGATTTTGATTAAAAACCATAGGGTGACAGTAACCCAAACGGTTATAGTGGAACCAGGTCGGATAATGTTAGTGGTGTTAGAGGTGGGGGGTAATAGATTTAGACTTTTTAATGTATATATGTCTCCAAGAAGGAAGGAGAGGAGAGTACTGATAGAGAGACTTAAATTGTTTCTACCGGGCTCTGAACCAACAGTGGTGGTGGGTGATTTTAATTGCACGGTGGCGGGGGGTGATAGAGAGGGGGTAGGAGATGGCGGAGGTGTGGACAGCACGGGTGTTTTGCTTCAAAATCTAATAGATGACTTACACTTAAGTGACCAGGGGAAGGTTTTGGTGCCGAAAGAGAAGCGTTTTACTTGGAACAGCGATAAAGGAACAGCCAGATCTCGGATCGATTTCTTCTTGACACGTGGTCTTAAGGTGAGTACGGTCACTCAAAAAGAGGTGGTGTTCACTGATCACGTATGGATGGAAGGGAATATATGCTTAGGTGAGGAAGCTGAGTATGGAAGGAGTGCTTGGAAGCTAAATGTGAGGCTGCTTGAGGATGAATGGGTAAGAAAGAGTTTTGAAAGGATGTACGAAAGGTTGCAAATGAAGAAGGATGAATATGGGGACCTGAGTGAATGGTGGGAGATGGTGAAAATGGAGACTAAAAGTTTTTTTATTAAAAGAGGATGTGAGAGTAAAAGGAAGGAGAGAGAGGAATATGAGAGGTGGCATTTGCGCCTTAATTTTTTGTATAAATTGAGGAATTTTGGGGAGGAGGTAGAGTCGGAGATTAGGGAGGCTAGGGAGAAGATAAAGGGGATGCTTGAGAAGAAGGGAAAAGAGATAATCTTTCAAGCTAGGATAGAAAGAGCAGAGCAGGGTGAAAGGTGCACGCGCTTCTTTTTCAAGAAGGCGTATGCAAGAAAGGAATATATGAAGAATGTAAAAGACACAAATGGGTTGGAGGTGACTGAAAGGAGAAGAATGATGGAAGTGATTGAGGAATTTTATAAAGAGTTGTATGAAGTGAAAGGAAGGGATGAGAGTTTTGAGAAAGACGTGTTGAATGCACTAGAGAGGGTGTTGGAGAAGAGAGACCAGGAGGTATTAGACAGAGAAATTACAATAGGAGAGTTGGAAGAAGCTCTGGACAAGGGGAAATCAAATAAAACCCCTGGAAGTGACGGTTTACCCTACGAGTTTTATCGGACATTCTGGGGAGTCCTTGGCAGGGACTTCCTGGAGGTTTGTGAAGCATGCTGGAGGAAAACAGAACTTCCAAATTCGATGAGAGAAGGCATAGTGATTTTAATCTTTAAGAAAGGGGACAAATCGGAGCTTTCAAACTGGAGACCGATTACTTTATTAAACTCAGACTATAAACTTATAGCAAAAGTTTTAGCCAATAGAGTTAAAAATATAGTGGATCAAATTGTTGGGGAGGAACAGGTGTGTGCAGTGCCGGGAAGACAGATTGGAGAGAACCTAGCTTTATTAAGGGATGTGATTGAAGATTGTAAGGGAAGGAAGCAAGCCATGCTAGTTACAACTCTGGATTTTGAGAAGGCTTTTGACAGGGTTTCTCATGATTTCTTGTACAATGTGCTCGGGAAAATGGGAATCCCTGGACATTTTTTGGGGTTTATAAAAGTTTTGTACAAGCACGCTTATAGTCGGATTCAGGCAAATGGCTTTTTGACAAAACAGATAGAGGTTAAGTCGGGCGTGAGACAGGGGTGCCCGTTCTCTCCAGTGGCGTTTATTTGTGCACTAGAACCATTGGTTCGTTTAATTAACAGAGATAAATTTATTAGAGGGGTAGAGATTCCGGGGAGTAGAGGCCGGAGCGTCAAAATTTTAGCATATATGGATGACGTTACTCTAGTTTGTAAGTCGTCAGTCGCCCTCAAGAGAGCTCTATTCCAGACAGATATTTTCTGCCAAGCCTCTGCTTTTAAGATCAATAGAGCGAAGTGTAATATTAAGGCATTTGGGGAGATAGAAGGGTTGGGGGAACTGAACATTCCCGTAGTTGAGGGTCCCCAAGAGGTATTAGGCCTTAGTTTTGATAACAAATTGGAAGGGACGCAGAACTGGGTGAACTTGGAGGCTAAACTGAATAGGAAAATAAGTTTATGGTCCATGAGAGCCTTGACCCTAGAGGGAAGGAACCTGATAATAAAGTCAGTGTTCCTCCCGAGCATATTATATATCGGCCTGATTTTTCCTCCAACGAATGAATGGTTGCGAAAGATTTGGAGGTTGTTGTGCACCTTTTTTTGGGGATCCAAGATAGAGAAGTTAAGAAGGAGTAGAGTAGTCAAATCAAGAGAAAAGGGGGGGAAGGGCCTTCCTGATTTGGAAGTGTTCTTGTACGTAAATTATATCAGTTTTTACATACGTAGAGTAGGTAGGGAGGAGTTGTTGTGTTCACAATTTTGTGAATACATGCTGGGGGGAATGTGTAGAAGACTTTGGGAAGTTAGGAATGACCTCACGAGACCCTTTTGTTTCAACCCGTCACGTTTCTATAAAGTTATAGAAATGTATATTTTAAAATTTAAGGTGCAAATGCTGGGAATGGAGGTTTGGAAGACTAGGAAGAAAGTAACAAATGTGTTGAAAGAGAGGGAAAGAATGGAGATGATTGGGGGATTGACTGGAGAGCAAATGAAAAAGGGATGGAAGATGGTGAATGAGAAGTATCTGTTTAATGAGCAAAAGGATGTGGCATGGATGGCAGCATGGATGTGCCTCCCGGTGCGTGAAGTACAAAAGAGATGGGAACTGGCTGAAACGGACAGATGCCCGAGAGAATGTTGCGAGGCAGTGGAGAGCGTGGTCCACCTACTCTGGGAGTGTCCTTTTGCAAGGGCAGTGTGGAGGAAGGTGGGCCCACTGTTCAAAGAAGTTACGCTTTTGAAAAGTTTGAGTCTAGAGAGAATGTTGTTTGGTTTGGGTAAGTATGAGAATGGAAGAGAGAGAGTGGCGTGGCAACTGATAAACTGCGTGAAAGAGGCTCTATGGCAAATGAGGAATGTTTTGGTGTTTCAGCAGGATGAGGTGAATGTGAGAGATTGTGTTAAGGTGATTTTGAGCAGGATGTATCTGTATTATAGTATAGATAGAAAATCAAATAGAGATCTGGCTGACCTTTGGAAACGTGAATCTTGGAAGGACCTAGTGTAAATGATGGGAGTGGAGGAATTTTTTTTCCTCTAGAGGAAAGAAGGGGAATGAAAAGATAGGAAAATGTTTAAAATTATATGTTTTTTATTTTTTTCAATATCAAAGCATAAAGGGGTGTTGTATTATGGGTGGTTTTTTATTTTTCGAAAGGTTCTTGCTTTCTGTAAAAATAACCTGAACATTTATTTGAAATAAAGTACAACTTTAAAACAAAAAAACAAAAAAAAAAAAAAAAATCTGTTCTTATCAGTTTAATATCTGATACGTCCCCTATCTGGGGACCATATATTAAATGGATTTTTAGAACAGGGAGATGGAAGAAGAGCTTGCTCTGTCCACTCCACGCATTGACCTGGTATTGCAGTACCTCCAGGACCGGTGCACTTCCCTTTGGGGATATTTGGCTTGTATCAAAAAATAGAAACAAATCACCGTCTGACAGAAAAAAAACAAACATGCATTTTTGGCTCTTTCTTTTGCAAAGAAAGAAGAAGATGAAATGACGACAAAATAAAGCCTCCTTCTTTTTGCTGTGTCTTGTTTGCTCTTTTGCGTGGCTTCTTACTTTCTTTTCTTTTCAGCTCCTCCTCGCATGGAGCAGGAGTGCCGCCTGCTGCCTAGCCTAATTGTTAGGTCCAGTCTACCTGACCAGACCTTAGAGCAGGCAACTTCTTCTACTCGACCCGGGGAGATTCATCACGCAGCTGCTATATGCTTCTGGTCTCAGATATGATAGTCGAGCTCGGAGAAGCAAAGACTCAATGCACACAAGGTAGCCGAGTCATCACTTCTGGTTTTAATATGCCAAGAGAGGAATATTTATACAAAAGGCAAGGACAATACATCGTGTGTCAATTTCATACATCTGTTACAAATTCAATTCCAATGTATAGATCATACATCTAAAATGACATATACCATCTGGCCTACATTAGTAGAAATAGGGATCAAAGGTCAATAACTACTAATGGGGTCAGAAACAAGACTAGCGGTCTTGTTTCTTATAATCTTGTTTCTTATGTAATAGATATCCTGGGACAGCTGGTCTAAAGCTGAAATACTTTTACCATCTAGTCTTCTTGCGAAAATAAAGCTTGACACATATTTATTTTAACCTGTTCAGTCCCTGAAAAGAACAGAGCTGGCAGATACAGTTTTTAACCTTACATTCCCTCCTTTTGTTCTGGAAGAACAATCCAATCGACCAGTCCCATTTATTCTTCTACATACCACTCAGGAGAGGAAAAACTCCAAGGGAGAAACCTCTAAGAGACCATGGGGATGCAGAAACCTATCTCTTTTAGGTACCTCGTTTGATAATCAGAGATGAACATATGGGTGGTTGACGAGTACCAAGACTATTGGTATTTCTCGCTCTCATTGTGGGAAACATATACATAACTGTAGAGCTAGAAGCAGAAGCAGCTTTCTTTTGGCAAAAATAGAGCTGATTACACTTTTAGCCATCTGAATTAACATATACACACAAAGTAATAAACTTGCGATTGCCATGATTCCATAAAGAATTTTCAATCCCAACGCACCTAGCCAATTTCCAAGACCAAATGTCCAATCGAACCCTTTTGGTTCCTCTCGCATTCTAGATTGAATTTCTGGTAGAGTGTCCATGTCATGATGTATACTTTTTGATTGGTCATCAATATAAACACAACATTCTTTACCTACTAACTTACAAACCCCTCCTTGTGCTGCCAACAGATAATCTAATGCCATACAATTTTGCAATACTGTTGCTCTAATTTGTTGCTATTTGCTACTGAGTCTTAAAATAGCGTCTTTAGTATCGTTAAAAACGGCATCTATATTGACTACTAAAAAATCCCCTTTTGCATATAAATCATACATTCCTAAAAAGGTATTAGACCTCCCGCAACTCTCTTAACTGAGCTACTTTTAATAATTAATGCCTTTCAATTTCGTATCCTTTGCTTAGGTAGGGGGAACATTATTTAAATTCTATTTCTGAGCATAAGTGGGGGTTGGTGTGGGTTAATATTTCCTAGGAGCGACTGCCCAACACATACATCTTACATACTACATTTACTCAGAATATCGGAACAGACAAAATGGATGCCATAGTCAAAATGGCTGACTTGTGATCCTTTCCTTGTGGTTGACACACACCCTTCCCACCTTCCTCATATCCAATCTTCTCAGCCCCCTCGTATCCTTTAGAGACAGTCTTTTTAAAGAACGGTTAACCATATCATTGTCCTGCCGGACCAAAAAAATATAGTCCCATAGTGCATAACTTGATTCCTATCTGGCCATTGTATCGGCCCAGTTGATTTCTTTTTTTGGTCTCTTCTTCTGGGGGACTGCTGACATTTTCATCACCAAAAAGAGACATAGCATCGGTGGGGGGGTTGCAACACACTTCTGGACCAAAGTATTGCTGTTCATAACACAGAGTAATGAGTAGGACAAACATACATACAAAAACATCCACTAGCTTCGCTCCCAGTGAAATAATCTAACCACCAAGTCCCAACAAATCCCAACCCTCATTTCTACCTTTAAACACTAAAATCACTTTCCCAAATAACATAACCTGGTTTAGTTGCAGGATAATACTTTATCTATCCTTCTATCACAGAGTCAATAACTTCCCTAGGGCAAAGTCGTATTTCTACTCCCTTCGTAACCAGTTTCTTTTATATATATATAGTTCTACAAATATCTTATAGCATCTTGTCTTTTTCCAAGGGGTTAAATATAACTCTCGTGTTCCTGGGGTGCAACTTATTGGGTATGGATAGTACATTGGGTTACATTGCACATAAGATGTGGGCTTTGTTTACCAGGATTCCATTATATAACAAGAAGGTGTGCATATATGCTATACACAGGACAATAAAACAAAAGACATATTATTAAACAAAATATTCCTGTTACTACCCTATCATCTTAATGTGAACACCACTTATATAAACCTAACAGCATAAACATTGTAATTAAAATAATAAAACCTGTAAAAAAGGTTATTAAAAAGTTCAAAGTTCATATATTGAGGTCCGGATTTCTGGTACGAACTTTTCTCCTTCTTTGGTTAGTGCCGGGTTTTATTGTGACCCAAAACACCAACTGAAAATAACTGTGTCTTTAGGCCTTCCCTTCTGTATTGAGGTTTAATTTTGAAGCGACTGTGGGTGCACTTGTGTAACATGGATCCAGGAAAATACTCTGACGGGGTAGCATCTGGAATGGGCCTCTCCACTTTAGATGAAAAGCGCTTTTGCGTCACCTTTATCTTCATCTAATTAGTAGGACTGCACCTGGACATGAGACACTCAAACAATTGCATTAGTTTCACACAATAGACGCTGATTAAAATCGTCTGTTTAGAGCATAATCATACAACATTAAATCTAAAATGTACCTGGGGCGACCATTGGTTTTCCCATGAGAAAAATTCTTTCTGATTGTCACGGTAGGCCAGGCCAAATACACCTTTATATTTAAGGGATCAGTCACAAGGCAAAACAGGCAGAAAAATACATTGCGGTTTATTCGGATAGGACCTTGGAAACACACAGAAACACAAGAAACAGAGAATATACTTTGGGGGACCTTATACTTATTAGGGAAATAACTTGGGGGGATTTGGGCTCAAAATCAAGGAGTTTGGGGGACACAGGGAAGCCCTAGTGTAATTCACCCTGCGCACTGTCAAATCATGCCTGCTTGCTGGGGAAAATTAAGTGACTACCAGCACTTTGGACCCCCCAACTCCTGCAACCAAAATAATTATATTTCCACCCAAATATCCCCCTAAAACTGACACACAAAATTTCACAGTTCAAGGGCTAATGGAACATGACATAGGAAATAACAGGGTCAGTTCACTTTCAAGCACTCCATATCTGAGCTGGGGCATTGGAATGCTTATTCACATGCTAATTCACCAACCTGGGTTTAAATCACCGGACAAGCACAATGCATTGTATGTTTAAAACACATACAACCAACATGTAGACACAAGAGCTTGCACTCCACCATTTGCACCTATCATGTGGGGTTCTAAAACCTTCTCTTCTCTAAGACACCAGCTAAGAATACCTTGCTGACAGGCCAAAATATCCCCTCCGTTTTCTATCATGTGCCAGGAGACTGCTCTGCAGCTATTTCTCATAAGGGGCCACCCATACAAGGCAATCCACTTATATACTCGCACAGACAGCTGCAGTCCCATGAGGCAAAGGGAATACACAGAGAATGCATTAACTAGCCCACTGGTCTTACACAGTTAATCCCACATACACAGTTCCTAGCTTATACCCCTAAGGGGGACAGTATCAAAGGGAAAAATTATAGGCAACACAGTAAGGTACAATATTAGACCCAAGAGCTGACAATCTCAGCCCTTGCCATTCGGTTTCAGGGGCAGCCAGCAATAATAACAGCAATAACACCCTCCTTTTGTTCACTTTTATTACATGTGAACAATATCACATAAAGGATAACAGCATTTAAAGCATAACCTTAATGGAATTGCTTGACGTATAGCAAAACTAACCTGAAACCTTTGGGTATAAAATTTACATTAAAAATCTCAAAAAAACCCCTACTGAATATAAATATAATCTGCTATAGTCTTCTGACAGAAACTTTTAGAACACCAAATAACATCTGGTTTGCTGAAAGAACAACCTGTAGCATAAAAACCTCATAGACACAGATTTAAAGGTGGGACACATTTGAGAGAAAAAGATGGTTAAAAAATGATAAAATATTAAATATTTGATCAACTTTGCAGAAAAATAATTCCACATAGAACCCTCTAGTATACTGGCAGACCTGGCTAGGGTCCCTTTTCCATGCCTTTTTTTTTTTTTTTTTTTACTGCTATTTCAGGGTCTGCACACTTATAAGAACCTCAGCACTAGCGTTTTGTTTTTTTTTGCTGATTACATTGGACTAGTGGTTACTTTATCCACTTCACTGTTCGCACTGCAAGACACTAGTTTAGTGATTCTATGCAGTTAATCAGTGATCCAGAACATTACATTGTGCTCATACTATAGGTTCTGAGCATTTAATATCTGTTTTAATTCCCATCATTTTACACGGATATTAAAGATTTAAGTTTTAACCACTTTATTACCCACCCACCAGGTGTTTAGAGTGCTCATTCTAGGTTACTGTCCTTTGTTCATTTGAACTCTATATTAATCAATTTACAACTGTTTCCATTTCAAGCCATATAACAAGCTCAAATAACTTCTGGGCTTCCTGCCAAAACCTTGTAACAAAAAAAAGGTTAATTACTGGTTACTGCAATACAATTTAGGACAGCTTGAAATATGCAGCTCGTCACAGAGCCCGATAATGTTACTGGTATTCAAAAATTACAACTGGATCTTTGTTTAACAGAATATTATAGACTTAATATATACTTTAGACAGTTTTAGTTACTGGTTATACACAAAAACAGCACAGAGTGCAGACACAAAACAAACAGAATTTTACGCTTCATTCACACATTCAACCAGTTTTTACAAAAATAACAGACACATATTTTCTCACCTATTCTAATAAATAGGAAAACAAAACAATTTGATCCTGCAGACTAAATTTATAAAGATATCCTTTTTTTTCATATCATAATTAACTTTTAAAACTAATTTTAAAATGCTGAGCTTCTAGTTAGCTTTGTGTCTAGAATATATTTCGCCTGTTATTTCTATATAACATATTCACCTGATTTTATCTGTGGAGATTTAGAGAAAAAGAATTGTAATTCTGTTTAAGGAAATAAATCGCCTGGCCAGTACGATAAACATCCTTATTATTCCAGTGACAGAACTGTATACAAAAATAATTAATCCTTTCTTTATTCTGTTTTTCTCCACAGATACCCAAAACTTTCCCCTTTCCAGTATTAATTAGTTTATATTATAATGGGGGTGTACTCCTTTTAAAAATTAAATTTCAACATGAGCAATTAATTATATTCTTATTTTAGAAGCACTTGCCCTGAATAGTAATTTTGTATACATACAATAAACCGTTTTTCTTATTATTCAATGCAAATAACACTTTCATATGGATAGAATTCACTCAGATTCTTACAAGCACACACACAGGGATTACATACAATCAACCTTTTTATCATATTCATGCCTGAAAATGTAATAAAAACATTCTAATGGAAAAAGAAACCTATACCTGTTATACTCTTGTTTTCCACTTTTCAATTCAGACGGGAAAATATTATTAATTCAACTTAATATACACTCATACTTGGTTAATGTGGCACAAATAATTTGGGTTTGCATGTCTTAAAATTAAATTGGAAAAATTATATGTTTCTGTCTTTCTCTCTCCTAAGAGCTCTGCTGACTTGCTAACAACATTTCAACAAAAAGAAAACCATCTCTGTAACTTGTCCTATAAAACAAAATTCTTATTATTTCAACTTTCTAATTCTTGTCTCTCTTTTTTTCTTCTCTGTCTTCAACATTCCTGTTCCTTTCCTGTGTAACAAATCACTGGGGGGGAAAAAGGTGGGGGCTAGAGCAGCTTATACATGCAGGCAACTTGAGAGGGAGACAGACAAAAAAAAATCTTTTATCTTCCCAGCTTTGTTGCTGTGCTTGAGAGTTAATTGAGGCACCTATGCCACACTGCATTCATCCATAAGGGTTATTTTAACTCATCCTACAGTACATTTCTTCATACAGTATACCTATAATCCCATAAACAATTTATAAAGGAATTTTATCTTAACAAGCATACAATAAGGTTAGTCTTATCATTCTTAATATCTTAACCTAAACAATTATTAGCTTATCCTAAATTACCATCATATCTGAGACACCATATCAGTACAGCCCGTTTCAATTAAACAAATGGGACTCCAACCCTTTGTTATATAAATCGGAGACTCAAACTCTCGATTCTCAATTAAACAATTGGGACTCCAACCCTTTGTTATATAAATCGGAGACTCAAACTCTCGATTCTTCTGCCCTATAAAATTTAGGTTCTTTAGATTCGCAGAGAAACGGTGAGAAACAATAAAAAATGTTTTTCTCACCTTTTTTCTGTGCAAATCCCACTTTTTTCTGACACCATTTGTTAGGTCCAGTCTACCTGACCAGACCTTAGAGCAGGCAACTTCTTCTACTCGACCCGGGGAGATTCATCACGCAGCTGCTATATGCTTCTGGTCTCAGATATGATAGTCGAGCTCGGAGAAGCAAAGACTCAATGCACACAAGGTAGCCGAGTCATCACTTCTGGTTTTAATATGCCAAGAGAGGAATATTTATACAAAAGGCAAGGACAATACATCGTGTGTCAATTTCATACATCTGTTACAAATTCAATTCCAATGTATAGATCATACATCTAAAATGACATATACCATCTGGCCTACATTAGTAGAAATAGGGATCAAAGGTCAATAACTACTAATGGGGTCAGAAACAAGACTAGCGGTCTTGTTTCTTATAATCTTGTTTCTTATGTAATAGATATCCTGGGACAGCTGGTCTAAAGCTGAAATACTTTTACCATCTAGTCTTCTTGCGAAAATAAAGCTTGACACATATTTATTTTAACCTGTTCAGTCCCTGAAAAGAACAGAGCTGGCAGATACAGTTTTTAACCTTACACTAATTCAGTCCGAACGAGCAGATGCCTAAGAAACTCCTGTTGAAGCTGTATCCAAATAGCCTGCATAGCAAACACTGCAGCAGCAAGCAGCAAATGCCTTGACTTGCTGGCTTCTTGTCACAATGGCTGGCTGGCTGGCTGGCTGAAATGACCTGAACTGAAAAGCCCAGCCACTGGCTGCTTGCTTGCTGCCTGAGTTTCATGGCAGCCCAGACGAGTCGGCTAGCAGAGAAAAAGTGGGCGGTTCCTATGCAAATAAGCAGACGAAGCCTGGTGCCGGAAAAAGAACTGGAAGCATGTGCCTTTTTGGCTGTTTGCTGGCCATGCGGGCCCCCCAGCAGTGTGTGCGGCTGCTTTTCTTTACTCCATAGAAAGTCTTTGGCTTTTGCATCCGTCGTCGTCGTCGCCGCCGCTGCTGCATAGACTCCCCGGGGCTGTGTCGGAAGGAGCGGAGGGACTGGAGGCATGCCTGCTGGGGGAGGAGGCGAGCGGGCAGCCAGCGGCTCCCTCTGCCCTTCTCCCTAAAGCATAGCGCCCCCGGCCGTCGGGCGGCGCTCAGGCGGGGGCCCATTTCTGGTTATCGCTTCTCGGCCTTTTGGCTAAGACCAAGTGTCTGAAACCAGAAGGCCATCAGAGAGAGGGAAGGGCCGGCACCTTTGCCTTGTGACATCGCCCCAGGGCTTAAGTCACATGCTGCTTTCGGGGTGCCGCACCTAAGCTCTTCGGGAAGGCGAGGACGTCAACGATGGCTGCGGGAGCGAGCCTGAGGAACACGCTGCGGTTCCAGGTCGTGGAGACGGAGAGAGATCGAGTGGGTCTTACCTTTTTCGTGGAGAAGGTGCTGAGAGAGATCGTGGGGCTGGATGCGGCAAAGATCTTCTGCTTGCAGGATTTCCCGAGGCAAGGAATATTCGATCTGACCCTTTGCGAAGAATGTGACTGCCTGAACGTCTTGCAGAGATGTAAGGAGGCTGCAGGAGAGCCCAATATGCGTGGGATCAGCATTGCACCAAGCTATATGATGGATGAGAGATCGGTTGTTGTTCACATGTACAACCCGTACATCTTGAAGGAAGATATCATTTTCTTTTTGAAAAGATACTGTACGGTGGTAAGAGGAGGCATTGAGATGAAGAACCCGTACAACATGTTCAATGCCAAAAGGCGGTTTTGGGTGCGCTTCAGGCCAGATGCATCATGTGTTGGAGGCGTAATGCACCCCCCGGCTAGTTTCAGCATCGGTGGAAACAGGGGTTTCCTCAATTACCCTGGACAGCCGACCTATTGTAGGAACTGCTTCAAGTATGGCCACACAAGAGTCGACTGTGAGAAAATAGGGGCAGTGTGCCGTAATTGCGGAGAGGAGGGACATATGGCATCCCACTGCAGTGTCCCTAAGAAATGTGACTTATGTGGGGAAGGAGGCCATCTTTTCCGCCAGTGCCCGCAAAAGAGCTATGCACGGGCGGCGAGGGGGGGAACGGATATGAAGGACACTTTCCAAAAAGGGGGAATGGACAGTTCTTGGGGGGGACAGCCAACGGAGACCCAAAAGAGGGAGGAAGAGCTTTTTGTAGAAGCAATAGCCCGAAGTTTTGAGGTGGGGGGGGGAGATGGATTGGGAGTTCTCACCCAGGGGTCAGTAACAGATCTTTTGGGGGCAGCACAGCCGAGTTGGGGGGATCAAATGGAGGTACAAGAGGTGCAGAGTGTGGGGGTTTTGACCCAGGAAGAGCAGGGGGAAGGAATGGAGGTAACTGTGGGGGAAAAAAAAGCTCAAAAACGTAAGCAAGAGGTAGATGTAACGGAGGGTAGACAAGTAGAGATAAAGGGGGAGGGCCCAAGGGAGAAAATAGAGAAAACACCCGAAGGGGAAGCTGCTGAAGTGAGAAGTCAGAAGGTTTTATTAGAGAAAATGGAAGAGTTTCAGAAAGCAGTTGGAGATGTGGATTTTTGGGTGTGGGTGTTTAGAAAACAACATGTTGGGAGCAAGGATGCTCAAATTACAGAGAGACTAGATAAATTGATGTGTCAAAGGAAAAATATGTCTAAAGAGGAGTATGAGCAAAGCAAAAAAGAAGAGGTACAGTGGCTAGAATTTAGAGATGGGAAAAGAGTATACAAGGGGAGAGAGGGGGAAGAGTGGATGGAATTTGAGCAAGATATGGGTATTAGTGAGGGAGAGGAAACTCGTGATTTGGTGGTCTCTCCAGAGGTAACAATGGTGGAAGAAACCCTGGAAGATCGTTGTGTGGGGGGAGAGGAGAAAGACATAGTATTTACAGACTGGGCCCCGGAGATTTTAGATGGGATAGGCAGAAGTGATGAGAGCAGACCTATTAGGAAGGGGCAGGGAGACAAGGTAGAGAAAGTGGAAGAGGAGAGAGAAGTGAAGATAGGCCCGAGTGGAGTTGGAAGAAGGGATGTAAAAGGGCTGAGTGGTTCAGAAGAGAGTGAAGTAGCAGATCCTGTAACTATAGGAAGGAAAGGAAAAGAGGAGGAAAGAGGGAGGAAGCCAAGCGCTACACCAAGACGTAAAGTAGGTGGAACAAGTAGGAGTGAGAGTGAAGAGGGAGTAGTGTCAGGTATTGGTGAGAGTGATAGCGATTTCGTAGGGGGGACTCCAAAACAGGGAGTAACAAAATTAACGGAAGGGAAAAGTAGCCAAAAGAAGGTAGAACAAAAGAGCATAGTAGAAGTATGTACCAAAATAGTGGCAAACGAAGAGAGAGCGAGCTCGAGTAGGGTGGGGGTAGAATCTTTTTCCAAAAAAATGATAAGAAAGAAAGTAGAGGAAGTGCAAGAGATAGTGGGGGATGGAGAAGGGTGGCTGAATTTTTGGAAAGAGATAAACCCTTTTGCTGACTACATGGTAGTAATAGAGTTATTAGAAAAGGTAATTCAAATGAGAAAGCAGAGGACAGAGCCAGCCTTTAAAACTTATGCAAAAGACTATATGGAACGAATAAGAAAGAAGAAGGAAAGGGCAACACGGGATCCAACCTTTTTGGGAACTATATGTTAGTGATTTCAGTTTTTCCTTAGGGAATGAACTATTCTAAGTTTTGAGTTTACGTATAGGAAGTGAAAACAGTGTGTTGGATGAATATCTTTGTTGTTTGGGGTTATTGCATGTAAAGGGGTTTTTGTTATTATTTTGAAAAGTTTTTTGTTTTTCCTTTTCTTTGCTGAATATGTATCTTGATGTTGAATATGTAATATATGGGTGTTAAAATGTGAGATAATGTAAATTTTTTGTACATAGAGGTGTTTTTGGGAATTAAGAAATTTGAAGTTTCTGTTAGAATGTTTGATTTATTTGTGGAAATGGTTTGCTTATTTACTGTTTGTAAATATTTTGAAATGTGAATAAACATTTAAAAACAAAAAAAAAAATCTGTTCTTATCAGTTTAATATCTGATACGTCCCCTATCTGGGGACCATATATTAAATGGATTTTTAGAACAGGGAGATGGAAGAAGAGCTTGCTCTGTCCACTCCACGCATTGACCTGGTATTGCAGTACCTCCAGGACCGGTGCACTTCCCTTTGGGGATATTTGGCTTGTATCAAAAAATAGAAACAAATCACCGTCTGACAGAAAAAAAACAAACATGCATTTTTGGCTCTTTCTTTTGCAAAGAAAGAAGAAGATGAAATGACGACAAAATAAAGCCTCCTTCTTTTTGCTGTGTCTTGTTTGCTCTTTTGCGTGGCTTCTTACTTTCTTTTCTTTTCAGCTCCTCCTCGCATGGAGCAGGAGTGCCGCCTGCTGCCTAGCCTAATTCAGTCCGAACGAGCAGATGCCTAAGAAACTCCTGTTGAAGCTGTATCCAAATAGCCTGCATAGCAAACACTGCAGCAGCAAGCAGCAAATGCCTTGACTTGCTGGCTTCTTGTCACAATGGCTGGCTGGCTGGCTGGCTGAAATGACCTGAACTGAAAAGCCCAGCCACTGGCTGCTTGCTTGCTGCCTGAGTTTCATGGCAGCCCAGACGAGTCGGCTAGCAGAGAAAAAGTGGGCGGTTCCTATGCAAATAAGCAGACGAAGCCTGGTGCCGGAAAAAGAACTGGAAGCATGTGCCTTTTTGGCTGTTTGCTGGCCATGCGGGCCCCCCAGCAGTGTGTGCGGCTGCTTTTCTTTACTCCATAGAAAGTCTTTGGCTTTTGCATCCGTCGTCGTCGTCGCCGCCGCTGCTGCATAGACTCCCCGGGGCTGTGTCGGAAGGAGCGGAGGGACTGGAGGCATGCCTGCTGGGGGAGGAGGCGAGCGGGCAGCCAGCGGCTCCCTCTGCCCTTCTCCCTAAAGCATAGCGCCCCCGGCCGTCGGGCGGCGCTCAGGCGGGGGCCCATTTCTGGTTATCGCTTCTCGGCCTTTTGGCTAAGATCAAGTGTAGTATCTGTTCTTATCAGTTTAATATCTGATACGTCCCCTATCTGGGGACCATATATTAAATGGATTTTTAGAACAGGGAGATGGAAGAAGAGCTTGCTCTGTCCACTCCACGCATTGACCTGGTATTGCAGTACCTCCAGGACCGGTGCACTTCCCTTTGGGGATATTTGGCTTGTATCAAAAAATAGAAACAAATCACCGTCTGACAGAAAAAAAACAAACATGCATTTTTGGCTCTTTCTTTTGCAAAGAAAGAAGAAGATGAAATGACGACAAAATAAAGCCTCCTTCTTTTTGCTGTGTCTTGTTTGCTCTTTTGCGTGGCTTCTTACTTTCTTTTCTTTTCAGCTCCTCCTCGCATGGAGCAGGAGTGCCGCCTGCTGCCTAGCCTAATTCAGTCCGAACGAGCAGATGCCTAAGAAACTCCTGTTGAAGCTGTATCCAAATAGCCTGCATAGCAAACACTGCAGCAGCAAGCAGCAAATGCCTTGACTTGCTGGCTTCTTGTCACAATGGCTGGCTGGCTGGCTGGCTGAAATGACCTGAACTGAAAAGCCCAGCCACTGGCTGCTTGCTTGCTGCCTGAGTTTCATGGCAGCCCAGACGAGTCGGCTAGCAGAGAAAAAGTGGGCGGTTCCTATGCAAATAAGCAGACGAAGCCTGGTGCCGGAAAAAGAACTGGAAGCATGTGCCTTTTTGGCTGTTTGCTGGCCATGCGGGCCCCCCAGCAGTGTGTGCGGCTGCTTTTCTTTACTCCATAGAAAGTCTTTGGCTTTTGCATCCGTCGTCGTCGTCGCCGCCGCTGCTGCATAGACTCCCCGGGGCTGTGTCGGAAGGAGCGGAGGGACTGGAGGCATGCCTGCTGGGGGAGGAGGCGAGCGGGCAGCCAGCGGCTCCCTCTGCCCTTCTCCCTAAAGCATAGCGCCCCCGGCCGTCGGGCGGCGCTCAGGCGGGGGCCCATTTCTGGTTATCGCTTCTCGGCCTTTTGGCTCAGATCATTGTGTCTGAGTCAGGGGCTTAGCTGGGACTGTGCACCCTTGGCCCTGTGGCATCGGCTCCTTCGGGAGTCTTAAGCCACTTGCTGCTTTTGGGGGGGCACGCTATCCTGAGCTTGCTAGGAAGGCGATCGAAGAAAGATGGCGACAGGCGCGCATCTTAAGGACACGATCCGGTTCCTGATTGATGCAGAGGAAAGAGACCGTGTTGGGCTGAAGTTCGTGGTCGAGGACGTGCTGCGGAGAGTCGGAGTGGACACTGGGAAAGTGTTTTGCCTGCAGGACTTCCAGCGCCAGGGCATCTTTGATGTGACGTTCCGTATGGGAGGAGATTGCCTGGATGTCTTCGAGAAAGTGAAGGAAATGATGACGGACCCGAGCATGCAAGGGGTGAAAGTCATTCCGAGTTTCCAGATGGATGAGAAGATGGTGACGGTACATATGTACAACCCGTTTGTGCCAATAGAAGACGTGGTGATGTTCTTGAAGCGATACAGCACAAGTGTCAAAGGTGGTGTAGAAGTAAAGAACGCGTACGGGATGTACAATGGAAAGAGGAGGTTTTGGATCCGGCTCAGACCAGACCCTGGCGGTGTGGGAGGGGTGGCTCATCCGCCCTCAGCTTTTAGCATTGGTGGGAACCGGGGTTTTTTGAACTATTATGGCCAACCTACATATTGTAGGAACTGCTACCAGTATGGACATACAAGAGATTTTTGTGAGAAAACTGGGAGAATCTGCAGGAACTGTGGAAAAGAAGGACATTGGGCTGCAGATTGTGATATTCCCAAAAAATGCGATTTGTGTGGGGACATTGGACATCTCGCGCGGCAGTGTTCAAAGAAAAGCTATGCGCGTGCAGCCAAAATGGGTTTTGGTGCAGAGGAAGCAGATGATTTAGTGTTTAATGGTAGGATACAGAAGAGAATAGGGGAAATGCAAGGGGAGGGATTGGAAGCAGCCTTGGCTGAGCGGGAGAGGGAGGTACTGAGAAAAAAAAAGGAGGAGGATGTTTTTTTGGAGACCTTCGCGCAGAAGCCTGAAGTAGTGTTGCAGGAGGGGGAAAGGGCATTATTGCAGAAAGGGATAGGGGGAGAAGAAACAGAGACTGTGGTTGTGTCTGCCCCAAGTTGGGATGAAAGCATGGAAGCTCAAGACGCACAGGGGGGGGAGGGGAAGTCTTGTGAAGAACAGGAGGAGGGAATGGAGGTCACAGTAGGGGAAAAGAAGCCCCAAAAACGTAAAAGTAAACAGGAAGTAGGTAGCAGAGAAGCGAAGGAGGACCAAGGGGAGGAGAATAGAGAGGGGCCTAGGGAGAAAGTAGAGAGGGTAGTAAAGACAGAGAGGGGTCAGTTAGGGGAAGCACCAAGAAGGAGTGCTTTAGAGGAGAAAATGGGGGAGTTTCACCGCGCAGTAGGGGAGGTAGAGTTCTGGGTAGCGATTTTTAGGAAGCAACATGAAGGAAGTACAGATCAGCAAATTATAAAAAGATTAGATGAAGTAATGCACCAAAGGAAAAACATTACAAAAGAGGAATATGAGGAAATGAGAAAAGAGAATATACATTTGGTGGAGGTGAAAGAAGGCAGAGCAGTCCTCAAGGAAAGAGAGGAGGAAAGGGAGCTTTTTGGAGAACTGGAGGATATTAGTGAGGAGGAGGATAGTAGTGAGGAAGAGGAAGTAAAAGGTCTGGGAAGGTCCCATAAGGTGACCCTGGTAAGCCGGACAGAGGTGACAGTGGTGGAGGAGACCCCGGAAAGTATTATACAAGACGAAAGGGAGAAAAAGGAGAGTGAGTTTAAGGGATACCCGGGTGTTGTGGAAACACAAACTCAGGGAATAACACCTACAAGGGCGGGGAGTAGCGGCAGTGATTGGGGAGAGATCTCCTCATCCGAAAGTGAAAGAAGTGGAGAGCAAAAGAAGGTTAAGGGACACCTAAATGAAGAGGGAAAAACGGGGGAGACAACAAGTATGCCAAAACGGAAAGTGGGAGGGACAAGTAGGAGTGAAAGTGAAGGAGGAGCAGCCTCAATGGCAGAGAGATCAGAAAGTGAAGGAAGTGGGGGGCAAGAAAAGGATAAGGGACGCCCAAGTAAAAAGGAAGAAAGGGACTCTGTGTTCAAAGTAAGCTGGGATATGGAAAAAAAACAGGAATATTTAGACAAGAAATTAAAGGAGTTTGAGGAGAAAATAGGAGAGGCAAAAGTATGGTATAAGATGATACAGCAGGCAAACCCTCATGGGGGGATAGACCAAAAAATAAGTGACATAGAGAAGATGCTATCTAAGAAGGAAAAGATGGCGCCAAAGGATTTTGAGACAGAAAAGGAAAGATATAGGAAGATGTTAGAGAGACAAATAGCAAGTAATGAGAAAAGTAAAAGGCGGGTGTAAGTATGCAATGTATGTCTGATTGGTGGAAAAATTAAATTGAAAATGTTGATGAAGAATGTTAGCAAAGGGTTGCAATAGAGTTTTGTTGTAATGAATAATGTGGTTGGGCTTTGTAAAACGTATTATTTGTTGAAAAGTTTTCTTATCTGATGGGTATGTAAATCTTGTGTTTGTAAAGTGTGAAGGGTTTGGTAAAGTAACCAAGATAATTTTTGTAGTAGGAATTATGAAGGTATTTTCGGAAAGTGTCAAATTGTTTGCTGGTATAAAATGTATTATTTGTATTGAAGTTTGGAAAAAAAAACATTTAAATGTTGTTAAATTTATCTCTGTGTTAATAAACACAAATAAAACAAAAAAAAAAAAAAAAAAAAAAAAAATCTGTTCTTATCAGTTTAATATCTGATACGTCCCCTATCTGGGGACCATATATTAAATGGATTTTTAGAACAGGGAGATGGAAGAAGAGCTTGCTCTGTCCACTCCACGCATTGACCTGGTATTGCAGTACCTCCAGGACCGGTGCACTTCCCTTTGGGGATATTTGGCTTGTATCAAAAAATAGAAACAAATCACCGTCTGACAGAAAAAAAACAAACATGCATTTTTGGCTCTTTCTTTTGCAAAGAAAGAAGAAGATGAAATGACGACAAAATAAAGCCTCCTTCTTTTTGCTGTGTCTTGTTTGCTCTTTTGCGTGGCTTCTTACTTTCTTTTCTTTTCAGCTCCTCCTCGCATGGAGCAGGAGTGCCGCCTGCTGCCTAGCCTAATTCAGTCCGAACGAGCAGATGCCTAAGAAACTCCTGTTGAAGCTGTATCCAAATAGCCTGCATAGCAAACACTGCAGCAGCAAGCAGCAAATGCCTTGACTTGCTGGCTTCTTGTCACAATGGCTGGCTGGCTGGCTGGCTGAAATGACCTGAACTGAAAAGCCCAGCCACTGGCTGCTTGCTTGCTGCCTGAGTTTCATGGCAGCCCAGACGAGTCGGCTAGCAGAGAAAAAGTGGGCGGTTCCTATGCAAATAAGCAGACGAAGCCTGGTGCCGGAAAAAGAACTGGAAGCATGTGCCTTTTTGGCTGTTTGCTGGCCATGCGGGCCCCCCAGCAGTGTGTGCGGCTGCTTTTCTTTACTCCATAGAAAGTCTTTGGCTTTTGCATCCGTCGTCGTCGTCGCCGCCGCTGCTGCATAGACTCCCCGGGGCTGTGTCGGAAGGAGCGGAGGGACTGGAGGCATGCCTGCTGGGGGAGGAGGCGAGCGGGCAGCCAGCGGCTCCCTCTGCCCTTCTCCCTAAAGCATAGCGCCCCCGGCCGTCGGGCGGCGCTCAGGCGGGGGCCCATTTCTGGTTATCGCTTCTCGGCCTTTTGGCTAAGATCAAGTGTAGTATCTGTTCTTATCAGTTTAATATCTGATACGTCCCCTATCTGGGGACCATATATTAAATGGATTTTTAGAACAGGGAGATGGAAGAAGAGCTTGCTCTGTCCACTCCACGCATTGACCTGGTATTGCAGTACCTCCAGGACCGGTGCACTTCCCTTTGGGGATATTTGGCTTGTATCAAAAAATAGAAACAAATCACCGTCTGACAGAAAAAAAACAAACATGCATTTTTGGCTCTTTCTTTTGCAAAGAAAGAAGAAGATGAAATGACGACAAAATAAAGCCTCCTTCTTTTTGCTGTGTCTTGTTTGCTCTTTTGCGTGGCTTCTTACTTTCTTTTCTTTTCAGCTCCTCCTCGCATGGAGCAGGAGTGCCGCCTGCTGCCTAGCCTAATTCAGTCCGAACGAGCAGATGCCTAAGAAACTCCTGTTGAAGCTGTATCCAAATAGCCTGCATAGCAAACACTGCAGCAGCAAGCAGCAAATGCCTTGACTTGCTGGCTTCTTGTCACAATGGCTGGCTGGCTGGCTGGCTGAAATGACCTGAACTGAAAAGCCCAGCCACTGGCTGCTTGCTTGCTGCCTGAGTTTCATGGCAGCCCAGACGAGTCGGCTAGCAGAGAAAAAGTGGGCGGTTCCTATGCAAATAAGCAGACGAAGCCTGGTGCCGGAAAAAGAACTGGAAGCATGTGCCTTTTTGGCTGTTTGCTGGCCATGCGGGCCCCCCAGCAGTGTGTGCGGCTGCTTTTCTTTACTCCATAGAAAGTCTTTGGCTTTTGCATCCGTCGTCGTCGTCGCCGCCGCTGCTGCATAGACTCCCCGGGGCTGTGTCGGAAGGAGCGGAGGGACTGGAGGCATGCCTGCTGGGGGAGGAGGCGAGCGGGCAGCCAGCGGCTCCCTCTGCCCTTCTCCCTAAAGCATAGCGCCCCCGGCCGTCGGGCGGCGCTCAGGCGGGGGCCCATTTCTGGTTATCGCTTCTCGGCCTTTTGGCTAAGATCAAGTGTAGTATCTGTTCTTATCAGTTTAATATCTGATACGTCCCCTATCTGGGGACCATATATTAAATGGATTTTTAGAACAGGGAGATGGAAGAAGAGCTTGCTCTGTCCACTCCACGCATTGACCTGGTATTGCAGTACCTCCAGGACCGGTGCACTTCCCTTTGGGGATATTTGGCTTGTATCAAAAAATAGAAACAAATCACCGTCTGACAGAAAAAAAACAAACATGCATTTTTGGCTCTTTCTTTTGCAAAGAAAGAAGAAGATGAAATGACGACAAAATAAAGCCTCCTTCTTTTTGCTGTGTCTTGTTTGCTCTTTTGCGTGGCTTCTTACTTTCTTTTCTTTTCAGCTCCTCCTCGCATGGAGCAGGAGTGCCGCCTGCTGCCTAGCCTAATTCAGTCCGAACGAGCAGATGCCTAAGAAACTCCTGTTGAAGCTGTATCCAAATAGCCTGCATAGCAAACACTGCAGCAGCAAGCAGCAAATGCCTTGACTTGCTGGCTTCTTGTCACAATGGCTGGCTGGCTGGCTGGCTGAAATGACCTGAACTGAAAAGCCCAGCCACTGGCTGCTTGCTTGCTGCCTGAGTTTCATGGCAGCCCAGACGAGTCGGCTAGCAGAGAAAAAGTGGGCGGTTCCTATGCAAATAAGCAGACGAAGCCTGGTGCCGGAAAAAGAACTGGAAGCATGTGCCTTTTTGGCTGTTTGCTGGCCATGCGGGCCCCCCAGCAGTGTGTGCGGCTGCTTTTCTTTACTCCATAGAAAGTCTTTGGCTTTTGCATCCGTCGTCGTCGTCGCCGCCGCTGCTGCATAGACTCCCCGGGGCTGTGTCGGAAGGAGCGGAGGGACTGGAGGCATGCCTGCTGGGGGAGGAGGCGAGCGGGCAGCCAGCGGCTCCCTCTGCCCTTCTCCCTAAAGCATAGCGCCCCCGGCCGTCGGGCGGCGCTCAGGCGGGGGCCCATTTCTGGTTATCGCTTCTCGGCCTTTTGGCTAAGACCAAGTGTCTGAAACCAGAAGGCCATCAGAGAGAGGGAAGGGCCGGCACCTTTGCCTTGTGACATCGCCCCCGGGCTTAAGTCACATGCTGCTTTCGGGGTGCCGCACCTAAGCTCTTCGGGAAGGCGAGGACGTCAACGATGGCTGCGGGAGCGAGCCTAAGGAACACGCTGCGGTTCCAAGTCGTGGAGACGGAGAGAGATCGAGTGGGGCTTACCTTCTTCGTGGAGAAGGTGCTGAGAGAGATCGTGGGTCTGGATG
Source organism: Ascaphus truei (assembly GCF_040206685.1). Classification (NCBI taxonomy): domain Eukaryota; kingdom Metazoa; phylum Chordata; class Amphibia; order Anura; family Ascaphidae; genus Ascaphus; species Ascaphus truei. Next base: position 26,674,095 of record NC_134489.1, read on the forward strand.
CGGCAAGGATCTTCTGTTTGCAAGATTTCCCGAGGCAAGGAATATTCGACCTGACCCTTTGCGAAGAAAGTGACTGCCTGAACGTCTTACAGAGATGCAAGGAGGCTGCAAGAGAGCCCAATTTGCGGGGGATCAGCATTGCACCAAGCTACATGATGGATGAGAGATCGGTTGTTGTTCACATGTACAACCCGTACATATTTAAGGAAGATATCATCCTCTTTTTGAAGAGATACTGTACGGTGGTAAGAGGAGGCATTGAGATGAAGAACCCGTACAACATGTTCAATGCCAAAAGGCGGTTCTGGGTGCGCTTCAGGCCGGATGCATCGTGTGTTGGAGGCGTAATGCACCCCCCGGCTAGTTTCAGCATCGGTGGAAACAGGGGTTTCCTCAATTACCCTGGACAACCAACCTATTGTAGGAACTGCTTCAAATATGGTCACACAAAGGCCGACTGTGAGAAAATAGGGGCAGTGTGCCGTAATTGTGGAGAGGAGGGACATATGGCATCCCACTGTAGTGTTCCTAAGAAATGTGACTTATGTGGGGAAGGAGGTCATCTTTTCCGCCAGTGCCCGCAGAAAAGCTATGCACGGGCGGCGAGGGGGGGAACGGATATGAAGGACACTTTCCAAAAGGAAGGAATGGACAGTACTTGGGCGGGACAGCCAACGGAGACCCAAATGAGGGAGGAAGAGCTTTTTGTAGAAGCAATAGCCCGAAGATTTGATGTGGGGGGGGGAGATGGGCTGGGAGTCCTCACCCAGGGGTCAGTAACAGATCTTTTGGGGGCGACGCAGCCGGGCTGGGGGGATCAAATGGAGGTACAGGAGGTGCAGAGTGTGGGGGTGTTGACCCAGGAAGAGCAGGGAGAGAGAATGGATGTAACTGTGGGGGAAAAAAAACCCCAAAAACGTAAGCAAGAGGTAGAGGTAACGGAGGGTAGACAAGTAGAGATAAGGGGGGAGGGACCAAGAGAGAAAATAGAGAAAACGCCCGAAGGGGAAGCTGGTGAAGTGAGAAGACAGGAGGTTTTAACAGAGAAAATGGAAGTGTTTCAGAATGCAGTTGGAGATGTGTATTTTTGGGTGGGGGTGTTTAGAAAACAACATGTTGGGAGTAATGATGCTCAAATTTTAGAGAGACTAGATAAATTGATGTGTCAAAGAAAAAACATGTCTAAAGAGGAGTATGAGCAAAGTAAAAAAGAAAATGTACAGTGGTTGGAAATAAGAGATGGGAAAAGAGTATACAGAGGGAAAGAGGGGGAAGAGTGGATGGAATTTGAGCAAGATATGGGAATTTGTGAGGGGGAGGAAACTTGTGACCTAGGGAGCTCTCCAGAAGTAGCAATAGTGGAAGAAACCCTAGAAGATCGTTGTGTGTATCCAGCCATATTTAAAATGGAAAGTCAGGAAGAAATAGGAACAAGTGTAAAAGAGAAGGAGGGGGAAGTGAACCCCCCTATAGGAAGCGAAAGCAGAGGAATACAAATAGAGGAAGAGAATAAACCTTGGGAGATTGTAGAAAAGAAAGGAAAGGGAAAGGATAAAAAAATCGGATATGTTGTGAGTATAGAAGAAAGAGAGGAGCAGGGAAAGCTAAGAGCGTTAGGGAAAACATGGACATATGAGGATTGTTGTGACTATTGGGGGGAGAAATATAAGCAGCACTTGGATAAATGGATAAGAAATAAAATAGGAAAAGAAAGAAAGGATATTTCGGAGAAAAGCAGAGCAAAAGCAAAAGCAGCTGAGCATGCTGTAAATAAAGAGCTAGAAAACTGTGAAAAAGTGGTGGAGAATAGACAGAGGGAAAGAATTATATCGGACTCAGAAAGCAATAGTGAGGAAGAAGAGCAGAGTGAGCAGGGTGAGTATGACAAAGAGGAGAACCTAAGAAAAGTGGGGGGGACAAGTAGGAGTGAAAGTGAGGAAGGAACTTCGAAAAAGATGGAGGCTATAGAGACAGAGACTCCCTCTTTGGGAAGTAAAAGTGGGAAGGTTGGTTTGGGTGAGGGTACAAAGCAGGGAGCGGTAAAAGCAATGGAAATGAGAGACAGCCAGAAGAAGATAGAACAGAAAGAAAAAACCAGTATAGTGGCAAATAAAGAAGACACGAGGCGGAGGAATTTGGAGGGGAAAAAAAAGGAGTTTGAGGAGAAAGTAGGAGAAATAGACCTATGGTATGACCTTTTTCGGAAGGCGTACCCTTATATGGGAACTGAGGGTACCATTGAAGAGCTTGAGAGGATGATATCTCAGAAACGAGTGATGGAGCCAAAAGTTTTTGAGGCAGAAAAAGTGAGGCATATGAAGGCTCTTAAGGGAATAATAGCAAACATACAGGAGGATGTCAAAAAGAGACTAGGTATATATAGGGAATAAGATGTGAGGAATATTTGATAACTGATGGAATAAGGATGTTTTCTCTGATATGTTTAGTGGGGTATGTGTTGAAGAGATGTGGGTATAGAATATATGGGTATTATGAATTAGGTGGGTATAAATAAATGTATTGGAAAGCTTAGTAGAGAAAATAGGATGTTAAGGAATTAGTGTATATGTCTGAAATGTGAAATATGGGGGCTTTATTTAAAGCATAGTATAGAAAGTTTATGGTTTGATAAATTGGAATTTTGTGGAATTTTTGAGTGTTTATATCGTAATTAAATGTACACTAAATTCGAAAGGTCTGAAATAGAAAGGGATATATGTGGAATTATGGGAGGTAGGTTTGTATAAATTGTGTATATATGCTAATGTAATGTATACGGTTCTTTGTTATTTTTTGAAAAGTGAAAAAATTGTAAAACTTTATCTTTATGTTTGAATAAAAAACTTTGAAAAACAAAAAAAAAAAATCTGTTCTTATCAGTTTAATATCTGATACGTCCCCTATCTGGGGACCATATATTAAATGGATTTTTAGAACAGGGAGATGGAAGAAGAGCTTGCTCTGTCCACTCCACGCATTGACCTGGTATTGCAGTACCTCCAGGACCGGTGCACTTCCCTTTGGGGATATTTGGCTTGTATCAAAAAATAGAAACAAATCACCGTCTGACAGAAAAAAAACAAACATGCATTTTTGGCTCTTTCTTTTGCAAAGAAAGAAGAAGATGAAATGACGACAAAATAAAGCCTCCTTCTTTTTGCTGTGTCTTGTTTGCTCTTTTGCGTGGCTTCTTACTTTCTTTTCTTTTCAGCTCCTCCTCGCATGGAGCAGGAGTGCCGCCTGCTGCCTAGCCTAATTCAGTCCGAACGAGCAGATGCCTAAGAAACTCCTGTTGAAGCTGTATCCAAATAGCCTGCATAGCAAACACTGCAGCAGCAAGCAGCAAATGCCTTGACTTGCTGGCTTCTTGTCACAATGGCTGGCTGGCTGGCTGGCTGAAATGACCTGAACTGAAAAGCCCAGCCACTGGCTGCTTGCTTGCTGCCTGAGTTTCATGGCAGCCCAGACGAGTCGGCTAGCAGAGAAAAAGTGGGCGGTTCCTATGCAAATAAGCAGACGAAGCCTGGTGCCGGAAAAAGAACTGGAAGCATGTGCCTTTTTGGCTGTTTGCTGGCCATGCGGGCCCCCCAGCAGTGTGTGCGGCTGCTTTTCTTTACTCCATAGAAAGTCTTTGGCTTTTGCATCCGTCGTCGTCGTCGCCGCCGCTGCTGCATAGACTCCCCGGGGCTGTGTCGGAAGGAGCGGAGGGACTGGAGGCATGCCTGCTGGGGGAGGAGGCGAGCGGGCAGCCAGCGGCTCCCTCTGCCCTTCTCCCTAAAGCATAGCGCCCCCGGCCGTCGGGCGGCGCTCAGGCGGGGGCCCATTTCTGGTTATCGCTTCTCGGCCTTTTGGCTCAGATCAAGTGTCTGAGTCAGGGGCTTTGCTGAGACTGTGACCCCTTGGCCCTGGATCATCGCCCCTTCGGGGGCTTAAGATCCTTGCTGCTTTTGGGGGGGCACGCCATCTCGAGCGACGAGGGGCGATCGAGAACGGAGAGCGGAGAGCGGAGAAAGTGAAGGGCCGGCACCTTGGCCTGGGGACATCGCCTTAACCGGCTTAAGTCCCCTGCTGCTTTTGGGGTGCCGCACCTAAGCTTGGAGAAGCAGAGGAATCAGCATGGCAGCCCAAACAGGGATGAGAAACTCCATCCGGTTTCTGGTTGTGGAGTCAGAGAGAAGCCGAGTTGATCTACGATGGATTGTGGAGAAAGTCCTGTGGGAGCTGATTGGCCTACATGAGGAGAAGATCCTCTGTCTACAAGATTTCCCTGCGCAGGGGATTTTTGATCTGACCTGCTTACAGGAAGAAGATTGTTGGAACCTGTTTGAAAGATGCAAAGAGAGAGCCGAGGACCCAAACCTGAGAGGAATTAAGGTTATTCCTAGTTTCATGATGGAAGAGAAACCATTGGTACTGCATATGTACAACCCTTATGCAAGGGGTGAAGATATTATGTGGTTTCTAAAACGATACTGTGAGATGGTAAAAGGAGGAGAAGAACAAAAGAACCATTACGGTATATTTAATGGGAAAAGACGATATTGGGTGCGCTTCAGGAGAGATACGTCGTGCGTAGGAGGGGTGACACACCCACCTGCCATCTTCAATATTAAAGGAGACAGAGGCTTTTTGTTCTATCCAGGACAGCCTTTATACTGTAGACATTGTTTTAGTTACGGACATACGAAAGAAGGATGCCCAAAAACAGGAGTAGTGTGTCGGAACTGTGGGGAAGAGGGACATACTGTAAGCAGCTGTAGTGTCCCAAAAAAGTGCCACTATTGTGGAAAGAGAGGACATTTGGCAAGACAGTGCACGGAGAAAACTTATGCCCAGGCAGCAAATGAGGAGGAAACCTGTATGTCAAGTCGAGAAAAAGATGCCCAGGAGAAAAAAAAAGAAGATCAATTTTTGGAAAGTATTGCCCGGAACTTTGCTGGGGAAAAGGGGGAGGGGGGAGACTGTGGTCTGATTTTGGAGGGGGGTGGGACAATAGAGTCAGAGAATGTGCATGACCCAAGTTGGGCTGAAAGAATGGATGCTCAAGACGCACAGGGAGGGGAAGGGAAATTTGGTGAAGAGCAGGAGGAGGGAATGGAGGTCACAGTTGGGGAAAAGAAGCCCCAAAAACGTAAAAGCCAACAGGAAGCAGACAGCGTGGAAGGGAAGGAGGGCCAAGAGGGAGAGAAGAGAGAGGGGCCTAGAGAGAAAGTAGAGAGGGTTGCGAAGATAGGAAGGGAACAGATAGGAGAAATACCAAGTGGAAGTGTTTTAAAGGAGAAAATGGGAGAGTTTCAGAGGGCAGTAGGGGAAGTAGATTTCTGGGTAGAAGTTTTTAGGAAGCAACATAGAGGAAGTACAGATCAGCAAATTATTAAAAGATTAGACGAAGTAATGCACCAAAGGAAAAACATTACAAAAGAGGAATATGAAGAAATGAAAAAAGAGAATATACTTTTGGTGGAGGTGAAGGAGGGCAGAGCAGTCCTCAAGGAAAGAGAGGAGGAAAGGGAGTTTTTCAGAGATGTGGAGGATGTTAGCGAGGAGGAGGAAGTACAAGATATAGTGGTGGAGGAGACCCCGGAAAGCATCATGCCAAGGGAGAAAGAGCACAGTAATTTTGAGGGGTATCCTAGAGTTCTGGAAACTAAAACACTGGAAGCAGCTAGGAGTAGTGGGAGTGATTGGGGGTCAGTCTCCTCATCAGAAAGTGAAAGAGGAGGGGTGCAGAAAGAGGAAAAGGGACGCCCAAACAAGGAGATAGAAAGGGGGAAGATAATAGGAATGCCAACACGGAAGGTGGGAGGAACGAGTAGAAGTGAAAGTGAGGGAGGAGTTCTATCTGTGGGTGAAAGCGGGGGAGAGGAAGGGAGAAGGGAGGAAGGAAGTACCTGTAAGATTAAAGCAATAGAGAATAAGGAAACCTCAGAGGAAATAGCTGGACCAACTAGAAGTGAGCCTGAAACCTCATCAGTGAGTGAGTCAGAAGAAAGTAAAATAACTCAGAAAAGAGACAAAAGTAAGATAGTTGTAGACACACAAACAAAAGAAAGCTGGGAGGAGATGATAGAGAAACGAAGAAAGGAATTTTGGAAGGAAATTTGGGAAATGGAAAAAGGGGAAATAGATATACAAATAATGAGGGAAAGAATAGAAGAAATGATGACAGCAAACAAATGGGCCAAAAAAACTGTGTTCTGGTGGGATGTTCAAATGTATATTAAATGGAAAAATGAATATGTTAAATTAAATGAAGAGAAAAAAGTTTTTGAGGCAAAAGGCTCAGAGCTTAGTAAAACAAAAGGAAAAAGTCTTCAAAGAATAAAACAAAGACTAGAGGAAATGAGAAAAGATTTGGAAAAAGAATTAAACGTCGGAGGTGGGGAATTAGAAGGGATAGATAGGATGGAGAAAGAATGAATTTTTGTTTAAAGAAAGTATGATAACTGATGGAACAAAAGTTTTCTATTTGATGTGTTTAGTGGGGTAATGAAAAAGTAAGGGAAAAATAGAAATGTAAATGAAATAGAATGGAAGTAAAATAGAATTATATGTAGGGGTTTCTGTAAATGTATGGGATGTTTTTTGGGGAATTTTAGAATGTATTTGACTTGCTTTTGTGAAGTAATTGAGAATTTTTGTTTGGAAAATTATGAAAGAATAATTTTTATTATATAATTTTTGTTCAAAAAGAAAATGTAAAACAAAATGTTAAATTGTATATTTTTCAAATATGCAAATAAAAAAAAAAAAAAAAAAAAAAAAAAAAAAAAAAATCTGTTCTTATCAGTTTAATATCTGATACGTCCCCTATCTGGGGACCATATATTAAATGGATTTTTAGAACAGGGAGATGGAAGAAGAGCTTGCTCTGTCCACTCCACGCATTGACCTGGTATTGCAGTACCTCCAGGACCGGTGCACTTCCCTTTGGGGATATTTGGCTTGTATCAAAAAATAGAAACAAATCACTGTCTGACAGAAAAAAAACAAACATGCATTTTTGGCTCTTTCTTTTGCAAAGAAAGAAGAAGATGAAGAAATGACGACAAAATAAAGCCTCCTTCTTTTTGCTGTGTCTTGTTTGCTCTTTTGCGTGGCTTCTTACTTTCTTTTCTTTTCAGCTCCTCCTCGCATGGAGCAGGAGTGCCGCCTGCTGCCTAGCCTAATTCAGTCCGAACGAGCAGATGCCTAAGAAACTCCTGTTGAAGCTGTATCCAAATAGCCTGCATAGCAAACACTGCAGCAGCAAGCAGCAAGCAGCAAATGCCTTGACTTGCTGGCTTCTTGTCACAATGGCTGGCTGGCTGGCTGGCTGGCTGGCTAAAATGACCTGAACTGAAAAGCCCAGCCACTGGCTGCTTGCTTGCTGCCTGAGTTTCATGGCAGCCCAGACGAGTCGGCTAGCAGAGAAAAAGTGGGCGGTTCCTATGCAAATAAGCAGACGAAGCCTGGTGCCGGAAAAAGAACTGGAAGCATGTGCCTTTTTGGCTGTTTGCTGGCCTTGCGGGCCCCCCGGCAGTGTGTGCGGCTGCTTTTCTTTACTCCATACAAAGTCTTTGGCTTTTGCATCCGTCGTCGTCGTCGCCGCCGCTGCTGCATAGACTCCCCGGGGCTGTGTCGGGAGGAGCGGAGGGACTGGAGGCAGGCCTGCTGGGGGAGGAGGCGAGCGGGCAGCCAGCGGCTCCCTCTGCCCTTCTCCCTAAAGCGTAGCGCCCCCGGCCGTCGGGCGGCGCTCAGGCGGGGGCCCATTTCTGGTTATCGCTTCTCGGCCTTTTGGCTAAGATCAAGTGTAGTATCTGTTCTTATCAGTTTAATATCTGATACGTCCCCTATCTGGGGACCATATATTAAATGGATTTTTAGAACAGGGAGATGGAAGAAGAGCTTGCTCTGTCCACTCCACGCATTGACCTGGTATTGCAGTACCTCCAGGACCGGTGCACTTCCCTTTGGGGATATTTGGCTTGTATCAAAAAATAGAAACAAATCACTGTCTGACAGAAAAAAAACAAACATGCATTTTTGGCTCTTTCTTTTGCAAAGAAAGAAGAAGATGAAGAAATGACGACAAAATAAAGCCTCCTTCTTTTTGCTGTGTCTTGTTTGCTCTTTTGCGTGGCTTCTTACTTTCTTTTCTTTTCAGCTCCTCCTCGCATGGAGCAGGAGTGCCGCCTGCTGCCTAGCCTAATTCAGTCCGAACGAGCAGATGCCTAAGAAACTCCTGTTGAAGCTGTATCCAAATAGCCTGCATAGCAAACACTGCAGCAGCAAGCAGCAAGCAGCAAATGCCTTGACTTGCTGGCTTCTTGTCACAATGGCTGGCTGGCTGGCTGGCTGGCTGGCTAAAATGACCTGAACTGAAAAGCCCAGCCACTGGCTGCTTGCTTGCTGCCTGAGTTTCATGGCAGCCCAGACGAGTCGGCTAGCAGAGAAAAAGTGGGCGGTTCCTATGCAAATAAGCAGACGAAGCCTGGTGCCGGAAAAAGAACTGGAAGCATGTGCCTTTTTGGCTGTTTGCTGGCCTTGCGGGCCCCCCGGCAGTGTGTGCGGCTGCTTTTCTTTACTCCATACAAAGTCTTTGGCTTTTGCATCCGTCGTCGTCGTCGCCGCCGCTGCTGCATAGACTCCCCGGGGCTGTGTCGGGAGGAGCGGAGGGACTGGAGGCAGGCCTGCTGGGGGAGGAGGCGAGCGGGCAGCCAGCGGCTCCCTCTGCCCTTCTCCCTAAAGCGTAGCGCCCCCGGCCGTCGGGCGGCGCTCAGGCGGGGGCCCATTTCTGGTTATCGCTTCTCGGCCTTTTGGCTAAGATCAAGTGTAGTATCTGTTCTTATCAGTTTAATATCTGATACGTCCCCTATCTGGGGACCATATATTAAATGGATTTTTAGAACAGGGAGATGGAAGAAGAGCTTGCTCTGTCCACTCCACGCATTGACCTGGTATTGCAGTACCTCCAGGACCGGTGCACTTCCCTTTGGGGATATTTGGCTTGTATCAAAAAATAGAAACAAATCACTGTCTGACAGAAAAAAAACAAACATGCATTTTTGGCTCTTTCTTTTGCAAAGAAAGAAGAAGATGAAGAAATGACGACAAAATAAAGCCTCCTTCTTTTTGCTGTGTCTTGTTTGCTCTTTTGCGTGGCTTCTTACTTTCTTTTCTTTTCAGCTCCTCCTCGCATGGAGCAGGAGTGCCGCCTGCTGCCTAGCCTAATTCAGTCCGAACGAGCAGATGCCTAAGAAACTCCTGTTGAAGCTGTATCCAAATAGCCTGCATAGCAAACACTGCAGCAGCAAGCAGCAAGCAGCAAATGCCTTGACTTGCTGGCTTCTTGTCACAATGGCTGGCTGGCTGGCTGGCTGGCTGGCTAAAATGACCTGAACTGAAAAGCCCAGCCACTGGCTGCTTGCTTGCTGCCTGAGTTTCATGGCAGCCCAGACGAGTCGGCTAGCAGAGAAAAAGTGGGCGGTTCCTATGCAAATAAGCAGACGAAGCCTGGTGCCGGAAAAAGAACTGGAAGCATGTGCCTTTTTGGCTGTTTGCTGGCCTTGCGGGCCCCCCGGCAGTGTGTGCGGCTGCTTTTCTTTACTCCATACAAAGTCTTTGGCTTTTGCATCCGTCGTCGTCGTCGCCGCCGCTGCTGCATAGACTCCCCGGGGCTGTGTCGGGAGGAGCGGAGGGACTGGAGGCAGGCCTGCTGGGGGAGGAGGCGAGCGGGCAGCCAGCGGCTCCCTCTGCCCTTCTCCCTAAAGCGTAGCGCCCCCGGCCGTCGGGCGGCGCTCAGGCGGGGGCCCATTTCTGGTTATCGCTTCTCGGCCTTTTGGCTCAGATCATTGTGTCTGAGTCAGGGGCTTAGCTGGGACTGTGCCCCCTTGGCCCTGTGGCATCGGCTCCTTCGGGAGTCTTAAGCCACTTGCTGCTTTTGGGGGGGCACGCTATCCTGAGCATTCTCGGAGGGCGATCGAAGGTGAGATGGCGACATGGACGCATCTGAAGAACACGATCCGGTTCGTGGTAGAGGAGGCGGAGAGAGGACGGGTCGAGCTGCGGTTTATTGTGGAAGATGTTATCCAGAAGATTGGGATGGATGCAGAGAGCATATATTGCCTGCAGGATTTTCCCCGGCAAGGAATTTTCGACGTGACCTTCCATCAGGAAGGAATTGCACTTTGTTGCTTTGAGAAGGTGAAGGAGATGTTGGATGACCAGAGCATGCGAGGCATAAAGATGATTCCGTGTTTCAGAATGGATGAGAGGCCAATTACCATTCACATGTACAATCCGTATGTGTGTAAAGAGGACCTGGTGATGTTTCTAAGAAGATATTGTTCATCTGTAAGAGGTGGTGAGGAATTGCACAATACTTATGGGATATATAATGGGAAAAGAAGGTTTTGGGCCCGGTTTAAACCTGACCCATCAGGTGCAGGTGGAGTACTTAACCCCCCGTCGAGTTTTAGTATTGGAGGAAACCGGGGATTTCTGTTTTTCCCAGGGCAACCCCTGTACTGCAGGAACTGTTTGGAATATGGACACGTACGCGAGAACTGTAAAAAAACAGGACAGTGTTGCCGCAATTGCGGAAAGGAAGGACATTTTTCAGCCAACTGTGATGTACCAAAAAGATGTGACTTATGTGGGGAGCGAGGTCATATTGCAAGACAATGCATGAAGAAAAGAACTTATGCACAGAAGGCAAAAGGAAGTGAGGAGGAAAGTGCTACAGACTTGGAAGGACTTATCCTAAGGGATGAACAGATAGGGGAGGGGGAGATGGATATGCAGGAAGGGGGAAGGGCAGAAGGAGTGGGAACCCCTAAACCTGGACAAGATGGTAAAGGGGAAGCTTGGAGTATTCAGAGTAGGAAGTGGGCGGAAAGGGTGGAGGTACAAGAGGAGAAGGAGGCACTTAATGAAAAAGTGAAGATGTTTCAGGAGAAGGTGGGGGATGTAAAGTTGTGGATGAAAGTGATACATAAAAAGGATATGAGTGATAAGGAGGTAATAGAAGAATTAGATGACCTTATGAAACGTAGAGCGGTTATGACTGCAGAAGAGTATATAAAGTTGAGAGAAGATCAGGTAAAGGCGTTGAAAGAGAAGGAATTTAGACTGGAGGGAGAAGCAATGCTGGCGGAGGAAGCTAGGAAGAAGGAAGAGGCTGAGGAAGTGGAAGATGTAGAGGTCTTAGAACAAACAGGAGAGACTTCAGAAAGTAGTGATAGTATTCCTGGGGTAGAGGAGGAAATTAGTGAAATGGAATGTTCTGCTGTGGAAAGAAGAGCACAGAAGAGAAAAGAGAAAAATGAGAGAGAGAGGGAGAGAGAAGTACAAGGAAACGAAGGCAGTAGTAAGATACAGAGGAAAGTGAGCGGGGCGAGTAGTAGTGAGGACGCAGAGAGAGGAAAGAAAAAGCAGGATAGAAAGATGGAGATAGAAGGAAAAGATAGAGAGGGGGAAACAAAAATAATAATTTTGAGAGGTTTGAGTGAAAGTGAGAGTGAAATTTCAGGGGGGACACCCCCCCCTCAAAAAAGAGAGGAAACAACAGATAGTAGCAGTGAAAAAAAAATGATAGAGGAGAGGAAGAGAGAAGGAGGAGTAGAGACACCAGAACAATTGGCGGAGAGGCTAGAAGAGGGGTTAGAGGAGATTAACCAGAGAACTGGAGATGGAGCTTTTTGGAGAATATGGTTTAGGGCAGAAAGAATTAAAAAAACATCGGAAGAGGAGATATTAAGTTCAGTAGAAAACCTTATAGAATGGACAAAGAGGGACATGATAAGGTATAAAGAGGAGGCAAAGAGATATAGGGAGGAGTCAAAAGGAATAGAAGAATGGGTTATAAGAAAAGAAAAAGAGGCGAGACAAGGAGGAAGAGGAGGGAGTAGAAGAGGTAGATAGGAGGAGTGGAGTGGGGAAGGAACAAGGGTAGAAGGTGATATGTTTGAATGGTTTGAAGGAAGAAAAATTGATATTGTGGAAAAATGTCTTTTATTTTATTGTAAAACTGTTAAATGGTAAATAAAACTATTTAAAACAAAAAAAATCTGTTCTTATCAGTTTAATATCTGATACGTCCCCTATCTGGGGACCATATATTAAATGGATTTTTAGAACAGGGAGATGGAAGAAGAGCTTGCTCTGTCCACTCCACGCATTGACCTGGTATTGCAGTACCTCCAGGACCGGTGCACTTCCCTTTGGGGATATTTGGCTTGTATCAAAAAATAGAAACAAATCACTGTCTGACAGAAAAAAAACAAACATGCATTTTTGGCTCTTTCTTTTGCAAAGAAAGAAGAAGATGAAGAAATGACGACAAAATAAAGCCTCCTTCTTTTTGCTGTGTCTTGTTTGCTCTTTTGCGTGGCTTCTTACTTTCTTTTCTTTTCAGCTCCTCCTCGCATGGAGCAGGAGTGCCGCCTGCTGCCTAGCCTAATTCAGTCCGAACGAGCAGATGCCTAAGAAACTCCTGTTGAAGCTGTATCCAAATAGCCTGCATAGCAAACACTGCAGCAGCAAGCAGCAAGCAGCAAATGCCTTGACTTGCTGGCTTCTTGTCACAATGGCTGGCTGGCTGGCTGGCTGGCTGGCTAAAATGACCTGAACTGAAAAGCCCAGCCACTGGCTGCTTGCTTGCTGCCTGAGTTTCATGGCAGCCCAGACGAGTCGGCTAGCAGAGAAAAAGTGGGCGGTTCCTATGCAAATAAGCAGACGAAGCCTGGTGCCGGAAAAAGAACTGGAAGCATGTGCCTTTTTGGCTGTTTGCTGGCCTTGCGGGCCCCCCGGCAGTGTGTGCGGCTGCTTTTCTTTACTCCATACAAAGTCTTTGGCTTTTGCATCCGTCGTCGTCGTCGCCGCCGCTGCTGCATAGACTCCCCGGGGCTGTGTCGGGAGGAGCGGAGGGACTGGAGGCAGGCCTGCTGGGGGAGGAGGCGAGCGGGCAGCCAGCGGCTCCCTCTGCCCTTCTCCCTAAAGCGTAGCGCCCCCGGCCGTCGGGCGGCGCTCAGGCGGGGGCCCATTTCTGGTTATCGCTTCTCGGCCTTTTGGCTAAGACCAAGTGTCGAAGTCAGAGGGCCAGCAGGGATAGTGCTTCCTCGGCCTTGCGGCATCGGCCCCTCTGGGGTCTTAAGCCGTATTGTAGCTATTGGGGAGGTACAACATCCTGTGCGATTCGGAGGGCGAGCACGAGACGGAGAGTAAGGGGCCGGCGCCTTGGCCTTGGGACATCGCCCGAAAGGGCTTAAGTCCCTTGCTGCTGTGGGGGCGCCGCACCCGAGCTTGAGAGCGGACAAGGAGAGCTGAGACAATGGCGTCTGGAGCTCATATGAGGAATACGCTTCGGTTCCTGGTAGCAGAGGCGGAGAGACAGCGAGTCAGCCTGACGTTTTTCGTGGAGACGATTCTGAATGGAGTGATCGGTTTGGCAGCAACAAAAGTGATGTGTCTGCAGGATTTCCAGAAACAAGGGATCTACGATCTGACCCTTTTTGAAGATGCGGATTGCCTGTGTGCCTACGAAAGGTGCAAAGAGATGGCTTTGGATGAGAACATGCGTGGAATCAGCTTGGGACCAAGTTTTATGCTGGAGATGAGACCAGTTGTGGTGCATATGTATAACCCCTATGCACGGAAAGAAGATATTTTTCTTTTTTTAAAGAGGTACTGCATGGAAGTGAGAGGGGGAGAAGAGTTGTATAACCCTTATAAAATGTACAATGGTAAGAGACGGTATTGGGTGCGGTTCAAAGCAGACTCGACGGGGGTGGGGGGAGTGATGCACCCTCCGGCCAGCTTTAGTATTGCCGGAAACAGGGGTTTTCTTTTCTACCCAGGACAACCTACTTATTGTAGGAAATGTTTTCGTTATGGACACACAAGAGAAAAGTGTGAAAAGACTGAGATGGTGTGTCGCAATTGCGGCGAGGAAGGCCATACGGCGGCCTATTGTAAGATCCCAAAGAAATGTGATGTGTGTGGGGTAAGAGGACATTTGGCACGACAGTGCAAGAAAAGGAGCTATGCTCAAGCTGCAGGAGGGGAGGACACGGATGTGGCAAGCCAAGAGGGAGAGGACCTGGAGAAAAAAGAGGAAGATTTTCTTTTGGACAATATTGCCCAAAGCTTTGTTGGGGGAAAGGGAGAGGGGGGTGAAGGTGGCCAGATCTTGATGGGGAATGGGGTGGCAGAGTCTCTGAGCATGTCTGAGCAAAATTGGGCAGATAGTATGGAGGTTCAAGACACACAGAGTGAGGGAAGGAATGTTGGGGTAGAACAGCAGGAGGAGGGGATGGAGATTACAATTGGGGGGAAAAAACCCCAAAAGCGTAAACAAGAAGTGGACAGTAGAGATGTGAAGGAAGGCCAAGGGGAGGAGGAGAGAGTGGGGCCTAGAGAAAAGGTAGAGAGGGTAGTGAAAAAATATGGAAAAGATCTAACAAAAAAAATGGAGGAATTTGATAAGGCAGTAGGGGAAGTAGAGTTTTGGGTTAAAATATTTAGGAAGCAACATAAAGGGAGTTCAGAGCAACAAATGATACAGAGTTTGGAAAAATTAATGAGTCAAAGGAAAAATATTACTAAAGAGAAATATGAGGAATTGAAAACAGAAGGTTTGCAGTGGGTGGAGGTAAAGGAGGGTAGAGCAGATTTTAAAGGAGAAGAGGAGGAATATATACTAGGAGAAACTGAGGAAATTAGTGAGGAGGAAGTACAAGATTTCGTGAAGCTTACAGAAGTGACAGTGGTGGAAGAGACCCTGGAAGACAGGCAGGAAGAAGGAACGTATAAAGTTCTAGAGAAAATACAAGAGGTGGTGGGGGACTTAGGGAAAGAACAGAAAGAAATAGAAGTAGCAAGTATGGAGGAAAAACCTTTAAACTCAGAAAATAAGGCAAGAGAAGGGAAAGAGGCAAAGGAAGAGGTTCTAGAAGAAGGAAAAGAGGAGAAAGTGGGCCCAAGGAGAGAGGGATGTGTAGTGAAAGCAGCCTCGGATGACTTGATAGGTTATCCTGCCATATTCAAAACGCAAAGTCAGGAAGTAATAGGAACAAGTACAAATGAGAAAGGGGGGGAGGTAAGTACCTCTTTTGAAAGTGTAAGCAGAGGAAAAGGGAAAAATAAAAAAATCGGAAGTGGTGTGAGTATAGAAGAAAGAGAAGAGCAGGGAAGACAAAGAGCGATAGGGAAAAAATGGACCTATGAGGATTGTGTTAAAAGATGGAAAGGAAAGTACAACAGGCACTTGGATAAATGGATAAAAGAGAAGAAAGAAATAGTAGGAAAGGATACTTCGGAGAAAAGCAGAGAAAAAGCAAAAGCTGCAGAGCATGCTATAAATAAGGAATTAGAAAACTGTGAAAGAATATTAGAGAAAGAAATGGAAGACATGGAAGAAAGTAGTGAAAATGATTCGGATAGTTGTAGTGAGGAAGAAGAGCAGATGGATCAAGGCAAAGAGGTGAAACTAAGGAAAGTTGGGGGGACAAGTAGGAGCGAAAGCGAGGAAGAAAGTTCTAGTAAGATGGAAGCTATGGAGACAGGGGGATCCTCAAAAGTTTTTTCAAAACAGGAGGTAGCAAGGAAAATGGAGGGGAAAATGATGGTAGAACAGAAGAAAATTGTAGAAATATGTAGTCAGATAGTTGGGGAAAAAGAGAAAGTGATGGTTAGTGGATTGAGTGGGGAAAAAGTGGAAGAGGTTTTCAAAACAAATTGGGAAATGGAAAAAAAACAGGAATTTTTAGAAAAAAAAAAAAAGGAGGTAGAGGAGAAAGTAGGAGAGGTAGAAGTATGGTATAAAATGATACAGGATACAAGCCCTTATGGGGGGATAGACCAAAGAGTAAGGGAGTTAGAGAGGTTATTAGACCTGAAGCAAAAAATGTCGCCAGAGGAGCTTGAGGCAGAAAAGAAGAATAGAAGGGAGTTTTTAGATAAAAGAAGAGCAAAGTAGTAGACAAAGGAGGTAAAGGGAAATTATGAAATGTGTGTTTAACAGTGGTGGAAATGTTTAAATTGGAAATTTGATTTTTATGTATGTACAAAATGTAATGGTCTTGTAAATGTGGAATGTATTATGTGGAAAAATTGCTATTTACTGTAAATAATGTGAAAGGTTTTTTTGAAAAGATTGTGTGGGGGAGGTTTACGATTGTAAATTCAGGCTGATGGAAAGGTATTTTATTTACTGATGGTAAAAAAAAAAAAAAAAAAAAAAAAAAAAAAAAATCTGTTCTTATCAGTTTAATATCTGATACGTCCCCTATCTGGGGACCATATATTAAATGGATTTTTAGAACAGGGAGATGGAAGAAGAGCTTGCTCTGTCCACTCCACGCATTGACCTGGTATTGCAGTACCTCCAGGACCGGTGCACTTCCCTTTGGGGATATTTGGCTTGTATCAAAAAATAGAAACAAATCACTGTCTGACAGAAAAAAAACAAACATGCATTTTTGGCTCTTTCTTTTGCAAAGAAAGAAGAAGATGAAGAAATGACGACAAAATAAAGCCTCCTTCTTTTTGCTGTGTCTTGTTTGCTCTTTTGCGTGGCTTCTTACTTTCTTTTCTTTTCAGCTCCTCCTCGCATGGAGCAGGAGTGCCGCCTGCTGCCTAGCCTAATTCAGTCCGAACGAGCAGATGCCTAAGAAACTCCTGTTGAAGCTGTATCCAAATAGCCTGCATAGCAAACACTGCAGCAGCAAGCAGCAAGCAGCAAATGCCTTGACTTGCTGGCTTCTTGTCACAATGGCTGGCTGGCTGGCTGGCTGGCTGGCTAAAATGACCTGAACTGAAAAGCCCAGCCACTGGCTGCTTGCTTGCTGCCTGAGTTTCATGGCAGCCCAGACGAGTCGGCTAGCAGAGAAAAAGTGGGCGGTTCCTATGCAAATAAGCAGACGAAGCCTGGTGCCGGAAAAAGAACTGGAAGCATGTGCCTTTTTGGCTGTTTGCTGGCCTTGCGGGCCCCCCGGCAGTGTGTGCGGCTGCTTTTCTTTACTCCATACAAAGTCTTTGGCTTTTGCATCCGTCGTCGTCGTCGCCGCCGCTGCTGCATAGACTCCCCGGGGCTGTGTCGGGAGGAGCGGAGGGACTGGAGGCAGGCCTGCTGGGGGAGGAGGCGAGCGGGCAGCCAGCGGCTCCCTCTGCCCTTCTCCCTAAAGCGTAGCGCCCCCGGCCGTCGGGCGGCGCTCAGGCGGGGGCCCATTTCTGGTTATCGCTTCTCGGCCTTTTGGCTAATCTCAAGTGCAGTACTGAGGCTTCAGGTACTATTTAGAAGCGTGGATCGTGGCTACGGTCCCCCACGGCTGTGGAAATGAGTCCCTAAGAAGATTTTGGGACAAGCTGGGATCAGCTTCAACTTTATGCAAATTAGCATACCCTGCAGTTCAGCTGCTTACCAATAGATGGCGTACTACGCACCAAGACTGGAGAAGACCATCAGGTTCCAGTTGGAGCAGGAGGCACGTGGAAAAATCAACCTGGAATATGTGGTGAATACCCTGCTGAGAGATCTGTTTGGTGTGCATACATCACAGATATTCTGCCTGCAAGATTTCATGAGACAAGGGTTCTTTGATGTAACCTTTATGGATGAAGATTTGTGTTTGGAGATTTTTGAAGCAGCAAAAGGTATGCTTATGCATGAGAGCTTGAAGGGGATAAGGCTGATCCCTTGTTTTACATTTGGAGAGCGTGCAATAACTGTACATATATTTAATCCCTTTGTGCCTACAAGAGATGTGTTTATGTTTCTGCAAAGATACTGTGAGGAGGTGAAAGGTGGGGAACCTCAGAGAAACAGATTTGGAATCTTTAATGGCAAGGTGAAGTATTGGTGCAAACTGAAGAAGGATTCCAGTGGAATTGGGGGAGTTATGCACCCCCCAGGGAATTTCAGCATTGGTGGAAAT
This sequence comes from Ascaphus truei, assembly GCF_040206685.1. Classification (NCBI taxonomy): domain Eukaryota; kingdom Metazoa; phylum Chordata; class Amphibia; order Anura; family Ascaphidae; genus Ascaphus; species Ascaphus truei. The sequence continues at coordinate 26,692,010 of NC_134489.1, forward strand.
AGAGGATTTCTGTCTTACCCTGGGCAGCCCTCTTACTGCAGAAACTGCTTTTCATATGGACATACCAAAGACAAGTGCAAGAAATCCTCTATGGTATGCAGAAACTGTGCAAAGGAGGGGCACCATTCTGCTCAGTGCCCAGAGCCCAGACAGTGTGATCTGTGTGGAGAGAGGGATCATATTTCAAGGCAGTGTCCTGTGAAGAAATCTTATGCACAAGCTGCTGGCAGCAGGAGACCTGAGCAGAGGAGAAATGTGAGTAGAAGGGAGGAGGAGGGTGGGGCAGAGGAGGAAGAAAATGGTGGATTTAAGAGGCTGCCACATGAAGAACAGGAGGGGTCATGTGAGGAGGATGAGTCAGAGGGGGAGGAGGACAGAGTTGCTAGAATAATCCCTGAAACAGCAGAGGAGGAGCTGATGACAGAGGATGAGCAACTGAGGGAGATGGGCTGGCCAATAAGCTCCCAGGCTGATGTGACACGGGCAGAAGGGGAGGAGCTGAGCCCCCTGAAGGTGCTGGTAGAGGAGAGTGAGGAAATGGCCTCAGGGAGCAGGGCGGATGTGACATGCCAGGAAGGGGCGGGGCCTAGTTCCCTGGAGGACTCAGTACCACAGAGAGGAGAGGTAAAGGCAACAAAGAGGCAACAGGAAGTGACGCTGCGGAAAGGGGCGGGGCTTAGACCCATGGAGGAAAGAGGGTCACTGCCTCAACAAGTACTGGCAACTCAGGGAAGGGCAGAAGGGGCGGGGCCTGGCACTGTGCAGTTACAGCAAGCACAGTCACAGCCTCTGCCACAGAGGTCAAAACTAAACAGAAAGGAGGGGCTGCGTGCAGTGGAGGAAAGCAAGGCACAGCTGATGGAAGGCACAGACAAGCAGGGATTGCTGCAAAGACACAGAGACTCAGAAGAGGAGCAGGAGGATGAGCTGGTGGAGGGGACACCTCAGGAAACTGTTGGAGAGAGACCGGTGAAGAGACTGAAAGGGGAGCAGGAAAAGGAAACACATTACGTGCAATATCAAGATGTGTATAAGATTGGAGAGGAGCCTGAGCTAGTGCCTATTGAGTATGGCAATTTTGTTCTGAGTGATATGGGCAGCCCTGGAGTTTTGGAGAGGGAGTCTCTGGATTTCCAGGATGCTCAGGAGGAGCTGGAGGGGGGGGGAGGAGGGGGGATGGCAGAGACATATTTGGACAATCTGGACGCTATGTTGAAAGCCAAACTCTTGCAAGAAAGCCTGGACAATATGGAACACATGGACCAGGGGGGAGGGGGGGCTTTGAAATAAAAATGTGTGGGGTTTTTTGGTTAAGGGATGTAATGCCTTTTTGAACAATGTCTTTGTCAATCATTTCTTGCAATGTTAGGAGTGTCAAAGCGCCTCCTAGAAGAGTGATGATTTTAGATGTTTTGGCTAAACAAAAAGGGGATATTATATGTATACAAGAGTGTGGGATAACTGAAACACCAGGGGAAAAAGAATGGCAGTGGGGGGCTTCAGTGTGGTCAGGGAGCTATGAAAATAAAAATGCAGGGGTGGGGGTTTTGTTTAGAGGAAGTGAGTTCAAAATTACACAAACACAGATTATAGAACCAGGGAGGTTAATAGAGGTGTGTTTTCAATGGAGGGGGGTGGGAATGCGGTTGTTTAATATTTATGCATCACCAAATAAGGATCAAAGGGAGGCTTTATTTCAAACATTGAAACTGTTTTTGCCGGGGAAAGTTCCAACAATTGTGGTGGGGGATTTTAATTGTGTTTTAAATAAAGAGGATAGGGAAGGTGGTGCAGAGGAGAGCAGAGCGGATGGAACAAGAGCTGTGTTAAAAAACATTTTGATAGATTTTGGGTTGCGGGACGGCTTTAAAGTGTGGGGGAAGGAACCTAAAGGTCCAACATGGTTTAGTGATAAAGGGGATGTCAGGTCTAGGATAGACCTGGTGCTGATTTCCAAAGGTATGAGTGTGAGTGATTGGGAAGGAGTGAGGGTGCTGTTTTCAGATCATGTCTGTGTGAGATGCAAAGTGGAAATAGATGGTGTGGAAGCGCAGGGAAAGGGGGTCTGGAAACTGAATGTGGCTCTTTTGGAGGAGGAACAAATTAAAGAACAGTATGAGTGTGTGTATAACAGGTGGAGAGGCAGAATGAATGAGTTTAGTGGTGTGATAGAGTGGTGGGGCTGGGTCAAAAATCAAACTAAGAGATTTTTTAGAAAAGTGGGGGGGCAGAGGGCGAGGAAGCAAGCAAAGGAGTATAAACTAGCGGTGTTAAGGAGACAGTTTTTATTTAGATTAAAGGAGATGGGACAGGATGTGGATAAGGAAATACAAGAGGAGAAAAGGAAGTTCTCAAAATTGCTAGAGGCAAAAGGGAAAAAAATTATTTTTGCAGCAAAAGTGGAGCTGTTTGAGAAGGATGAGAAGTGCACGCCATTTTTCTTCAAGAAGGCCTTTGCAGAAAAAGGAAAGATGAGTGCGGTAACGAATAAAGGAGGGGATGAGGTAAGTGGTCAAGAGAATGTGATGAGGGTAGTGGAGGAATTTTATGAGGATTTATTTCAGGAAAAAAATAGGGATATCCATATGGAAAAGGATTTTTTAGATAGAATGGAGAGTAGATTAGACACGGAGGATCACCTTTTTTTGGAGAGGGATTTTAATGAACAGGAAGTGGAGGAGGTGATTCGTAAAGGGAATAAGAGAAAGACACCGGGGAGTGATGGACTACCATATGAGTTCTATCAGGTTATGTGGTATTTAATTGGACCGGAGGTAGTGAAATTATGTAAGGAAATTTTTCGCGAGGGAAGGACACCGGTGTCGTTTAGGGAAGGCATTATTACATTGATTTATAAAAAAGGAGATAAGAAGGATTTGAAAAACTGGAGGCCGATTACTTTGTTAAATGTGGATTACAAGGTGGTAGCGAAGTTAATTATGGAAAGATTAAAAACAGTTATAGATAAAATTATAGAGGAAGATCAAGTGTGTGCGGTTCCAGGTAGGCAAATAGCAGAGAATTTGGTGTTGATTAGGGATGTTATTTGGTATTGCCAGGAAAGAAGGCAATCGGTAGTAGTTGCAAATATAGATTTTGAGAAGGCTTATGATAGGTTGTCGCATGGTTTTTTGTTGGAAGTGTTGAGAACATTGGGGATTCCGGGAAAAGTTATTAGGTGGATAGGGTGTTTATATGAGGGAATAGTGAGTAAAATCCTTGTGAATGGTTTTATCTCAAGAGAGGTGCAGATTAAATCGGGGGTTAGGCAGGGGTGTCCGTTGTCACCGGTAGCTTTTATATGTGCAATGGAGCCATTGTTACATAGAATTAGGAATGACAAAGTGGTTAGGGGGGTGGAGATCCCAGGGAGTGGTGGCAGGGCTGTCAAAGCTTTGGGCTATATGGACGATTTGACAATTGTTTGTACTACGCAGTTGGCGATAAAGCGGGCCACGATGCATATTGATACGTTTTGTCAGGCGTCAGGGTTTAAAGTTAATTGGGAGAAAAGCAGGTGCAAGGCTTTTGGCGAATGGCCAGAATTGGATAGGTGTGGTATACCAATAGAGAGTCAGCAATTAAGGTTGCTGGGGGTTTGCTTTGATGAGGATTTGAAAGGAGAAAAAAGCTGGGAAAGTGTTGGCGAGAGAATAGAGAAAAAAATTCAGTTTTGGACTTTGAGGAAATTGTCATTGGAGGGGAAGGTTTTGATTACCAAGGCGGTTTTAGTGCCAATCTTAATATATTTGGGGATGGTTTTCCCTCCGGAAATGAAGTGGGTTAGAAAGATAACGCGGTTTTTGTTTGTGTTTTTTTGGAACTCTGCAAATGAAAAGAAAAAAAGACAGGTGGTTTGTAAGGATGTTTTGAAGGGGGGGAAGGGGTTCCCAGATGTGCATTTAATTTTGTTGGCAAAATATGCGCAGTTCTGTGTGAAGGTAGCAAATAGTAGGGATACAAAGGCGGCATGTCTGTGTAGGTATGCTGCAGGAGGTATGTTGAGGAGGGTGAAGTTGTTTACAGTGGATTTAACAAAACCGGTGTGTTTTATAACTCCAGCGTTTTATGGGGTGATAGAAAAGTTTATTAAGGATTTTGAGTTGTTGCAAAGTGACAGGACTATCTGGGATGATCATAGAAAGATTCAGAAGATAATAAGAGAGAAGAGTATAGGGGAGGGCATTGGAGGATTAACAGATCAACAAGCTGAACAAGTATGGAAAAATGTGTGCCAAAAAGATTTGACAAACAGCCACAAAGATGTGGCATGGATGGCGGTTCACAGATGTCTACCAGTGAGAAGTCTGCAAAAAAGAAGAGGAAAGGTGCAATCGGATGAGTGCCCAAGACAGAGGTGTAGAGGTTCAGAAGATGTGGTACATCTTCTGTGGAACTGTTTCTTTGCGAGGAATGTATGGAAATGTATGGGAAATATAATTAAAGAGCTGACTGGACTGCAAAGATTAGAGTATGAGGTAGTTATGTATGGTTTGGGTGGTTTAACAGGGAAAAAAGCCATTGTGTTGTGGAAAATCATGTGCTGTGTGAAGGAGACTTTGTGGGAGCTGAGAAATGTGTTGATTTATAACAAAAAGGTTATAGGAGTGAATGTGTGTGTAAGAATGGTTCTGGGAAAAATGTATTTTTATTTTTTGTTAGATCAAAAAAGGTGGGGTAACAGGGAAGCGGTGGATTTATGGAAAACAAAGGAATGGAATGGGTTGGTGATAAGGATTTAATCCTTTGGGAGGGAGATAGAGGAGGAGTTTGTTATAAAGTTAATTTGAAGGTATTTTCTGTTATGTTATTGAATAAAGAAATACATTATATGTGTGGATAAATAAAGGTTGCAGTTAAAATGTAAGATGTTTTGAAATGTTGGGGGTTTTGTAATGTTGGGGTGGTTTTTTATTTTTCGAAAAGTGAACTTTGTGGAAATAACGTGTGAGAAACTAATAAAATTTATTTTATTGTAAAAAAAAAAAAAAAAATCTGTTCTTATCAGTTTAATATCTGATACGTCCCCTATCTGGGGACCATATATTAAATGGATTTTTAGAACAGGGAGATGGAAGAAGAGCTTGCTCTGTCCACTCCACGCATTGACCTGGTATTGCAGTACCTCCAGGACCGGTGCACTTCCCTTTGGGGATATTTGGCTTGTATCAAAAAATAGAAACAAATCACTGTCTGACAGAAAAAAAACAAACATGCATTTTTGGCTCTTTCTTTTGCAAAGAAAGAAGAAGATGAAGAAATGACGACAAAATAAAGCCTCCTTCTTTTTGCTGTGTCTTGTTTGCTCTTTTGCGTGGCTTCTTACTTTCTTTTCTTTTCAGCTCCTCCTCGCATGGAGCAGGAGTGCCGCCTGCTGCCTAGCCTAATTCAGTCCGAACGAGCAGATGCCTAAGAAACTCCTGTTGAAGCTGTATCCAAATAGCCTGCATAGCAAACACTGCAGCAGCAAGCAGCAAGCAGCAAATGCCTTGACTTGCTGGCTTCTTGTCACAATGGCTGGCTGGCTGGCTGGCTGGCTGGCTAAAATGACCTGAACTGAAAAGCCCAGCCACTGGCTGCTTGCTTGCTGCCTGAGTTTCATGGCAGCCCAGACGAGTCGGCTAGCAGAGAAAAAGTGGGCGGTTCCTATGCAAATAAGCAGACGAAGCCTGGTGCCGGAAAAAGAACTGGAAGCATGTGCCTTTTTGGCTGTTTGCTGGCCTTGCGGGCCCCCCGGCAGTGTGTGCGGCTGCTTTTCTTTACTCCATACAAAGTCTTTGGCTTTTGCATCCGTCGTCGTCGTCGCCGCCGCTGCTGCATAGACTCCCCGGGGCTGTGTCGGGAGGAGCGGAGGGACTGGAGGCAGGCCTGCTGGGGGAGGAGGCGAGCGGGCAGCCAGCGGCTCCCTCTGCCCTTCTCCCTAAAGCGTAGCGCCCCCGGCCGTCGGGCGGCGCTCAGGCGGGGGCCCATTTCTGGTTATCGCTTCTCGGCCTTTTGGCTAAGATCAGTGTATCTGGAGCAGACACTACAGGAGCGAGGGCCGTGGCCACGGCTGGAAATATGAAAACCCTGAGGAAAGAATAAAGCTGGGACCAGCTTCCAGGGTGAGACGCACGCCCCAAAGGAGCAGCAAGATGGCGTTTTCAGCGCCAAACCTGAAATCTACTATCAGGTTCCAGGTAGAACTTGAATCTCGTGGAAGAGTGGATGTGAAACATATCGTGATGAAGGTATTGAGAGATATCTTTGCAATTGGAACAGCTCAGATATTCTGCCTACAGGATTTTAACAGGCAAGGTTTTTTTGATGTGACATTCATGGATGATGGTGTGTGCCTGAATGTGTATGAACAAGCAAAGAAAATGGCGGGACATGAAAACATGAAGGGGATTAGATTAATCCCATGCTTCACTTTTGGTGAAAGACCCATCACAGTGCATATGTACAACCCTTTTGTACTACCGGAGGAGGTGCATATCTTTCTAAGACGATATTGTGATGAAATAAAAGGCGGACACACTTTGAAAAACCAGTATGGGATTTTTAATGGAAAGCTGAGGTTTTGGTGTAAACTCAGAAAAGACTCCAGCGGATTGGGGGGAGTGATGCACCCCCCGGGAAACTTCAGCATTGGGGGCAATAGGGGCTTTTTGACGTACCCTGGACAGCCTTCCTATTGCAGGAATTGCTTTAGCTATGGACACACAAAGGAGCACTGTGAGAAGTCAAAAGTGGTGTGCCGTAACTGTGGCAAAGAAGGACACTATGCAGTTCATTGTGATGCACCCCGAGCCTGTGACCTGTGTGGGAGTAAAGATCACATGTCTAGACAGTGCCCGCAGCGATCCTATGCCCAGGCAGCAGGGGCAAGGACAGATGACCTCCGCGAACGGATGCGTGAGGAAGCGGCAGCAGAACGGGCGGAGGATGAGGAAGATGGAGCTGAAGCTCACGTGGAAGCAGAGGAGTCGGAGGAGGAGGAGTTACAGACTGATGACATCATTGCGCAGACAGAAGTGACAGACAGAGTGTCGGAGACCCCGCAGCAACAGGTATGCGAAGCAGAGGAGAGGGAGGATGATGCACAGAAGGAGCGGCATGAGGAGGAGGAAGAGGGAACAGCGGAGGATATGGAGAAGGCGTCAAGGGATAGTACACCGGTGATGACATCAGCAGAAGATGAGCTGAGAAAAGGGGAAGCCTTAGTAGCTTCTCTGAGTGAAGTGTTAGAGGAGGGGGAGGGCCCTGGATTTTTGACAGGAAGCAGACTTGTGGATGAAATTGCAGGATTGAGTGGTGAGAGACCACAAAAGAGAAAGATGGAGGAAGACAGAGGAGCAGCAACAAAAGTACGTTACCAGGGGAGAAAGGAGGAGGACAATGGTAATGTATCTTCACTAAGTAGTATGGAGGGGGGATTACTTACTGATGAACAGGTTTCACCAGGGGGGGAGGGAAGATCTTTCCTAGACTCTGATGTACTGGACTCATGGGATGCAATGCAGAAAGGAGGGGGTTTTCTGCAAAGCACCAAGAGACTGGAGGGTTTGGATCCAGGGGGGGAGGAAAACACTGATGAAATGGAGTTTTCTGTGACTTGAGCGCCATCTATTGGTTATGGGTTGTAATGTCACTTTACTATGCTAATATGTTAATATGGCTCTGAAATTAGTCTCACTAAATGTGAGAATGCTTACATCTCTGCCAAGAAGAACTATGATTTTACAATTTATGGCTAACCAGAACACAGATATAGTATGTTTACAAGAATGTGGGATTAGTAATGTACCTAGTAAATCCGAATGGCCGTGGGGGGAATCATGTTGGTCAGGTAGTAAGGATAATAGGAATAGTGGGGTGGGAGTGTTGTTTAGAGGGAACAGTTTTAAAGTTAATAAGGTTATAGTTATAGAGCCAGGGAGGTTAATGGAAGTGAAATTTGAATGGGGGGGTGTTAAGTTCAGATTATTTAATATGTATGCCTCTCCTATTAAACAGCAAAGAGAGGAATTGTTTCAAAAGTTACAAATGTTTTTGCCAGGGAGGGAGCAGACTATTGTGGTTGGGGATTTCAATTGCATAATGTCTGAACAGGATAGAGAGGGGGGGGCTGAGGATTTAAGGCCTGATGGGACAAGTACTCTATTGAAAACTGTAATAAAGGATTTTAAGTTGTGTGATGGTTTCAAAATATGGGGGAAGAGCCCTAAAGGATTTACATGGTTTTCAGACAAAGGGAATGTAAAATCAAGAATAGATCTGGTGTTGTTATCAAAAGGAATGAAAGTGAGTGACTGGCAAGAGGAAAGAGTTTTATTCTCTGATCATGCGTGTGTGCGGTGTGAATTGAAAATGGATGAGTTACAAGAATATGGAAGAGGGTATTGGAAGTTAAATGTGTGTTTGCTGAATGATAAAAAAATTAAGCAACAGTATGAATCAATGTATGTAAGGTTGAAAGGTAGACAAAATGAGTTTAGGGGGATAATGGAATGGTGGGAGTGGGTAAAACATGAAACTAAGATTTTCTTTATAAAAAAAGGGAGGGAAAAAGCTAAAAAGAGGGAAGAAGATTACAAACAGGCAAATTTGAGAAGGCAGTTTCTATACACATTAAGAGACATGGGAGAAGATGTAGAAAAGGAATTAGCGCAGGCAAAATTAGATTTTAATAAATTAATGGAGGAAAAGGGGAAAAAAATTATTCATGCAGCAAAAGTAGAGCTAGTGGAACAAGATGAAAAATGTACACCTTTTTTTTTCAAAAAAGCATTTGGAGAAAGGGCAAGGCTGAGCCCAGTGTTGAATAGAGAAGGGGAAGAGATGTTAGGAAAAGATAATATAATGAAGGTAGTGGAAACTTTTTATGGAGATTTGTTTGAAGAAAAAATACGTGACAAAAGTATGGAAAATGATGTGTTAGAAAAAACTGATTGCAAGCTGAATAGAGAGGATCAGGATTATCTAAAAAGAGATTTAAATGTAAAAGAGATAGAAGAGATTATTAAAAGTGGGAAGTTAAGAAAAACACCTGGGAGTGATGGGCTGCCGTATGAATATTATATGGAAATGTGGCATTTAATAGGACCAGATGTAATGTCTTTATGTGGAAAAATATTTGCAGAAGGGAGAACACCACCTTCTTTTAGGGAAGGCATAATTACACTGGTGTATAAGAAAGGAGATAAAAGGGATCTAAAAAATTGGAGACCAATCACTTTATTAAATGTAGATTATAAGATTGTTGCAAAATTAATTATGATTAGACTGAATCGAGTAATTGAGAAATTGGTAGAGGAAGAACAAGTTTGCGCAGTACCAGGAAGACAAATTGCAGAAAATTTAGTATTAATAAGAGATATCATATGGTACTGCAAAGAAAGGAATCAATCTGTTGTTATTGCCAATATAGATTTTGAAAAAGCGTATGACAGGTTGTCTCATGCTTTCTTATTGGAGGTGTTAAAAAAATTAGGAATTCCAGTTAATGTGTTAAAATGGATTAAATGTTTGTACGAGGGAATTTATAGCAGAGTTTTAGTTAATGGCTTTATGTCAAAAGAAGTCAGGATAAGTTCGGGAGTGAGACAGGGGTGCCCATTGTCTCCCCTGATGTTTATTTGTGCGATGGAACCTTTACTGCAGTTAATTAGAAAAGATAAAATAATCAGGGGAGTACAGATTCCAGGGAGTGGGGGACAGGATGTTAAGGTATTGGGCTATATGGATGACCTGACAATTATATGCACAACGCAAGTGGCAATTAAGAGAGCAAAGTTCCATATTGAAACGTTTTGTCAGGCATCGGGTTTTAGGGTAAATTGGGATAAAAGTAATTGTAAGGCATTTGGGTACTGGAGAGAATTAGATCAGTGTGGAATACCGGTGGAAAGGAAATCGTTAAAATTGTTAGGAGTATGTTTTGATGAGGAATTGGTAGGGGAAGAAAGTTGGGAAAGTGTGGGAGAAAAAATTCAGAAAAAAATACAATTTTGGAACTTGAGGAAATTATCTTTGGAAGGAAAAGTATTGATTACGAAAGCAGTATTAGTACCATTACTACTGTACCTGGGGATGGTATTCCCGCCACAATTAAAATGGTTAAGGAAAATAACAAGATTTCTATTCGTCTTTTTTTGGAACTCAGAAAATGAAAAATTAGTAAGACCAAGCGTAGAAAAAGAAAAATTGAAAGGAGGGAAAAGTTTCCCTAATATTGAAAAAATTTTGACAGCAAAATACGCGCAATTTTGTGTACAGAGGACGCAGAATAAGAACAACAAGGCAGCATGTCTATGTAGATATGCAACAGGAGGAATGCTGCGAAAACTAGGCCTATTTGAAATAGATTTGCGTAAACCAATGTGCTTTTTGACGCCAGATTTCTATAAAATAATTGAAACATTTGTAAAAAAATATGGTTTGGAGAAGATAGATAAAAAAAGTTGGGAAAATCATAGAAAAATTCTAAAGATCATTGCGGAGAAAAGTTGCATAGAATCGATTGGTAGGTTGAATGATAAACAAACTAGTAAAGTGTGGAAGAATGTAAGTATGAATGAACTGACAAATCGACATAAAGACATGGCGTGGATGGCAGTCCATGAATGTATCCCGGTGAGAGCTTTTCAAAAAAGGAGAGGAAAGGCAAATTCTGAGGAGTGCCCTAGAGAGGGATGCAGAGGGTTGGAAAATGTGATTCATTTGTTCTGGAACTGCCAGTTTGTGAGAAAGATATGGAATTGTGTGGGAAAATTGATCAAAGAGCTGACAGGAGTACAGAAATTGGAATTTGATATGATGATGTATGGGTTGAGTGGATTGAATGGAAAGAAAGAGGTTGTATTATGGAAGATTATATGCTGTGTGAAAGAAGTGGTATGGGATGTAAGGAATGTGGTGATTTATAGAAGTGAGGTCATTAAAGTTAATGTGTGTGTGAAGATGATTCTGAGTAAGATGTATATATATTTCCTGTTGGATAAAAAAAGATGGGGAAGAGAGGAAGGTAAACAATTATGGAAACCAGAGTTGTGGAGTACATTGGTACAAAGGGTATGAGAAGCAAAAGAAGGAGAAAAGTTTTTTTCTTTACTGTTAAAGAAAAAGTAAATTGTGAAGGAATATTTAATGTGAGTTATTGTGTTTTGTCTATCTATGGAAATAATAGTAAGTTATACATGCAAATGTGAATGGGTTTTTGTAATGTTGGGGTGGTTTTTTATTTTCTGAAAAGTGGAAATTGTGGAAATTACGTGTGAAATGGAAATAAACTTACTTTTATTTAAAAAAAAAAAAAAAATCTGTTCTTATCAGTTTAATATCTGATACGTCCCCTATCTGGGGACCATATATTAAATGGATTTTTAGAACAGGGAGATGGAAGAAGAGCTTGCTCTGTCCACTCCACGCATTGACCTGGTATTGCAGTACCTCCAGGACCGGTGCACTTCCCTTTGGGGATATTTGGCTTGTATCAAAAAATAGAAACAAATCACTGTCTGACAGAAAAAAAACAAACATGCATTTTTGGCTCTTTCTTTTGCAAAGAAAGAAGAAGATGAAGAAATGACGACAAAATAAAGCCTCCTTCTTTTTGCTGTGTCTTGTTTGCTCTTTTGCGTGGCTTCTTACTTTCTTTTCTTTTCAGCTCCTCCTCGCATGGAGCAGGAGTGCCGCCTGCTGCCTAGCCTAATTCAGTCCGAACGAGCAGATGCCTAAGAAACTCCTGTTGAAGCTGTATCCAAATAGCCTGCATAGCAAACACTGCAGCAGCAAGCAGCAAGCAGCAAATGCCTTGACTTGCTGGCTTCTTGTCACAATGGCTGGCTGGCTGGCTGGCTGGCTAAAATGACCTGAACTGAAAAGCCCAGCCACTGGCTGCTTGCTTGCTGCCTGAGTTTCATGGCAGCCCAGACGAGTCGGCTAGCAGAGAAAAAGTGGGCGGTTCCTATGCAAATAAGCAGACGAAGCCTGGTGCCGGAAAAAGAACTGGAAGCATGTGCCTTTTTGGCTGTTTGCTGGCCTTGCGGGCCCCCCGGCAGTGTGTGCGGCTGCTTTTCTTTACTCCATACAAAGTCTTTGGCTTTTGCATCCGTCGTCGTCGTCGCCGCCGCTGCTGCATAGACTCCCCGGGGCTGTGTCGGGAGGAGCGGAGGGACTGGAGGCAGGCCTGCTGGGGGAGGAGGCGAGCGGGCAGCCAGCGGCTCCCTCTGCCCTTCTCCCTAAAGCGTAGCGCCCCCGGCCGTCGGGCGGCGCTCAGGCGGGGGCCCATTTCTGGTTATCGCTTCTCGGCCTTTTGGCTAAGATCAAGTGTAGTATCTGTTCTTATCAGTTTAATATCTGATACGTCCCCTATCTGGGGACCATATATTAAATGGATTTTTAGAACAGGGAGATGGAAGAAGAGCTTGCTCTGTCCACTCCACGCATTGACCTGGTATTGCAGTACCTCCAGGACCGGTGCACTTCCCTTTGGGGATATTTGGCTTGTATCAAAAAATAGAAACAAATCACTGTCTGACAGAAAAAAAACAAACATGCATTTTTGGCTCTTTCTTTTGCAAAGAAAGAAGAAGATGAAGAAATGACGACAAAATAAAGCCTCCTTCTTTTTGCTGTGTCTTGTTTGCTCTTTTGCGTGGCTTCTTACTTTCTTTTCTTTTCAGCTCCTCCTCGCATGGAGCAGGAGTGCCGCCTGCTGCCTAGCCTAATTCAGTCCGAACGAGCAGATGCCTAAGAAACTCCTGTTGAAGCTGTATCCAAATAGCCTGCATAGCAAACACTGCAGCAGCAAGCAGCAAGCAGCAAATGCCTTGACTTGCTGGCTTCTTGTCACAATGGCTGGCTGGCTGGCTGGCTGGCTGGCTAAAATGACCTGAACTGAAAAGCCCAGCCACTGGCTGCTTGCTTGCTGCCTGAGTTTCATGGCAGCCCAGACGAGTCGGCTAGCAGAGAAAAAGTGGGCGGTTCCTATGCAAATAAGCAGACGAAGCCTGGTGCCGGAAAAAGAACTGGAAGCATGTGCCTTTTTGGCTGTTTGCTGGCCTTGCGGGCCCCCCGGCAGTGTGTGCGGCTGCTTTTCTTTACTCCATACAAAGTCTTTGGCTTTTGCATCCGTCGTCGTCGTCGCCGCCGCTGCTGCATAGACTCCCCGGGGCTGTGTCGGGAGGAGCGGAGGGACTGGAGGCAGGCCTGCTGGGGGAGGAGGCGAGCGGGCAGCCAGCGGCTCCCTCTGCCCTTCTCCCTAAAGCGTAGCGCCCCCGGCCGTCGGGCGGCGCTCAGGCGGGGGCCCATTTCTGGTTATCGCTTCTCGGCCTTTTGGCTCAGATCATTGTGTCTGAGTCAGGGGCTTAGCTGGGACTGTGCCCCCTTGGCCCTGTGGCATCGGCTCCTTCGGGAGTCTTAAGCCACTTGCTGCTTTTGGGGGGGCACGCTATCCTGAGCGTTCTCGGAGGGCGATCTAAGGCAAGATGGCGACATGGACGCATCTAAAGAACACGATTCGGTTCTTGGTGGAGGAGGCCGAGAGAGGACGGGTCGAGCTACGATTCATCGTGGAGGAGGTTATCCAGAAGGTCGGTTTGGGAGCAGAGGATGTCTACTGTCTGCAGGATTTCCCCCGGCAAGGGATTTTTGACGTAACCTTCCATCAGGAAGGAGCTGCACTTTGTTGTTTTGAAAAAGCGAAGGAAGTTTTGGACGACGAGATTATGCGTGGCATAAAGATGATCCCGTGCTTTCGATTGGATGAGAGGCCGATAACTATACATATGTATAATCCATATGTGCCAAAAGAGGATCTAGTGATGTTCCTGAGGAGGTATTGTTCATCCGTCAGAGGTGGAGAGGAGTTGCACAATTCCTATGGGATCTATAACGGGAAGAGAAGATTTTGGGCCCGTTTCAAACTTGACCCTTCGGGTGCAGGTGGAGTGCTGAACCCCCCATCAGGTTTCAGTATTGGGGGGAACCGGGGGTTTTTGTTCTTCCCGGGGCAACCCCTGTATTGTAGGAACTGTTTGCAGTATGGTCATACGCGTGAGAACTGTAAAAAAACAGGACAGTGCTGCCGCAATTGTGGAAAGGAGGGACATTTTGCAGGCAATTGTGACTTACCCAAAAAATGTGACTTATGTGGAGATCGAGGGCACATTGCAAGGAATTGCACAAAGAAAAAGTCCTATGTCCAGGCAGCAAGACGACCTGCTGAGGCTGGTGAGGGGACTATGGACAATATTGAGTGGGCTGGGAATGGCTCAGTGGTGGAGGAAACCCCTGAGGCTATGCAAGGGTTGGAGGGGGTGGTGGGAAGGATACAGAATGCAAGTTGGGCGGAGAAAGTAGAGGCGCAAGAGAAGAGCGTAATAGCCCAAGGAATGCAGGGTGGGAGGGAGGAGGGGGAGATGGAAGATGGGTTTGTGGAGTCCTGTGTAAAGAGGGAGGGAAATAAGGAGCTGGATTGTGGCAAGGGAGAATCAAGGGGTTTGTTAGAAGGAATGGAAAGTTTTGAAAAGGAAGTAGGGGGTGTGAAGTTGTGGGTCCAAGTTTTTCGCACAGAGAACAAAGAAATAAGTGATGAAGACCTATTAATAGAGTTAGAGGATATTAAGGCCCGCAGAGCCACAATGTCACAAAAGGAATACATGAGCCTAAGAGAAGAACAAATAACGTGGTTGAAAGGGGCGAAAGATAGACAGGAGGGAGAAAGAATGTTAATGGAGGAAGAAAGTAAGAAAAAAGATTTGGGAATAGTGGTAAACCAGGATAATGAGCTGGAAGAGGAGGTACAATACGGTGGGGTTGAGAATATGGTGCAGGGTGATAGTTTACAAAAAATACAGGAGGCAGTAAGAGAGTTGGAGAAGAAAAAAGACTTAGAATGTGTAGTACAAACGGAGAGAATGGGGCTTGCATGTGCAGGTAAGGGGAGACCTAGAGATTTTGAAGGAGACCCAATTGTAAAAGGAGGCGAAGAAGGAATAATGAAAGATCTGGAGCCCTCCCCTAGGGAACAGGGAATATTGGGAGTAGCTGGGTTAAGCACCAGTGAGAGTGAGTGGAGAGAAATATCCTCATCGGAAAGTGAGAGTGGGAAAAAAAAAAAAATTGCAGTAGTTGAGGTAGGGAAAAAAAGAGAGATGACAGCATTACCTAAAAGGAAAGTAGGGGGGACAAGCAGGAGTGAGAGTGAAGGAGGTGCAGTGTCAACAGGAGAGAGTGGGGGTGGGGGAATTCAGAAAAAACAAGCAATGGGGTGTAAAGGAGTAAGGGATAGAAGTCCACTGGGAGGAAAGGGAGGAAAAAACTGGCAATTACTGCCAGGGGAGAGACAGGAGAGTGAAAGGAAGTATGAACATAAAGGAAGAAAGAAAGATGAGTACTACGAGTTATATAAAAGAGATAAAGAAAGGGTGACAGGGCTTTTGGAAACAGAAAAGGGGGCGTCCCCTGGAAGAATCACACAGTTGAAAGAAACTTTAGAAAGAGCGATAAAAGGGATGGCAGAGTATGACTAAACATTGAAAAGTTTTTTTGGAAGAGCTGATGTTGTTTGGGTTTGATCAGTTAACTAAATAAATATATGACTTATGTTTTGCAAAAATATGTAATATATGTGCTGTTGGAATATTGTTTTGTTTTGTTTTCTGAAACGTGTTTATTTTACTGTTTGTAAATATATGAGAATGTGAATAAAACATTTAAAAAAAAAAAAAAAAATCTGTTCTTATCAGTTTAATATCTGATACGTCCCCTATCTGGGGACCATATATTAAATGGATTTTTAGAACAGGGAGATGGAAGAAGAGCTTGCTCTGTCCACTCCACGCATTGACCTGGTATTGCAGTACCTCCAGGACCGGTGCACTTCCCTTTGGGGATATTTGGCTTGTATCAAAAAATAGAAACAAATCACTGTCTGACAGAAAAAAAACAAACATGCATTTTTGGCTCTTTCTTTTGCAAAGAAAGAAGAAGATGAAGAAATGACGACAAAATAAAGCCTCCTTCTTTTTGCTGTGTCTTGTTTGCTCTTTTGCGTGGCTTCTTACTTTCTTTTCTTTTCAGCTCCTCCTCGCATGGAGCAGGAGTGCCGCCTGCTGCCTAGCCTAATTCAGTCCGAACGAGCAGATGCCTAAGAAACTCCTGTTGAAGCTGTATCCAAATAGCCTGCATAGCAAACACTGCAGCAGCAAGCAGCAAGCAGCAAATGCCTTGACTTGCTGGCTTCTTGTCACAATGGCTGGCTGGCTGGCTGGCTGGCTGGCTAAAATGACCTGAACTGAAAAGCCCAGCCACTGGCTGCTTGCTTGCTGCCTGAGTTTCATGGCAGCCCAGACGAGTCGGCTAGCAGAGAAAAAGTGGGCGGTTCCTATGCAAATAAGCAGACGAAGCCTGGTGCCGGAAAAAGAACTGGAAGCATGTGCCTTTTTGGCTGTTTGCTGGCCTTGCGGGCCCCCCGGCAGTGTGTGCGGCTGCTTTTCTTTACTCCATACAAAGTCTTTGGCTTTTGCATCCGTCGTCGTCGTCGCCGCCGCTGCTGCATAGACTCCCCGGGGCTGTGTCGGGAGGAGCGGAGGGACTGGAGGCAGGCCTGCTGGGGGAGGAGGCGAGCGGGCAGCCAGCGGCTCCCTCTGCCCTTCTCCCTAAAGCGTAGCGCCCCCGGCCGTCGGGCGGCGCTCAGGCGGGGGCCCATTTCTGGTTATCGCTTCTCGGCCTTTTGGCTAAGATCAAGTGTAGTATCTGTTCTTATCAGTTTAATATCTGATACGTCCCCTATCTGGGGACCATATATTAAATGGATTTTTAGAACAGGGAGATGGAAGAAGAGCTTGCTCTGTCCACTCCACGCATTGACCTGGTATTGCAGTACCTCCAGGACCGGTGCACTTCCCTTTGGGGATATTTGGCTTGTATCAAAAAATAGAAACAAATCACTGTCTGACAGAAAAAAAACAAACATGCATTTTTGGCTCTTTCTTTTGCAAAGAAAGAAGAAGATGAAGAAATGACGACAAAATAAAGCCTCCTTCTTTTTGCTGTGTCTTGTTTGCTCTTTTGCGTGGCTTCTTACTTTCTTTTCTTTTCAGCTCCTCCTCGCATGGAGCAGGAGTGCCGCCTGCTGCCTAGCCTAATTCAGTCCGAACGAGCAGATGCCTAAGAAACTCCTGTTGAAGCTGTATCCAAATAGCCTGCATAGCAAACACTGCAGCAGCAAGCAGCAAGCAGCAAATGCCTTGACTTGCTGGCTTCTTGTCACAATGGCTGGCTGGCTGGCTGGCTGGCTGGCTAAAATGACCTGAACTGAAAAGCCCAGCCACTGGCTGCTTGCTTGCTGCCTGAGTTTCATGGCAGCCCAGACGAGTCGGCTAGCAGAGAAAAAGTGGGCGGTTCCTATGCAAATAAGCAGACGAAGCCTGGTGCCGGAAAAAGAACTGGAAGCATGTGCCTTTTTGGCTGTTTGCTGGCCTTGCGGGCCCCCCGGCAGTGTGTGCGGCTGCTTTTCTTTACTCCATACAAAGTCTTTGGCTTTTGCATCCGTCGTCGTCGTCGCCGCCGCTGCTGCATAGACTCCCCGGGGCTGTGTCGGGAGGAGCGGAGGGACTGGAGGCAGGCCTGCTGGGGGAGGAGGCGAGCGGGCAGCCAGCGGCTCCCTCTGCCCTTCTCCCTAAAGCGTAGCGCCCCCGGCCGTCGGGCGGCGCTCAGGCGGGGGCCCATTTCTGGTTATCGCTTCTCGGCCTTTTGGCTCAGATCGAGTGTCTGGGCTGAGAGGTTGCGCTGAGTCTGTGACTCCTTGGCCTTGGGTCATCGCTTCCTGGGGAGCTTAAGACCCATGCTGCTATGAGGGAGTCACGCTAACTCGAGCACGGGAGGCGATCAGGAGAGAGAGAAGGAGAGGGGCCGGCGCCTTGGCCTTGAGGGATCGTTCCCCAGGAACTAAACCCTCTTGCTGCTGTTGGGGTGCCGCACCTGATCCTGAAGGTCGGATTGACGGATGGCGGACAAGTGAGACGGAGATGGAGAGAGCGAGATGGTGAAGGGCCGGCGCTTTGGCCTTGGGGGATCGTCTTAACAGACTTAACCCCCTTGCTGCTATTAGGGCGCCGCACCTGGATCTTGTTAAGCCAAGGACGAGAATGGCGGACAGAGCGAACGAGAGGAACTGCATCCGTTTTCAGGTTGATGAGACCAGACGGGCCAGTGTTGATGTGGACGTTATCGTGGAGGAAGTTTTGCGTGATCTGCTTGGAGTGGAATTCGAAGAGATCTATTGTCTGCAGGAGTTCCGGAGATTGGGCATTTTTGATCTGACCTGCATAGAGGAGGAGATTTGCCAAAAAATCTTCGAGAGATGTGAGAGGAATTTGGGAGACCATCGGATGAGAGGAATCCGGGTGATACCCAGATTCCTGCAAGTGGAAAGAGCGGTAACTGTACGAATGTTTAATGTCTTTTCGAAGAAGGAGGACATTGAAAGATTTTTGACTCGTTTTTGTGTAACGGTCAAAGGAGGAACGCAACTGAAAAATGCGTATGGACTATATAATGGGAAAAGACTTTTCTGGGTTCGTTTTAGGACTGACCCCGAGCATGTGGGAGGAGTGATGTACCCCCCGACAAGTTTCTGTATTGGCAGAGATCAGGGCACCCTGAGTTATTCAGGACAGCCCGCTGGAATGATTTGCCGCAATTGTGGGAGAAGAGGACACATAGCTGCGAATTGTGATGAATTTAAAAAATGTGACTTTTGTGGAAAGCCAGGGCATTTTGCTCGTAATTGTTTGGAAAAAAACAAAGGGATGTTTCTGAAAGCAGGGAAAAACTGTGTTAAGATAAGTCAAGAGTGTAAAAATAAAATAAAAAGGGAGAATAGAACAGAGGAGGTAGTGGAGAAGGAATTTTTTGAGGGAAAAGGGAGTGTTGTCAGTGTTGATGGAGATTTTTTTTTAGGGAATGTGAGTATAGACAGTGAGGATTTGGGGGTAAGAGAAGACAATGGGAATGTTAGAATAGAGGAGTTTGAGGATTTGCTCAGTGACAAAGTGGTGGAATCTTTGGGAAAGGAAGAAGAGAAAGTATTGTGTGAAGTGTCAGTAAGGAAAAAGAAAGTTTTGAAGGGGGGGTTTTTGGGTAAAAGTAAGGAGACTGTGGGGGTTGCTATGCCCGAAAAAGAGACAGATACTGAAAAAGAGGAGATGTTGAATTATGAAATAGATGATAGTATTTTTGCATTGCCCGGAAAAATAGGAAGTATGGAGGACATTGAAAACGAAAAGTTTTATGACGAGGTGGAGGCAGAATTTTTTAAGGAGAGATGCGGAGAAAATGTAATATATACGGGATGGTTTGGAAGAACTAAAGAGGAGGAATGTGGGAAATTTTAGTAATGTTAAGAAATAAGCAGAGAAAGGAAGCAAAAGTAAAGAAAGGAGGTTTAATAAAGAAGTAGAGGTATGATATTATGGAAAGAAATTAAGAAGAAAAAGGAAAAGAAAATGTAATGAAAGAATATAAAAATAATATGTGATGGGAAAATAGAAGGAAAAGTGGGATGAGTAGAATGTATTTCTTGGGAAAGTAAGGGTAAAAATAGAAATATAAATGAAATAGAAAGGATGTAAATAGAATTATATGGGTTCTGTAAATATATGGGAGAAGTTTTTGGAAATTGGAATGTATTTTGAATTTTCTTGTATGAAGTAATTGAGAATTTCTTTTGGAAAGTTATGAAAGAAATAATTTTTATTATATAATTTTTGTTCAAAAAGAAAATGTAAAACAAAAATGTCAAATTGTATATTTTTCAAATATGCAAATAAAATAAAAAAAAAAAAAAAAAAAATCTGTTCTTATCAGTTTAATATCTGATACGTCCCCTATCTGGGGACCATATATTAAATGGATTTTTAGAACAGGGAGATGGAAGAAGAGCTTGCTCTGTCCACTCCACGCATTGACCTGGTATTGCAGTACCTCCAGGACCGGTGCACTTCCCTTTGGGGATATTTGGCTTGTATCAAAAAATAGAAACAAATCACTGTCTGACAGAAAAAAAACAAACATGCATTTTTGGCTCTTTCTTTTGCAAAGAAAGAAGAAGATGAAGAAATGACGACAAAATAAAGCCTCCTTCTTTTTGCTGTGTCTTGTTTGCTCTTTTGCGTGGCTTCTTACTTTCTTTTCTTTTCAGCTCCTCCTCGCATGGAGCAGGAGTGCCGCCTGCTGCCTAGCCTAATTCAGTCCGAACGAGCAGATGCCTAAGAAACTCCTGTTGAAGCTGTATCCAAATAGCCTGCATAGCAAACACTGCAGCAGCAAGCAGCAAGCAGCAAATGCCTTGACTTGCTGGCTTCTTGTCACAATGGCTGGCTGGCTGGCTGGCTGGCTGGCTAAAATGACCTGAACTGAAAAGCCCAGCCACTGGCTGCTTGCTTGCTGCCTGAGTTTCATGGCAGCCCAGACGAGTCGGCTAGCAGAGAAAAAGTGGGCGGTTCCTATGCAAATAAGCAGACGAAGCCTGGTGCCGGAAAAAGAACTGGAAGCATGTGCCTTTTTGGCTGTTTGCTGGCCTTGCGGGCCCCCCGGCAGTGTGTGCGGCTGCTTTTCTTTACTCCATACAAAGTCTTTGGCTTTTGCATCCGTCGTCGTCGTCGCCGCCGCTGCTGCATAGACTCCCCGGGGCTGTGTCGGGAGGAGCGGAGGGACTGGAGGCAGGCCTGCTGGGGGAGGAGGCGAGCGGGCAGCCAGCGGCTCCCTCTGCCCTTCTCCCTAAAGCGTAGCGCCCCCGGCCGTCGGGCGGCGCTCAGGCGGGGGCCCATTTCTGGTTATCGCTTCTCGGCCTTTTGGCTCAGATCAAGTGTCTGAGTCAGGGGCTTTGCTGAGACTGTGACCCCTTGGCCCTGGATCATCGCCCCTTCGGGGGCTTAAGATCCTTGCTGCTTTTGGGGGGGCACGCCATCTCGAGCGACGAGGGGCGATCGAGAACGGAGAGCGGAGAGCGGAGAAAGTGAAGGGCCGGCACCTTGGCCTGGGGACATCGCCTTAACCGGCTTAAGTCCCCTGCTGCTTTTGGGGTGCCGCACCTAAGCTTGGAGAAGCAGAGGAATCAGCATGGCAGCCCAAACAGGGATGAGAAACTCCATCCGGTTTCTGGTTGTGGAGTCAGAGAGAAGCCGAGTTGATCTACGATGGATTGTGGAGAAAGTCCTGTGGGAGCTGATTGGCCTACATGAGGAGAAGATCCTCTGTCTACAAGATTTCCCTGCGCAGGGGATTTTTGATCTGACCTGCTTCCAGGAAGAAGATTGTTGGAACCTGTTTGAAAGATGCAAAGAGAGAGCCGAGGACCCAAACCTGAGAGGAATTAAGGTTATTCCTAGTTTCATGATGGAAGAGAAACCATTGGTACTGCATATGTACAACCCTTATGCAAGGGGTGAAGATATTATGTGGTTTCTAAAACGATACTGTGAGATGGTAAAAGGAGGAGAAGAACAAAAGAACCATTACGGTATATTTAATGGGAAAAGACGATATTGGGTGCGCTTCAGGAGAGATACGTCGTGCGTAGGAGGGGTGACACACCCACCTGCCATCTTCAATATTAAAGGAGACAGAGGCTTTTTGTTCTATCCAGGACAGCCTTTATACTGTAGACATTGTTTTAGTTACGGACATACGAAAGAAGGATGCCCAAAAACAGGAGTAGTGTGTCGGAACTGTGGGGAAGAGGGACATACTGTAAGCAGCTGTAGTGTCCCAAAAAAGTGCCACTATTGTGGAAAGAGAGGACATTTGGCAAGACAGTGCACGGAGAAAACTTATGCCCAGGCAGCAAATGAGGAGGAAACCTGTATGTCAAGTCGAGAAAAAGATGCCCAGGAGAAAAAAAAAGAAGATCAATTTTTGGAAAGTATTGCCCGGAACTTTGCTGGGGAAAAGGGGGAGGGGGGAGACTGTGGTCTGATTTTGGAGGGGGGTGGGACAATAGAGTCAGAGAATGTGCATGACCCAAGTTGGGCTGAAAGAATGGATGCTCAAGACGCACAGGGAGGGGAAGGGAAATTTGGTGAAGAGCAGGAGGAGGGAATGGAGGTCACAGTTGGGGAAAAGAAGCCCCAAAAACGTAAAAGCCAACAGGAAGCAGACAGCGTGGAAGGGAAGGAGGGCCAAGAGGGAGAGAAGAGAGAGGGGCCTAGAGAGAAAGTAGAGAGGGTTGCGAAGATAGGAAGGGAACAGATAGGAGAAATACCAAGTGGAAGTGTTTTAGAGGAGAAAATGGGAGAGTTTCAGAGGGCAGTAGGGGAAGTAGATTTCTGGGTAGAAGTTTTTAGGAAGCAACATAGAGGAAGTACAGATCAGCAAATTATTAAAAGATTAGACGAAGTAATGCACCAAAGGAAAAACATTACAAAAGAGGAATATGAAGAAATGAAAAAAGAGAATATACTTTTAGTGGAGGTGAAGGAGGGCAGAGCAGTCCTCAAGGAAAGAGAGGAGGAAAGGGAGTTTTTCAGAGATGTGGAGGATGTTAGCGAGGAGGAGGAAGTACAAGATATAGTGGTGGAGGAGACCCCGGAAAGCATCATGCCAAGGGAGAAAGAGCACAGTAATTTTGAGGGGTATCCTAGAGTTCTGGAAACTAAAACACTGGAAGCAGCTAGGAGTAGTGGGAGTGATTGGGGGTCAGTCTCCTCATCAGAAAGTGAAAGAGGAGGGGTGCAGAAAGAGGAAAAGGGACGCCCAAACAAGGAGATAGAAAGGGGGAAGATAATAGGAATGCCAACACGGAAGGTGGGAGGAACGAGTAGAAGTGAAAGTGAGGGAGGAGTTCTATCTGTGGGTGAAAGCGGGGGAGAGGAAGGGAGAAGGGAGGAAGGAAGTACCTGTAAGATTAAAGCAATAGAGAATAAGGAAACCTCAGAGGAAATAGCTGGACCAACTAGAAATGAGCCTGAAACCTCATCAGTGAGTGAGTCAGAAGAAAGTAAAATAACTCAGAAAAGAGACAAAAGTAAGATAGTTGCAGACACACAAACAAAAGAAAGCTGGGAGGAGATGATAGAGAAACTAAGAAAGGAATTTTGGAAGGAAATTTGGGAAATGGAAAAAGGGGAAATAGATATACAAATAATGAGGGAAAGAATAGAAGAAATGATGACAGCAAACAAATGGGCCAAAAAAACTGTGTTCTGGTGGGATGTTCAAATGTATATTAAATGGAAAAATGAATATGTTAAATTAAATGAAGAGAAAAAAGTTTTTGAGGCAAAAGGCTCAGAGCTTAGTAAAACAAAAGGAAAAAGTCTTCAAAGAATAAAACAAAGACTAGAGGAAATGAGAAAAGATTTGGAAAAAGAATTAAACGTCGGAGGTGGGGAATTAGAAGGGATAGATAGGATGGAGAAAGAATGAATTTTTGTTTAAAGAAAGTATGATAACTGATGGAACAAAAGTTTTCTATTTGATGTGTTTAGTGGGGTAATGAAAAAGTAAGGGAAAAATAGAAATGTAAATGAAATAGAATGGAAGTAAAATAGAATTATATGTAGGGGTTTCTGTAAATGTATGGGATGTTTTTTGGGGAATTTTAGAATGTATTTGACTTGCTTTTGTGAAGTAATTGAGAATTTTTGTTTGGAAAATTATGAAAGAATAATTTTTTGTTCAAAAAGAAATAAAAAAAAAAAAAAATCTGTTCTTATCAGTTTAATATCTGATACGTCCCCTATCTGGGGACCATATATTAAATGGATTTTTAGAACAGGGAGATGGAAGAAGAGCTTGCTCTGTCCACTCCACGCATTGACCTGGTATTGCAGTACCTCCAGGACCGGTGCACTTCCCTTTGGGGATATTTGGCTTGTATCAAAAAATAGAAACAAATCACTGTCTGACAGAAAAAAAACAAACATGCATTTTTGGCTCTTTCTTTTGCAAAGAAAGAAGAAGATGAAGAAATGACGACAAAATAAAGCCTCCTTCTTTTTGCTGTGTCTTGTTTGCTCTTTTGCGTGGCTTCTTACTTTCTTTTCTTTTCAGCTCCTCCTCGCATGGAGCAGGAGTGCCGCCTGCTGCCTAGCCTAATTCAGTCCGAACGAGCAGATGCCTAAGAAACTCCTGTTGAAGCTGTATCCAAATAGCCTGCATAGCAAACACTGCAGCAGCAAGCAGCAAGCAGCAAATGCCTTGACTTGCTGGCTTCTTGTCACAATGGCTGGCTGGCTGGCTGGCTGGCTGGCTAAAATGACCTGAACTGAAAAGCCCAGCCACTGGCTGCTTGCTTGCTGCCTGAGTTTCATGGCAGCCCAGACGAGTCGGCTAGCAGAGAAAAAGTGGGCGGTTCCTATGCAAATAAGCAGACGAAGCCTGGTGCCGGAAAAGAACTGGAAGCATGTGCCTTTTTGGCTGTTTGCTGGCCTTGCGGGCCCCCCGGCAGTGTGTGCGGCTGCTTTTCTTTACTCCATACAAAGTCTTTGGCTTTTGCATCCGTCGTCGTCGTCGCCGCCGCTGCTGCATAGACTCCCCGGGGCTGTGTCGGGAGGAGCGGAGGGACTGGAGGCAGGCCTGCTGGGGGAGGAGGCGAGCGGGCAGCCAGCGGCTCCCTCTGCCCTTCTCCCTAAAGCGTAGCGCCCCCGGCCGTCGGGCGGCGCTCAGGCGGGGGCCCATTTCTGGTTATCGCTTCTCGGCCTTTTGGCTAAGACCAAGTGTCTGAAACCAGAAGGCCATCAGAGAGAGGGAAGGGCCGGCACCTTTGCCTTGTGACATCGCCCCAGGGCTTAAGTCACATGCTGCTTTCGGGGTGCCGCACCTAAGCTCTTCGGGAAGGCGAGGACGTCAACGATGGCTGCGGGAGCGAGCCTGAGGAACACGCTGCGGTTCCAGGTCGTGGAGACGGAGAGAGATCGAGTGGGTCTTACCTTTTTCGTGGAGAAGGTGCTGAGAGAGATCGTGGGGCTGGATGCGGCAAAGATCTTCTGCTTGCAGGATTTCCCGAGGCAAGGAATATTCGATCTGACCCTTTGCGAAGAATGTGACTGCCTGAACGTCTTGCAGAGATGTAAGGAGGCTGCAGGAGAGCCCAATATGCGTGGGATCAGCATTGCACCAAGCTATATGATGGATGAGAGATCGGTTGTTGTTCACATGTACAACCCGTACATCTTGAAGGAAGATATCATTTTCTTTTTGAAAAGATACTGTACGGTGGTAAGAGGAGGCATTGAGATGAAGAACCCGTACAACATGTTCAATGCCAAAAGGCG
The DNA here is from genome assembly GCF_040206685.1 of Ascaphus truei. Lineage (NCBI taxonomy): Eukaryota > Metazoa > Chordata > Amphibia > Anura > Ascaphidae > Ascaphus > Ascaphus truei. The sequence goes on from NC_134489.1 coordinate 26,717,275, forward strand.
GTTTTGGGTGCGCTTCAGGCCAGATGCATCATGTGTTGGAGGCGTAATGCACCCCCCGGCTAGTTTCAGCATCAGTGGAAACAGGGGTTTCCTCAATTACCCTGGACAGCCGACCTATTGTAGGAACTGCTTCAAGTATGGCCACACAAGAGTCGACTGTGAGAAAATAGGGGCAGTGTGCCGTAATTGCGGAGAGGAGGGACATATGGCATCCCACTGCAGTGTCCCTAAGAAATGTGACTTATGTGGGGAAGGAGGCCATCTTTTCCGCCAGTGCCCGCAAAAGAGCTATGCACGGGCGGCGAGGGGGGGAACGGATATGAAGGACACTTTCCAAAAAGGGGGAATGGACAGTTCTTGGGGGGGACAGCCAACGGAGACCCAAAAGAGGGAGGAAGAGCTTTTTGTAGAAGCAATAGCCCGAAGTTTTGAGGTGGGGGGGGGAGATGGATTGGGAGTTCTCACCCAGGGGTCAGTAACAGATCTTTTGGGGGCAGCACAGCCGAGTTGGGGGGATCAAATGGAGGTACAGGAGGTGCAGAGTGTGGGGGTTTTGACCCAGGAAGAGCAGGGGGAAGGAATGGAGGTAACTGTGGGGGAAAAAAAAGCTCAAAAACGTAAGCAAGAGGTAGATGTAACGGAGGGTAGACAAGTAGAGATAAAGGGGGAGGGCCCAAGGGAGAAAATAGAGAAAACACCCGAAGGGGAAGCTGCTGAAGTGAGAAGTCAGAAGGTTTTATTAGAGAAAATGGAAGAGTTTCAGAAAGCAGTTGGAGATGTGGATTTTTGGGTGTGGGTGTTTAGAAAACAACATGTTGGGAGCAAGGATGCTCAAATTACAGAGAGACTAGATAAATTGATGTGTCAAAGGAAAAATATGTCTAAAGAGGAGTATGAGCAAAGCAAAAAAGAAGAGGTACAGTGGCTAGAATTTAGAGATGGGAAAAGAGTATACAAGGGGAGAGAGGGGGAAGAGTGGATGGAATTTGAGCAAGATATGGGTATTAGTGAGGGAGAGGAAACTCGTGATTTGGTGGTCTCTCCAGAGGTAACAATGGTGGAAGAAACCCGGGAAGATCGTTGTGTGGGGGGAGAGGAGAAAGACATAGTATTTACAGACTGGGCCCCGGAGATTTTAGATGGGATAGGCAGAAGTGATGAGAGCAGACCTATTAGGAAGGGGCAGGGAGACAAGGTAGAGAAAGTGGAAGAGGAGAGAGAAGTGAAGATAGGCCCGAGTGGAGTTGGAAGAAGGGATGTAAAAGGGCTGAGTGGTTCAGAAGAGAGTGAAGTAGCAGATCCTGTAACTATAGGAAGGAAAGGAAAAGAGGAGGAAAGAGGGAGGAAGCCAAGCGCTACACCAAGACGTAAAGTAGGTGGAACAAGTAGGAGTGAGAGTGAAGAGGGAGTAGTGTCAGGTATTGGTGAGAGTGATAGCGATTTCGTAGGGGGGACTCCAAAACAGGGAGTAACAAAATTAACGGAAGGGAAAAGTAGCCAAAAGAAGGTAGAACAAAAGAGCATAGTAGAAGTATGTACCAAAATAGTGGCAAACGAAGAGAGAGCGAGCTCGAGTAGGGTGGGGGTAGAATCTTTTTCCAAAAAAATGATAAGAAAGAAAGTAGAGGAAGTGCAAGAGATAGTGGGGGATGGAGAAGGGTGGCTGAATTTTTGGAAAGAGATAAACCCTTTTGCTGACTACATGGTAGTAATAGAGTTATTAGAAAAGGTAATTCAAATGAGAAAGCAGAGGACAGAGTCAGCCTTTAAAACTTATGCAAAAGACTATATGGAACGAATAAGAAAGAAGAAGGAATGGGCAACACGGGATCCAACCTTTTTGGGAACTATATGTTAGTGATTTCAGTTTTTCCTTAGGGAATGAACTATTCTAAGTTTTGAGTTTACGTATAGGAAGTGAAAACAGTGTGTTGGATGAATATCTTTGTTGTTTGGGGTTATTGCATGTAAAGGGGGTTTTGTTATTATTTTGAAAAGTTTTTTTGTTTTTCCTTTTCTTTGCTGAATATGTATCTTGATGTTGAATATGTAATATATGGGTGTTAAAATGTGAGATAATGTAAATTTTTTGTACATAGAGGTGTTTTTGGGAATTAAGAAATTTGAAGTTTCTGTTAGAATGTTTGATTTATTTGTGGAAATGGTTTTCTTATTTACTGTTTGTAAATATTTTGAAATGTGAATAAACATTTAAAAACAAAAAAAATCTGTTCTTATCAGTTTAATATCTGATACGTCCCCTATCTGGGGACCATATATTAAATGGATTTTTAGAACAGGGAGATGGAAGAAGAGCTTGCTCTGTCCACTCCACGCATTGACCTGGTATTGCAGTACCTCCAGGACCGGTGCACTTCCCTTTGGGGATATTTGGCTTGTATCAAAAAATAGAAACAAATCACTGTCTGACAGAAAAAAAACAAACATGCATTTTTGGCTCTTTCTTTTGCAAAGAAAGAAGAAGATGAAGAAATGACGACAAAATAAAGCCTCCTTCTTTTTGCTGTGTCTTGTTTGCTCTTTTGCGTGGCTTCTTACTTTCTTTTCTTTTCAGCTCCTCCTCGCATGGAGCAGGAGTGCCGCCTGCTGCCTAGCCTAATTCAGTCCGAACGAGCAGATGCCTAAGAAACTCCTGTTGAAGCTGTATCCAAATAGCCTGCATAGCAAACACTGCAGCAGCAAGCAGCAAGCAGCAAATGCCTTGACTTGCTGGCTTCTTGTCACAATGGCTGGCTGGCTGGCTGGCTGGCTGGCTAAAATGACCTGAACTGAAAAGCCCAGCCACTGGCTGCTTGCTTGCTGCCTGAGTTTCATGGCAGCCCAGACGAGTCGGCTAGCAGAGAAAAAGTGGGCGGTTCCTATGCAAATAAGCAGACGAAGCCTGGTGCCGGAAAAAGAACTGGAAGCATGTGCCTTTTTGGCTGTTTGCTGGCCTTGCGGGCCCCCCGGCAGTGTGTGCGGCTGCTTTTCTTTACTCCATACAAAGTCTTTGGCTTTTGCATCCGTCGTCGTCGTCGCCGCCGCTGCTGCATAGACTCCCCGGGGCTGTGTCGGGAGGAGCGGAGGGACTGGAGGCAGGCCTGCTGGGGGAGGAGGCGAGCGGGCAGCCAGCGGCTCCCTCTGCCCTTCTCCCTAAAGCGTAGCGCCCCCGGCCGTCGGGCGGCGCTCAGGCGGGGGCCCATTTCTGGTTATCGCTTCTCGGCCTTTTGGCTCAGATCAAGTGTCTGGGTCAGGGGCAGGCTTGCGAGACCCGGCTCCTTGGCCTTGTGGCATCGTCCCTTCGGGGACTAAAGCCACTTGCTGCTTTTGGGGGGCTGCGTCAAAGCAGAGCAGGAGGTGATCATGGCGGCGGGAGCGCCTACAAAAAATACGATTCGTTTTCAGCTGGATGAGGAGGCGCAGACGAGGATTTATCTGAGGAATTTTGTGAATATCGTGTTGATGGAGACCCTTGAAGTGGAGATCAAGGAGATTTTTTGCCTACAAGACCCCCCCAGGTTGGGATTTTTTGATGTCACCTTTCACGACTATGATGTCTGTATGCGAGTTTTTGGAAGAGCAAATAAAGAAACAGTGAGTGATGCGATGAAGGGGATTAAGCTAACCCCCTTCTTTATGATGCAAAATACTGCGGTGACGATTCATATGTTTGATCCGTATGTGGAGACTGGCGATTTAAAGTTGTTCCTTCAGAAATATTGTAATAACGTAAGGGGCGGAAACAAGCTGGAAAATTTCCTGGGAATTTACAACGGTAAAAGAAGGTTTTGGGTGGAGTTTAAGCCAGATGATAACAATCCTTTGGGAGTAAGATACCCCCCAGCGACCTTCAGCATTGGAGGGAAGAGAGGTTATCTAACCTTTGATGGACGCCCTACGTATTGCAGGAAGTGCCAGGAATACGGGCATGTGCAAGAGAAGTGTGCCAGAATGGGAGCAGGTTGCAGGAATTGTGGCGAGGAAACGCATAAGTCTGCACAGTGCGGAGTTCCGAAGAAATGCCACCTGTGTGATGAGGAGGGGCATCTGGCTAGACAGTGCCCGAAACGTTCATATGCACGTGCTACAGCGAGAGGACGAGAGGGAGCCGGTGCAGAGGGATCGTTTCCCTCCTATTTCCAGGAACCCCAAACACATGAACCTCCAGAGGACGGGATTCCCCTCAGTGAGGAGGAGAAGGAAGATGAAGAAGAAACAGAGGAAGTACCTGAAACAGCTATCCCCGAGTCTGAACTCGCTGAAGCTCAGCTGATGGATAAAAAGCTGACAGCAGAGTCGGAAGAGGAGGAACCAATGGAAACGCAGGTACAAAGGAAAAGAAAGTTGTCAAAGAAAGACACAGAGTCGGAAGTGGATGCCCAAAAGACTAGACATGATTTGAGTGAGCAGCTGGCTGTAAGTGATAGTGAAGGCTCTTTTTCTGAAACAAATCCGGGGTTTGGGAACTTTGAGAGCCTTGTCGGAGCAGAGAGCCCGGAGGGGGAGATTCAGGACTTTTCTCCTGTGTCCTTGGAGGGGAGCCCCGCGGAACCCCCTGAGAGTCCCCGTCAAAATGGGACGTTGGGGATAGGCCGGAGGGCTCCAGAGACTGATGAGCCGGATTAAAATATGATTTATGATGGTGCGGATTGCGACTTTGAATGTGCGCAGCATTAGGGCTGCAACAAGAAGGGCAGCAATTTTTGATTTTTTGCGCTTGCAGAGAGCTGATATTGTAGCCCTTCAAGAATGTGGGCTTGTACATCCTTTGAAGGCGACAGATTGGAAGTGGGGACCAGCGTTCTGGTCGGGGGGATCCGATAGCAAGAATGCGGGGGTAGGGGTGGTGGTTAAAAGTCCAGATGTTTCGTTGGGTAAAATTAGAGTTATAGAACCAGGAAGGTTAATTTTAGTTTATGTCCAAACTGAAAGCTGTCGGTTTAGATTATTCAATATTTATGCCCCACCTGTGAGGAAAGAGAGGGCCATTTTATTTGAGAAATTGAGGTTTTTTTTGCCAGGGAGAGAGCCGACAGTAATAGTGGGCGATTTTAATTGCATAATAACAGATGCAGACCGAGAAGGAGTAGGAGGTAAGGGGGAGGTTGACTCTACAGGGAGACTTCTGATTAAGATAATGCAAGAGTTCCATTTGATAGACGCAGGGGCACCAGGAAAGGGAAGAGATAAGGTGTTTACATGGTTTAGCGACAAAGGAACGGCAAAATCTAGAATTGATTTTTGTTTAATTTCTGAGTTTGTGAAAGTAAAGGACTTCAAGGGCCAAGAAGCAGTGTTTTCTGACCATGTTATGTTGAATGTAAGGTTAGAGGTGGAGGGAGAAGGAGAGAGAATGAAGAATGTTTGGAAGTTGAATGTGGCACTATTAGAGGATGAATGGGTTAAAAAACAGTATGAATGGGTATATAGGAGATTGAAAAGGGAAAAGGGTGGTTTCCAAGAAGTGGGAGAGTGGTGGGAATGGGTGAAGCTCGAGTCAAAAAAGTTTTTTATTAAGATGGGAGCAAGGAAAGCAAGAAGGGAAAGACAATGGTATGAGAATTGGCAACAGAGACTGCAGTTTTTGTATAGGATGCGAAGATTTGGTCACAAGGTGGAGGGTGAAATAGAGGAGACTCGCAGAGTTATCAAAGAGTGTTTGGGAAAAAAAGGGAAATCCATAATTTTTAAAGCGAAAGTAGAGTGTGTGGAGTTGGATGAAAAGTGTACGAGTTTCTTTTTTAAGAAAGTTTTTGGTCGAAAGCAGAGAATGGAGGCTGTTTGGGATAAGAATGGGATGGAGATAAAGGGAAAGGAGAAAATGATTGAGGTGGTAGAAGACTTTTATAAAGATCTGTATGCGGAAAAGCGGAGGGACGAGAATATTGAGGCAGATGTGTTGAACGAGCTGCATAGGAAATTGGGAAAATCAGAGCAGGAATGGCTTAATAGAGAAGTAAATGGAAGGGAATTGGAGGAAGTGATTTTGGGAGGGAAAAGAAATAAGACACCAGGAAGTGACGGATTGCCGTACGAATTTTTCCAGACTTTTTGGACAATTTTGAAAGAGGACTTTAAGGAGGTGAGTGAGGTGGTGCTGAAGGAAAGTGGGGGAACGATCTCTATGAGGGAAGGCTTAATTACGCTAATTTTTAAAAAAGGTGAGAAAGAAGATCTAAAAAATTGGCGTCCGATTACGTTGTTGAATGTAGACTATAAAGTTATAGCTAAAGTGATTGCGAATAGGCTAAAGAAGGTAATACACAAGCTTATTGGGGAAGAACAGGTATGTGCGGTCCCGGGCCGACGGATAGCAGAAAACTTAGTAGCTTTAAGAGATGGGATTTGGGATAGCCTCAATAGAAATCGAGGTCTATTGGTGGCAGGAGTGGACCTGGAGAAAGCGTATGATAGACTTTCGCAGGAATTTGTCTTTAGAGTGTTAGGTAGGATGGGGGTTTCAGAGAGGTTTGTTGGTTTTATTAGGAAATTGTACATAGGGGCGAACAGTAGGGTTTTGGTCAATGGTTTTCTTTCAGGTGTTGTAGAGATCAAATCGGGGGTAAGACAGGGATGCCCTTTGTCACCCATTATGTTTATTTGTGCGATGGAGCCACTCCTGTGTATGCTGGATAAAGATAAGGTGGTAAAAGGGGTAACAGTTCCAGGGAGTGGAGGGCGTCAATTAAAAGCGCTAGGCTATATGGATGATGTTACTATTATTTGCGATTCAGAGAGGGCGCTTAAAAGAGCAATGTGGCAGGTAGGGATTTTTGCTGAAACGTCAGCATTAAAAGTGAATTGGGGGAAATCTAAGATGAAAAAGTTTGGAGAAGCTCAATCTGGGCTGGATTTGGGGCTAAAGATTGTGGATAAAGAGATTGAGATCCTGGGGGTCTTGTATGACGCAAAACTTGAGGGGACCCAGAATTGGTTGAGATTATTTGAAAAATTAGAGAGGAAAATTGGTTTTTGGTCACAGAGAGAGCTCTCTTTGGAAGGGAAAACGCTGATGGTAAAGGCAGTATTAGCCCCAATGATTCTCTATCTTGGTCTAGTTTTTCCCCCAACAGGGGTATGGCAAAGGAAATTAGCAAGGTTGCTGGCTACTTTTTTTTGGGGATCCAAAAATGAGAAATTGGGTAGGGAAAGAATTTGTATGGTGAAGGAGAAAGGAGGAAAAGGTTTTCTTGATTTGGAGTTATTTGTTTTTATTAAATATATCTGCTTTCATTTATGGTTGACAGAAAGGGAAAGTAAAGGAGGATGTTATGCAAGGTTTTTTCTAGGGAGTATAATTGGTCGATTTAAAGAGATAGGGTATGACCTGAGGAAACCAGTATGTTTTGACCCGCCTCCCTTTTATAAACTTATTGAGAAATATATGGATAAGTGGGAGCTAAAAGAGTTGGCTTGGGAACAATGGAAAGATGGGAAGAAGATAATTAGAGTAATAAAAGACAGGGAGAGAATGGGAGTGAGAGGGGATTTGAATGAAAGTCAGATGAAAAAAGCGTGGAAGAATGTGAGTGATAAAAGCTTAATGAATGGTCAGAAAGATGTGGCGTGGATGGCTGTGTGGGGGTGTTTGCCGGTTAGGGAATTTATGAAAAGGAGAGGAGCGGCAGAAACAGAGCTTTGCCCAAGAGTGGGCTGTGGTGGTATTGAGGGGGTAATACACCTCCTGTGGAATTGCGATTATGCGAGGAAAGTGTGGAGGATGATGGGGCCGTTGTTTAAGCTAATTGTGGGAGTACAGACATTGAGCTTTGAAAGAATGATGTATGGTGTGGGAGGGAGTGAGAGTGAGAAGGAGAATAAGTGTTGGAGAATGGTAAATTGTGTGAAAGAGGCGTTATGGCAGGTACGGAATGTTGTACTGTTTCAGAAAGAAGAAGTGGGTGTGGATGGATGTGTGAAATTAATAATGAGTAAAATGTATTTGTATTATTTATGTGACAGAAAGAAGGATGGGGGGAAAGGAGAATTATGGCATCAAAAGGAATGGAAAGATGCAGTGGTCTTTGAAAGAGCGGGAGTTGGGTAATCGAAAGGGAAAAGGTGGTCTTATCTGAAGGGAATGTAAAGGGTATAAAGATGTGGGGAAAATGTTAAAAAGTATAACATGAAATAAATATTAGAAATGTGCAGAATTGTAAAATAAAGATGTAGTACGAATGAAAGTATGAATGTTGAGAGGATAGTGTGTAAGTATGCTTTTACAAAAAGGGAATAGAAGATTTTTGATAGAAGGAAAAGTGTTGGAGGAATGAGACACTTATGTGTGGAAAGGGTTCCTTTTTGTGGAGTAACCGGAGAGAAGAGGTGGGCCGGTGCTCCCCTCCTTTTCAGGAGACAAGGAGGAAAAGCATATGGAAGAGTATGAGATGGATGAATGGGGTTTAAAGAGAGAGTGAGAAAGATGTGAATATAAATGTGTTTGTAAAAGTTTGATAAGATGTGTAAAGTTATGAAAGGGAAAAATCCTGTGGTTTATTATGTTCGGGGTTCTTGTAATGTACGGGTGGTTTTTTATTTTTCGAAAAGTGAAACTGTAACTTTGACAACCTGTATGAATAAAAAAACTTTGAAAACAAAAAATCTGTTCTTATCAGTTTAATATCTGATACGTCCCCTATCTGGGGACCATATATTAAATGGATTTTTAGAACAGGGAGATGGAAGAAGAGCTTGCTCTGTCCACTCCACGCATTGACCTGGTATTGCAGTACCTCCAGGACCGGTGCACTTCCCTTTGGGGATATTTGGCTTGTATCAAAAAATAGAAACAAATCACTGTCTGACAGAAAAAAAACAAACATGCATTTTTGGCTCTTTCTTTTGCAAAGAAAGAAGAAGATGAAGAAATGACGACAAAATAAAGCCTCCTTCTTTTTGCTGTGTCTTGTTTGCTCTTTTGCGTGGCTTCTTACTTTCTTTTCTTTTCAGCTCCTCCTCGCATGGAGCAGGAGTGCCGCCTGCTGCCTAGCCTAATTCAGTCCGAACGAGCAGATGCCTAAGAAACTCCTGTTGAAGCTGTATCCAAATAGCCTGCATAGCAAACACTGCAGCAGCAAGCAGCAAGCAGCAAATGCCTTGACTTGCTGGCTTCTTGTCACAATGGCTGGCTGGCTGGCTGGCTGGCTGGCTAAAATGACCTGAACTGAAAAGCCCAGCCACTGGCTGCTTGCTTGCTGCCTGAGTTTCATGGCAGCCCAGACGAGTCGGCTAGCAGAGAAAAAGTGGGCGGTTCCTATGCAAATAAGCAGACGAAGCCTGGTGCCGGAAAAAGAACTGGAAGCATGTGCCTTTTTGGCTGTTTGCTGGCCTTGCGGGCCCCCCGGCAGTGTGTGCGGCTGCTTTTCTTTACTCCATACAAAGTCTTTGGCTTTTGCATCCGTCGTCGTCGTCGCCGCCGCTGCTGCATAGACTCCCCGGGGCTGTGTCGGGAGGAGCGGAGGGACTGGAGGCAGGCCTGCTGGGGGAGGAGGCGAGCGGGCAGCCAGCGGCTCCCTCTGCCCTTCTCCCTAAAGCGTAGCGCCCCCGGCCGTCGGGCGGCGCTCAGGCGGGGGCCCATTTCTGGTTATCGCTTCTCGGCCTTTTGGCTCAGATCAAGTGTCTGGGCTGAGAGGTTGCTGAGACTGTACCCCCTTGGCCTTGAGTCATCGTTCCGGAAGGGACTTAAGACTCATGCTGCTATTAGGGGGGTGCGCCATCTCAGGCAGCGGGAGGTGATCAGGAGCGGACAAGGAGAGAGAGAGATGGTGAAGGGCCGGCGCCTTGGCCTTGGGGGATCGTCCTAACAGACTTAACCCCCTTGCTGCTATAAGGGTGCCGCTCCGGATCCAATGACGTGATTGGCGGATAAGGACGAGAAGAGAGAGATGGGGAAGGGCCGTCGCCTTGGCCTGGAGGGATCGTCCTGAAAAGACTTAACCCTCCTGCAGCTATTGGGGCGACGCACCGGATCCTGTGGAGACGAGGATAAAGATGGCGGATGGTGCAAATGCCAAGAACTGCATTCGTTTGCAGGTGGACGAGACCAAGCGAGCCAGAGTGGACATACGATATATCGTGAAGGAGGTCGTGAGAAAGCTACTTGGTGTGGATGATGGAGAAATTTATTGTCTGCAGGAGTTCCCAAAGCAGGGAGTCTTTGACCTGACTTTTGCGGAGGAGGAGTTCTGCTGGACGGCTTTCGAGAGATGCAAGGCAGTTGCAAGTGACCTGAGGATGCTGGGAATTGAAGTTTTGCCCAGATTTTTGCAAGAGGAGAGACCAGTAATTGTGCAGATGTACAATGTATATGCGAAGAAGGAGGACATTGGGTGCTTTTTGAGTCGATACTGTCTAATGGTCAGAGATGGTGGTGAATTGAAGAACTGTTTTGGAATGTTCAATGGGAAGAGACGTTTCTGGGTCCGGTTTAGGCCAGACCCAAAGTGTGTAGGGGGAGTCATGCACCCCCCGGCGAACTTTTGCATTGGCAGAGATAGGGGTGTTCTGTGTTACCCCGGACAGCCTTATGGTTTGATATGCCGCAATTGTAGCAAGAAGGGACATGTTGCAGCTAAATGTACAGACCAGAAAAGATGTGATTTATGTGGAGAATACGGACATTTGGCGAGGAAATGCCCTGAGAGAGCCGAGTTGAAGATACTAAAGACTGTTGGGAATTCATATGAACAATTGAGTGACTCTGAAATGTTTGTTGATTTGGGTGAACAGACAGATATGGGAGAAAGAGAGGAGGACAGTATAGGGGAGGAGGAGGGAAGTTTGAAACGGCAAGAAGGAGTTTCTAGGGAAGAACAGAGGCAGCAAAATAGTGAGGAGGTGGAAGTACTGTTAGGTGTAAGTAAGAGTGAGTCTGAGGGTAGTGGACAGGATAGAGGTTATGTTAGTGAGGATGGAAAGGGAAATGAAGGGGGAAGCATGAAGGAGGATGGGTTAGGAAAGACATATGTAGCGCCTGATTTGTCAGAGAGTGTTCCTGGGAAAGGAGAGTTGGAGGACAAGCACTTAAAGGAAAAAATTGAAGTTACCAGTGTGCCGGAGGTAGAGAGTGAGACTGAGGAGGAGGAGGTAATGGAAGGGGTGTGTGTTAAGAATGAAGATTTTAACAGAAGCCAAGATAGGGAGAGAGATAAAAAGAGTGATAGGGAGGGGATGTCTTTTGAGGAAAAAGTGGAGGTAATAAGAAAGGTTTTTTTTCAGCACGGAGCAGAATTTGCAAAAGTGTGGGCTAGGATTTGCAGTGGAAAACAATTAAGAGAAGCTTTGTGGGATTCATATAAAATGCTTCGTGAAAAGGAAAAAATGGAGGGAAAACAAGAAGAAGGATAGTTTAAAAAAAATTTTGAGATAAGAAGTAGAGAGAATGGGGGGAGATAGAGATGTAAGGTAAAGAGAGAAAGAAAAAGTTTTTTTATTATGTAATGTATGGGTGGTACAATGTGAAGTTAATACAGTATATTTGTGTACATGTCGATGGTTTTGGAAACAAGAATTTCTGTTAGGGGGTGATAGAAATAGAAGAAGATGAGATGGGTTTAGAGGAAGAGGAATGGAAAAGTAAGGGTAAAAATAGAAATGTAAATGGAATAGAAGGGATGTAAATAGAATTATATGTAGGGGGTTCTGTAAATATGGGAGATGAATTTTCTGTTAGGTTTAGAAATGTTTGATTGTGTGAAGTAACAATGATTTATTTGTTGAAATGTTTTCTTATTTACTGTTTGTAAATATTCTGAAATGTGAATAAACATTTAAAAACAAAAAAAAAAAAAAAATCTGTTCTTATCAGTTTAATATCTGATACGTCCCCTATCTGGGGACCATATATTAAATGGATTTTTAGAACAGGGAGATGGAAGAAGAGCTTGCTCTGTCCACTCCACGCATTGACCTGGTATTGCAGTACCTCCAGGACCGGTGCACTTCCCTTTGGGGATATTTGGCTTGTATCAAAAAATAGAAACAAATCACTGTCTGACAGAAAAAAAACAAACATGCATTTTTGGCTCTTTCTTTTGCAAAGAAAGAAGAAGATGAAGAAATGACGACAAAATAAAGCCTCCTTCTTTTTGCTGTGTCTTGTTTGCTCTTTTGCGTGGCTTCTTACTTTCTTTTCTTTTCAGCTCCTCCTCGCATGGAGCAGGAGTGCCGCCTGCTGCCTAGCCTAATTCAGTCCGAACGAGCAGATGCCTAAGAAACTCCTGTTGAAGCTGTATCCAAATAGCCTGCATAGCAAACACTGCAGCAGCAAGCAGCAAGCAGCAAATGCCTTGACTTGCTGGCTTCTTGTCACAATGGCTGGCTGGCTGGCTGGCTGGCTGGCTAAAATGACCTGAACTGAAAAGCCCAGCCACTGGCTGCTTGCTTGCTGCCTGAGTTTCATGGCAGCCCAGACGAGTCGGCTAGCAGAGAAAAAGTGGGCGGTTCCTATGCAAATAAGCAGACGAAGCCTGGTGCCGGAAAAAGAACTGGAAGCATGTGCCTTTTTGGCTGTTTGCTGGCCTTGCGGGCCCCCCGGCAGTGTGTGCGGCTGCTTTTCTTTACTCCATACAAAGTCTTTGGCTTTTGCATCCGTCGTCGTCGTCGCCGCCGCTGCTGCATAGACTCCCCGGGGCTGTGTCGGGAGGAGCGGAGGGACTGGAGGCAGGCCTGCTGGGGGAGGAGGCGAGCGGGCAGCCAGCGGCTCCCTCTGCCCTTCTCCCTAAAGCGTAGCGCCCCCGGCCGTCGGGCGGCGCTCAGGCGGGGGCCCATTTCTGGTTATCGCTTCTCGGCCTTTTGGCTCAGATCAAGTGTCTGGGCTGAGAGGTTGCGCTGAGTCTGTGACTCCTTGGCCTTGGGTCATCGCTTCCTGGGGAGCTTAAGACCCATGCTGCTATGAGGGAGTCACGCTAACTCGAGCACGGGAGGCGATCAGGAGAGAGAGAAGGAGAGGGGCCGGCGCCTTGGCCTTGAGGGATCGTTCCCCAGGAACTAAACCCTCATGCTGCTATAGGGGCGCCGCACCTGATCCTGGACGGCCGGACAGATGGAGAAGAGAGAGATGGAGAGCGAGTCCTGTGAGAGGAACACCATCAGGTTCCTGGTGGCAGAGACGGAGAGACGGCGAGTGAGACTCTGCAGCATTGTGGAGGTCATCCTGAGAGACATGCTGGAGGTGAACGGCGCAGATGTCTACTGCCTGCAGGCGTTCCAGCGGCAGGGCTGTTATGAGGTGTCTTTTGCAGAAGAAGAGGAGTGCGTCAAGGCTTACAAGAAATGTAAGGAGCGAGCAAGCGACCTGAGAAGGATGGGAATCCGTGCAGTGCCTAGCTTTTTGCTAGAGGAGCGACCGTTGATTATGCACGTTTTTAACCCGTTTGTGGAAGAAGAGGAAATCGAGGCCTTTTTGAAAAGGTTTTGTTCAGTGGTGGAGGGGGGAGAGAAAAGAAAGAACCGATACGGAATTTTTAACGGTGAAAGACTGTATAGAGTACGGTTCAGACGAAGTCCGGAGAGTGAAGGGGGAGTGTTACACCCCCCGGCTAAGTTTTGTTTCGGGACAAATAAGGGCGTCCTAAGGTACCCAGGCCAGCCTTTTGGAATTATTTGCCATAACTGCCAAGAGAGAGGACATATTGCGGCAAAATGTAGTGAACCAAGAAGATGTACGTTCTGTGGAGAGTTTGGACATTTGGCACGGTTTTGCCAGAGAAGGACTTATGCACCAGCGGCAAGAGAGACGGGGTTAAAAAAGGCATATGCAGTACCTGTTTCGTTAGACAGCGTTTTGGTGGGGGACAACCATTGTAATGTATATTTTGAAGATGTCAGTGGGCAGGAGGTGGAAAGCGAGACTGAGGATGGTGTACAAGATAGGGGAGAGGAGGAGAGAGAGGACAGTGGACAGGAAAATAGTGAGGAAGAGAGGGAAGGAGAGAGGAGTCAGCAAAGAATAGAGAAGGATTCTTTAGGTGTGGGTGTAGATAAAGATGAAGGAAAAAGAGACAGTGTGGGGGAGGAAGAAATCAGTGTTCAGGAAGAGGAAAGGGAATTTGAGGACTGTGGGCAGGATAGTGGGAAGGAGAGTGAGTTGGTTTTAGAGGAAGAGGGTGTTTTGGTGGAGGATGAGGAGGAGGAAGAGAGTGTGTCAATGGAGGAGAGAGAGAGTGTGTCTGTGGAGGAGGAAGAGAGTGTGTCTGTGGAGGTAGAGGGGGAGGAAATGGATGTGTTTGTGGAGGGGGAGGAAGTAATGGAAGGAGTAAGTGGAAATCAAGATGATAAGGAGAGTAAGGGAGATTGGGAAGGAGTGTCTAATGAGGAAAAAATGGAGAGAATAGCGGAAGTGTTCCAGTGGAATATGGAAAATCCCAGTTTTTGGGTTAAGTATTGTAATGATAAGCAATTAATAGATGCCATAATGGATTTACGTGAAAAATTTGTTGATGCTTTTTATGAGAGTTAAAGGTAGAGAGGGGAGGGAATGTAAAGTGTAAATATTTGGGCCTTTACTTGCAGTGAAAAACAGTTAAGTGATGCCATAGAGGTTTATATGATAAGTTTAAGGATGCAATTTAATTGTACACTTAGTGATGTTTATGGAGATTTAAGAAATATGAATTGCTGATTAGAATAGTTTTTGAAGGAATTTTTTGGATTAATAGTATTGTTTTGAGACAAAAATATGTGATGAAAAGACGAAGTTATGGATTGAATGTGCAAAGTGAATAAATGTGTATACAGTATGGTTTTTGAAGAAATGTAATTATGAAATGTAAGTTGTTTATTGTATGTGATGATTTTCTGAAAAAGTTTATTATTTATTGTAAATAAAATGAATGTGAATAAAACATTTAAAAACAAAAAAAATCTGTTCTTATCAGTTTAATATCTGATACGTCCCCTATCTGGGGACCATATATTAAATGGATTTTTAGAACAGGGAGATGGAAGAAGAGCTTGCTCTGTCCACTCCACGCATTGACCTGGTATTGCAGTACCTCCAGGACCGGTGCACTTCCCTTTGGGGATATTTGGCTTGTATCAAAAAATAGAAACAAATCACTGTCTGACAGAAAAAAAACAAACATGCATTTTTGGCTCTTTCTTTTGCAAAGAAAGAAGAAGATGAAGAAATGACGACAAAATAAAGCCTCCTTCTTTTTGCTGTGTCTTGTTTGCTCTTTTGCGTGGCTTCTTACTTTCTTTTCTTTTCAGCTCCTCCTCGCATGGAGCAGGAGTGCCGCCTGCTGCCTAGCCTAATTCAGTCCGAACGAGCAGATGCCTAAGAAACTCCTGTTGAAGCTGTATCCAAATAGCCTGCATAGCAAACACTGCAGCAGCAAGCAGCAAGCAGCAAATGCCTTGACTTGCTGGCTTCTTGTCACAATGGCTGGCTGGCTGGCTGGCTGGCTGGCTAAAATGACCTGAACTGAAAAGCCCAGCCACTGGCTGCTTGCTTGCTGCCTGAGTTTCATGGCAGCCCAGACGAGTCGGCTAGCAGAGAAAAAGTGGGCGGTTCCTATGCAAATAAGCAGACGAAGCCTGGTGCCGGAAAAAGAACTGGAAGCATGTGCCTTTTTGGCTGTTTGCTGGCCTTGCGGGCCCCCCGGCAGTGTGTGCGGCTGCTTTTCTTTACTCCATACAAAGTCTTTGGCTTTTGCATCCGTCGTCGTCGTCGCCGCCGCTGCTGCATAGACTCCCCGGGGCTGTGTCGGGAGGAGCGGAGGGACTGGAGGCAGGCCTGCTGGGGGAGGAGGCGAGCGGGCAGCCAGCGGCTCCCTCTGCCCTTCTCCCTAAAGTGTAGCGCCCCCGGCCGTCGGGCGGCGCTCAGGCGGGGGCCCATTTCTGGTTATCGCTTCTCGGCCTTTTGGCTCAGATCATTGTGTCTGAGTCAGGGGCTTAGCTGGGACTGTGCACCCTTGGCCCTGTGGCATCGGCTCCTTCGGGAGTCTTAAGCCACTTGCTGCTTTTGGGGGGGCACGCTATCCTGAGCTTGCTAGGAAGGCGATCGAAGAAAGATGGCGACAGGCGCGCATCTTAAGGACACGATCCGGTTCCTGATTGATGCAGAGGAAAGAGACCGTGTTGGGCTGAAGTTCGTGGTCGAGGACGTGCTGCGGAGAGTCGGAGTGGACACTGGGAAAGTGTTTTGCCTGCAGGACTTCCAGCGCCAGGGCATCTTTGATGTGACGTTCCGTATGAGAGGAGATTGCCTGGATGTCTTCGAGAAAGTGAAGGAAATGATGACGGACCCGAGCATGCAAGGAGTGAAAGTCATTCCGAGTTTCCAGATGGATGAGAAGATGGTGACGGTACATATGTACAACCCGTTTGTGCCAATAGAAGACGTGGTGATGTTCTTGAAGCGATACAGCACAAGTGTCAAAGGTGGTGTAGAAGTAAAGAACGCGTACGGGATGTACAATGGAAAGAGGAGGTTTTGGATCCGGCTCAGACCAGACCCTGGCGGTGTGGGAGGGGTGGCTCATCCGCCCTCAGCTTTTAGCATTGGTGGGAACCGGGGTTTTTTGAACTATTATGGCCAACCTACATATTGTAGGAACTGCTACCAGTATGGACATACAAGAGATTTTTGTGAGAAAACTGGGAGAATCTGCAGGAACTGTGGAAAAGAAGGACATTGGGCTGCAGATTGTGATATTCCTAAAAAATGCGATTTGTGTGGGGACATTGGACATCTCGCGCGGCAGTGTTCAAAGAAAAGCTATGCGCGAGCAGCCAAAATGGGTTTTGGTGCAGAGGAAGCAGATGATTTAGTGTTTAATGGTAGGATACAGAAGAGAATAGGGGAAATGCAAGGGGAGGGATTGGAAGCAGCCTTGGCTGAGCGGGAGAGGGAGGTACTGAGAAAAAAAAAGGAGGAGGATGTTTTTTTGGAGACCTTCGCGCAGAAGCCTGAAGTAGTGATGCAGGACGGGGAAAGGGCATTATTGCAGAAAGGGATAGGGGGAGAAGAAATAGAGACTGTGGTTGTGTCTGCCCCAAGTTGGGATGAAAGCATGGAAGCTCAAGACGCACAGGGGGGGGAGGGGAAGTCTTGTGAAGAACAGGAGGAGGGAATGGAGGTCACAGTAGGGGAAAAGAAGCCCCAAAAACGTAAAAGTAAACAGGAAGTAGGTAGCATAGAAGCGAAGGAGGACCAAGGGGAGGAGAATAGAGAGGGGCCTAGGGAGAAAGTAGAGAGGGTAGTAAAGACAGAGAGGGGTCAGTTAGGGGAAGCACCAAGAAGGAGTGCTTTAGAGGAGAAAATGGGGGAGTTTCACCGCGCAGTAGGGGAGGTAGAGTTCTGGGTAGCGATTTTTAGGAAGCAACATGAAGGAAGTACAGATCAGCAAATTATAAAAAGATTAGATGAAGTAATGCACCAAAGGAAAAACATTACAAAAGAGGAATATGAGGAAATGAGAAAAGAGAATATACATTTGGTGGAGGTGAAAGAAGGCAGAGCAGTCCTCAAGGAAAGAGAGGAGGAAAGGGAGCTTTTTGGAGAACTGGAGGATATTAGTGAGGAGGAGGATAGTAGTGAGGAAGAGGAAGTAAAAGGTCTGGGAAGGTCCCATAAGGTGACCCTGGTAAGCCTGACAGAGGTGACAGTGGTGGAGGAGACCCCGGAAAGTATTATACAAGACGAAAGGGAGAAAAAGGAGAGTGAGTTTAAGGGATACCCGGGTGTTGTGGAAACACAAACTCAGGGAATAACACCTACAAGGGCGGGGAGTAGCGGCAGTGATTGGGGAGAGATCTCCTCATCCGAAAGTGAAAGAAGTGGAGAGCAAAAGAAGGTTAAGGGACACCTAAATGAAGAGGGAAAAACGGGGGAGACAACAAGTATGCCAAAACGGAAAGTGGGAGGGACAAGTAGGAGTGAAAGTGAAGGAGGAGCAGCCTCAATGGCAGAGAGATCAGAAAGTGAAGGAAGTGGGGGGCAAGAAAAGGATAAGGGACGCCCAAGTAAAAAGGAAGAAAGGGACTCTGTGTTCAAAGTAAGCTGGGATATGGAAAAAAAACAGGAATATTTAGACAAGAAATTAAAGGAGTTTGAGGAGAAAATAGGAGAGGCAAAAGTATGGTATAAGATGATACAGCAGGCAAACCCTCATGGGGGGATAGACCAAAAAATAAGTGACATAGAGAAGATGCTATCTAAGAAGGAAAAGATGGCGCCAAAGGATTTTGAGACAGAAAAGGAAAGATATAGGAAGATGTTAGAGAGACAAATAGCAAGTAATGAGAAAAGTAAAAGGCGGGTGTAAGTATGCAATGTATGTCTGATTGGTGGAAAAATTAAATTGAAAATGTTGATGAAGAATGTTAGCAAAGGGTTGCAATAGAGTTTTTTTTGTAATGAATAATGTGGTTGGGCGTTGTAAAATGTATTATTTGTTGAAAAGTTTTCTTATCTGATGGGTATGTAAATCTTGTGTTTGTAAAGTGTGAAGGGTTTGGTAAAGTAACCAAGATAATTTTTGTAGTAGGAATTATGAAGGTATTTTCGGAAAGTGTCAAATTGTTTGCTGGTATAAAATGTATTATTTGTATTGAAGTTTGGAAAAAAACATTTAAATGTTGTTAAATTTATCTCTGTGTTAATAAACACAAATAAAACAAAAAAAAAAAAAAAAAAAAAAAAATCTGTTCTTATCAGTTTAATATCTGATACGTCCCCTATCTGGGGACCATATATTAAATGGATTTTTAGAACAGGGAGATGGAAGAAGAGCTTGCTCTGTCCACTCCACGCATTGACCTGGTATTGCAGTACCTCCAGGACCGGTGCACTTCCCTTTGGGGATATTTGGCTTGTATCAAAAAATAGAAACAAATCACTGTCTGACAGAAAAAAAACAAACATGCATTTTTGGCTCTTTCTTTTGCAAAGAAAGAAGAAGATGAAGAAATGACGACAAAATAAAGCCTCCTTCTTTTTGCTGTGTCTTGTTTGCTCTTTTGCGTGGCTTCTTACTTTCTTTTCTTTTCAGCTCCTCCTCGCATGGAGCAGGAGTGCCGCCTGCTGCCTAGCCTAATTCAGTCCGAACGAGCAGATGCCTAAGAAACTCCTGTTGAAGCTGTATCCAAATAGCCTGCATAGCAAACACTGCAGCAGCAAGCAGCAAGCAGCAAATGCCTTGACTTGCTGGCTTCTTGTCACAATGGCTGGCTGGCTGGCTGGCTGGCTGGCTAAAATGACCTGAACTGAAAAGCCCAGCCACTGGCTGCTTGCTTGCTGCCTGAGTTTCATGGCAGCCCAGACGAGTCGGCTAGCAGAGAAAAAGTGGGCGGTTCCTATGCAAATAAGCAGACGAAGCCTGGTGCCGGAAAAAGAACTGGAAGCATGTGCCTTTTTGGCTGTTTGCTGGCCTTGCGGGCCCCCCGGCAGTGTGTGCGGCTGCTTTTCTTTACTCCATACAAAGTCTTTGGCTTTTGCATCCGTCGTCGTCGTCGCCGCCGCTGCTGCATAGACTCCCCGGGGCTGTGTCGGGAGGAGCGGAGGGACTGGAGGCAGGCCTGCTGGGGGAGGAGGCGAGCGGGCAGCCAGCGGCTCCCTCTGCCCTTCTCCCTAAAGCGTAGCGCCCCCGGCCGTCGGGCGGCGCTCAGGCGGGGGCCCATTTCTGGTTATCGCTTCTCGGCCTTTTGGCTAAGATCAAGTGTAGTATCTGTTCTTATCAGTTTAATATCTGATACGTCCCCTATCTGGGGACCATATATTAAATGGATTTTTAGAACAGGGAGATGGAAGAAGAGCTTGCTCTGTCCACTCCACGCATTGACCTGGTATTGCAGTACCTCCAGGACCGGTGCACTTCCCTTTGGGGATATTTGGCTTGTATCAAAAAATAGAAACAAATCACTGTCTGACAGAAAAAAAACAAACATGCATTTTTGGCTCTTTCTTTTGCAAAGAAAGAAGAAGATGAAGAAATGACGACAAAATAAAGCCTCCTTCTTTTTGCTGTGTCTTGTTTGCTCTTTTGCGTGGCTTCTTACTTTCTTTTCTTTTCAGCTCCTCCTCGCATGGAGCAGGAGTGCCGCCTGCTGCCTAGCCTAATTCAGTCCGAACGAGCAGATGCCTAAGAAACTCCTGTTGAAGCTGTATCCAAATAGCCTGCATAGCAAACACTGCAGCAGCAAGCAGCAAGCAGCAAATGCCTTGACTTGCTGGCTTCTTGTCACAATGGCTGGCTGGCTGGCTGGCTGGCTGGCTAAAATGACCTGAACTGAAAAGCCCAGCCACTGGCTGCTTGCTTGCTGCCTGAGTTTCATGGCAGCCCAGACGAGTCGGCTAGCAGAGAAAAAGTGGGCGGTTCCTATGCAAATAAGCAGACGAAGCCTGGTGCCGGAAAAAGAACTGGAAGCATGTGCCTTTTTGGCTGTTTGCTGGCCTTGCGGGCCCCCCGGCAGTGTGTGCGGCTGCTTTTCTTTACTCCATACAAAGTCTTTGGCTTTTGCATCCGTCGTCGTCGTCGCCGCCGCTGCTGCATAGACTCCCCGGGGCTGTGTCGGGAGGAGCGGAGGGACTGGAGGCAGGCCTGCTGGGGGAGGAGGCGAGCGGGCAGCCAGCGGCTCCCTCTGCCCTTCTCCCTAAAGCGTAGCGCCCCCGGCCGTCGGGCGGCGCTCAGGCGGGGGCCCATTTCTGGTTATCGCTTCTCGGCCTTTTGGCTAAGATCAAGTGTAGTATCTGTTCTTATCAGTTTAATATCTGATACGTCCCCTATCTGGGGACCATATATTAAATGGATTTTTAGAACAGGGAGATGGAAGAAGAGCTTGCTCTGTCCACTCCACGCATTGACCTGGTATTGCAGTACCTCCAGGACCGGTGCACTTCCCTTTGGGGATATTTGGCTTGTATCAAAAAATAGAAACAAATCACTGTCTGACAGAAAAAAAACAAACATGCATTTTTGGCTCTTTCTTTTGCAAAGAAAGAAGAAGATGAAGAAATGACGACAAAATAAAGCCTCCTTCTTTTTGCTGTGTCTTGTTTGCTCTTTTGCGTGGCTTCTTACTTTCTTTTCTTTTCAGCTCCTCCTCGCATGGAGCAGGAGTGCCGCCTGCTGCCTAGCCTAATTCAGTCCGAACGAGCAGATGCCTAAGAAACTCCTGTTGAAGCTGTATCCAAATAGCCTGCATAGCAAACACTGCAGCAGCAAGCAGCAAGCAGCAAATGCCTTGACTTGCTGGCTTCTTGTCACAATGGCTGGCTGGCTGGCTGGCTGGCTGGCTAAAATGACCTGAACTGAAAAGCCCAGCCACTGGCTGCTTGCTTGCTGCCTGAGTTTCATGGCAGCCCAGACGAGTCGGCTAGCAGAGAAAAAGTGGGCGGTTCCTATGCAAATAAGCAGACGAAGCCTGGTGCCGGAAAAAGAACTGGAAGCATGTGCCTTTTTGGCTGTTTGCTGGCCTTGCGGGCCCCCCGGCAGTGTGTGCGGCTGCTTTTCTTTACTCCATACAAAGTCTTTGGCTTTTGCATCCGTCGTCGTCGTCGCCGCCGCTGCTGCATAGACTCCCCGGGGCTGTGTCGGGAGGAGCGGAGGGACTGGAGGCAGGCCTGCTGGGGGAGGAGGCGAGCGGGCAGCCAGCGGCTCCCTCTGCCCTTCTCCCTAAAGCGTAGCGCCCCCGGCCGTCGGGCGGCGCTCAGGCGGGGGCCCATTTCTGGTTATCGCTTCTCGGCCTTTTGGCTAAGATCAAGTGTAGTATCTGTTCTTATCAGAAGAAAGTTGGGAAAGTGTGGGAGAAAAAATTCAGAAAAAAATACAATTTTGGAACTTGAGGAAATTATCTTTGGAAGGAAAAGTATTGATTACGAAAGCAGTATTAGTACCATTACTACTGTACCTGGGGATGGTATTCCCGCCACAATTAAAATGGTTAAGGAAAATAACAAGATTTCTATTCGTCTTTTTTTGGAACTCAGAAAATGAAAAATTAGTAAGACCAAGCGTAGAAAAAGAAAAATTGAAAGGAGGGAAAAGTTTCCCTAATATTGAAAAAATTTTGACAGCAAAATACGCGCAATTTTGTGTACAGAGGACGCAGAATAAGAACAACAAGGCAGCATGTCTATGTAGATATGCAACAGGAGGAATGCTGCGAAAACTAGGCCTATTTGAAATAGATTTGCGTAAACCAATGTGCTTTTTGACGCCAGATTTCTATAAAATAATTGAAACATTTGTAAAAAAATATGGTTTGGAGAAGATAGATAAAAAAAGTTGGGAAAATCATAGAAAAATTCTAAAGATCATTGCGGAGAAAAGTTGCATAGAATCGATTGGTAGGTTGAATGATAAACAAACTAGTAAAGTGTGGAAGAATGTAAGTATGAATGAACTGACAAATCGACATAAAGACATGGCGTGGATGGCAGTCCATGAATGTATCCCGGTGAGAGCTTTTCAAAAAAGGAGAGGAAAGGCAAATTCTGAGGAGTGCCCTAGAGAGGGATGCAGAGGGTTGGAAAATGTGATTCATTTGTTCTGGAACTGCCAGTTTGTGAGAAAGATATGGAATTGTGTGGGAAAATTGATCAAAGAGCTGACAGGAGTACAGAAATTGGAATTTGATATGATGATGTATGGGTTGAGTGGATTGAATGGAAAGAAAGAGGTTGTATTATGGAAGATTATATGCTGTGTGAAAGAAGTGGTATGGGATGTAAGGAATGTGGTGATTTATAGAAGTGAGGTCATTAAAGTTAATGTGTGTGTGAAGATGATTCTGAGTAAGATGTATATATATTTCCTGTTGGATAAAAAAAGATGGGGAAGAGAGGAAGGTAAACAATTATGGAAACCAGAGTTGTGGAGTACATTGGTACAAAGGGTATGAGAAGCAAAAGAAGGAGAAAAGTTTTTTTCTTTACTGTTAAAGAAAAAGTAAATTGTGAAGGAATATTTAATGTGAGTTATTGTGTTTTGTCTATCTATGGAAATAATAGTAAGTTATACATGCAAATGTGAATGGGTTTTTGTAATGTTGGGGTGGTTTTTTATTTTCTGAAAAGTGGAAATTGTGGAAATTACGTGTGAAATGGAAATAAACTTACTTTTATTTAAAAAAAAAAAAAAAAAAAAAAATCTGTTCTTATCAGTTTAATATCTGATACGTCCCCTATCTGGGGACCATATATTAAATGGATTTTTAGAACAGGGAGATGGAAGAAGAGCTTGCTCTGTCCACTCCACGCATTGACCTGGTATTGCAGTACCTCCAGGACCGGTGCACTTCCCTTTGGGGATATTTGGCTTGTATCAAAAAATAGAAACAAATCACTGTCTGACAGAAAAAAAACAAACATGCATTTTTGGCTCTTTCTTTTGCAAAGAAAGAAGAAGATGAAGAAATGACGACAAAATAAAGCCTCCTTCTTTTTGCTGTGTCTTGTTTGCTCTTTTGCGTGGCTTCTTACTTTCTTTTCTTTTCAGCTCCTCCTCGCATGGAGCAGGAGTGCCGCCTGCTGCCTAGCCTAATTCAGTCCGAACGAGCAGATGCCTAAGAAACTCCTGTTGAAGCTGTATCCAAATAGCCTGCATAGCAAACACTGCAGCAGCAAGCAGCAAGCAGCAAATGCCTTGACTTGCTGGCTTCTTGTCACAATGGCTGGCTGGCTGGCTGGCTGGCTGGCTAAAATGACCTGAACTGAAAAGCCCAGCCACTGGCTGCTTGCTTGCTGCCTGAGTTTCATGGCAGCCCAGACGAGTCGGCTAGCAGAGAAAAAGTGGGCGGTTCCTATGCAAATAAGCAGACGAAGCCTGGTGCCGGAAAAAGAACTGGAAGCATGTGCCTTTTTGGCTGTTTGCTGGCCTTGCGGGCCCCCCGGCAGTGTGTGCGGCTGCTTTTCTTTACTCCATACAAAGTCTTTGGCTTTTGCATCCGTCGTCGTCGTCGCCGCCGCTGCTGCATAGACTCCCCGGGGCTGTGTCGGGAGGAGCGGAGGGACTGGAGGCAGGCCTGCTGGGGGAGGAGGCGAGCGGGCAGCCAGCGGCTCCCTCTGCCCTTCTCCCTAAAGCGTAGCGCCCCCGGCCGTCGGGCGGCGCTCAGGCGGGGGCCCATTTCTGGTTATCGCTTCTCGGCCTTTTGGCTAAGACCAAGTGTCGAAGTCAGAGGGCCAGCAGGGATAGTGCTTCCTCGGCCTTGCGGCATCGGCCCCTCTGGGGTCTTAAGCCGTATTGTAGCTATTGGGGAGGTACAACATCCTGTGCGATTCGGAGGGCGAGCACGAGACGGAGAGTAAGGGGCCGGCGCCTTGGCCTTGGGACATCGCCCGAAAGGGCTTAAGTCCCTTGCTGCTGTGGGGGCGCCGCACCCGAGCTTGAGAGCGGACAAGGAGAGCTGAGACAATGGCGTCTGGAGCTCATATGAGGAATACGCTTCGGTTCCTGGTAGCAGAGGCGGAGAGACAGCGAGTCAGCCTGACGTTTTTCGTGGAGACGATTCTGAATGGAGTGATCGGTTTGGCAGCAACAAAAGTGATGTGTCTGCAGGATTTCCAGAAACAAGGGATCTACGATCTGACCCTTTTTGAAGATGCGGATTGCCTGTGTGCCTACGAAAGGTGCAAAGAGATGGCTTTGGATGAGAACATGCGTGGAATCAGCTTGGGACCAAGTTTTATGCTGGAGATGAGACCAGTTGTGGTGCATATGTATAACCCCTATGCACGGAAAGAAGATATTTTTCTTTTTTTAAAGAGGTACTGCATGGAAGTGAGAGGGGGAGAAGAGTTGTATAACCCTTATAAAATGTACAATGGTAAGAGACGGTATTGGGTGCGGTTCAAAGCAGACTCGACGGGGGTGGGGGGAGTGATGCACCCTCCGGCCAGCTTTAGTATTGCCGGAAACAGGGGTTTTCTTTTCTACCCAGGACAACCTACTTATTGTAGGAAATGTTTTCGTTATGGACACACAAGAGAAAAGTGTGAAAAGACTGAGATGGTGTGTCGCAATTGCGGCGAGGAAGGCCATACGGCGGCCTATTGTAAGATCCCAAAGAAATGTGATGTGTGTGGGGTAAGAGGACATTTGGCACGACAGTGCAAGAAAAGGAGCTATGCTCAAGCTGCAGGAGGGGAGGACACGGATGTGGCAAGCCAAGAGGGAGAGGACCTGGAGAAAAAAGAGGAAGATTTTCTTTTGGACAATATTGCCCAAAGCTTTGTTGGGGGAAAGGGAGAGGGGGGTGAAGGTGGCCAGATCTTGATGGGGAATGGGGTGGCAGAGTCTCTGAGCATGTCTGAGCAAAATTGGGCAGATAGTATGGAGGTTCAAGACACACAGAGTGAGGGAAGGAATGTTGGGGTAGAACAGCAGGAGGAGGGGATGGAGATTACAATTGGGGGGAAAAAACCCCAAAAGCGTAAACAAGAAGTGGACAGTAGAGATGTGAAGGAAGGCCAAGGGGAGGAGGAGAGAGTGGGGCCTAGAGAAAAGGTAGAGAGGGTAGTGAAAAAATATGGAAAAGATCTAACAAAAAAAATGGAGGAATTTGATAAGGCAGTAGGGGAAGTAGAGTTTTGGGTTAAAATATTTAGGAAGCAACATAAAGGGAGTTCAGAGCAACAAATGATACAGAGTTTGGAAAAATTAATGAGTCAAAGGAAAAATATTACTAAAGAGAAATATGAGGAATTGAAAACAGAAGGTTTGCAGTGGGTGGAGGTAAAGGAGGGTAGAGCAGATTTTAAAGGAGAAGAGGAGGAATATATACTAGGAGAAACTGAGGAAATTAGTGAGGAGGAAGTACAAGATTTCGTGAAGCTTACAGAAGTGACAGTGGTGGAAGAGACCCTGGAAGACAGGCAGGAAGAAGGAACGTATAAAGTTCTAGAGAAAATACAAGAGGTGGTGGGGGACTTAGGGAAAGAACAGAAAGAAATAGAAGTAGCAAGTATGGAGGAAAAACCTTTAAACTCAGAAAATAAGGCAAGAGAAGGGAAAGAGGCAAAGGAAGAGGTTCTAGAAGAAGGAAAAGAGGAGAAAGTGGGCCCAAGGAGAGAGGGATGTGTAGTGAAAGCAGCCTCGGATGACTTGATAGGTTATCCTGCCATATTCAAAACGCAAAGTCAGGAAGTAATAGGAACAAGTACAAATGAGAAAGGGGGGGAGGTAAGTACCTCTTTTGAAAGTGTAAGCAGAGGAAAAGGGAAAAATAAAAAAATCGGAAGTGGTGTGAGTATAGAAGAAAGAGAAGAGCAGGGAAGACAAAGAGCGATAGGGAAAAAATGGACCTATGAG
The DNA here is from genome assembly GCF_040206685.1 of Ascaphus truei. Classification (NCBI taxonomy): domain Eukaryota; kingdom Metazoa; phylum Chordata; class Amphibia; order Anura; family Ascaphidae; genus Ascaphus; species Ascaphus truei. Next base: position 26,743,527 of record NC_134489.1, read on the forward strand.
GATTGTGTTAAAAGATGGAAAGGAAAGTACAACAGGCACTTGGATAAATGGATAAAAGAGAAGAAAGAAATAGTAGGAAAGGATACTTCGGAGAAAAGCAGAGAAAAAGCAAAAGCTGCAGAGCATGCTATAAATAAGGAATTAGAAAACTGTGAAAGAATATTAGAGAAAGAAATGGAAGACATGGAAGAAAGTAGTGAAAATGATTCGGATAGTTGTAGTGAGGAAGAAGAGCAGATGGATCAAGGCAAAGAGGTGAAACTAAGGAAAGTTGGGGGGACAAGTAGGAGCGAAAGCGAGGAAGAAAGTTCTAGTAAGATGGAAGCTATGGAGACAGGGGGATCCTCAAAAGTTTTTTCAAAACAGGAGGTAGCAAGGAAAATGGAGGGGAAAATGATGGTAGAACAGAAGAAAATTGTAGAAATATGTAGTCAGATAGTTGGGGAAAAAGAGAAAGTGATGGTTAGTGGATTGAGTGGGGAAAAAGTGGAAGAGGTTTTCAAAACAAATTGGGAAATGGAAAAAAAACAGGAATTTTTAGAAAAAAAAAAAAAGGAGGTAGAGGAGAAAGTAGGAGAGGTAGAAGTATGGTATAAAATGATACAGGATACAAGCCCTTATGGGGGGATAGACCAAAGAGTAAGGGAGTTAGAGAGGTTATTAGACCTGAAGCAAAAAATGTCGCCAGAGGAGCTTGAGGCAGAAAAGAAGAATAGAAGGGAGTTTTTAGATAAAAGAAGAGCAAAGTAGTAGACAAAGGAGGTAAAGGGAAATTATGAAATGTGTGTTTAACAGTGGTGGAAATGTTTAAATTGGAAATTTGATTTTTATGTATGTACAAAATGTAATGGTCTTGTAAATGTGGAATGTATTATGTGGAAAAATTGCTATTTACTGTAAATAATGTGAAAGGTTTTTTTGAAAAGATTGTGTGGGGGAGGTTTACGATTGTAAATTCAGGCTGATGGAAAGGTATTTTATTTACTGATGGTAATGTTTTCGGAAATTAAGAAATAGGGATTTTCTGTTAGTTTTTAGAATGTTTGATTGTGTGAAGTAACAATGATTTATTTGTTGAAATGTTTTCTTATTTACTGTTTGTAAATATTTTGAAATGTGAATAAAAAAAAAAAAAAAAAAAAAAAAAAATCTGTTCTTATCAGTTTAATATCTGATACGTCCCCTATCTGGGGACCATATATTAAATGGATTTTTAGAACAGGGAGATGGAAGAAGAGCTTGCTCTGTCCACTCCACGCATTGACCTGGTATTGCAGTACCTCCAGGACCGGTGCACTTCCCTTTGGGGATATTTGGCTTGTATCAAAAAATAGAAACAAATCACTGTCTGACAGAAAAAAAACAAACATGCATTTTTGGCTCTTTCTTTTGCAAAGAAAGAAGAAGATGAAGAAATGACGACAAAATAAAGCCTCCTTCTTTTTGCTGTGTCTTGTTTGCTCTTTTGCGTGGCTTCTTACTTTCTTTTCTTTTCAGCTCCTCCTCGCATGGAGCAGGAGTGCCGCCTGCTGCCTAGCCTAATTCAGTCCGAACGAGCAGATGCCTAAGAAACTCCTGTTGAAGCTGTATCCAAATAGCCTGCATAGCAAACACTGCAGCAGCAAGCAGCAAGCAGCAAATGCCTTGACTTGCTGGCTTCTTGTCACAATGGCTGGCTGGCTGGCTGGCTGGCTGGCTAAAATGACCTGAACTGAAAAGCCCAGCCACTGGCTGCTTGCTTGCTGCCTGAGTTTCATGGCAGCCCAGACGAGTCGGCTAGCAGAGAAAAAGTGGGCGGTTCCTATGCAAATAAGCAGACGAAGCCTGGTGCCGGAAAAAGAACTGGAAGCATGTGCCTTTTTGGCTGTTTGCTGGCCTTGCGGGCCCCCCGGCAGTGTGTGCGGCTGCTTTTCTTTACTCCATACAAAGTCTTTGGCTTTTGCATCCGTCGTCGTCGTCGCCGCCGCTGCTGCATAGACTCCCCGGGGCTGTGTCGGGAGGAGCGGAGGGACTGGAGGCAGGCCTGCTGGGGGAGGAGGCGAGCGGGCAGCCAGCGGCTCCCTCTGCCCTTCTCCCTAAAGCGTAGCGCCCCCGGCCGTCGGGCGGCGCTCAGGCGGGGGCCCATTTCTGGTTATCGCTTCTCGGCCTTTTTGGCTCAGATCAAGTGTCTGGGCTGAGAGGTTGCGCTGAGTCTGTGACTCCTTGGCCTTGGGTCATCGCTTCCTGGGGAGCTTAAGACCCATGCTGCTATGAGGGAGTCACGCTAACTCGAGCACGGGAGGCGATCAGGAGAGAGAGAAGGAGAGGGGCCGGCGCCTTGGCCTTGAGGGATCGTTCCCCAGGAACTAAACCCTCATGCTGCTATAAGGGTGCCGCACCTGACCCTGGAAGGCCGGTTTGGACGGAGAGAATAAAGATGGAGGCTGGAAGTTCGGGAAGAAACACCATCAGACTCCTGGTGGTGGAGGCTGAGAGATGGCGTGTGGGACTCCAAACCATCGTGGAGGAGATCCTGAGAGATTTGCTGGAAGTGGATATCGGCAGCATTTACTGCTTGCAGGCGTTCCCAAGGAAGGGGATTTATGATGTATCGTTTGGAGAAGAGATGGAGTGCGGCAATGCATATGAGGCATGCAAGAAGAGAGCAGTTGACCTAGAAAAGAGGGGAATTCGTGCAGTGCCTAGCTTTTTGCTGGAGGAGCGCCAAATGCTTGTACACATGTACAATGCTTTTGTGGAAAAAGAAGAAATTGTAGCGTTTTTGGAGAGATTTTGTGCTGTGGTGGGTGGTGGTGGAAAACAAAGAAATATGTACGGGATCTTTAACGGCGAAAGATTGTTTAATGTATGTTTCAGACTGGACTTTGAGAATGGAGGGGGAGTGATGCACCCCCCGGACAATTTCTGTATTGGAGTGAACAAAGGCTTCCTGAGGTATCCAGGGAGACCCAATGGGAGAATATGTCGGAATTGTAACAAGGAAGGACATGTCGCGGCGCTTTGTAGCGCACCAAAGAGATGTGACAATTGTGGTGTTACGGGACATTTGGCACGTCAGTGCCTCAAAAAGACTCATATGCGGGGGACAAAAACAGGTAGATGGGGAAATGTGGTGAAAGTTCTAGATGAGGGTAAGGAAGAGAAGGAAATAAAATCTGGAGAAATGGTAGTAGAACAGAGGCAGCAAAGAATGAAGGAGGAAGGTGTAAGTGTTGGTGAAGATAAGGATGAAGGAAAGGGGGACAGCATGGGGGAGGAGGGATTTAGCGTGCAGGAGGTGGAAAATGAGTCTGAGAGTAGTGGACAGGATAGTGGGGAGGGAGACAGTAAGGGGGAGGAGGAGGAGAATTGTATTAAAACAGATAGAGAGACTGTATGGTGTGGTGAAGATAAGGATGAAAGGAAAGGGGACAGTAGAAGGGAGGGGGAAATCAGCGTGCAGGAGGAGGAAAATGAGTCTGAGGGTAGTGGGGAGGATAGTGAGGAGGAAGATGAGCTGGAGGAAGAGAGTGTGTCTGTGGAGGTAGAGGGGGAGGAAATGGAAGGGGGAGAGGAAGAAGAAGAGGGTACGTTTGAGGAGGAGGAGGCAAGGGAAAAGGAGGAGGAAAGGGAAAAGGTGGAGAGAATAAGAAAAGTATTTCAGTGGGGAGCAGAGAATGCAGAATCGTGGAGTTATTTTTGTAATGACAAGCAATTAAAGAAAGCCATAAAGGTTTTAAAGAAAAAAATTATTGATGATTGTGTAAGGAATAATAGGAGTTATATGAGAGGATGTTAAGGAATTATTATATATGTCTGAAGTGTGAAATATGAGAGCTTTATAAATGCATAGTATAGAAAGTTTATTGTTTGATAAATTGGAATTTTGTGAAATTTTATGTTTGAGTGTTTATATCGTAATTAAATGTATACTAAATTCGAAAGGTCTGAAATAGAAAGGGATATATGTGAAATAATGAAAAGTAGGTTTTGTTTCTGTATAAATAATATGGTGTATATATGCTAATGTAATGAAGGGAAAAGGATAGAATAGGATGTTGAAGGAATGATTATATATGTCTGAAGTGTGAAATATGAGAGCTTTATAAATGCATAGTATAGAAAGTTTATTGTTTGATAAATTGGAATTTTGTGAAATTTTAATTTTGAGTGTTTATATCGTAATTAAATGTATACTAAATTCGAAAGGGCTGAAATAGAAAGGGATATATGTGAAATAATGAAATGTAGGTTTTGGTTCTGTATAAGTATTATGGTGTATATATGTTAATGTAATGTATACTGTTCTTTGTTATTTTTCGAAAAGTGAAAAAATTGTAAAACTTTACCATTATGTTTGAATAAAAACTTTGAAAAACAAAAAAAAAAATCTGTTCTTATCAGTTTAATATCTGATACGTCCCCTATCTGGGGACCATATATTAAATGGATTTTTAGAACAGGGAGATGGAAGAAGAGCTTGCTCTGTCCACTCCACGCATTGACCTGGTATTGCAGTACCTCCAGGACCGGTGCACTTCCCTTTGGGGATATTTGGCTTGTATCAAAAAATAGAAACAAATCACTGTCTGACAGAAAAAAAACAAACATGCATTTTTGGCTCTTTCTTTTGCAAAGAAAGAAGAAGATGAAGAAATGACGACAAAATAAAGCCTCCTTCTTTTTGCTGTGTCTTGTTTGCTCTTTTGCGTGGCTTCTTACTTTCTTTTCTTTTCAGCTCCTCCTCGCATGGAGCAGGAGTGCCGCCTGCTGCCTAGCCTAATTCAGTCCGAACGAGCAGATGCCTAAGAAACTCCTGTTGAAGCTGTATCCAAATAGCCTGCATAGCAAACACTGCAGCAGCAAGCAGCAAGCAGCAAATGCCTTGACTTGCTGGCTTCTTGTCACAATGGCTGGCTGGCTGGCTGGCTGGCTGGCTAAAATGACCTGAACTGAAAAGCCCAGCCACTGGCTGCTTGCTTGCTGCCTGAGTTTCATGGCAGCCCAGACGAGTCGGCTAGCAGAGAAAAAGTGGGCGGTTCCTATGCAAATAAGCAGACGAAGCCTGGTGCCGGAAAAAGAACTGGAAGCATGTGCCTTTTTGGCTGTTTGCTGGCCTTGCGGGCCCCCCGGCAGTGTGTGCGGCTGCTTTTCTTTACTCCATACAAAGTCTTTGGCTTTTGCATCCGTCGTCGTCGTCGCCGCCGCTGCTGCATAGACTCCCCGGGGCTGTGTCGGGAGGAGCGGAGGGACTGGAGGCAGGCCTGCTGGGGGAGGAGGCGAGCGGGCAGCCAGCGGCTCCCTCTGCCCTTCTCCCTAAAGCGTAGCGCCCCCGGCCGTCGGGCGGCGCTCAGGCGGGGGCCCATTTCTGGTTATCGCTTCTCGGCCTTTTGGCTAAGATCAAGTGTAGTATCTGTTCTTATCAGTTTAATATCTGATACGTCCCCTATCTGGGGACCATATATTAAATGGATTTTTAGAACAGGGAGATGGAAGAAGAGCTTGCTCTGTCCACTCCACGCATTGACCTGGTATTGCAGTACCTCCAGGACCGGTGCACTTCCCTTTGGGGATATTTGGCTTGTATCAAAAAATAGAAACAAATCACTGTCTGACAGAAAAAAAACAAACATGCATTTTTGGCTCTTTCTTTTGCAAAGAAAGAAGAAGATGAAGAAATGACGACAAAATAAAGCCTCCTTCTTTTTGCTGTGTCTTGTTTGCTCTTTTGCGTGGCTTCTTACTTTCTTTTCTTTTCAGCTCCTCCTCGCATGGAGCAGGAGTGCCGCCTGCTGCCTAGCCTAATTCAGTCCGAACGAGCAGATGCCTAAGAAACTCCTGTTGAAGCTGTATCCAAATAGCCTGCATAGCAAACACTGCAGCAGCAAGCAGCAAGCAGCAAATGCCTTGACTTGCTGGCTTCTTGTCACAATGGCTGGCTGGCTGGCTGGCTGGCTGGCTAAAATGACCTGAACTGAAAAGCCCAGCCACTGGCTGCTTGCTTGCTGCCTGAGTTTCATGGCAGCCCAGACGAGTCGGCTAGCAGAGAAAAAGTGGGCGGTTCCTATGCAAATAAGCAGACGAAGCCTGGTGCCGGAAAAAGAACTGGAAGCATGTGCCTTTTTGGCTGTTTGCTGGCCTTGCGGGCCCCCCGGCAGTGTGTGCGGCTGCTTTTCTTTACTCCATACAAAGTCTTTGGCTTTTGCATCCGTCGTCGTCGTCGCCGCCGCTGCTGCATAGACTCCCCGGGGCTGTGTCGGGAGGAGCGGAGGGACTGGAGGCAGGCCTGCTGGGGGAGGAGGCGAGCGGGCAGCCAGCGGCTCCCTCTGCCCTTCTCCCTAAAGCGTAGCGCCCCCGGCCGTCGGGCGGCGCTCAGGCGGGGGCCCATTTCTGGTTATCGCTTCTCGGCCTTTTGGCTCAGATCATTGTGTCTGAGTCAGAGGCTTAGCTGGGACTGTGCCCCCTTGGCCCTGGATCATCGCCCCTTCGGGGGCTTAAGATCCTTGCTGCTTTTGGGGGGGCACGCTATCTCGAGCGACGAGGAGTGATCGGGAGCAGAGAGAGCGAAGGGCCGGCACCTTGGCCTTGAGACATCGCCTTATCGGCTTAAGTCTCATGCTGCTTTAGGGGTGCCGCACCTAAGCCTGACAAGATGGAGACGGGTGTTCAGATGAGGAACACGCTGCGGTTGGAGGTCGCTGAGACGGAGAGAGACCGCGTGGATCTGCGCTTTATCGTGGAAGAGCTGCTGCAGAAAAAGGCAGAGTTGGATGTGAAGTGCATGCTGTGCCTGCAGGATTTCCAACGTCAAGGGATATATGACGTGACGTTTCAAGAGGATGGAGATTGCCAGAACGCCTTCGAAAGGTTAAAGAAATTGGTGTGTGAACCAGAGATGCAAGGCATCAAGCTAATTCCTAGCTTTCTGATGGGGGAAAGACCTTTAACGGTGCATATGTACAATCCCTATGTGAGAAAGGACGATATTTGGATGTTCCTGAACCAATATTGTACCATGATTAAAGGAGGAGTTGAGCTACGGAATGCATACGGGATTTATAATGGAAAAAGAAGATATTGGGTGCGCTTCAGACCGGACCCAGCAAGAGAAGGAGGTGTGAAATACCCCCCTGCGGTTTTCAGTATTGGGGGGAACCGTGGATTTCTTTTTTACCCGGGACAAGCAAAATATTGCAGGAAATGTTATAAATACGGACATACTCAAGAAGAATGCAATAAGTCAGAAAAGGTGTGTCGGAATTGTGGGGAAGAGGGACACACAGCTGGAAGATGTGCCCGCCCCAAGAAATGTGACTTTTGTGAAGAACAAGGCCATTTAGCCTGGCAATGTAGAAAAAGTAGAAATACTTTTGCACAGGTAGTAGGGGGCAATGTGGGGGGGAAAGACCTAGAATTTACGGGACTTATCTTTGATCCCAAAGCAACAAAAGGCAGTGAGGAGGAAAGTGTCTCAGAGTTAGGTGGGCATATCCGAAGGGAGGGGCAAAAGGAGGAGGGAGGGATGGACCTACAGGAGGGAGGTTTTTCAGAAGTAGAGGAAACCCCTGAGGTCTTGCAAGAAGGAAAAGGGGAAGCCCTGGGCACTCAGGAGGGAAAGTGGGCAGAGAGAGTGGAGGCACAGGAGATACAGGAAGAGGGAGAAGCTTTAAAAGAAAAAATGGATGTGTTTCAGGCGAAAGTAGGAGATATAAATTTTTGGATGAATGTGATACGTAAAGCAATAAAGAATGTGAGTGATAGGGAGATAATGAGTGAATTAGACGAGATTATGAATCGAAGAAGGGGTATGACTGAAGAAGAATTTAAGAAGGTTAAAAAGGACCAGAGGAAGTGGCTGAGGGAGGAGGAGTTTAGACTGGAGGGAGAAGCAATGTTGGAGGAGGAAGCTAGAAAAAAGGAAGAGGCGGAGGGAGAAATGAGCCAAGTACAGATGGACCAGGGGGAAGGGGGGGAAGAAGGGCTGGTAGGTGAAGGTGAAGGTACGGAAGCCTTTAAAAGAAAATTTGAGGAATTTCAAAAAGAAGTAGGAGATGGGGTTTTCTGGGTTAGGATCATGAGGAAAGCAAAAGAAGGGATAAGTAATAAAAGGATTGGGGAACAGCTAGCCAAAATCATAACATTAAGGAAGGAAATGACAAAAGAGGATTATGAGTTAGTGAAAGAGGAATGGAGGGTGGAGGAAGAAGAATGGGAAAGAGAGAAAAGGGAGGAAAAGGGGACCCCAAGAGAGTTGGGGTTTAAAATAGTTGGGGGCTTTTTTTGGGAGCGCCCCACCCCATGGGAAAAAAAATTAGTTGGCTTGGAGGTAGAAAAGGAAAAAAGTCAGGAGACGCAGGAAGAGGCAATGGAGTTGTCCTCGGCAGAAAAAAGAATGTTGAAGCGTAGAACAGAACAGGAAGGAACAGCAGACCAAAAGTGGGAAAAGGTAACACCGAGAAAATTGAAAGTGGTAGAAAGTGGGAGTGATAGCTCACCAACCAAAAAAAATTGGGGAAAGGATCAAGAGCAGAAAGGGCAAGGAATCAAAGTACAAAGACAAGGAAGTGGAATAAGCGGAAGTGAGAGTAAGGGGAAGGATAAAACATTGACCCCGAAGCACTCTCCAGGAGAGTCGCCAAGGGAAATAGCCTTAGGCAAAAAAATGCAGGAAGTTGAGGAGAAAGTAGGAAATAGCGCTTTCTGGCTTTCAGTGGTGCGAGAAGAACATAGGGGACTAACCACAGAACAGCAGATGGATTGCCTAGAAAAAGTAATAGTTAGAAGGGCACAGTCTTCCAACCAAGATTTTGGAATGTATTTTGAAGGTGTCCAAAGAAAATACGCTAATATTATTATTGCAAGAACAATATATAAGTATGGTGGATATAAGTAGTGGAGAGTTTTTTTGTATAGGGGGGTTTTGAGGAATATGGAATGTTTTTTGTTGGAATATACTAGAGATGTTTTATGATAGACGTGTTTTTGTTATTATTTTTCTGAAAATGTAAAACATTGTATATTTTTTGATCTTGGAACAATAAAATACTTTGAAAAACAAAAAAAATCTGTTCTTATCAGTTTAATATCTGATACGTCCCCTATCTGGGGACCATATATTAAATGGATTTTTAGAACAGGGAGATGGAAGAAGAGCTTGCTCTGTCCACTCCACGCATTGACCTGGTATTGCAGTACCTCCAGGACCGGTGCACTTCCCTTTGGGGATATTTGGCTTGTATCAAAAAATAGAAACAAATCACTGTCTGACAGAAAAAAAACAAACATGCATTTTTGGCTCTTTCTTTTGCAAAGAAAGAAGAAGATGAAGAAATGACGACAAAATAAAGCCTCCTTCTTTTTGCTGTGTCTTGTTTGCTCTTTTGCGTGGCTTCTTACTTTCTTTTCTTTTCAGCTCCTCCTCGCATGGAGCAGGAGTGCCGCCTGCTGCCTAGCCTAATTCAGTCCGAACGAGCAGATGCCTAAGAAACTCCTGTTGAAGCTGTATCCAAATAGCCTGCATAGCAAACACTGCAGCAGCAAGCAGCAAGCAGCAAATGCCTTGACTTGCTGGCTTCTTGTCACAATGGCTGGCTGGCTGGCTGGCTGGCTGGCTAAAATGACCTGAACTGAAAAGCCCAGCCACTGGCTGCTTGCTTGCTGCCTGAGTTTCATGGCAGCCCAGACGAGTCGGCTAGCAGAGAAAAAGTGGGCGGTTCCTATGCAAATAAGCAGACGAAGCCTGGTGCCGGAAAAAGAACTGGAAGCATGTGCCTTTTTGGCTGTTTGCTGGCCTTGCGGGCCCCCCGGCAGTGTGTGCGGCTGCTTTTCTTTACTCCATACAAAGTCTTTGGCTTTTGCATCCGTCGTCGTCGTCGCCGCCGCTGCTGCATAGACTCCCCGGGGCTGTGTCGGGAGGAGCGGAGGGACTGGAGGCAGGCCTGCTGGGGGAGGAGGCGAGCGGGCAGCCAGCGGCTCCCTCTGCCCTTCTCCCTAAAGCGTAGCGCCCCCGGCCGTCGGGCGGCGCTCAGGCGGGGGCCCATTTCTGGTTATCGCTTCTCGGCCTTTTGGCTAAGACCAAGTGTCGAAGTCAGAGGGCCAGCAGGGATAGTGCTTCCTCGGCCTTGCGGCATCGGCCCCTCTGGGGTCTTAAGCCGTATTGTAGCTATTGGGGAGGTACAACATCCTGTGCGATTCGGAGGGCGAGCACGAGACGGAGAGTAAGGGGCCGGCGCCTTGGCCTTGGGACATCGCCCGAAAGGGCTTAAGTCCCTTGCTGCTGTGGGGGCGCCGCACCCGAGCTTGAGAGCGGACAAGGAGAGCTGAGACAATGGCGTCTGGAGCTCATATGAGGAATACGCTTCGGTTCCTGGTAGCAGAGGCGGAGAGACAGCGAGTCAGCCTGACGTTTTTCGTGGAGACGATTCTGAATGGAGTGATCGGTTTGGCAGCAACAAAAGTGATGTGTCTGCAGGATTTCCAGAAACAAGGGATCTACGATCTGACCCTTTTTGAAGATGCGGATTGCCTGTGTGCCTACGAAAGGTGCAAAGAGATGGCTTTGGATGAGAACATGCGTGGAATCAGCTTGGGACCAAGTTTTATGCTGGAGATGAGACCAGTTGTGGTGCATATGTATAACCCCTATGCACGGAAAGAAGATATTTTTCTTTTTTTAAAGAGGTACTGCATGGAAGTGAGAGGGGGAGAAGAGTTGTATAACCCTTATAAAATGTACAATGGTAAGAGACGGTATTGGGTGCGGTTCAAAGCAGACTCGACGGGGGTGGGGGGAGTGATGCACCCTCCGGCCAGCTTTAGTATTGCCGGAAACAGGGGTTTTCTTTTCTACCCAGGACAACCTACTTATTGTAGGAAATGTTTTCGTTATGGACACACAAGAGAAAAGTGTGAAAAGACTGAGATGGTGTGTCGCAATTGCGGCGAGGAAGGCCATACGGCGGCCTATTGTAAGATCCCAAAGAAATGTGATGTGTGTGGGGTAAGAGGACATTTGGCACGACAGTGCAAGAAAAGGAGCTATGCTCAAGCTGCAGGAGGGGAGGACACGGATGTGGCAAGCCAAGAGGGAGAGGACCTGGAGAAAAAAGAGGAAGATTTTCTTTTGGACAATATTGCCCAAAGCTTTGTTGGGGGAAAGGGAGAGGGGGGTGAAGGTGGCCAGATCTTGATGGGGAATGGGGTGGCAGAGTCTCTGAGCATGTCTGAGCAAAATTGGGCAGATAGTATGGAGGTTCAAGACACACAGAGTGAGGGAAGGAATGTTGGGGTAGAACAGCAGGAGGAGGGGATGGAGATTACAATTGGGGGGAAAAAACCCCAAAAGCGTAAACAAGAAGTGGACAGTAGAGATGTGAAGGAAGGCCAAGGGGAGGAGGAGAGAGTGGGGCCTAGAGAAAAGGTAGAGAGGGTAGTGAAAAAATATGGAAAAGATCTAACAAAAAAAATGGAGGAATTTGATAAGGCAGTAGGGGAAGTAGAGTTTTGGGTTAAAATATTTAGGAAGCAACATAAAGGGAGTTCAGAGCAACAAATGATACAGAGTTTGGAAAAATTAATGAGTCAAAGGAAAAATATTACTAAAGAGAAATATGAGGAATTGAAAACAGAAGGTTTGCAGTGGGTGGAGGTAAAGGAGGGTAGAGCAGATTTTAAAGGAGAAGAGGAGGAATATATACTAGGAGAAACTGAGGAAATTAGTGAGGAGGAAGTACAAGATTTCGTGAAGCTTACAGAAGTGACAGTGGTGGAAGAGACCCTGGAAGACAGGCAGGAAGAAGGAACGTATAAAGTTCTAGAGAAAATACAAGAGGTGGTGGGGGACTTAGGGAAAGAACAGAAAGAAATAGAAGTAGCAAGTATGGAGGAAAAACCTTTAAACTCAGAAAATAAGGCAAGAGAAGGGAAAGAGGCAAAGGAAGAGGTTCTAGAAGAAGGAAAAGAGGAGAAAGTGGGCCCAAGGAGAGAGGGATGTGTAGTGAAAGCAGCCTCGGATGACTTGATAGGTTATCCTGCCATATTCAAAACGCAAAGTCAGGAAGTAATAGGAACAAGTACAAATGAGAAAGGGGGGGAGGTAAGTACCTCTTTTGAAAGTGTAAGCAGAGGAAAAGGGAAAAATAAAAAAATCGGAAGTGGTGTGAGTATAGAAGAAAGAGAAGAGCAGGGAAGACAAAGAGCGATAGGGAAAAAATGGACCTATGAGGATTGTGTTAAAAGATGGAAAGGAAAGTACAACAGGCACTTGGATAAATGGATAAAAGAGAAGAAAGAAATAGTAGGAAAGGATACTTCGGAGAAAAGCAGAGAAAAAGCAAAAGCTGCAGAGCATGCTATAAATAAGGAATTAGAAAACTGTGAAAGAATATTAGAGAAAGAAATGGAAGACATGGAAGAAAGTAGTGAAAATGATTCGGATAGTTGTAGTGAGGAAGAAGAGCAGATGGATCAAGGCAAAGAGGTGAAACTAAGGAAAGTTGGGGGGACAAGTAGGAGCGAAAGCGAGGAAGAAAGTTCTAGTAAGATGGAAGCTATGGAGACAGGGGGATCCTCAAAAGTTTTTTCAAAACAGGAGGTAGCAAGGAAAATGGAGGGGAAAATGATGGTAGAACAGAAGAAAATTGTAGAAATATGTAGTCAGATAGTTGGGGAAAAAGAGAAAGTGATGGTTAGTGGATTGAGTGGGGAAAAAGTGGAAGAGGTTTTCAAAACAAATTGGGAAATGGAAAAAAAACAGGAATTTTTAGAAAAAAAAAAAAAGGAGGTAGAGGAGAAAGTAGGAGAGGTAGAAGTATGGTATAAAATGATACAGGATACAAGCCCTTATGGGGGGATAGACCAAAGAGTAAGGGAGTTAGAGAGGTTATTAGACCTGAAGCAAAAAATGTCGCCAGAGGAGCTTGAGGCAGAAAAGAAGAATAGAAGGGAGTTTTTAGATAAAAGAAGAGCAAAGTAGTAGACAAAGGAGGTAAAGGGAAATTATGAAATGTGTGTTTAACAGTGGTGGAAATGTTTAAATTGGAAATTTGATTTTTATGTATGTACAAAATGTAATGGTCTTGTAAATGTGGAATGTATTATGTGGAAAAATTGCTATTTACTGTAAATAATGTGAAAGGTTTTTTTGAAAAGATTGTGTGGGGGAGGTTTACGATTGTAAATTCAGGCTGATGGAAAGGTATTTTATTTACTGATGGTAATGTTTTCGGAAATTAAGAAATAGGGATTTTCTGTTAGTTTTTAGAATGTTTGATTGTGTGAAGTAACAATGATTTATTTGTTGAAATGTTTTCTTATTTACTGTTTGTAAATATTTTGAAATGTGAATAAACATTTAAAAAAAAAAAAAAAAAAAAAAATCTGTTCTTATCAGTTTAATATCTGATACGTCCCCTATCTGGGGACCATATATTAAATGGATTTTTAGAACAGGGAGATGGAAGAAGAGCTTGCTCTGTCCACTCCACGCATTGACCTGGTATTGCAGTACCTCCAGGACCGGTGCACTTCCCTTTGGGGATATTTGGCTTGTATCAAAAAATAGAAACAAATCACTGTCTGACAGAAAAAAAACAAACATGCATTTTTGGCTCTTTCTTTTGCAAAGAAAGAAGAAGATGAAGAAATGACGACAAAATAAAGCCTCCTTCTTTTTGCTGTGTCTTGTTTGCTCTTTTGCGTGGCTTCTTACTTTCTTTTCTTTTCAGCTCCTCCTCGCATGGAGCAGGAGTGCCGCCTGCTGCCTAGCCTAATTCAGTCCGAACGAGCAGATGCCTAAGAAACTCCTGTTGAAGCTGTATCCAAATAGCCTGCATAGCAAACACTGCAGCAGCAAGCAGCAAGCAGCAAATGCCTTGACTTGCTGGCTTCTTGTCACAATGGCTGGCTGGCTGGCTGGCTGGCTGGCTAAAATGACCTGAACTGAAAAGCCCAGCCACTGGCTGCTTGCTTGCTGCCTGAGTTTCATGGCAGCCCAGACGAGTCGGCTAGCAGAGAAAAAGTGGGCGGTTCCTATGCAAATAAGCAGACGAAGCCTGGTGCCGGAAAAAGAACTGGAAGCATGTGCCTTTTTGGCTGTTTGCTGGCCTTGCGGGCCCCCCGGCAGTGTGTGCGGCTGCTTTTCTTTACTCCATACAAAGTCTTTGGCTTTTGCATCCGTCGTCGTCGTCGCCGCCGCTGCTGCATAGACTCCCCGGGGCTGTGTCGGGAGGAGCGGAGGGACTGGAGGCAGGCCTGCTGGGGGAGGAGGCGAGCGGGCAGCCAGCGGCTCCCTCTGCCCTTCTCCCTAAAGCGTAGCGCCCCCGGCCGTCGGGCGGCGCTCAGGCGGGGGCCCATTTCTGGTTATCGCTTCTCGGCCTTTTGGCTAAGATCAAGTATCTTAAGTCAGAGGGCCAGCTGGGACTGTACCTCCTTGGCCTTACAGCATCGACCCCTCGGGGTCTTAAGCTGTCTGCTGCTTTTGGGGAGGTGCGCCATCCTGAGCGTTTCGTTGGGAGCCAATAAAGAGCTGGGACTGTGCCTCCTTGGCCTTGCAGCATCGGCCCTTCGGGGTCTTAAGCTGTATTGCTGCTTTTGGGGAGGTGCGCCATCCCGAGCGTTTCGTAGGGCGCAATAAGAGTCGAGCTGGCGGTCCGACCCCCAGGATAGCCCCTCGGGGCCACATCTGGGCATAGCTACTATCGGGCTTCGTTAAGCCAGGGGAGAAGAAGGATGGCGGATAACAGTCCGCAAGTGGAGAGAACCATCCGGTTCCAGTTGGATGCTGGATATCGCCAAAGACATGGAGGAAGGAAAATGGATAAATACATCGCGATTGACCTACTGAGAGATCTATTCCAGATGCATACATCGCAGATCTACTGCATGCAGGAGTTCTTCAGGCAGGGTTACTATGACGTGACCTTTATGAATGATGGAGACTGCATGATGGTGTTTGAAGAGGCCAAAAAATTGGCTAGGAACGAGAAGCTTGAGGGAATTACCTTAATCCCTTGCTTTACATTGGGGGAGCGTATAATCACAGTACATGTGTACAACCCTTACCTGCCTCCAAGTGATTTGGACTGTTTCTTGAGAAGATACTGCGAGTCAGTAAAGGGAGGAGATATACTGAGAAACTCTGTGGGTATCTTCAATGGGAAATACAGATACAGATGTACCCTCAAAAAAGACCCTGAGGGTATAGGAGGAGTAATGCACCCGCCAGGTGTGTTCAGCATTGGAGGGAAAAGAGGATTCCTTACATATCCAGGGCAACCTTCGTACTGTCGTAAGTGCCTCAAGTATGGACATACAAGGGACACATGCACTATGGATAACGTTTTTTTATGCCGAAACTGTAACCAACCAGGACATTTTGCGGCAGAATGCTCCGCCGGGAAAAAGTGCGACATATGCGGTGAAAGGGGGCACGTGTACAGGAAGTGTCCCCAGCGTAATGGTGATGCTGAGCAGACCTATGGTGCTCAGACCTATGCTGATGCAACCCAAAGGGAAGCCAGATGGGAGAGAGAAAACCCGGAGCAAGCAGCTGCAGAAAGACGAGAAAGAGCTGAGAGACAAAAGAAAGACACCCCGAGAGAGGACCCAGAGGAGGAGAAAGAGTCTGATACAGAAGAGACCGCGCAGATAAGAGAGATCCCCGAGATGTCTCATGAGGAGTTAATTCCAGAGGGGGAGGCAGTCCTAACTGACAAACAATGGGTGGCAGATCTGGAGGAAGGGGTGATGGAGGAGGACAAGGAGGAGGGTGAAAAGGAGTCCGGCGGTTGGGAAACAGTGAGCCCTTCAAAACACAACAAAAAAAGAAAGAAGCAAGAAAAGATTTTTGCCCCTTCTAAAGCAAGATTTTTAGGAGCAGAAGCAAAAATTGAAAGCAGCAATGGAGGAAGCACGCCTTCACCGACAGGGGAGAAGGTGATCCAAGAAGAAGATGACATACCTTCAGAGGCACCAGAGAGCCCCTTTGTTCTTACAGGGCTAACAGATGGTCAAAGATCACCAGGGGGGGAGGCTGGGCTTTTTTCAGTGGAGCAAAATTTGGCCATTATGATGGAGATGAGCAATGTTCCGATTCTTCCTTTTGACGAGGGGGGAGGGGGGCATCAGCATGGTGAGATGTTGGAGTTCGAGGAGGACAAAAAGGCACGATAAGTATGAGACTTTGTTTCTTTATGAATCTTATTGAATGGCGCTGATTATTGCCTCCTTGAATGTGAGGAGCCTGAAAACAAAGGCAAGAAGGTTATTGATCTTGGATTTTGTTGCGGATCAAAAATGTGACATTGTGTGTTTACAGGAATGTGGCATAACAGAAGCTCCACAGGAGAAAGAGTGGGCCTGGGGACCATCAGTGTGGTCGGGTAGCCAGGAGAATAGGAATAGTGGGGTGGGTGTTTTGTTTAAAGGGTATGATTTTGTAATTAAAAAAACAGAGGTGATAGACCCTGGGAGGTTGATGGTGGTTTTTTTTATATGGAAGGGGAAATGTTTCCGTATCTTTAACATGTATGCCTCTCCAGTTAAAAAACTAAGGGAGGAGTTGTTTGAAAAATTGCGTTTATTTCTGCCAGGGAGGGATCCGACCTTTGTGGTGGGGGATTTTAATTGTGTTTTGTGTGAGGAGGACAGAGAAGGTGGAGCAGAGAGGTGTAGACCGGATGGTACAAGCATACAGATAAAAAGTATAATAAATGACTATAATTTGGTTGATGCATATAGGAAATGGGGGAAAGATAAAAAAATGTTTACCTGGTTTAGTGAAAAAGGAGATGTCAAATCTAGGATTGACCTGTTGTTAATGTCCAAAGGAATGAATGTGTGTAATTGGGTGACAGTGAATGTTCCTTTCTCTGATCATGTCTGTGTGGTGTGTGAAGTGGGAGTGGATGGGTTAACGGAAATTGGGAAAGGGTATTGGAAATTGAATGTGAGTCTGTTAGAAGAGGTCAAATTTAAGAAACAGTATGAATGTTTGTATGAGAGATGTAAAGCTAGGATGAATGAATTTAGTGATATGATTGAATGGTGGGAATGGGTTAAAAGTGAGACAAAAAATTTCTTTATTAAAAAAGGGGGTGAGAAAGCTAGGGAAAAAAGGGAGGAGTATAAAATGGTTTTATTAAGAAGGCAATTTTTGCTTAGATTAAGGGAAATGGGGGAAGATGTTGATGAGGAGTTGGAAAAGGAAAAGAAACTGTTTAACAAAATGCTGGAGGATAAAGGGAAAAAGATTATTCATGCTGCAAAGGTAGAGGCAGTGGAGAAAGATGAAAAGTGCACGCCTTTCTTTTTTAAAAAAGCTTTCACAGCAAAATCTAGATTAGAGTCAGTGTTAAATAAAAAAGGGGAGGAAGTTAAAGGTAAGGGTCCTATGTTAAGGGAGATTGAAGGTTTTTATAAGAATTTATTTGAAGAAAAGGGTAGGGATTGCCACATTGAGAAAGATTGTATAGATAAGATTGAGTGCAGGCTAAACCAGGAAGAGCAGGATTTTTTGATAAGAGATTTGAATGCGGTGGAAGTAGATGAGGTGATTAAAGGAGGGAAGAAAGGGAAAACTCCAGGATGTGATGGCTTGTCTTATGAATTTTATCAGGAGATGTGGTATCTGATTGGGCCAGAAATATTTGAACTGTGTAAAGTGATTTTAAAAAAAGGGAAAACACCTTTATCTTTTAGGGAGGGGGTGATCACAATGATTTATAAAAAAGGGGATAAGAGGGACTTAAAGAATTGGAGGCCAATTACTTTATTGAATGTTGATTATAAAATTGTGGCAAAAATTATAATGTTAAGGTTAAAATTGGTTATAGGGAATTTAATAGAGGAAGATCAAGTCTGTGGGATTCCAGGGAGACAGATTACTGAAAATCTTTGCCTAATTAGAGATATTATTTGGGTGTGTAAAGAAAGGGGGCAGGGATTAGTGTTGGCAAATATTGATTTTGAAAAGGCGTTTGATAGGTTATCACATGATTTTTTGTTTAAAGTCTTATTAAAATTAGGTATACCGGAAGAGCTTGTTAAATGGATGAAATGTCTTTATGTGGGTATTTTTAGTAGAATTTTAATGAATGGTTTTTTATCAGACAAGGTGCAAGTTAATTCAGGGGTGCGCCAGGGGTGCCCACTGTCTCCGTTAGTTTTTGTTTGTGCCATGGAACCTTTGTTGCAAGGAATAAGGAATGATAAAGTTATTAGGGGTGTGGAGATCCCAGGGAGTGGAGGGAGAAATGTGAAAGTGCTTGGTTACATGGATGACCTGACGGTAATTTGCACAACACCTGCATCTTTAATCAGGGCAAAGTTTCATATTGAAACCTTTTGCCAAGCATCAGGTTTCAAGGTTAATTGGGGGAAAAGCAGCTGCAAGGCATTTGGGCAGTGGCAGGATCTTGATAGATGTGGGATTCCAGTGGAGGGTAATCAGTTAAAAATTTTAGGTGTGTGTTTTGAGGAAGATTTAAAAGGAGAGGCAAATTGGGAAAGTGTGGGGGAAAAAATCCAGAAAAAAATTAATTTTTGGATGCTAAGAAAGCTCTCTCTGGAAGGGAAGGTGTTAATTACCAAAGCAGTGTTAATTCCAATTGTGTTATATATAGGTTTGGTTTTTCCCCCATCTAGCAAGTGGCTTAGAAAACTGACAAGATTCCTTTTTATTTTTTTTTGGGGTTCCAAAATGGAAAAATTAAATAGAAATAAGGTGTGTTTGGAGAAGGATAGGGGAGGGAAAGGTTTACCAAGATTAGATTTAGTTGTAGGAGCAAAATATGCGCAGTTTGTGTTGACTCTGATAAATAAGAAAGAGACCAAGGTGGCATGTTTAGCCAGGTATGCTGCAGGAAGCATGTTTAGAAAGTTGAAGTTATGCAAAACAGATTTAAGGAGACCCTTTTGTTTTACTGTGCCTGATTTTTACAAATGCATTGAGGATTTCATATGCAAATATGATTTATCACAGATAAAAATAGAATTGTGGGAAGATCATAGAAAGATTAAAAACTTAATTGTAGACAGGGATCTGCAGGCTAGCGTGGGAGGCCTGTTTGACAGACAGGCAAAAAGTGTTTGGAGGAATGTTTGTCACAAGGGGTTAACAAATGTCCATAAAGATATAGCGTGGATGGCGGTCCACAGATGTTTGCCTGTTAGAGAATTTCAAAAGAAAAGGGATTTGGTGAGAACGGAACAATGTCCAAGGTATGGGTGTGGGGGTGTTGAGAATGTGGTACATTTATTTTGGAATTGTGTTTTTGTAAGGAATGTGTGGAAAAGTTTGGGGAAATTAATTAGAGAGCTGACGGGGATTAGAGTGTTAGAATATGATATGATGATGTTTGGTTTGTCTGATGTGATGGGGGAAAAAGCAATTGTGTTATGGAAGTTGGTAAACTGTGTGAAAGAGGTGGTGTGGGAGGTTAGGAATATTTTAATCTTTAAAAAAATAAGTGTGGAGGTGAAGGTGTGTGTGAGAATGGTGTTGGGGAAAATGTACACATATTTTTTGTTGGACAAAAAAAGGCTGGGAACAGTGGGAGGAGTGGAGCTATGGAAACCAAACATGTGGGGTAGAATGATTCTAAATGTTTAGTGGGAGGTGAGGTTGTTTAAGGGTTAAAAGGAGGTTATTTTTATGTGGTATGATATGGTTATTCTTATTGATAAAAATGGTATGCTCTTATAATAAGGAAGAGAAAGTATCTTCTGAGAAGATTGGTGTGTACAGTATGTAAATACCTGTTTGGGTCCTTATTGTGGAGCATTGGAGAGTAGAGGTGGGCCGATGCTCCACTCTACAGCTATGGCTGTGGAGTAACAGCATACAAGTTAGAATACAGGATGAACTTTTTGAAGTTAAATAAGTCTATGTAATTAATGTGAATAGTGTAAATAAGAAGTAAGATTTAGTGTGTTCTGTTGAAAATTTTGTGTTATGTGGGTTTTTGTAATGTTCGGGTGGTTTTTTGTTTTCCGAAAAGTAAACCATGTGAAACTAACAAACTGTAAATAAAATACTTTAAAAAGAAAAAAAAAAAAAAAAAATCTGTTCTTATCAGTTTAATATCTGATACGTCCCCTATCTGGGGACCATATATTAAATGGATTTTTAGAACAGGGAGATGGAAGAAGAGCTTGCTCTGTCCACTCCACGCATTGACCTGGTATTGCAGTACCTCCAGGACCGGTGCACTTCCCTTTGGGGATATTTGGCTTGTATCAAAAAATAGAAACAAATCACTGTCTGACAGAAAAAAAACAAACATGCATTTTTGGCTCTTTCTTTTGCAAAGAAAGAAGAAGATGAAGAAATGACGACAAAATAAAGCCTCCTTCTTTTTGCTGTGTCTTGTTTGCTCTTTTGCGTGGCTTCTTACTTTCTTTTCTTTTCAGCTCCTCCTCGCATGGAGCAGGAGTGCCGCCTGCTGCCTAGCCTAATTCAGTCCGAACGAGCAGATGCCTAAGAAACTCCTGTTGAAGCTGTATCCAAATAGCCTGCATAGCAAACACTGCAGCAGCAAGCAGCAAGCAGCAAATGCCTTGACTTGCTGGCTTCTTGTCACAATGGCTGGCTGGCTGGCTGGCTGGCTGGCTAAAATGACCTGAACTGAAAAGCCCAGCCACTGGCTGCTTGCTTGCTGCCTGAGTTTCATGGCAGCCCAGACGAGTCGGCTAGCAGAGAAAAAGTGGGCGGTTCCTATGCAAATAAGCAGACGAAGCCTGGTGCCGGAAAAAGAACTGGAAGCATGTGCCTTTTTGGCTGTTTGCTGGCCTTGCGGGCCCCCCGGCAGTGTGTGCGGCTGCTTTTCTTTACTCCATACAAAGTCTTTGGCTTTTGCATCCGTCGTCGTCGTCGCCGCCGCTGCTGCATAGACTCCCCGGGGCTGTGTCGGGAGGAGCGGAGGGACTGGAGGCAGGCCTGCTGGGGGAGGAGGCGAGCGGGCAGCCAGCGGCTCCCTCTGCCCTTCTCCCTAAAGCGTAGCGCCCCCGGCCGTCGGGCGGCGCTCAGGCGGGGGCCCATTTCTGGTTATCGCTTCTCGGCCTTTTGGCTAAGACCAAGTGTCGAAGTCAGAGGGCCAGCAGGGATAGTGCTTCCTCGGCCTTGCGGCATCGGCCCCTCTGGGGTCTTAAGCCGTATTGTAGCTATTGGGGAGGTACAACATCCTGTGCGATTCGGAGGGCGAGCACGAGACGGAGAGTAAGGGGCCGGCGCCTTGGCCTTGGGACATCGCCCGAAAGGGCTTAAGTCCCTTGCTGCTGTGGGGGCGCCGCACCCGAGCTTGAGAGCGGACAAGGAGAGCTGAGACAATGGCGTCTGGAGCTCATATGAGGAATACGCTTCGGTTCCTGGTAGCAGAGGCGGAGAGACAGCGAGTCAGCCTGACGTTTTTCGTGGAGACGATTCTGAATGGAGTGATCGGTTTGGCAGCAACAAAAGTGATGTGTCTGCAGGATTTCCAGAAACAAGGGATCTACGATCTGACCCTTTTTGAAGATGCGGATTGCCTGTGTGCCTACGAAAGGTGCAAAGAGATGGCTTTGGATGAGAACATGCGTGGAATCAGCTTGGGACCAAGTTTTATGCTGGAGATGAGACCAGTTGTGGTGCATATGTATAACCCCTATGCACGGAAAGAAGATATTTTTCTTTTTTTAAAGAGGTACTGCATGGAAGTGAGAGGGGGAGAAGAGTTGTATAACCCTTATAAAATGTACAATGGTAAGAGACGGTATTGGGTGCGGTTCAAAGCAGACTCGACGGGGGTGGGGGGAGTGATGCACCCTCCGGCCAGCTTTAGTATTGCCGGAAACAGGGGTTTTCTTTTCTACCCAGGACAACCTACTTATTGTAGGAAATGTTTTCGTTATGGACACACAAGAGAAAAGTGTGAAAAGACTGAGATGGTGTGTCGCAATTGCGGCGAGGAAGGCCATACGGCGGCCTATTGTAAGATCCCAAAGAAATGTGATGTGTGTGGGGTAAGAGGACATTTGGCACGACAGTGCAAGAAAAGGAGCTATGCTCAAGCTGCAGGAGGGGAGGACACGGATGTGGCAAGCCAAGAGGGAGAGGACCTGGAGAAAAAAGAGGAAGATTTTCTTTTGGACAATATTGCCCAAAGCTTTGTTGGGGGAAAGGGAGAGGGGGGTGAAGGTGGCCAGATCTTGATGGGGAATGGGGTGGCAGAGTCTCTGAGCATGTCTGAGCAAAATTGGGCAGATAGTATGGAGGTTCAAGACACACAGAGTGAGGGAAGGAATGTTGGGGTAGAACAGCAGGAGGAGGGGATGGAGATTACAATTGGGGGGAAAAAACCCCAAAAGCGTAAACAAGAAGTGGACAGTAGAGATGTGAAGGAAGGCCAAGGGGAGGAGGAGAGAGTGGGGCCTAGAGAAAAGGTAGAGAGGGTAGTGAAAAAATATGGAAAAGATCTAACAAAAAAAATGGAGGAATTTGATAAGGCAGTAGGGGAAGTAGAGTTTTGGGTTAAAATATTTAGGAAGCAACATAAAGGGAGTTCAGAGCAACAAATGATACAGAGTTTGGAAAAATTAATGAGTCAAAGGAAAAATATTACTAAAGAGAAATATGAGGAATTGAAAACAGAAGGTTTGCAGTGGGTGGAGGTAAAGGAGGGTAGAGCAGATTTTAAAGGAGAAGAGGAGGAATATATACTAGGAGAAACTGAGGAAATTAGTGAGGAGGAAGTACAAGATTTCGTGAAGCTTACAGAAGTGACAGTGGTGGAAGAGACCCTGGAAGACAGGCAGGAAGAAGGAACGTATAAAGTTCTAGAGAAAATACAAGAGGTGGTGGGGGACTTAGGGAAAGAACAGAAAGAAATAGAAGTAGCAAGTATGGAGGAAAAACCTTTAAACTCAGAAAATAAGGCAAGAGAAGGGAAAGAGGCAAAGGAAGAGGTTCTAGAAGAAGGAAAAGAGGAGAAAGTGGGCCCAAGGAGAGAGGGATGTGTAGTGAAAGCAGCCTCGGATGACTTGATAGGTTATCCTGCCATATTCAAAACGCAAAGTCAGGAAGTAATAGGAACAAGTACAAATGAGAAAGGGGGGGAGGTAAGTACCTCTTTTGAAAGTGTAAGCAGAGGAAAAGGGAAAAATAAAAAAATCGGAAGTGGTGTGAGTATAGAAGAAAGAGAAGAGCAGGGAAGACAAAGAGCGATAGGGAAAAAATGGACCTATGAGGATTGTGTTAAAAGATGGAAAGGAAAGTACAACAGGCACTTGGATAAATGGATAAAAGAGAAGAAAGAAATAGTAGGAAAGGATACTTCGGAGAAAAGCAGAGAAAAAGCAAAAGCTGCAGAGCATGCTATAAATAAGGAATTAGAAAACTGTGAAAGAATATTAGAGAAAGAAATGGAAGACATGGAAGAAAGTAGTGAAAATGATTCGGATAGTTGTAGTGAGGAAGAAGAGCAGATGGATCAAGGCAAAGAGGTGAAACTAAGGAAAGTTGGGGGGACAAGTAGGAGCGAAAGCGAGGAAGAAAGTTCTAGTAAGATGGAAGCTATGGAGACAGGGGGATCCTCAAAAGTTTTTTCAAAACAGGAGGTAGCAAGGAAAATGGAGGGGAAAATGATGGTAGAACAGAAGAAAATTGTAGAAATATGTAGTCAGATAGTTGGGGAAAAAGAGAAAGTGATGGTTAGTGGATTGAGTGGGGAAAAAGTGGAAGAGGTTTTCAAAACAAATTGGGAAATGGAAAAAAAACAGGAATTTTTAGAAAAAAAAAAAAAGGAGGTAGAGGAGAAAGTAGGAGAGGTAGAAGTATGGTATAAAATGATACAGGATACAAGCCCTTATGGGGGGATAGACCAAAGAGTAAGGGAGTTAGAGAGGTTATTAGACCTGAAGCAAAAAATGTCGCCAGAGGAGCTTGAGGCAGAAAAGAAGAATAGAAGGGAGTTTTTAGATAAAAGAAGAGCAAAGTAGTAGACAAAGGAGGTAAAGGGAAATTATGAAATGTGTGTTTAACAGTGGTGGAAATGTTTAAATTGGAAATTTGATTTTTATGTATGTACAAAATGTAATGGTCTTGTAAATGTGGAATGTATTATGTGGAAAAATTGCTATTTACTGTAAATAATGTGAAAGGTTTTTTTGAAAAGATTGTGTGGGGGAGGTTTACGATTGTAAATTCAGGCTGATGGAAAGGTATTTTATTTACTGATGGTAATGTTTTCGGAAATTAAGAAATAGGGATTTTCTGTTAGTTTTTAGAATGTTTGATTGTGTGAAGTAACAATGATTTATTTGTTGAAATGTTTTCTTATTTACTGTTTGTAAATATTTTGAAATGTGAATAAACATTTAAAAAAAAAAAAAATCTGTTCTTATCAGTTTAATATCTGATACGTCCCCTATCTGGGGACCATATATTAAATGGATTTTTAGAACAGGGAGATGGAAGAAGAGCTTGCTCTGTCCACTCCACGCATTGACCTGGTATTGCAGTACCTCCAGGACCGGTGCACTTCCCTTTGGGGATATTTGGCTTGTATCAAAAAATAGAAACAAATCACTGTCTGACAGAAAAAAAACAAACATGCATTTTTGGCTCTTTCTTTTGCAAAGAAAGAAGAAGATGAAGAAATGACGACAAAATAAAGCCTCCTTCTTTTTGCTGTGTCTTGTTTGCTCTTTTGCGTGGCTTCTTACTTTCTTTTCTTTTCAGCTCCTCCTCGCATGGAGCAGGAGTGCCGCCTGCTGCCTAGCCTAATTCAGTCCGAACGAGCAGATGCCTAAGAAACTCCTGTTGAAGCTGTATCCAAATAGCCTGCATAGCAAACACTGCAGCAGCAAGCAGCAAGCAGCAAATGCCTTGACTTGCTGGCTTCTTGTCACAATGGCTGGCTGGCTGGCTGGCTGGCTGGCTAAAATGACCTGAACTGAAAAGCCCAGCCACTGGCTGCTTGCTTGCTGCCTGAGTTTCATGGCAGCCCAGACGAGTCGGCTAGCAGAGAAAAAGTGGGCGGTTCCTATGCAAATAAGCAGACGAAGCCTGGTGCCGGAAAAAGAACTGGAAGCATGTGCCTTTTTGGCTGTTTGCTGGCCTTGCGGGCCCCCCGGCAGTGTGTGCGGCTGCTTTTCTTTACTCCATACAAAGTCTTTGGCTTTTGCATCCGTCGTCGTCGTCGCCGCCGCTGCTGCATAGACTCCCCGGGGCTGTGTCGGGAGGAGCGGAGGGACTGGAGGCAGGCCTGCTGGGGGAGGAGGCGAGCGGGCAGCCAGCGGCTCCCTCTGCCCTTCTCCCTAAAGCGTAGCGCCCCCGGCCGTCGGGCGGCGCTCAGGCGGGGGCCCATTTCTGGTTATCGCTTCTCGGCCTTTTGGCTCAGATCAAGTGTCTGGGCTGAGAGGTTGCGCTGAGTCTGTGACTCCTTGGCCTTGGGTCATCGCTTCCTGGGGAGCTTAAGACCCATGCTGCTATGAGGGAGTCACGCTAACTCGAGCACGGGAGGCGATCAGGAGAGAGAGAAGGAGAGGGGCCGGCGCCTTGGCCTTGAGGGATCGTTCCCCAGGAACTAAACCCTCATGCTGCTATAGGGGCGCCGCACCTGACCCTGGACGGCCGGTTTTGATGGAGAGGAGATAAAGATGGAGGCTGGAAGTTCTGGACGAAACACCATCAGACTCCTGGTGGTGGAGGCTGAGAGATGGCGTGTGGGACTCCAAACCATCGTGGAGGATGTCCTAAGAGATTTGCTGGAAGTGGATATCGGCAACATTTTCTGCTTGCAGGCGTTCCCAAGGAAGGGGATTTATGATGTGTCATTCGGAGAAGAGATGGAGTGCGGCAATGCGTATGAGGCTTGCAAAAAGAAAAGAGAGGTTCTGGAAAAGATGGGAATACAGGCAGTACCTAGCTTTCTGCTAGAGGAGCGCCTAGTGCGTGTACACATGTACAATGCCTTTGTGGAGAAGGAGGAAATCGTGTCGTTCTTGGAGAGGTTTTGTTCTGTGGTGGGTGGTGGTGAGAGACAAAGAAATATGTATGGAATTTTCAATGGAGAAAGACTGTTTACTGTACGTTTCAGGCTGGATTTTGAGAATGGAGGGGGAGTGATGCACCCCCCGGACAATTTCTGCATTGGAGTAAACAAAGGCTTCCTGAGGTATCCAGGGAGGCCTAAGGGGAGAATATGCCGTAATTGCAACGAGGAAGGACATGTCGCAGCGCTTTGTAGCGCTCCAAAGAGATGTGACAATTGTGGTGTTACGGGACATTTGGCACGTCAGTGCCACAAAAAGACTTATGCACGAGGGATGAAAACGTGCAGATGGGAAAAAGTGGCGAAAGTTATAGAAGAGGATAAGAAAGCAAGATCTGAAAAAATGAGGATAGAACAGTGTCAGCAAAGAATAGAAAATCATTCTTTAGGTTTTGATGTAGATAAAGATGAAGGAAAAGGGGACAGTGTGGGGGAGGAAGAAATTAGTGTTCAGGAGGAGGAAAGGGAGCTGTTGGAGAACTGTGGGCAGGATAGTGGGAAGGAGAATGAGTTAGGAGAGGAAGAGAGTGTGTCGATGGAGGAGGAGGAGGAAGAGAGAGTACCGGTAGAGGAGGAAGAGAGTGTGTCTGTGAAGGAGGAAGAGAGTGTATCTGTGGAGGAGGAAGAGAGTGTGGCTGTGGAAGAGGAAGAGAGGGTGTCTGTGGAGGTAAAGGGGGAGGAAATGGAAGGTAGTGACGAGGGGAATGAGGAGGAAAAGATAGAGAGAATAAAAGAGGTGTTCCAGGATCAAATAAGAATGGCAAACGTTTGGGCTATTATTTGTAGTAAAGAGCAGTTAGAGGAGGCCATAGAGGATGTATATAGAACGTTTATGGATGAATTATAATTATGCACATGATGGGGTTCTTAAAGAAACGGGGAAAAGTATGAGTATCTGTTATCTTAGGGAGTAGAATGATAGAAGGGAAAAAATATACTGATATGAAAAGTGAAGTAATGTATAAATATGTTTGGTTTTTGATATAGAAGGAATTATATGTTAGAGGGCAGTGAGTGGTCTTGATTCTTGTTGATTACCGAATGTAAATATAGGTTATGTCAAGTGTGATATGTTTTGAAAAATGTGGATTTATGTGGATGAAGACACAAAAGTTGTAATGATTTGAGTTTATGGGGGGGAATGTGTGGGTTAATTTTTGTATTGGGAATTATGAAAGTATTTTCGGAAAAGTGTAAAGTTTTTTGTATGAAATGTATTATTTGTATTGAAGAATGTTTGATTGTGTGTTGTTGTAATGAATAATGTGGGTGGTGTTTTTTGTAAAATGTAGTAGTGGTGGAAAAGTTTTTTTATCTGATGGGTATGTAAATTTTGTTTTTTGTAAAGTGTGAAGGGTTTGGTGAAGTAACCGAGATAATTTTGGTAGTAGGAATTATGAAGGTATTTTCGGAAAGTGTTAAGTTGTTTGCTTGTATAAAATGTATTATTTGTATTGAAGTTTGAAAAAACATTCAAATGTTGTTAATTTATCTCTGTGTTAATAAACACAAATAAAACAAAAAAAAAAAAAAAATCTGTTCTTATCAGTTTAATATCTGATACGTCCCCTATCTGGGGACCATATATTAAATGGATTTTTAGAACAGGGAGATGGAAGAAGAGCTTGCTCTGTCCACTCCACGCATTGACCTGGTATTGCAGTACCTCCAGGACCGGTGCACTTCCCTTTGGGGATATTTGGCTTGTATCAAAAAATAGAAACAAATCACTGTCTGACAGAAAAAAAACAAACATGCATTTTTGGCTCTTTCTTTTGCAAAGAAAGAAGAAGATGAAGAAATGACGACAAAATAAAGCCTCCTTCTTTTTGCTGTGTCTTGTTTGCTCTTTTGCGTGGCTTCTTACTTTCTTTTCTTTTCAGCTCCTCCTCGCATGGAGCAGGAGTGCCGCCTGCTGCCTAGCCTAATTCAGTCCGAACGAGCAGATGCCTAAGAAACTCCTGTTGAAGCTGTATCCAAATAGCCTGCATAGCAAACACTGCAGCAGCAAGCAGCAAGCAGCAAATGCCTTGACTTGCTGGCTTCTTGTCACAATGGCTGGCTGGCTGGCTGGCTGGCTGGCTAAAATGACCTGAACTGAAAAGCCCAGCCACTGGCTGCTTGCTTGCTGCCTGAGTTTCATGGCAGCCCAGACGAGTCGGCTAGCAGAGAAAAAGTGGGCGGTTCCTATGCAAATAAGCAGACGAAGCCTGGTGCCGGAAAAAGAACTGGAAGCATGTGCCTTTTTGGCTGTTTGCTGGCCTTGCGGGCCCCCCGGCAGTGTGTGCGGCTGCTTTTCTTTACTCCATACAAAGTCTTTGGCTTTTGCATCCGTCGTCGTCGTCGCCGCCGCTGCTGCATAGACTCCCCGGGGCTGTGTCGGGAGGAGCGGAGGGACTGGAGGCAGGCCTGCTGGGGGAGGAGGCGAGCGGGCAGCCAGCGGCTCCCTCTGCCCTTCTCCCTAAAGCGTAGCGCCCCCGGCCGTCGGGCGGCGCTCAGGCGGGGGCCCATTTCTGGTTATCGCTTCTCGGCCTTTTGGCTAAGATCAAGTGTAGTATCTGTTCTTATCAGTTTAATATCTGATACGTCCCCTATCTGGGGACCATATATTAAATGGATTTTTAGAACAGGGAGATGGAAGAAGAGCTTGCTCTGTCCACTCCACGCATTGACCTGGTATTGCAGTACCTCCAGGACCGGTGCACTTCCCTTTGGGGATATTTGGCTTGTATCAAAAAATAGAAACAAATCACTGTCTGACAGAAAAAAAACAAACATGCATTTTTGGCTCTTTCTTTTGCAAAGAAAGAAGAAGATGAAGAAATGACGACAAAATAAAGCCTCCTTCTTTTTGCTGTGTCTTGTTTGCTCTTTTGCGTGGCTTCTTACTTTCTTTTCTTTTCAGCTCCTCCTCGCATGGAGCAGGAGTGCCGCCTGCTGCCTAGCCTAATTCAGTCCGAACGAGCAGATGCCTAAGAAACTCCTGTTGAAGCTGTATCCAAATAGCCTGCATAGCAAACACTGCAGCAGCAAGCAGCAAGCAGCAAATGCCTTGACTTGCTGGCTTCTTGTCACAATGGCTGGCTGGCTGGCTGGCTGGCTGGCTAAAATGACCTGAACTGAAAAGCCCAGCCACTGGCTGCTTGCTTGCTGCCTGAGTTTCATGGCAGCCCAGACGAGTCGGCTAGCAGAGAAAAAGTGGGCGGTTCCTATGCAAATAAGCAGACGAAGCCTGGTGCCGGAAAAAGAACTGGAAGCATGTGCCTTTTTGGCTGTTTGCTGGCCTTGCGGGCCCCCCGGCAGTGTGTGCGGCTGCTTTTCTTTACTCCATACAAAGTCTTTGGCTTTTGCATCCGTCGTCGTCGTCGCCGCCGCTGCTGCATAGACTCCCCGGGGCTGTGTCGGGAGGAGCGGAGGGACTGGAGGCAGGCCTGCTGGGGGAGGAGGCGAGCGGGCAGCCAGCGGCTCCCTCTGCCCTTCTCCCTAAAGCGTAGCGCCCCCGGCCGTCGGGCGGCGCTCAGGCGGGGGCCCATTTCTGGTTATCGCTTCTCGGCCTTTTGGCTAAGACCAAGTGTCTGAAACCAGAAGGCCATCAGAGAGAGGGAAGGGCCGGCACCTTTGCCTTGTGACATCGCCCCAGGGCTTAAGTCACATGCTGCTTTCGGGGTGCCGCACCTAAGCTCTTCGGGAAGGCGAGGACGTCAACGATGGCTGCGGGAGCGAGCCTGAGGAACACGCTGCGGTTCCAGGTCGTGGAGACGGAGAGAGATCGAGTGGGTCTTACCTTTTTCGTGGAGAAGGTGCTGAGAGAGATCGTGGGGCTGGATGCGGCAAAGATCTTCTGCTTGCAGGATTTCCCGAGGCAAGGAATATTCGATCTGACCCTTTGCGAAGAATGTGACTGCCTGAACGTCTTGCAGAGATGTAAGGAGGCTGCAGGAGAGCCCAATATGCGTGGGATCAGCATTGCACCAAGCTATATGATGGATGAGAGATCGGTTGTTGTTCACATGTACAACCCGTACATCTTGAAGGAAGATATCATTTTCTTTTTGAAAAGATACTGTACGGTGGTAAGAGGAGGCATTGAGATGAAGAACCCGTACAACATGTTCAATGCCAAAAGGCGGTTTTGGGTGCGCTTCAGGCCAGATGCATCATGTGTTGGAGGCGTAATGCACCCCCCGGCTAGTTTCAGCATCGGTGGAAACAGGGGTTTCCTCAATTACCCTGGACAGCCGACCTATTGTAGGAACTGCTTCAAATATGGCCACACAAGAGTCGACTGTGAAAAAATAGGGGCAGTGTGCCGTAATTGCGGAGAGGAGGGACATATGGCATCCCACTGCAGTGTCCCTAAGAAATGTGACTTATGTGGGGAAGGAGGCCATCTTTTCCGCCAGTGCCCGCAAAAGAGCTATGCACGGGCGGCGAGGGGGGGAACGGATATGAAGGACACTTTCCAAAAAGGGGGAATGGACAGTTCTTGGGGGGGACAGCCAACGGAGACCCAAAAGAGGGAGGAAGAGCTTTTTGTAGAAGCAATAGCCCGAAGTTTTGAGGTGGGGGGGGGAGATGGATTGGGAGTTCTCACCCAGGGGTCAGTAACAGATCTTTTGGGGGCAGCACAGCCGAGTTGGGGGGATCAAATGGAGGTACAGGAGGTGCAGAGTGTGGGGGTTTTGACCCAGGAAGAGCAGGGGGAGGGAATGGAGGTAACTGTGGGGGAAAAAAAAGCTCAAAAACGTAAGCAAGAGGTAGATGTAACGGAGGGTAGACAAGTAGAGATAAAGGGGGAGGGCCCGAGGGAGAAAATAGAGAAAACACCCGAAGGGGAAGCTGCTGAAGTGAGAAGTCAGAAGGTTTTATTAGAGAAAATGGAAGAGTTTCAGAAAGCAGTTGGAGATGTGGATTTTTGGGTGTGGGTGTTTAGAAAACAACATGTTGGGAGCAAGGATGCTCAAATTACAGAGAGACTAGATAAATTGATGTGTCAAAGGAAAAATATGTCTAAAGAGGCGTATGAGCAAAGCAAAAGAGGAGAGGTACAGTGGCTGGAAATTAGAGATGGGAAAAGAGTATACAAGGGGAGAGAGGGGGAAGAGTGGATGGAATTTGAGCAAGATATGGGTATTAGTGAGGGAGAGGAAACTCGTGATTTGGTGGTCTCTCCAGAGGTAACAATGGTGGAAGAAACCCTGGAAGATCGTTGTGTGGGGGGAGAGGAGAAAGACATAGTATTTACAGACTGGGCCCCGGAGATTTTAGATGGGATAGGCAGAAGTGATGGGAGCAGACCTATTAGGAAGGGGCAGGGAGACAAGGTAGAGAGAGTGGAAGAGGAGAGAGAAGTGAAGATAGGCCCGAGTGGAGTTGGAAGACGGGATATAGAAGGGCTGAGTGGTTTAGAAGAGAGCGGAAAGGTAAAATTGCGGGACTTTGAAGGGTACCCTAGCATGCTGAGAACAAAAGCCCTAGAAGTAGAAAATCCTGTAACTGCAGGAAGGAAAGGAAAAGAGGAAGAAAGAGATAGGAAGCCAATCGCTACACCAAGACGTAAAGTAGGTGGAACAAGTAGGAGTGAGAGTGAAGATGGGGTAGTGTCAGGTATTGGTGAGAGTGATAGTGATTTTGTGGGTGGGACCCAAAAACAGGGGGTAACAAAAGTAACGGAAGGGAAAAGTAGCCAAAAGAAGGTAGAACAAAAGAGCATAGTAGAAGTATGTACCAAAATAGCGGCAAACGAAGAGAGAGCGAGCTCGAGTGGTTTGGGGGAAGGAAAAAAAAAAGAATCATATTCCAAAAAAATGATAAGAGAGAAAGTAGAGGAAGTTCAAGAGATAGCGGGGAATGGAGAAGAGTGGTTGAAGTTTTGGAAAGAGATAAACCCTCTTTCTGATTGTTTGGAAATAGTAGGGTTATTAGAAAAGATAATTCAAATGAGAAAGCAGAGGACGGAGCCAGCCTTTAAAGCTTATGCAATAGAATATATGGAACGAGTAAGAAAGAAGAAGGAAAGGGCAACACGGGATCCAACCTTTTTGGGAACTATAGTTTAGTGATTTCAGTTTTTCCTTATGGAAAGAACTGCTCTAAGTGCTTGATTTTACATATAGGAAGTGAAGACATGGTGTTGGATGAATATCTTTGTTGTTTGGGGTTATTGTATGTAAGAGGGGGGTTTTGTTATTTTTTATGTGGGTGTTAAAATGTGAGATAATACAAAAAATTTTGTACATAGAGATGTTTTTGGAAATTAAGAAATATGAATTTTCTGTTAGGCTTAGAATGTTGATTGTGTGAAATAATGATAAAAAAAAAAAAAAAAATCTGTTCTTATCAGTTTAATATCTGATACGTCCCCTATCTGGGGACCATATATAAAATGGATTTTTAGAACAGGGAGATGGAAGAAGAGCTTGCTCTGTCCACTCCACGCATTGACCTGGTATTGCAGTACCTCCAGGACCGGTGCACTTCCCTTTGGGGATATTTGGCTTGTATCAAAAAATAGAAACAAATCACTGTCTGACAGAAAAAAAACAAACATGCATTTTTGGCTCTTTCTTTTGCAAAGAAAGAAGAAGATGAAGAAATGACGACAAAATAAAGCCTCCTTCTTTTTGCTGTGTCTTGTTTGCTCTTTTGCGTGGCTTCTTACTTTCTTTTCTTTTCAGCTCCTCCTCGCATGGAGCAGGAGTGCCGCCTGCTGCCTAGCCTAATTCAGTCCGAACGAGCAGATGCCTAAGAAACTCCTGTTGAAGCTGTATCCAAATAGCCTGCATAGCAAACACTGCAGCAGCAAGCAGCAAGCAGCAAGCAGCAAATGCCTTGACTTGCTGGCTTCTTGTCACAATGGCTGGCTGGCTGGCTGGCTGGCTGGCTGAAATGACCTGAAGTGAAAAGCCCAGCCACTGGCTGCTTGCTTGCTGCCTGAGTTTCATGGCAGCCCAGACGAGTCGGCTAGCAGAGAAAAAGTGGGCGGTTCCTATGCAAATAAGCAGACGAAGCCTGGTGCCGGAAAAAGAACTGGAAGCATGTGCCTTTTTGGCTGTTTGCTGGCCTTGCGGGCCCCCCGGCAGTGTGTGCGGCTGCTTTTCTTTACTCCATACAAAGTCTTTGGCTTTTGCATCCGTCGTCGTCGTCGCCGCCGCTGCTGCATAGACTCCCCGGGGCTGTGTCGGGAGGAGCGGAGGGACTGGAGGCAGGCCTGCTGGGGGAGGAGGCGAGCGGGCAGCCAGCGGCTCCCTCTGCCCTTCTCCCTAAAGCGTAGCGCCCCCGGCCGTCGGGCGGCGCTCAGGCGGGGGCCCATTTCTGGTTATCGCTTCTCGGCCTTTTGGCTAATCTCAAGTGCAGTACTGAGGCTTCAGGTACTATTTAGAAGCGTGGATCGTGGCTACGGTCCCCCACGGCTGTGGAAATGAGTCCCTAAGAAGATTTTGGGACAAGCTGGGATCAGCTTCAACTTTATGCAAATTAGCATACCCTGCAGTTCAGCTGCTTACCAATAGATGGCGTACTACGCACCAAGACTGGAGAAGACCATCAGGTTCCAGTTGGAGCAGGAGGCACGTGGAAAAATCAACCTGGAATATGTGGTGAATACCCTGCTGAGAGATCTGTTTGGTGTGCATACATCACAGATATTCTGCCTGCAAGATTTCATGAGACAAGGGTTCTTTGATGTAACCTTTATGGATGAAGATTTGTGTTTGGAGATTTTTGAAGCAGCAAAAGGTATGCTTATGCATGAGAGCTTGAAGGGGATAAGGCTGATCCCTTGTTTTACATTTGGAGAGCGTGCAATAACTGTACATATATTTAATCCCTTTGTGCCTACAAGAGATGTGTTTATGTTTCTGCAAAGATACTGTGAGGAGGTGAAAGGTGGGGAACCTCAGAGAAACAGATTTGGAATCTTTAATGGCAAGGTGAAGTATTGGTGCAAACTGAAGAAGGATTCCAGTGGAATTGGGGGAGTTATGCACCCCCCAGGGAATTTCAGCATTGGTGGAAATAGAGGATTTCTGTCTTACCCTGGGCAGCCCTCTTACTGCAGAAACTGCTTTTCATATGGACATACCAAAGACAAGTGCAAGAAATCCTCTATGGTATGCAGAAACTGTGCAAAGGAGGGGCACCATTCTGCTCAGTGCCCAGAGCCCAGACAGTGTGATCTGTGTGGAGAGAGGGATCATATTTCAAGGCAGTGTCCTGTGAAGAAATCTTATGCACAAGCTGCTGGCAGCAGGAGACCTGAGCAGAGGAGAAATGTGAGTAGAAGGGAGGAGGAGGGTGGGGCAGAGGAGGAAGAAAATGGTGGATTTAAGAGGCTGCCACATGAAGAACAGGAGGGGTCATGTGAGGAGGATGAGTCAGAGGGGGAGGAGGACAGAGTTGCTAGAATAATCCCTGAAACAGCAGAGGAGGAGCTGATGACAGAGGATGAGCAACTGAGGGAGATGGGCTGGCCAATAAGCTCCCAGGCTGATGTGACACGGGCAGAAGGGGAGGAGCTGAGCCCCCTGAAGGTGCTGGTAGAGGAGAGTGAGGAAATGGCCTCAGGGAGCAGGGCGGATGTGACATGCCAGGAAGGGGCGGGGCCTAGTTCCCTGGAGGACTCAGTACCACAGAGAGGAGAGGTAAAGGCAACAAAGAGGCAACAGGAAGTGACGCTGCGGAAAGGGGCGGGGCTTAGACCCATGGAGGAAAGAGGGTCACTGCCTCAACAAGTACTGGCAACTCAGGGAAGGGCAGAAGGGGCGGGGCCTGGCACTGTGCAGTTACAGCAAGCACAGTCACAGCCTCTGCCACAGAGGTCAAAACTAAACAGAAAGGAGGGGCTGCGTGCAGTGGAGGAAAGCAAGGCACAGCTGATGGAAGGCACAGACAAGCAGGGATTGCTGCAAAGACACAGAGACTCAGAAGAGGAGCAGGAGGATGAGCTGGTGGAGGGGACACCTCAGGAAACTGTTGGAGAGAGACCGGTGAAGAGACTGAAAGGGGAGCAGGAAAAGGAAACACATTACGTGCAATATCAAGATGTGTATAAGATTGGAGAGGAGCCTGAGCTAGTGCCTATTGAGTATGGCAATTTTGTTCTGAGTGATATGGGCAGCCCTGGAGTTTTGGAGAGGGAGTCTCTGGATTTCCAGGATGCTCAGGAGGAGCTGGAGGGGGGGGGAGGAGGGGGGATGGCAGAGACATATTTGGACAATCTGGACGCTATGTTGAAAGCCAAACTCTTGCAAGAAAGCCTGGACAATATGGAACACATGGACCAGGGGGGAGGGGGGGCTTTGAAATAAAAATGTGTGGGGTTTTTTGGTTAAGGGATGTAATGCCTTTTTGAACAATGTCTTTGTCAATCATTTCTTGCAATGTTAGGAGTGTCAAAGCGCCTCCTAGAAGAGTGATGATTTTAGATGTTTTGGCTAAACAAAAAGGGGATATTATATGTATACAAGAGTGTGGGATAACTGAAACACCAGGGGAAAAAGAATGGCAGTGGGGGGCTTCAGTGTGGTCAGGGAGCTATGAAAATAAAAATGCAGGGGTGGGGGTTTTGTTTAGAGGAAGTGAGTTCAAAATTACACAAACACAGATTATAGAACCAGGGAGGTTAATAGAGGTGTGTTTTCAATGGAGGGGGGTGGGAATGCGGTTGTTTAATATTTATGCATCACCAAATAAGGATCAAAGGGAGGCTTTATTTCAAACATTGAAACTGTTTTTGCCGGGGAAAGTTCCAACAATTGTGGTGGGGGATTTTAATTGTGTTTTAAATAAAGAGGATAGGGAAGGTGGTGCAGAGGAGAGCAGAGCGGATGGAACAAGAGCTGTGTTAAAAAACATTTTGATAGATTTTGGGTTGCGGGACGGCTTTAAAGTGTGGGGGAAGGAACCTAAAGGTCCAACATGGTTTAGTGATAAAGGGGATGTCAGGTCTAGGATAGACCTGGTGCTGATTTCCAAAGGTATGAGTGTGAGTGATTGGGAAGGAGTGAGGGTGCTGTTTTCAGATCATGTCTGTGTGAGATGCAAAGTGGAAATAGATGGTGTGGAAGCGCAGGGAAAGGGGGTCTGGAAACTGAATGTGGCTCTTTTGGAGGAGGAACAAATTAAAGAACAGTATGAGTGTGTGTATAACAGGTGGAGAGGCAGAATGAATGAGTTTAGTGGTGTGATAGAGTGGTGGGGCTGGGTCAAAAATCAAACTAAGAGATTTTTTAGAAAAGTGGGGGGGCAGAGGGCGAGGAAGCAAGCAAAGGAGTATAAACTAGCGGTGTTAAGGAGACAGTTTTTATTTAGATTAAAGGAGATGGGACAGGATGTGGATAAGGAAATACAAGAGGAGAAAAGGAAGTTCTCAAAATTGCTAGAGGCAAAAGGGAAAAAAATTATTTTTGCAGCAAAAGTGGAGCTGTTTGAGAAGGATGAGAAGTGCACGCCATTTTTCTTCAAGAAGGCCTTTGCAGAAAAAGGAAAGATGAGTGCGGTAACGAATAAAGGAGGGGATGAGGTAAGTGGTCAAGAGAATGTGATGAGGGTAGTGGAGGAATTTTATGAGGATTTATTTCAGGAAAAAAATAGGGATATCCATATGGAAAAGGATTTTTTAGATAGAATGGAGAGTAGATTAGACACGGAGGATCACCTTTTTTTGGAGAGGGATTTTAATGAACAGGAAGTGGAGGAGGTGATTCGTAAAGGGAATAAGAGAAAGACACCGGGGAGTGATGGACTACCATATGAGTTCTATCAGGTTATGTGGTATTTAATTGGACCGGAGGTAGTGAAATTATGTAAGGAAATTTTTCGCGAGGGAAGGACACCGGTGTCGTTTAGGGAAGGCATTATTACATTGATTTATAAAAAAGGAGATAAGAAGGATTTGAAAAACTGGAGGCCGATTACTTTGTTAAATGT
Organism: Ascaphus truei; assembly: GCF_040206685.1. Taxonomy (NCBI): domain Eukaryota; kingdom Metazoa; phylum Chordata; class Amphibia; order Anura; family Ascaphidae; genus Ascaphus; species Ascaphus truei. The sequence goes on from NC_134489.1 coordinate 26,780,462, forward strand.
GGATTACAAGGTGGTAGCGAAGTTAATTATGGAAAGATTAAAAACAGTTATAGATAAAATTATAGAGGAAGATCAAGTGTGTGCGGTTCCAGGTAGGCAAATAGCAGAGAATTTGGTGTTGATTAGGGATGTTATTTGGTATTGCCAGGAAAGAAGGCAATCGGTAGTAGTTGCAAATATAGATTTTGAGAAGGCTTATGATAGGTTGTCGCATGGTTTTTTGTTGGAAGTGTTGAGAACATTGGGGATTCCGGGAAAAGTTATTAGGTGGATAGGGTGTTTATATGAGGGAATAGTGAGTAAAATCCTTGTGAATGGTTTTATCTCAAGAGAGGTGCAGATTAAATCGGGGGTTAGGCAGGGGTGTCCGTTGTCACCGGTAGCTTTTATATGTGCAATGGAGCCATTGTTACATAGAATTAGGAATGACAAAGTGGTTAGGGGGGTGGAGATCCCAGGGAGTGGTGGCAGGGCTGTCAAAGCTTTGGGCTATATGGACGATTTGACAATTGTTTGTACTACGCAGTTGGCGATAAAGCGGGCCACGATGCATATTGATACGTTTTGTCAGGCGTCAGGGTTTAAAGTTAATTGGGAGAAAAGCAGGTGCAAGGCTTTTGGCGAATGGCCAGAATTGGATAGGTGTGGTATACCAATAGAGAGTCAGCAATTAAGGTTGCTGGGGGTTTGCTTTGATGAGGATTTGAAAGGAGAAAAAAGCTGGGAAAGTGTTGGCGAGAGAATAGAGAAAAAAATTCAGTTTTGGACTTTGAGGAAATTGTCATTGGAGGGGAAGGTTTTGATTACCAAGGCGGTTTTAGTGCCAATCTTAATATATTTGGGGATGGTTTTCCCTCCGGAAATGAAGTGGGTTAGAAAGATAACGCGGTTTTTGTTTGTGTTTTTTTGGAACTCTGCAAATGAAAAGAAAAAAAGACAGGTGGTTTGTAAGGATGTTTTGAAGGGGGGGAAGGGGTTCCCAGATGTGCATTTAATTTTGTTGGCAAAATATGCGCAGTTCTGTGTGAAGGTAGCAAATAGTAGGGATACAAAGGCGGCATGTCTGTGTAGGTATGCTGCAGGAGGTATGTTGAGGAGGGTGAAGTTGTTTACAGTGGATTTAACAAAACCGGTGTGTTTTATAACTCCAGCGTTTTATGGGGTGATAGAAAAGTTTATTAAGGATTTTGAGTTGTTGCAAAGTGACAGGACTATCTGGGATGATCATAGAAAGATTCAGAAGATAATAAGAGAGAAGAGTATAGGGGAGGGCATTGGAGGATTAACAGATCAACAAGCTGAACAAGTATGGAAAAATGTGTGCCAAAAAGATTTGACAAACAGCCACAAAGATGTGGCATGGATGGCGGTTCACAGATGTCTACCAGTGAGAAGTCTGCAAAAAAGAAGAGGAAAGGTGCAATCGGATGAGTGCCCAAGACAGAGGTGTAGAGGTTCAGAAGATGTGGTACATCTTCTGTGGAACTGTTTCTTTGCGAGGAATGTATGGAAATGTATGGGAAATATAATTAAAGAGCTGACTGGACTGCAAAGATTAGAGTATGAGGTAGTTATGTATGGTTTGGGTGGTTTAACAGGGAAAAAAGCCATTGTGTTGTGGAAAATCATGTGCTGTGTGAAGGAGACTTTGTGGGAGCTGAGAAATGTGTTGATTTATAACAAAAAGGTTATAGGAGTGAATGTGTGTGTAAGAATGGTTCTGGGAAAAATGTATTTTTATTTTTTGTTAGATCAAAAAAGGTGGGGTAACAGGGAAGCGGTGGATTTATGGAAAACAAAGGAATGGAATGGGTTGGTGATAAGGATTTAATCCTTTGGGAGGGAGATAGAGGAGGAGTTTGTTATAAAGTTAATTTGAAGGTATTTTCTGTTATGTTATTGAATAAAGAAATACATTATATGTGTGGATAAATAAAGGTTGCAGTTAAAATGTAAGATGTTTTGAAATGTTGGGGGTTTTGTAATGTTGGGGTGGTTTTTTATTTTTCGAAAAGTGAACTTTGTGGAAATAACGTGTGAGAAACTAATAAAATTTATTTTATTGTAAAAAAAAAAAAAAAAATCTGTTCTTATCAGTTTAATATCTGATACGTCCCCTATCTGGGGACCATATATTAAATGGATTTTTAGAACAGGGAGATGGAAGAAGAGCTTGCTCTGTCCACTCCACGCATTGACCTGGTATTGCAGTACCTCCAGGACCGGTGCACTTCCCTTTGGGGATATTTGGCTTGTATCAAAAAATAGAAACAAATCACTGTCTGACAGAAAAAAAACAAACATGCATTTTTGGCTCTTTCTTTTGCAAAGAAAGAAGAAGATGAAGAAATGACGACAAAATAAAGCCTCCTTCTTTTTGCTGTGTCTTGTTTGCTCTTTTGCGTGGCTTCTTACTTTCTTTTCTTTTCAGCTCCTCCTCGCATGGAGCAGGAGTGCCGCCTGCTGCCTAGCCTAATTCAGTCCGAACGAGCAGATGCCTAAGAAACTCCTGTTGAAGCTGTATCCAAATAGCCTGCATAGCAAACACTGCAGCAGCAAGCAGCAAGCAGCAAATGCCTTGACTTGCTGGCTTCTTGTCACAATGGCTGGCTGGCTGGCTGGCTGGCTGGCTAAAATGACCTGAACTGAAAAGCCCAGCCACTGGCTGCTTGCTTGCTGCCTGAGTTTCATGGCAGCCCAGACGAGTCGGCTAGCAGAGAAAAAGTGGGCGGTTCCTATGCAAATAAGCAGACGAAGCCTGGTGCCGGAAAAAGAACTGGAAGCATGTGCCTTTTTGGCTGTTTGCTGGCCTTGCGGGCCCCCCGGCAGTGTGTGCGGCTGCTTTTCTTTACTCCATACAAAGTCTTTGGCTTTTGCATCCGTCGTCGTCGTCGCCGCCGCTGCTGCATAGACTCCCCGGGGCTGTGTCGGGAGGAGCGGAGGGACTGGAGGCAGGCCTGCTGGGGGAGGAGGCGAGCGGGCAGCCAGCGGCTCCCTCTGCCCTTCTCCCTAAAGCGTAGCGCCCCCGGCCGTCGGGCGGCGCTCAGGCGGGGGCCCATTTCTGGTTATCGCTTCTCGGCCTTTTGGCTCAGATCAAGTGTCTGGGCTGAGAGGTTGCTGAGACTGTACCCCCTTGGCCTTGAGTCATCGTTCCGGAAGGGACTTAAGACTCATGCTGCTATTAGGGGGGTGCGCCATCTCAGGCAGCGGGAGGTGATCAGGAGCGGACAAGGAGAGAGAGAGATGGTGAAGGGCCGGCGCCTTGGCCTTGGGGGATCGTCCTAACAGACTTAACCCCCTTGCTGCTATAAGGGTGCCGCTCCGGATCCAATGACGTGATTGGTGGACGAGGACGAGAAGAGAGAGAGATGGTGAAGGGCCGTCGCCTTGGCCTGGAGGGATCGTCCTGAAAAGACTTAACCCTCCTGCAGCTATTGGGGCGATGCACCGGATCCTGTGGAGACGAGGATAAAGATGGCGGATGGTGCAAATGCCAAGAACTGCATTCGTTTGCAGGTGGAAGAGACCAAGCGAGCCAGAGTGGACATACGATATATCGTGAAGGAGGTCGTGAGAAAGCTACTTGGTGTGGATGATGGAGAAATTTATTGTCTGCAGGAGTTCCCAAAGCAGGGAGTCTTTGACCTGACTTTTGCGGAGGAGGAGTTCTGCTGGACGGCTTTCGAGAGATACAAGGCAGTTGCAAGTGACCTGAGGATGCTGGGAATTGAAGTTTTGCCCAGATTTTTGCAAGAGGAGAGACCAGTAATTGTGCAGATGTACAATGTATATGCGAAGAAGGAGGACATTGGGTGCTTTTTGAGTCGATACTGTCTAATGGTCAGAGATGGTGGTGAATTGAAGAACTGTTTTGGAATGTTCAATGGGAAGAGACGTTTCTGGGTCCGGTTTAGGCCAGACCCAAAGTGTGTAGGGGGAGTCATGCACCCCCCGGCGAACTTTTGCATTGGCAGAGATAGGGGTGTTCTGTGTTACCCCGGACAGCCTTATGGTTTGATATGCCGCAATTGTAGCAAGAAGGGACATGTTGCAGCTAAATGTACAGACCAGAAAAGATGTGATTTATGTGGAGAATACGGACATTTGGCGAAGAAATGCCCTGAGAGAGCCGAGTTGAAGATACTAAAGACTTTTGGGAGTTCATATGAACAATTGAGTGACTCTGAAATGTGTTTTGATTTGTGTGAACAGACAGATATGGGAGAAAGAGAGAAGGACAGTGTGGAGGAGGAGGAGGAGGGAAGTTTGAAACGACAAGAAAGAGTTTCTAGGAAAGAACAGAGTCAGCAAAATAGTGAAGAGGTGGAAGAACTGTTAGGTGTAAGTAAGAGTGAGTGTGAGGGTAATGGACAGGATAGAGGGTATGTTAGTGAGGATGGAAAGGGAAATGAAGAGGGAAGCGTGAAGGAGGAGGGGTTAGGAAAGTCATGTGTAGCGCCGGTTTCGTCAGAGAGTGTTCCTGGGAAAGGAGAGTTGGGGGACAAGCACTTAAATGTAAAAGTTGAAGTTATCAGTGTGCAGGAGGTAGAGAGTGAGACTGAGGATGGTATACAAGAGAATGGGGAGGAGGGTGGGCAGGAAAGGGGGAAGGAGAATGAGGTGGGAGAGGAAGAGAGTGTGTCGGTGGAGGAGGAGGAGGAAGAGAGTGTGTCGGTGGAGGAGGAGGAGAGTGTGTCTGTGAAGGAGGAAGAGAGTGTGTTGGTGGAGGAGGAAGAGAGTGTAGAATACAGTGGAAGCCAAGAGGATGAGGAGAGTAAGGGAGATTGGGAAAGGGTGCCTTTTGAGGAAAAAAGGGGAAGAATTGAAAAGGTGTTTCAGCAGGCATTAGGACAGGCAGAGTTATGGGTTTATATTTGTAGTGAAAAGCAATTGAGAAATGCAATAGAGGATGTATATTGTCATTTTTTTTATAAAGCAGATTAGTAGTAGAAAAAAGATGTTAAGAAAGTATTATACGAGTGTATAAATGGTAATTAGGTTAGGCAAAGGGGAGAGTTTTCTCAGGGGAAGAGATGGAAGAAGTTTTGGAGTTGGGGGGGGATTGTAAATGGGGAGGAAGAAATGTGAAGGTCTGATTAGAATGTATTTTTGAAGAAGTGTGTTGAAATATAGAGAGGAAATGGGAATGTTTAAGTGGAAACAGTATGAACAAGAGGATAAAAAGAAGTAGGAGGATTTGTTATCTGAGGGAATAGAATGTAAAATTGTGCACATGAAAAGTGAATTAAATGTATAAATAGGTTTGGTTTTTGAAATAGAAGAATGTTAGCAAAATATTGCAATAGAGTTTGTTGTAATGAATAATGTGGGTGGTTTTTTTGTAAAATGTAGTAGTGGTTGAAAAGTGTTTTTATCTGATGGGTATGTAAATTTGGTTTTTTGTAAAGTGTGAAGGGTTTGGTGAAGTAACCGAGATAATTTTGGTAGTAGGAATTATGAAGGTATTTTCGGAAAGTGTTAAGTTGTTTGCTTGTATAAAATGTATTATTTGTATTGAAGTTTGAAAAAACATTCAAATGTTGTTAATTTATCTCTGTGTTAATAAACACAAATAAAACAAAAAAAAAAAAAAAAAAAAATCTGTTCTTATCAGTTTAATATCTGATACGTCCCCTATCTGGGGACCATATATTAAATGGATTTTTAGAACAGGGAGATGGAAGAAGAGCTTGCTCTGTCCACTCCACGCATTGACCTGGTATTGCAGTACCTCCAGGACCGGTGCACTTCCCTTTGGGGATATTTGGCTTGTATCAAAAAATAGAAACAAATCACTGTCTGACAGAAAAAAAACAAACATGCATTTTTGGCTCTTTCTTTTGCAAAGAAAGAAGAAGATGAAGAAATGACGACAAAATAAAGCCTCCTTCTTTTTGCTGTGTCTTGTTTGCTCTTTTGCGTGGCTTCTTACTTTCTTTTCTTTTCAGCTCCTCCTCGCATGGAGCAGGAGTGCCGCCTGCTGCCTAGCCTAATTCAGTCCGAACGAGCAGATGCCTAAGAAACTCCTGTTGAAGCTGTATCCAAATAGCCTGCATAGCAAACACTGCAGCAGCAAGCAGCAAGCAGCAAATGCCTTGACTTGCTGGCTTCTTGTCACAATGGCTGGCTGGCTGGCTGGCTGGCTGGCTAAAATGACCTGAACTGAAAAGCCCAGCCACTGGCTGCTTGCTTGCTGCCTGAGTTTCATGGCAGCCCAGACGAGTCGGCTAGCAGAGAAAAAGTGGGCGGTTCCTATGCAAATAAGCAGACGAAGCCTGGTGCCGGAAAAAGAACTGGAAGCATGTGCCTTTTTGGCTGTTTGCTGGCCTTGCGGGCCCCCCGGCAGTGTGTGCGGCTGCTTTTCTTTACTCCATACAAAGTCTTTGGCTTTTGCATCCGTCGTCGTCGTCGCCGCCGCTGCTGCATAGACTCCCCGGGGCTGTGTCGGGAGGAGCGGAGGGACTGGAGGCAGGCCTGCTGGGGGAGGAGGCGAGCGGGCAGCCAGCGGCTCCCTCTGCCCTTCTCCCTAAAGCGTAGCGCCCCCGGCCGTCGGGCGGCGCTCAGGCGGGGGCCCATTTCTGGTTATCGCTTCTCGGCCTTTTGGCTAAGATCAAGTGTAGTATCTGTTCTTATCAGTTTAATATCTGATACGTCCCCTATCTGGGGACCATATATTAAATGGATTTTTAGAACAGGGAGATGGAAGAAGAGCTTGCTCTGTCCACTCCACGCATTGACCTGGTATTGCAGTACCTCCAGGACCGGTGCACTTCCCTTTGGGGATATTTGGCTTGTATCAAAAAATAGAAACAAATCACTGTCTGACAGAAAAAAAACAAACATGCATTTTTGGCTCTTTCTTTTGCAAAGAAAGAAGAAGATGAAGAAATGACGACAAAATAAAGCCTCCTTCTTTTTGCTGTGTCTTGTTTGCTCTTTTGCGTGGCTTCTTACTTTCTTTTCTTTTCAGCTCCTCCTCGCATGGAGCAGGAGTGCCGCCTGCTGCCTAGCCTAATTCAGTCCGAACGAGCAGATGCCTAAGAAACTCCTGTTGAAGCTGTATCCAAATAGCCTGCATAGCAAACACTGCAGCAGCAAGCAGCAAGCAGCAAATGCCTTGACTTGCTGGCTTCTTGTCACAATGGCTGGCTGGCTGGCTGGCTGGCTGGCTAAAATGACCTGAACTGAAAAGCCCAGCCACTGGCTGCTTGCTTGCTGCCTGAGTTTCATGGCAGCCCAGACGAGTCGGCTAGCAGAGAAAAAGTGGGCGGTTCCTATGCAAATAAGCAGACGAAGCCTGGTGCCGGAAAAAGAACTGGAAGCATGTGCCTTTTTGGCTGTTTGCTGGCCTTGCGGGCCCCCCGGCAGTGTGTGCGGCTGCTTTTCTTTACTCCATACAAAGTCTTTGGCTTTTGCATCCGTCGTCGTCGTCGCCGCCGCTGCTGCATAGACTCCCCGGGGCTGTGTCGGGAGGAGCGGAGGGACTGGAGGCAGGCCTGCTGGGGGAGGAGGCGAGCGGGCAGCCAGCGGCTCCCTCTGCCCTTCTCCCTAAAGCGTAGCGCCCCCGGCCGTCGGGCGGCGCTCAGGCGGGGGCCCATTTCTGGTTATCGCTTCTCGGCCTTTTGGCTAAGACCAAGTGTCGAAGTCAGAGGGCCAGCAGGGATAGTGCTTCCTCGGCCTTGCGGCATCGGCCCCTCTGGGGTCTTAAGCCGTATTGTAGCTATTGGGGAGGTACAACATCCTGTGCGATTCGGAGGGCGAGCACGAGACGGAGAGTAAGGGGCCGGCGCCTTGGCCTTGGGACATCGCCCGAAAGGGCTTAAGTCCCTTGCTGCTGTGGGGGCGCCGCACCCGAGCTTGAGAGCGGACAAGGAGAGCTGAGACAATGGCGTCTGGAGCTCATATGAGGAATACGCTTCGGTTCCTGGTAGCAGAGGCGGAGAGACAGCGAGTCAGCCTGACGTTTTTCGTGGAGACGATTCTGAATGGAGTGATCGGTTTGGCAGCAACAAAAGTGATGTGTCTGCAGGATTTCCAGAAACAAGGGATCTACGATCTGACCCTTTTTGAAGATGCGGATTGCCTGTGTGCCTACGAAAGGTGCAAAGAGATGGCTTTGGATGAGAACATGCGTGGAATCAGCTTGGGACCAAGTTTTATGCTGGAGATGAGACCAGTTGTGGTGCATATGTATAACCCCTATGCACGGAAAGAAGATATTTTTCTTTTTTCTTTTTTCTTTTTTTAAAGAGGTACTGCATGGAAGTGAGAGGGGGAGAAGAGTTGTATAACCCTTATAAAATGTACAATGGTAAGAGACGGTATTGGGTGCGGTTCAAAGCAGACTCGACGGGGGTGGGGGGAGTGATGCACCCTCCGGCCAGCTTTAGTATTGCCGGAAACAGGGGTTTTCTTTTCTACCCAGGACAACCTACTTATTGTAGGAAATGTTTTCGTTATGGACACACAAGAGAAAAGTGTGAAAAGACTGAGATGGTGTGTCGCAATTGCGGCGAGGAAGGCCATACGGCGGCCTATTGTAAGATCCCAAAGAAATGTGATGTGTGTGGGGTAAGAGGACATTTGGCACGACAGTGCAAGAAAAGGAGCTATGCTCAAGCTGCAGGAGGGGAGGACACGGATGTGGCAAGCCAAGAGGGAGAGGACCTGGAGAAAAAAGAGGAAGATTTTCTTTTGGACAATATTGCCCAAAGCTTTGTTGGGGGAAAGGGAGAGGGGGGTGAAGGTGGCCAGATCTTGATGGGGAATGGGGTGGCAGAGTCTCTGAGCATGTCTGAGCAAAATTGGGCAGATAGTATGGAGGTTCAAGACACACAGAGTGAGGGAAGGAATGTTGGGGTAGAACAGCAGGAGGAGGGGATGGAGATTACAATTGGGGGGAAAAAACCCCAAAAGCGTAAACAAGAAGTGGACAGTAGAGATGTGAAGGAAGGCCAAGGGGAGGAGGAGAGAGTGGGGCCTAGAGAAAAGGTAGAGAGGGTAGTGAAAAAATATGGAAAAGATCTAACAAAAAAAATGGAGGAATTTGATAAGGCAGTAGGGGAAGTAGAGTTTTGGGTTAAAATATTTAGGAAGCAACATAAAGGGAGTTCAGAGCAACAAATGATACAGAGTTTGGAAAAATTAATGAGTCAAAGGAAAAATATTACTAAAGAGAAATATGAGGAATTGAAAACAGAAGGTTTGCAGTGGGTGGAGGTAAAGGAGGGTAGAGCAGATTTTAAAGGAGAAGAGGAGGAATATATACTAGGAGAAACTGAGGAAATTAGTGAGGAGGAAGTACAAGATTTCGTGAAGCTTACAGAAGTGACAGTGGTGGAAGAGACCCTGGAAGACAGGCAGGAAGAAGGAACGTATAAAGTTCTAGAGAAAATACAAGAGGTGGTGGGGGACTTAGGGAAAGAACAGAAAGAAATAGAAGTAGCAAGTATGGAGGAAAAACCTTTAAACTCAGAAAATAAGGCAAGAGAAGGGAAAGAGGCAAAGGAAGAGGTTCTAGAAGAAGGAAAAGAGGAGAAAGTGGGCCCAAGGAGAGAGGGATGTGTAGTGAAAGCAGCCTCGGATGACTTGATAGGTTATCCTGCCATATTCAAAACGCAAAGTCAGGAAGTAATAGGAACAAGTACAAATGAGAAAGGGGGGGAGGTAAGTACCTCTTTTGAAAGTGTAAGCAGAGGAAAAGGGAAAAATAAAAAAATCGGAAGTGGTGTGAGTATAGAAGAAAGAGAAGAGCAGGGAAGACAAAGAGCGATAGGGAAAAAATGGACCTATGAGGATTGTGTTAAAAGATGGAAAGGAAAGTACAACAGGCACTTGGATAAATGGATAAAAGAGAAGAAAGAAATAGTAGGAAAGGATACTTCGGAGAAAAGCAGAGAAAAAGCAAAAGCTGCAGAGCATGCTATAAATAAGGAATTAGAAAACTGTGAAAGAATATTAGAGAAAGAAATGGAAGACATGGAAGAAAGTAGTGAAAATGATTCGGATAGTTGTAGTGAGGAAGAAGAGCAGATGGATCAAGGCAAAGAGGTGAAACTAAGGAAAGTTGGGGGGACAAGTAGGAGCGAAAGCGAGGAAGAAAGTTCTAGTAAGATGGAAGCTATGGAGACAGGGGGATCCTCAAAAGTTTTTTCAAAACAGGAGGTAGCAAGGAAAATGGAGGGGAAAATGATGGTAGAACAGAAGAAAATTGTAGAAATATGTAGTCAGATAGTTGGGGAAAAAGAGAAAGTGATGGTTAGTGGATTGAGTGGGGAAAAAGTGGAAGAGGTTTTCAAAACAAATTGGGAAATGGAAAAAAAACAGGAATTTTTAGAAAAAAAAAAAAAGGAGGTAGAGGAGAAAGTAGGAGAGGTAGAAGTATGGTATAAAATGATACAGGATACAAGCCCTTATGGGGGGATAGACCAAAGAGTAAGGGAGTTAGAGAGGTTATTAGACCTGAAGCAAAAAATGTCGCCAGAGGAGCTTGAGGCAGAAAAGAAGAATAGAAGGGAGTTTTTAGATAAAAGAAGAGCAAAGTAGTAGACAAAGGAGGTAAAGGGAAATTATGAAATGTGTGTTTAACAGTGGTGGAAATGTTTAAATTGGAAATTTGATTTTTATGTATGTACAAAATGTAATGGTCTTGTAAATGTGGAATGTATTATGTGGAAAAATTGCTATTTACTGTAAATAATGTGAAAGGTTTTTTTGAAAAGATTGTGTGGGGGAGGTTTACGATTGTAAATTCAGGCTGATGGAAAGGTATTTTATTTACTGATGGTAAAAAAAAAAAAAAAAAAAAAAAAAAATCTGTTCTTATCAGTTTAATATCTGATACGTCCCCTATCTGGGGACCATATATTAAATGGATTTTTAGAACAGGGAGATGGAAGAAGAGCTTGCTCTGTCCACTCCACGCATTGACCTGGTATTGCAGTACCTCCAGGACCGGTGCACTTCCCTTTGGGGATATTTGGCTTGTATCAAAAAATAGAAACAAATCACTGTCTGACAGAAAAAAAACAAACATGCATTTTTGGCTCTTTCTTTTGCAAAGAAAGAAGAAGATGAAGAAATGACGACAAAATAAAGCCTCCTTCTTTTTGCTGTGTCTTGTTTGCTCTTTTGCGTGGCTTCTTACTTTCTTTTCTTTTCAGCTCCTCCTCGCATGGAGCAGGAGTGCCGCCTGCTGCCTAGCCTAATTCAGTCCGAACGAGCAGATGCCTAAGAAACTCCTGTTGAAGCTGTATCCAAATAGCCTGCATAGCAAACACTGCAGCAGCAAGCAGCAAGCAGCAAATGCCTTGACTTGCTGGCTTCTTGTCACAATGGCTGGCTGGCTGGCTGGCTGGCTGGCTAAAATGACCTGAACTGAAAAGCCCAGCCACTGGCTGCTTGCTTGCTGCCTGAGTTTCATGGCAGCCCAGACGAGTCGGCTAGCAGAGAAAAAGTGGGCGGTTCCTATGCAAATAAGCAGACGAAGCCTGGTGCCGGAAAAAGAACTGGAAGCATGTGCCTTTTTGGCTGTTTGCTGGCCTTGCGGGCCCCCCGGCAGTGTGTGCGGCTGCTTTTCTTTACTCCATACAAAGTCTTTGGCTTTTGCATCCGTCGTCGTCGTCGCCGCCGCTGCTGCATAGACTCCCCGGGGCTGTGTCGGGAGGAGCGGAGGGACTGGAGGCAGGCCTGCTGGGGGAGGAGGCGAGCGGGCAGCCAGCGGCTCCCTCTGCCCTTCTCCCTAAAGCGTAGCGCCCCCGGCCGTCGGGCGGCGCTCAGGCGGGGGCCCATTTCTGGTTATCGCTTCTCGGCCTTTTGGCTAAGATCAAGTGTAGGGTCTGTCCTGTGAAGGATGGCCCTAGTTGCATCACTTGGTCTGGCCATGGGCTGAGAGGGCGGATGCAAAGTAGCCCGGGCTTTTTAATCTTGCACCACCAGGCGTGGAAAACCTGGTGGAGTATCACTTGCTGCACTGTGGTTGGTCGTTTTGGGCGTCCGGCCACCACTTACGAGCACTTGATCTGCACTGATTTTATTGCACCGTCCCCTATTTTTCCCGCACTTTGGCCCCCCTTATTGCCTTCCGCTGAGGGGACAAGCCAATATTTTTTTCACCCGCCTGGCCTTGCAAAGGGCTGGGCGTGCACTCGTGCACATTTTTTTGTGTCGTCTGTCAGAGCACTTCCTGCACTGCATCACACAGCGCACAGGAGCACTTGCACTATGAACTCTTTTTGTTTGTTGGTGTCGGGTTATAGTCACCCTTCTTTCTTCGGAGAGCGAGAAGACTAAGTGCTGGTCGGTGGTCACCCCTCCTTCGGGAAAAGACTACGGTGGGTTAGTAGGCGTACGCCGAAAACCCTAAAGACTTGGACCCTCCTGCGGCGCAGCTGCACTAGGAGGGAACGAGAAGGACGTCGGACTCTCCGGAGGAAGACGTCATGGAACCGGACTAGCCTACTCTTCGGAGAAGACTGTCACATGTGGAGCGCACCTGGTCTCACTGGACCACGAGCACGGTTTTTGAGGTGGAATCACTTTTTCACCACCCGGGCTACAAAAAAAAAAAAAAAAAAAAAAATCTGTTCTTATCAGTTTAATATCTGATACGTCCCCTATCTGGGGACCATATATTAAATGGATTTTTAGAACAGGGAGATGGAAGAAGAGCTTGCTCTGTCCACTCCACGCATTGACCTGGTATTGCAGTACCTCCAGGACCGGTGCACTTCCCTTTGGGGATATTTGGCTTGTATCAAAAAATAGAAACAAATCACTGTCTGACAGAAAAAAAACAAACATGCATTTTTGGCTCTTTCTTTTGCAAAGAAAGAAGAAGATGAAGAAATGACGACAAAATAAAGCCTCCTTCTTTTTGCTGTGTCTTGTTTGCTCTTTTGCGTGGCTTCTTACTTTCTTTTCTTTTCAGCTCCTCCTCGCATGGAGCAGGAGTGCCGCCTGCTGCCTAGCCTAATTCAGTCCGAACGAGCAGATGCCTAAGAAACTCCTGTTGAAGCTGTATCCAAATAGCCTGCATAGCAAACACTGCAGCAGCAAGCAGCAAGCAGCAAATGCCTTGACTTGCTGGCTTCTTGTCACAATGGCTGGCTGGCTGGCTGGCTGGCTGGCTAAAATGACCTGAACTGAAAAGCCCAGCCACTGGCTGCTTGCTTGCTGCCTGAGTTTCATGGCAGCCCAGACGAGTCGGCTAGCAGAGAAAAAGTGGGCGGTTCCTATGCAAATAAGCAGACGAAGCCTGGTGCCGGAAAAAGAACTGGAAGCATGTGCCTTTTTGGCTGTTTGCTGGCCTTGCGGGCCCCCCGGCAGTGTGTGCGGCTGCTTTTCTTTACTCCATACAAAGTCTTTGGCTTTTGCATCCGTCGTCGTCGTCGCCGCCGCTGCTGCATAGACTCCCCGGGGCTGTGTCGGGAGGAGCGGAGGGACTGGAGGCAGGCCTGCTGGGGGAGGAGGCGAGCGGGCAGCCAGCGGCTCCCTCTGCCCTTCTCCCTAAAGCGTAGCGCCCCCGGCCGTCGGGCGGCGCTCAGGCGGGGGCCCATTTCTGGTTATCGCTTCTCGGCCTTTTGGCTCAGATCATTGTGTCTGAGTCAGGGGCTTAGCTGGGACTGTGTCACCTTGGCCTTGCGGCATCGGCTCGAAAGAGTCTTAAGCCACATGCTGCTTTTGGGGTGACACGCTATCCCGAGCTGATTCGGAGGGCGATCCAAAAGACAAGATGGCGTCTTGGGCGCATTTAAAGAACACTATCCGTTTTGCTGTGGACGAGGAAGAGAGAGGACGGATTTCGCTGCAGTTTATCGTGGTGGAGGTGCTCCGGAAGATTGGCGTGGAAGCAGAGGAGATCTATTGCCTGCAAGATTTCCAGCGACAAGGCACTTTCGATGTGACCTTTTACCAGGAAGGGAATTGCCTGGACTGTTTTGAGAAACTGAAGGAGCTGATGGGAGATCCCAGCATGCGGGGGATAAAGATATATCCTAGCTTTCGGATGGACGAACGGCCTGTAACGGTCCACATGTACAACCCGTATGTGCCGAAAGAGGAAATCCAGATGTTTCTAAAACGGTATTGTACATCGGTGAGAGGCGGAGAAGTACTGCAGAATTCGTTTCGGATCTTTAATGGGAAGAGAAGGTTCTGGGTCCGCTTTATGCCAGACCCTACTGGTACAGGAGGAGTCAGAAACCCCCCTTCAAGCTTCAGCATAGGGGGAAATCGAGGTTTTCTGTTTTTTCCAGGACAACCTTTGTATTGTCGGAACTGCCTACAGTACGGGCATACCAGAGAGAACTGTAAAAGAACAGGTCAAGTGTGCCGCAATTGTGGAAAAGAAGGACACACAGCAAATAAATGTGAGGTGCCCAGGAGATGTGATCTGTGTGGGGAGGGTGGACACTTGGCAAGACAATGCTCCAGGATAAAAAGCTATGCTCAGGCTACGAGTCCTGAACTGGGGAGAGACGAACAGGAGAGTGAGATAGAGACTGATCCTAGACTGACGGAGATTTACCTGGAGCACTTGGAAGAGAGAGATGCCCGGGAAAAAAAAGAGGAAGATTCTTTTCTTGACTCTGTTGCTCAAAGTTTTGGTGGGGAAAAGAAGGAAGGAGGAGACTTTGATCAGGCGGTGGATAAGGGTGGGAAAGCAGGGTCTGTGAGTAAGCCTACCCCAAGCTGGGGGGAAAGTATGGATTTTCATGATGCACAGGGGGGGGAGGAAAAGTCTTGTGGAGAACAGGAGGAGGAAATGGAGGTCACAGTTGGGGAAAAGAAGCCTCAAAAACGTAAAAACCATCAGGAAGTAGACAGCATAGAAGTGAAGGATGTCCAAGGGGAGGAGAACAGAGAGGGGCCTAGGGAGAAAGTAGAGAGGGTAGGGAAGATAGGGAAGGAACAGATAAGAGAAGTATTAAAGCAGAGTGCATTAGAGGAGAAAATGGGGGAATTTCACAGTGCAGTAGGGGAGGTAGAGTTCTGGGTTGGAATTTTTAGGAAGCAACATAAGGGGAGTACAGATCAGCAAATAATAAAGAGATTAGATGAAGTAATGCATCAAAGGAAAAACATCACAAAAGAGAAATATGAGGAAATGAAAAAAGAGCAGATACAGTTGGTGGAGATAAAAGAGGGTAGAGTAGTCCCTAAGGGAAAAGAGGAAGGAAAGATAGTCTTTGAGCTGGAAGACGTTAGTGAGGAGGAAGTACAAAATCTAGTGAGCTCTACAGAGGTGACAGTGATAGAAGAAACCCCGGAAAGTATCATGCCAGACAAAAAGGAGAAAGAGTATAGCGATTTTGAGGAGTATCCTAGTATTTCGGCAACCCAAACACCGGGAACAGCACTATCAAGAAATAAGAGTAGTGGGAGTGATTGGGGACCGATCTCCTCGTCAGAAAGTGAAGGGGGAGGAAAGGAAACAAGTATGCCAGAACGGAAAGTGGGGGGGACAAGTAGGAGTGAGAGTGAAGGAGGAGCAGTATCAACGGTGGAGAGTGAGGACGGTGGATCACAAAAGAGAGGTAGTAAGAGTGAGAGTTCATCCTCTCAAAAAAATCAGGGAAGTGGTCAAATACAGGGAAAAGGAAAAGTTCAGAGGGAAATAAGCAGAACTAGTGAAAAAGAAGATATGGCAAAGGAAGCAGCTGAAAGGGAAAGAATCTATGTGGAGAAGAAAAAAGCAAGAGCGAAAGAACACGAGATGAACAATAGACTAGAACTCCAAAGACTTTTACTAGTGTGGGATAATGCAGAAGAGAAATCAGATTTAGAAATAATAGAAAAAAATATACAATCAATTGAAGCAGGTTTAAAAATAAAACCAGGGTCCTCAATTAGTACTCGGAAAAAAAGAGATGTATAGAAATGTTTAAAATTTGAATGGTTTAGAACATAAAATGATAGAGTTTACGTTGATATGTTTTCTATTGTAGAAGAAATATATTCCAAAATGTTATATATGTTCTTGAAAAGTTTTAAATGTTGTAAAATAAATTATGCACAAATAAACAACTAAAAAAAAAAAAAAAAAAAAAATCTGTTCTTATCAGTTTAATATCTGATACGTCCCCTATCTGGGGACCATATATTAAATGGATTTTTAGAACAGGGAGATGGAAGAAGAGCTTGCTCTGTCCACTCCACGCATTGACCTGGTATTGCAGTACCTCCAGGACCGGTGCACTTCCCTTTGGGGATATTTGGCTTGTATCAAAAAATAGAAACAAATCACTGTCTGACAGAAAAAAAACAAACATGCATTTTTGGCTCTTTCTTTTGCAAAGAAAGAAGAAGATGAAGAAATGACGACAAAATAAAGCCTCCTTCTTTTTGCTGTGTCTTGTTTGCTCTTTTGCGTGGCTTCTTACTTTCTTTTCTTTTCAGCTCCTCCTCGCATGGAGCAGGAGTGCCGCCTGCTGCCTAGCCTAATTCAGTCCGAACGAGCAGATGCCTAAGAAACTCCTGTTGAAGCTGTATCCAAATAGCCTGCATAGCAAACACTGCAGCAGCAAGCAGCAAGCAGCAAATGCCTTGACTTGCTGGCTTCTTGTCACAATGGCTGGCTGGCTGGCTGGCTGGCTGGCTAAAATGACCTGAACTGAAAAGCCCAGCCACTGGCTGCTTGCTTGCTGCCTGAGTTTCATGGCAGCCCAGACGAGTCGGCTAGCAGAGAAAAAGTGGGCGGTTCCTATGCAAATAAGCAGACGAAGCCTGGTGCCGGAAAAAGAACTGGAAGCATGTGCCTTTTTGGCTGTTTGCTGGCCTTGCGGGCCCCCCGGCAGTGTGTGCGGCTGCTTTTCTTTACTCCATACAAAGTCTTTGGCTTTTGCATCCGTCGTCGTCGTCGCCGCCGCTGCTGCATAGACTCCCCGGGGCTGTGTCGGGAGGAGCGGAGGGACTGGAGGCAGGCCTGCTGGGGGAGGAGGCGAGCGGGCAGCCAGCGGCTCCCTCTGCCCTTCTCCCTAAAGCGTAGCGCCCCCGGCCGTCGGGCGGCGCTCAGGCGGGGGCCCATTTCTGGTTATCGCTTCTCGGCCTTTTGGCTCAGATCAAGTGTCTGGGCTGAGAGGTTGCGCTGAGTCTGTGACTCCTTGGCCTTGGGTCATCGCTTCCTGGGGAGCTTAAGACCCATGCTGCTATGGGGGAGTCACGCTAACTCGAGCACGGGAGGCGATCAGGAGAGAGAGAAGGAGAGGGGCCGGCGCCTTGGCCTTGAGGGATCGTTCCCCAGGAACTAAACCCTCATGCTGCTATAGGGGCGCCGCACCTGACCCTGGACGGCCGGTTTTGATGGAGAGGAGATAAAGATGGAGGCTGGAAGTTCTGGAAGAAACACCATCAGACTCCTGGTGGTGGAGGCTGAGAGATGGCGTGTGGGACTCCAAACTATCGTGGAGGATGTCCTGAGAGATTTGCTGGAAGTGGATATCGGCAGCATTTTCTGCTTGCAGGCGTTCCCAAGGAAGGGGAGTTATGATGTATCATTCGGAGAAGAGATGGAGTGCGGCAATGCGTATGAGGCTTGCAAAAAGAAAAGAGATGATCTGGAAAAGATGGGAATACAGGCAGTACCTAGCTTTCTGCTAGAGGAGCGCCCAATGATTGTACACATGTACAATGCCTTTGTGGAGAAGGAGGAAATCGTGTCGTTCTTGGAGAGATTTTGTTCTGTGGTGGGTGGTGGTGAGAGACAAAGAAATATGTATGGGATTTTCAATGGAGAAAGACTGTTTACTGTACGTTTCAGGCTGGATTTTGAGAATGGAGGGGGAGTGATGCACCCCCCGGACAATTTCTGCATTGGAGTAAACAAAGGCTTCCTGAGGTATCCAGGGAGGCCTAAGGGGAGAATATGCCGTAATTGCAACGAGGAAGGACATGTCGCAGCGCTTTGTAGCGCTCCAAAGAGATGTGACAATTGTGGTGTTATGGGACATTTGGCACGTCAGTGCCACAAAAAGATTTATGCACGAGGGATGAAAACGTGCAGATGGGGAAATGAAAATGTGGCAAAAGTTATAGAGGAGGATAAGAAAATAAGATCTGAAAAAAAGAGGATAGAACAGAGCCAGCAAAAAATAGAGAAGGATTCTTTAGGTACGGGTGTAGAAAAAGATGAAGGGAAAGGGGACAGTGTGGGGGAGGAAGAAATCAGTGTTCAGGAGGAGGAAAGAGAGTTAGAGAACTGTGGGAAGGAGAATGAGTTGGATTCAGAGGAAGAGGAAGAGAGTGTGTTGGTGGAGGAGGAGGAGGAAGAAAGTGTGTATTGGGGAAGCACGTCAGACCCAAGGGGAGATGTTTTGGAAGAAGAAGATACGAGGCCTTTTAAGGAGAAACTGGAAAAAATGATAGAAATGTTTCAAAAGGAAATAGAGGATGCTGAAGCATGGGTTAAGGCTCATCAGGGGATAGGAAGAGGAGAAGATAAAGTAAGAGAAGTTCTAGGTGATTTATTTCTAGCTTGGCGTGCAAAATCTAATGGGAAGGATAGAGAGTTTTAAAGGGAAAAGATAGGGTTTTTGTTTAAAATAATGGAAGGGAAAATTGCATATATGAAATGAAACGGTTGTTTAGAGTGTTGGATGGGGAAAAGTTAAAATTAGAGGAGGAATGTGGGTAGTTTTTAGTATGCAATGAAATGGAGGAGAATTATTCTGAAATTTTGTGAGTTAAACAAAGTTTTGTATTTTGCTATATGATTTGTTGATTTTGAAATGAATTTGGAAATGGTTTTGACTTGTTTTTGTATTATGACTTGAGAAACAAAGAATGAAAGTATATTTTAATTATATAAATTTTGTTTCAAAAAAAAAAAAAAAAAAAGAAAAATGTAAAATAAAATGTTAAATGTATATTGTTATACAATAAACAAAATAAAAAAAAAAAAAAAATCTGTTCTTATCAGTTTAATATCTGATACGTCCCCTATCTGGGGACCATATATTAAATGGATTTTTAGAACAGGGAGATGGAAGAAGAGCTTGCTCTGTCCACTCCACGCATTGACCTGGTATTGCAGTACCTCCAGGACCGGTGCACTTCCCTTTGGGGATATTTGGCTTGTATCAAAAAATAGAAACAAATCACTGTCTGACAGAAAAAAAACAAACATGCATTTTTGGCTCTTTCTTTTGCAAAGAAAGAAGAAGATGAAGAAATGACGACAAAATAAAGCCTCCTTCTTTTTGCTGTGTCTTGTTTGCTCTTTTGCGTGGCTTCTTACTTTCTTTTCTTTTCAGCTCCTCCTCGCATGGAGCAGGAGTGCCGCCTGCTGCCTAGCCTAATTCAGTCCGAACGAGCAGATGCCTAAGAAACTCCTGTTGAAGCTGTATCCAAATAGCCTGCATAGCAAACACTGCAGCAGCAAGCAGCAAGCAGCAAATGCCTTGACTTGCTGGCTTCTTGTCACAATGGCTGGCTGGCTGGCTGGCTGGCTGGCTAAAATGACCTGAACTGAAAAGCCCAGCCACTGGCTGCTTGCTTGCTGCCTGAGTTTCATGGCAGCCCAGACGAGTCGGCTAGCAGAGAAAAAGTGGGCGGTTCCTATGCAAATAAGCAGACGAAGCCTGGTGCCGGAAAAAGAACTGGAAGCATGTGCCTTTTTGGCTGTTTGCTGGCCTTGCGGGCCCCCCGGCAGTGTGTGCGGCTGCTTTTCTTTACTCCATACAAAGTCTTTGGCTTTTGCATCCGTCGTCGTCGTCGCCGCCGCTGCTGCATAGACTCCCCGGGGCTGTGTCGGGAGGAGCGGAGGGACTGGAGGCAGGCCTGCTGGGGGAGGAGGCGAGCGGGCAGCCAGCGGCTCCCTCTGCCCTTCTCCCTAAAGCGTAGCGCCCCCGGCCGTCGGGCGGCGCTCAGGCGGGGGCCCATTTCTGGTTATCGCTTCTCGGCCTTTTGGCTCAGATCAAGTGTCTGGGCTGAGAGGTTGCGCTGAGTCTGTGACTCCTTGGCCTTGGGTCATCGCTTCCTGGGGAGCTTAAGACCCATGCTGCTATGAGGGAGTCACGCTAACTCGAGCACGGGAGGCGATCAGGAGAGAGAGAAGGAGAGGGGCCGGCGCCTTGGCCTTGAGGGATCGTTCCCCAGGAACTTAACCCTCATGCTGCTTTAGGGGCGCCGCACCTAATCCTGGACGGCCGGTTTTTGACGGATTGACGGAAGATGAGGAAAATGGAGAGTGAGACCTGCATAAAGAATACCATCAGGTTTCTGGTGGCAGAGTCGGAGAGATGGCGTGTGAGACTCAGCGTCATCGTGGAGGATGTCTTGAGGGCGATGCTGGAGGTGAACATCGTGGAGGTCGTCTGCCTGCAGGCGTTCCAGCGCCAGGGCTACTACGACGTATCGTTTATTAAAGAAGAGGAATGTGCGAGAGCTTACGTGAGATGTAAGGAGAGAGTAAGCGATTTGAAGAGGATGGGAATCCGAGCTGTACCGAGCTTTTTGCTAGGAGAATGCACCATGATGGTACATGTTTTCAATGCCTTTGTGAAGGAAGAAGAAATTGAGACCTTTTTGAGAAGGTTTTGTTATGTGGTGGGTGGTGGTGTGAAAAGGAAAAACTCATACGGAATATTCAATGGAGAGAGATCGTATAGAGTACGTTTCAGACTAAATGAGGGGAGTACAGGGGGCGTGATGCACCCCCCTGCCAGTTTTTGTTTTGGGACTAACAAGGGTTTCCTGAGGTATTCGGGGCAGCCTTTGGGAGTGATATGCCGCAATTGTGCGAGAGAAGGACATATTGCAGCACAATGTAAAGTGCCGAAGAGATGTACTTTTTGTGGACTTACTGGACATTTGGCGCATCAGTGCCAGGAAAGAACCTGTGTGCAACGGACAAAAAAGACTGTGTTAAATCCGAGGAGTCAGACAAAGAAGGAGTTGGTTTTGGGGGACGGGGATGTTTTGGAGGAGGAACAGTGTCAGCAAAGTGAGGAGAAGGGGGATAGGGGAAGACAATTTAGTGATGTAGAAGATAAAGGAAAGGGGGACAGTATAGAGGAGGAGGAGGATTATACACAAGCGGCAAGGGAGACGGAGTTCAAAAAGCCATATGCAGTATCTAATTTAGAGAGTGGTTTTGGGATCAGGCACTGTAATGTATATAAAGAAGATGTCAGTGTGCAGGAGGTGGAAAGTGAGACGGATAGCAGGGGGGAGCAGGAGGAGGAAAGCGAGTCTGAAGGAAGTGGACAGGGAAGTGAGGAAGAGGAGAAGGACAGGGGTCATGAAGGTGAGATGACAGAAATAGAAGAAAATGAGATGGTTTCGGGGGAGGAGGAGATTGGTTTAAGGGAAGAGGAAGAGGATGCTGGTTTTTTGGAAAAAGTGGAGGAAATAAGAAAGGTTTTTCAGTACGGAGCAGAATATGCAGAATTGTGGGCTAGGATTTGCAGTGGAAAACAATTAAAAGAAGGTGTGCTGGTTTTATATAGAAGGTGGTTAAATAGGGTGTATGTATATCCGGAAGAGGCCAGTGTGAATGGGGAGGATAGTGAGGAGGAGAGGAAGGATAGTGGTCGGGAGTGTGGGGTAACAGAAACAGAAGAAGTGAACCTAGAAGGAAAATAGGATGGTAGGGAATATTGGAAATGTTTGAAGTGTGAAGTACGAGCGCTTTATAAATGCATAGTAGAGAAAGTTTGTTTTGTTTGATAAATTGAAATATTATGAAATTTAAAATTTTTTGAGTTTTATATTGTAATTAAAAGTATACTAAATGTGAAGGGTCTGAAATAGAGGGGGATATGTGTGGAATTGTGAAATGTGGGTTTTGTTTTGTAGAAATATTGTTGTGTATATATGCTAATGTAATATATACTGTTTTTTGTTATTTTTCGAAATTCAGGAAGGGAAGGGGGACAGTATAGAGGAGGAGGAGGATTATACAGAGAGTGGTTTTTGGATCAGGCACTGTAATGTATATAAAGAAGATGTCAGTGTGCAGGAGGTGGAAAGTGAGACGGATAGCAGGGGGGAGCAGGAGGAGGAAAGTGAGTCTGAAGGAAGTGGACAGGGAAGTGAGGAAAAGGAGAAGGATAGGGGTCAGGAAGGTGAGATGACAGAAATAGAAGAAAATGAGATGGGTTCGGGGGAGGAGGAGATTGATTTAAGGGAAGAGGAAGAGGATGTTTGTTTTTTGGAGGAGGGTGGGGAAAAGAGTGATAGGGAGGGGATGTCTTTTGAGGAAAAAGTGGAGGAAATAAGAAAGGTTTTTCAGTACGGAGCAGAATATGCAGAATTGTGGGCTAAGATTTGCAGTGGGAAACAATTAAGAGAAGCTGTGCTGGATTTATATAGAATGTGGTTAAAAAGGGTGGATGTATATCCTGCTCTGGAGTGTGGGGTGACAGAAACAGAAGAAGTGGACCTAGAAGGAAAATAGGATGTTAAAGAATATTGGAAATGTCTGAAGTGTGAAATACGAGTGCTTTATAAATGCATAGTAGAGAAAGGTTTCTTTTTTGTTTGATAAATTGAAATATTATGAAATTTAAAATTTTTGAGTTTTTGTAATTAAAAGTATACTAAATGTGAAAGGTCTGAAATAGAAAGGGATATATGTGGAATTATGAAATGTAGGTTTTGTTTTGTAGAAATATTATTGTGTATATATGCTAATGTAATATATACTGTTTTTTGTTATTTTTCGAAAAGTGAAAAAATTGTGAAACTTTATCTTTATGTTTGAATAAAAAACTTTGGAAAACAAAAAATCTGTTCTTATCAGTTTAATATCTGATACGTCCCCTATCTGGGGACCATATATTAAATGGATTTTTAGAACAGGGAGATGGAAGAAGAGCTTGCTCTGTCCACTCCACGCATTGACCTGGTATTGCAGTACCTCCAGGACCGGTGCACTTCCCTTTGGGGATATTTGGCTTGTATCAAAAAATAGAAACAAATCACTGTCTGACAGAAAAAAAACAAACATGCATTTTTGGCTCTTTCTTTTGCAAAGAAAGAAGAAGATGAAGAAATGACGACAAAATAAAGCCTCCTTCTTTTTGCTGTGTCTTGTTTGCTCTTTTGCGTGGCTTCTTACTTTCTTTTCTTTTCAGCTCCTCCTCGCATGGAGCAGGAGTGCCGCCTGCTGCCTAGCCTAATTCAGTCCGAACGAGCAGATGCCTAAGAAACTCCTGTTGAAGCTGTATCCAAATAGCCTGCATAGCAAACACTGCAGCAGCAAGCAGCAAGCAGCAAATGCCTTGACTTGCTGGCTTCTTGTCACAATGGCTGGCTGGCTGGCTGGCTGGCTGGCTAAAATGACCTGAACTGAAAAGCCCAGCCACTGGCTGCTTGCTTGCTGCCTGAGTTTCATGGCAGCCCAGACGAGTCGGCTAGCAGAGAAAAAGTGGGCGGTTCCTATGCAAATAAGCAGACGAAGCCTGGTGCCGGAAAAAGAACTGGAAGCATGTGCCTTTTTGGCTGTTTGCTGGCCTTGCGGGCCCCCCGGCAGTGTGTGCGGCTGCTTTTCTTTACTCCATACAAAGTCTTTGGCTTTTGCATCCGTCGTCGTCGTCGCCGCCGCTGCTGCATAGACTCCCCGGGGCTGTGTCGGGAGGAGCGGAGGGACTGGAGGCAGGCCTGCTGGGGGAGGAGGCGAGCGGGCAGCCAGCGGCTCCCTCTGCCCTTCTCCCTAAAGCGTAGCGCCCCCGGCCGTCGGGCGGCGCTCAGGCGGGGGCCCATTTCTGGTTATCGCTTCTCGGCCTTTTGGCTAAGATCCAGTGTAGTGTCTGACTTGTTGGACACTATAACAGAAGCGTCGGCTGTGAAAACGGCTGCTGGGATGAATTTCTGAGCAGATTTTGACAAAAAAGCTGTAATATTCAGCAGTACTTTAGTTCTGCTCATTTGCATGAGGACGTAGTACCGGTTTCAACCAATAGAGGTCACACTAAGTGTAGTGTGATACCACGGTTAACCAATAGATGGCGCAGTAACTGGAGAGTGTGATATCACTGTCAACCAATAGATGGCGCAGTAACTGGAGAGTGTGATATCACTGTCAACCAATAGAGGTCTCACTACGTGTAGTGAGATATCCAATGTGTCTTTGTGGGTCTGAACCCAACCAATAGAATCGCCAGAAAATGGCAGAAGGTGATCGCCTGAGGAATACCATTCGTTTGCAAGTTGAAGAGGGACGCAGAGAAGAAATTGGATTGCAGTATGTTGTACAAGAAATTTTAATGAAGATGATGGAAATGGACTTTGTGAAAACATTGTTTTGCCTGCAAGACTTCCCAAGGATTGGAGTTTTTGATCTGACATTTACCAAGCAAGAGGATTGCCTGAACTACTATGAAAGATTTAAAGCAAAGTTGGATGATACCCTGATGAGAGGAATTCAAGTGATCCCCAGCTTTTCAATGGAAGAAAAACCACTGACTATCCATATGTATAACCCATATGCACGCACAGAGGATCTGCACTTATTTTTGCTGAGGTATTGCAGTGTGGCAAAAGGAGGCCAACAATTGACAAATCAATATGGCGTATACAACGGCAAAAGGCGCTTCTGGGTACGTTTCAGAGAAGATGCATCTGCTGTGGGAGGAGTGATGAGCCCGCCGGCGAATTTTACTATTGGAGGAAATAGGGGGTTCCTGTACTACCCTGGACAACCTACCTTTTGCAGAAATTGCCTACAATATGGACACGTCAGAGAGACATGTGACAAATCTGGACTGAATTGCAGGAACTGTGGGAAAAATGGACATTCGGCCTATAATTGTGAGTTACCCCGCCTTTGTGATTTGTGTGGGTCACCAGGACATTTGTCTCGTATGTGCACGAATAGAACGTATGCTCAAGCGGCAGGTGGCCGCTGGAGAGAGGGGCCACCAACACCAAAGGAGAGGACCGTGGTGCCGGAGACACAGGAGGAAAAAGAGTCGACAATACAGAGGGAGGACAGTGCGTTTACAAGAACAGAGGAGCCAAACAGGAGCACAGGCGCGCATAGTGTCACAGAGGTTGAGGAGACAAGCCAATCGGAGGAGGATGTTTCTGCGACGATTACGGAGATATACGAGGAAGGGATGAAGGAACAAAAAGAAGAGGAGGATCGTTTCCTAAACAGCTTGGCGCAGAACCCCAACAAAAGGAAAGAGAAGGACGTTAAGGCTGTGGAGGACTCAGAAGGGTTACAAGAAAGGGGAACACCCAAACATAAAGACATTGAACTGGAATCCAAACAAACTAAGCAAACAGATTGGGTAGTAGTAGGGGGAGGTAAACACCTAGTGCAAGGGGAGTTAGAAGACATGGATACAACAGAGAAAAGGAATGCAGTAAAGCGTAGGATGCAGCAAGAGGTAGAAGAGGGAAAATCAGGTAAGAAAGCACAGTCTTGGGTAGGGAAGTCAAATTTTTCGGTACTAGTACAGGAAGGAGAAACAGAGAGCGAGGGGGAAGAGCAGGACGATACTGAAGAAGAGGAGGATAGTCAGGAAGACGAAAAAAAGAGGGAGGGGAGCAGAGAAACAAAACTGATCAAAAGATGGGGAGATAAATATAGAAAAGCGAGAGATAAATTTTACAATGCAAGGAAAGCTTTGTTGGAAGCGAACACAGAACAAAGGAAGAAAAAGCTAGAGCATGTAGTACATGGAGTGGGAAAAGAGATAGAAGAGATGGAAAGAGTGTTGGAGAAAGAAACCAAAAATGAGGGGGTAAAGAAGAAAGAGGGAGGTAAGGAGGAAGTTAGCTTAGTCATAGAGAAATCGCTAGTACCCATTTTTCCTTTTAAAGTGGGTCTAACATTAGAGGGGAAAATAAAAGAGCTTAGAGAAAAGGTGGGAGACAAGGACATGGAGATTTGGAGCGTTAGTTTAGCAGGTCAAACGGAAGAGACAAGGGCGATAAAGCATATAGATACCTTGATTCTGTATAAGGAAACTCAGCCGCTCACGTATGCGGAACATAAAAGTAACATGTATGAGAAATATTGTAGTGGTACAAAACAAATTGGTTATCGTGCCGTGAAATAATGCGCCTTTCTAGACACGCTATGAAGAAGGTATACCCTGTAAAAGGAAAATGTCTTAAAGAAGAAAAATTGTTTTATGTACCAAGTCATGTTTGTAAATTTGGAAGTTTTATATGCAAAATTTGTATTGAAATGTTTTGGGGTTTTTGTAATGTCGGGGGTTTTTTATTTTTCGAAAAGTGACAAGATGTGGAAATTACGTGTCAAGAATAAATAAAGTATTTTTCAAAAAAAAAAAAAAAAAAAAAAAAAAAAAATCTGTTCTTATCAGTTTAATATCTGATACGTCCCCTATCTGGGGACCATATATTAAATGGATTTTTAGAACAGGGAGATGGAAGAAGAGCTTGCTCTGTCCACTCCACGCATTGACCTGGTATTGCAGTACCTCCAGGACCGGTGCACTTCCCTTTGGGGATATTTGGCTTGTATCAAAAAATAGAAACAAATCACTGTCTGACAGAAAAAAAACAAACATGCATTTTTGGCTCTTTCTTTTGCAAAGAAAGAAGAAGATGAAGAAATGACGACAAAATAAAGCCTCCTTCTTTTTGCTGTGTCTTGTTTGCTCTTTTGCGTGGCTTCTTACTTTCTTTTCTTTTCAGCTCCTCCTCGCATGGAGCAGGAGTGCCGCCTGCTGCCTAGCCTAATTCAGTCCGAACGAGCAGATGCCTAAGAAACTCCTGTTGAAGCTGTATCCAAATAGCCTGCATAGCAAACACTGCAGCAGCAAGCAGCAAGCAGCAAATGCCTTGACTTGCTGGCTTCTTGTCACAATGGCTGGCTGGCTGGCTGGCTGAAATGACCTGAACTGAAAAGCCCAGCCACTGGCTGCTTGCTTGCTGCCTGAGTTTCATGGCAGCCCAGACGAGTCGGCTAGCAGAGAAAAAGTGGGCGGTTCCTATGCAAATAAGCAGACGAAGCCTGGTGCCGGAAAAAGAACTGGAAGCATGTGCCTTTTTGGCTGTTTGCTGGCCTTGCGGGCCCCCCGGCAGTGTGTGCGGCTGCTTTTCTTTACTCCATACAAAGTCTTTGGCTTTTGCATCCGTCGTCGTCGTCGCCGCCGCTGCTGCATAGACTCCCCGGGGCTGTGTCGGGAGGAGCGGAGGGACTGGAGGCAGGCCTGCTGGGGGAGGAGGCGAGCGGGCAGCCAGCGGCTCCCTCTGCCCTTCTCCCTAAAGCGTAGCGCCCCCGGCCGTCGGGCGGCGCTCAGGCGGGGGCCCATTTCTGGTTATCGCTTCTCGGCCTTTTGGCTAAGATCAAGTGTAGTATCTGTTCTTATCAGTTTAATATCTGATACGTCCCCTATCTGGGGACCATATATTAAATGGATTTTTAGAACAGGGAGATGGAAGAAGAGCTTGCTCTGTCCACTCCACGCATTGACCTGGTATTGCAGTACCTCCAGGACCGGTGCACTTCCCTTTGGGGATATTTGGCTTGTATCAAAAAATAGAAACAAATCACTGTCTGACAGAAAAAAAACAAACATGCATTTTTGGCTCTTTCTTTTGCAAAGAAAGAAGAAGATGAAGAAATGACGACAAAATAAAGCCTCCTTCTTTTTGCTGTGTCTTGTTTGCTCTTTTGCGTGGCTTCTTACTTTCTTTTCTTTTCAGCTCCTCCTCGCATGGAGCAGGAGTGCCGCCTGCTGCCTAGCCTAATTCAGTCCGAACGAGCAGATGCCTAAGAAACTCCTGTTGAAGCTGTATCCAAATAGCCTGCATAGCAAACACTGCAGCAGCAAGCAGCAAGCAGCAAATGCCTTGACTTGCTGGCTTCTTGTCACAATGGCTGGCTGGCTGGCTGGCTGGCTGGCTAAAATGACCTGAACTGAAAAGCCCAGCCACTGGCTGCTTGCTTGCTGCCTGAGTTTCATGGCAGCCCAGACGAGTCGGCTAGCAGAGAAAAAGTGGGCGGTTCCTATGCAAATAAGCAGACGAAGCCTGGTGCCGGAAAAAGAACTGGAAGCATGTGCCTTTTTGGCTGTTTGCTGGCCTTGCGGGCCCCCCGGCAGTGTGTGCGGCTGCTTTTCTTTACTCCATACAAAGTCTTTGGCTTTTGCATCCGTCGTCGTCGTCGCCGCCGCTGCTGCATAGACTCCCCGGGGCTGTGTCGGGAGGAGCGGAGGGACTGGAGGCAGGCCTGCTGGGGGAGGAGGCGAGCGGGCAGCCAGCGGCTCCCTCTGCCCTTCTCCCTAAAGCGTAGCGCCCCCGGCCGTCGGGCGGCGCTCAGGCGGGGGCCCATTTCTGGTTATCGCTTCTCGGCCTTTTGGCTAAGATCAAGTGTAGTATCTGTTCTTATCAGTTTAATATCTGATACGTCCCCTATCTGGGGACCATATATTAAATGGATTTTTAGAACAGGGAGATGGAAGAAGAGCTTGCTCTGTCCACTCCACGCATTGACCTGGTATTGCAGTACCTCCAGGACCGGTGCACTTCCCTTTGGGGATATTTGGCTTGTATCAAAAAATAGAAACAAATCACTGTCTGACAGAAAAAAAACAAACATGCATTTTTGGCTCTTTCTTTTGCAAAGAAAGAAGAAGATGAAGAAATGACGACAAAATAAAGCCTCCTTCTTTTTGCTGTGTCTTGTTTGCTCTTTTGCGTGGCTTCTTACTTTCTTTTCTTTTCAGCTCCTCCTCGCATGGAGCAGGAGTGCCGCCTGCTGCCTAGCCTAATTCAGTCCGAACGAGCAGATGCCTAAGAAACTCCTGTTGAAGCTGTATCCAAATAGCCTGCATAGCAAACACTGCAGCAGCAAGCAGCAAGCAGCAAATGCCTTGACTTGCTGGCTTCTTGTCACAATGGCTGGCTGGCTGGCTGGCTGGCTGGCTAAAATGACCTGAACTGAAAAGCCCAGCCACTGGCTGCTTGCTTGCTGCCTGAGTTTCATGGCAGCCCAGACGAGTCGGCTAGCAGAGAAAAAGTGGGCGGTTCCTATGCAAATAAGCAGACGAAGCCTGGTGCCGGAAAAAGAACTGGAAGCATGTGCCTTTTTGGCTGTTTGCTGGCCTTGCGGGCCCCCCGGCAGTGTGTGCGGCTGCTTTTCTTTACTCCATACAAAGTCTTTGGCTTTTGCATCCGTCGTCGTCGTCGCCGCCGCTGCTGCATAGACTCCCCGG
The DNA here is from genome assembly GCF_040206685.1 of Ascaphus truei. Lineage (NCBI taxonomy): Eukaryota > Metazoa > Chordata > Amphibia > Anura > Ascaphidae > Ascaphus > Ascaphus truei. The sequence continues at coordinate 26,809,600 of NC_134489.1, forward strand.
GGCTGTGTCGGGAGGAGCGGAGGGACTGGAGGCAGGCCTGCTGGGGGAGGAGGCGAGCGGGCAGCCAGCGGCTCCCTCTGCCCTTCTCCCTAAAGCGTAGCGCCCCCGGCCGTCGGGCGGCGCTCAGGCGGGGGCCCATTTCTGGTTATCGCTTCTCGGCCTTTTGGCTCAGATCATTGTGTCTGAGTCAGGGGCTTAGCTGGGACTGTGTCACCTTGGCCTTGCGGCATCGGCTCGAAAGAGTCTTAAGCCACATGCTGCTTTTGGGGTGACACGCTATCCCGAGCTGATTCGGAGGGCGATCCAAAAGACAAGATGGCGTCTTGGGCGCATTTAAAGAACACTATCCGTTTTGCTGTGGACGAGGAAGAGAGAGGACGGATTTCGCTGCAGTTTATCGTGGTGGAGGTGCTCCGGAAGATTGGCGTGGAAGCAGAGGAGATCTATTGCCTGCAAGATTTCCAGCGACAAGGCACTTTCGATGTGACCTTTTACCAGGAAGGAAATTGCCTGGACTGTTTTGAGAAACTGAAGGAGCTGATGGGAGATCCCAGCATGCGGGGGATAAAGATATATCCTAGCTTTCGGATGGACGAACGGCCTGTAACGGTCCACATGTACAACCCGTATGTGCCGAAAGAGGAAATCCAGATGTTTCTAAAACGGTATTGTACATCGGTGAGAGGCGGAGAAGTACTGCAGAATTCGTTTCGGATCTTTAATGGGAAGAGAAGGTTCTGGGTCCGCTTTATGCCAGACCCTACTGGTACAGGAGGAGTCAGAAACCCCCCTTCAAGCTTCAGCATAGGGGGGAATCGAGGTTTTCTGTTTTTTCCAGGACAACCTTTGTATTGTCGGAACTGCCTACAGTACGGGCATACCAGAGAGAACTGTAAAAGAACAGGTCAAGTGTGCCGCAATTGTGGAAAAGAAGGACACACAGCAAATAAATGTGAGGTGCCCAGGAGATGTGATCTGTGTGGGGAGGGTGGACACTTGGCAAGACAATGCTCCAGGATAAAAAGCTATGCTCAGGCTACGAGTCCTGAACTGGGGAGAGACGAACAGGAGAGTGAGATAGAGACTGATCCTAGACTGACGGAGATTTACCTGGAGCACTTGGAAGAGAGAGATGCCCGGGAAAAAAAAGAGGAAGATTCTTTTCTTGACTCTGTTGCTCAAAGTTTTGGTGGGGAAAAGAAGGAAGGAGGAGACTTTGATCAGGCGGTGGATAAGGGTGGGAAAGCAGGGTCTGTGAGTAAGCCTACCCCAAGCTGGGGGGAAAGTATGGATTTTCATGATGCACAGGGGGGGGAGGAAAAGTCTTGTGGAGAACAGGAGGAGGAAATGGAGGTCACAGTTGGGGAAAAGAAGCCTCAAAAACGTAAAAATCATCAGGAAGTAGACAGCATAGAAGTGAAGGATGTCCAAGGGGAGGAGAACAGAGAGGGGCCTAGGGAGAAAGTAGAGAGGGTAGGGAAGATAGGGAAGGAACAGATAAGAGAAGTATTAAAGCAGAGTGCATTAGAGGAGAAAATGGGGGAATTTCACAGTGCAGTAGGGGAGGTAGATTTCTGGGTTGGAATTTTTAGGAAGCAACATAAGGGGAGTACAGATCAGCAAATAATAAAGAGATTAGATGAAGTAATGCATCAAAGGAAAAACATCACAAAAGAGAAATATGAGGAAATGAAAAAAGAGCAGATACAGTTGGTGGAGATAAAAGAGGGTAGAGTAGTCCCTAAGGGAAAAGAGGAAGGAAAGATAGTCTTTGAGCTGGAAGACGTTAGTGAGGAGGAAGTACAAAATCTAGTGAGCTCTACAGAGGTGACAGTGATAGAAGAAACCCCGGAAAGTATCATGCCAGACAAAAAGGAGAAAGAGTATAGCGATTTTGAGGAGTATCCTAGTATTTCGGCAACCCAAACACCGGGAACAGCACTATCAAGAAATAAGAGTAGTGGGAGTGATTGGGGACCGATCTCCTCGTCAGAAAGTGAAGGGGGAGGAAAGGAAACAAGTATGCCAGAACGGAAAGTGGGGGGGACAAGTAGGAGTGAGAGTGAAGGAGGAGCAGTATCAACGGTGGAGAGTGAGGACGGTGGATCACAAAAGAGAGGTAGTAAGAGTGAGAGTTCATCCTCTCAAAAAAAAAATCAGGGAAGTGGTCAAATACAGGGAAAAGGAAAAGTTCAGAGGGAAATAAGCAGAACTAGTAAAGAAGAAGATATGGCAAAGGAAGCAGCTGAAAGGGAAAGAATCTATGTGGAGAAGAAAAAAGCAAGAGCGAAAGAACACGAGATAAACAATAGACTAGAACTCCAAAGACTTTTACTAGTGTGGGATAATGCAGAAGAGAAATCAGATTTAGAAATAATAGAGAAAAATATACAATCAATTGAAGCAGGTTTAAAAATAAAACCAGGGTCCTCAATTAGTACTCGGAAAAAAAGAGATGTATAGAAATGTTTAAAATTTGAATGGTTTAGAACATAAAATGATAGAGTTTACGTTGATATGTTTTCTATTGTAGAAGAAATATATTCCAAAATGTTATATATGTTCTTGAAAAGTTTTAAATGTTGTAAAATAAATTATGCACAAATAAACAACTAAAAAAAAAAAAAAAAAAAAAAAAAAAAAAAAATCTGTTCTTATCAGTTTAATATCTGATACGTCCCCTATCTGGGGACCATATATTAAATGGATTTTTAGAACAGGGAGATGGAAGAAGAGCTTGCTCTGTCCACTCCACGCATTGACCTGGTATTGCAGTACCTCCAGGACCGGTGCACTTCCCTTTGGGGATATTTGGCTTGTATCAAAAAATAGAAACAAATCACTGTCTGACAGAAAAAAAACAAACATGCATTTTTGGCTCTTTCTTTTGCAAAGAAAGAAGAAGATGAAGAAATGACGACAAAATAAAGCCTCCTTCTTTTTGCTGTGTCTTGTTTGCTCTTTTGCGTGGCTTCTTACTTTCTTTTCTTTTCAGCTCCTCCTCGCATGGAGCAGGAGTGCCGCCTGCTGCCTAGCCTAATTCAGTCCGAACGAGCAGATGCCTAAGAAACTCCTGTTGAAGCTGTATCCAAATAGCCTGCATAGCAAACACTGCAGCAGCAAGCAGCAAGCAGCAAATGCCTTGACTTGCTGGCTTCTTGTCACAATGGCTGGCTGGCTGGCTGGCTGGCTGGCTAAAATGACCTGAACTGAAAAGCCCAGCCACTGGCTGCTTGCTTGCTGCCTGAGTTTCATGGCAGCCCAGACGAGTCGGCTAGCAGAGAAAAAGTGGGCGGTTCCTATGCAAATAAGCAGACGAAGCCTGGTGCCGGAAAAAGAACTGGAAGCATGTGCCTTTTTGGCTGTTTGCTGGCCTTGCGGGCCCCCCGGCAGTGTGTGCGGCTGCTTTTCTTTACTCCATACAAAGTCTTTGGCTTTTGCATCCGTCGTCGTCGTCGCCGCCGCTGCTGCATAGACTCCCCGGGGCTGTGTCGGGAGGAGCGGAGGGACTGGAGGCAGGCCTGCTGGGGGAGGAGGCGAGCGGGCAGCCAGCGGCTCCCTCTGCCCTTCTCCCTAAAGCGTAGCGCCCCCGGCCGTCGGGCGGCGCTCAGGCGGGGGCCCATTTCTGGTTATCGCTTCTCGGCCTTTTGGCTGCGATCATCTTGGTCGTGGTCGGAGGGCCAAACAGAGTGAGGGCCGGCGCCTCTGCCTTGTGGGATCGCCCGAAAGGGCTTAACCCACTTGCAGCTATTGGGGTGCCGCACCGGAGCTCGGAGAACGATGTCGGAGAGGAGGTGTATGCGGGACACGGTCCGCGTTTTTGTTGCTGCAGAGGAGAGGAACAGAGTTACTTTGGACTTTGTGATGGAGGAAATCATCTTGAAAACCAGTGTAATATTGGAGGACATCCTATGCGTGCAAGATTTTCAACGTCAAGGGATTTACGACATCACTTGCTATATGACAGGTCAGTGCTGGAACCTTTACGAAGAAACAAGGAAAAGACTTGGGGAAGAGAGCATGAGAGGTATCGAGCTAATCCCTAATTTCCAACTGGAAGAGAAACCTCTGACTGTGCACATGTTTAACCCACGGGTGAACGGAGAGGACATTGATGTTTTCTTGAAACGGTATTGTAGAGTGGTGAGGGGAGGAGAACAGATGAGGAATAAGTACGGGATCTATAATGGTAAACGGAAATACTGGGTTGCCTTTAGACCAGACCCGTCCAATATAGGGGGTGTGATGCACCCTCCGGCCAACTTCAGCCTGGGGGGAAATCGTGGATTCTTATTTTTCCCAGGCCAAGCGCAATTTTGTCGGAATTGTTGGACATATGGACATATGAAAGAGACCTGTCATATATCAGGCATGCATTGCCGGAATTGTGGTGAGCGTGGACATTATGCAGGAAACTGCAAGAAAAACCGTAAATGTGACTTGTGTGGGGATGAGAATCACATGGCCAGAAATTGCCCTAAGCGGCCATCATCCCATGAGGCGAGAATGAAGAGAAAAGAAGAAGAAGATGAAGAAGCCCGAATGGCGAGAGAGAGGGAGAGGGAGGAAGATACGACAGAGACAGCTGAACCTCTACAGTGCGATGTCCTGGGGGTAGATGCCCAATGGACAGCAGAAATGGAGGAGGAGGATGGGGGTGTGTCCCATGTGTCTGAGACTCCCTCAGAAAGGGGTGAACAAAGTAACCAAGAAGGAGAAGCTTCCCAAGAATCAATTGGGATACCGAAGGAACTCAGACCAGAGCAAGAGGAAGAAATGGAGGAAGGAGGAACACCTAAAAGGATGGAGGAAGAAGAGGAAGAGGAAGAGGAAGAAGGAGAAGGCGTTTATGCGCAACAAAAAAAGAGGAGAAAAACAGATAAAATTAAAAGGAAAGTGGAGGTGCAAGAGCCGGTTGGGCAACCATCTAGGTACCAAGTCTTGGATGGACTGGAAGAAGACCTACCCACAACCTCTACTGCGGCCATAGTGGGGACATTCAGTAGTCCAGGGTCATTGGGAGAGGACTATGCTTGCTCAGACCCTGTGTCACCGTGTGAGGTATCCTGTGTAGTGGGGTTTGACGAAGAAAATTTGATGGAGACTACGGGGATGAATAAAACGGGGAAGGATGAAAGCCCGTGAGTACAAGAACTTTTTTGGGGAAAAATGACTTTTGTAATCACCACACTAAATGTGAGGAGCATTAAAGCTCCTGCAAGGAGAGCAGTGATTTTAGACTTTGTGGCAAAAACAAAAAGCGACATCACATGCATTCAAGAGTGTGGGATAGCAGACTCACCAAAAAAGGAGGAGTGGGAATTTGGGGAAGCCGTTTGGTCGGGGTGTTATGAAAATAGAAATGCAGGGGTGGGCATATTGTTTGGGAAAAAGGAATTTGTTGTGCTTAAAACAACAATAATTGAACCTGGGAGGTTAATTTGTGTTATGTTTAGGTGGCGGGGGGTGAAGTTTCGAATTTTTAATATATATGCATCACCGTGCAATAATCAGAGGGAGGAATTGTTTGAGAGACTTCAAATGTTTTTGCCAGGACGGGAACCCACAATAGTTGTGGGGGATTTCAATTGTGTGCTAGAGAAAGAAGACAGAGTAGGAGGGGCAGAGAAACAGAGACCAGACGGGACATGTACTTTGTTAAAAAATATAATAAAGGACTATGGGTTAAGGGATGCAAGTAAAATATGGGGGAAAACCCCAAGAGATTTTACATGGTATAGTGACAAAGGGGATGTTAAATCTAGAATAGATTTTGTCTTTTTATCTAAAGGGATGAATGTGATAGAGTGGAAGGTGACCAAAGTAGCGTTCTCGGACCATGTATGCATTAGGTGTAGAGTGGATGTGGAAGGAATAGAAGAGTATGGAAAGGGGTACTGGAAGTTAAATGTGACATTGATGGAGGATGTGAAAATTAGAGAGCAGTATGAAAGGTTGTATGCAAGGATGAAAGACAGGATAAATGAATTTAGGGATGTGGTTGAGTGGTGGGAGTGGTTCAAAAAAGAAACGAAGAAATTCTTTATTAAGAAGGGTAGTGAGAAAGCGAGGGCTGGAGAAGAAGAGCTTGAAGTAGCGTTGCTGAGACGACAGTTTTTGTATAAATTAAAAAAACTAGGGTGGGATGTGGAGGAGGAAATAGAAAAAGGAAAGAAAGAGCTAAGGAAAATAATAGAGAATAAAGGTAAAAAAATTATAAATGCGGCGAGAGTGGAAGAAATAGAAAAAGATGAAAAATGCACACCGTATTTTTTTAAAAGAGTCTTTTCGGAAAAAGCGGTAATGAGTTCGGTTTTAGATAAGGATGGAATTAATACACATGGAACAGGGAAAATACTGAGGGAAGTTGAAGAATATTATAAAGTATTATTTGAAGAGAAGAATAGGGATAAGGGAATAGAAAAGGGGCTATTGGAAAAAATTCAGTGTAAGTTGGATAGTGAAGAACAGTGTTTTTTGGGAAGGGAGGTAAGTGCAATAGAAGTTGAAGAAGGGGTAAGGAGTGGAAAAAAACGAAAGACACCAGGGAGTGATGGACTACCCTACGAATTCTATTGTGAGTTCTGGGAGTTAGTGGGGCCTGAGCTCGTGGAAGTATGTAAAGAAGTGTGGAGGACAGGGAAAACACCGGAGTCTTTTCAGGAGGGGATAATTACCCTAATTTATAAGAAAGGGGACAAAAGAGATTTAAAGAACTGGAGGCCAATTACGCTCCTGAATGTTGATTACAAAATAATAGCTAAAATTGTAATGATAAGACTAAGAAGTGTAATAGGGAAGATAGTGGAAGAGGACCAGGTCTGTGCAGTACCAGGTAGGCAGATTACAGAGAACCTAATTTTAATTAGAGATCTAATTTGGTATTGTAATGAGAGGCAACAGGGGGTAGTGGTAGCCAACATAGATTTTGAAAAGGCCTATGACAGGCTGTCGCATAGCTTCCTCTTTAAAGTGTTGGAAAAACTTGGAATCCCAGATGGGCTAACGAAACAAATAAGAGGTTTGTACAAGGGAGTTTTCAGCAAGGTACTGGTGAATGGTTTTTTAACTGATAAAATATCGATAAAATCTGGTGTAAGACAAGGGTGCCCGTTGTCCCCCATTGTTTTTATTTGTGCAATTGAACCATTATTAAGTGAGATTAGGGGTGATAAGGTGATCAGAGGAGTGGAAATCCCAGGGAGTGGAGGTAGGAGTGTGAAAGTCCTAGGTTACATGGATGATGTTACATTAATATGCACATCACAGGTAGCAATTAAAAGAGCTAAATTTCATGTAGAAATGTTCTGTCAAGCCTCTGGGTTTAAAGTAAACTGGGACAAGAGCAGTTGTAAGGCTTTTGGTCCCTGGAGGGAGCTGGAAGAGTGTGGAATCCCAGTGGAAAAACAGCACTTAAAAATTTTGGGAGTATGGTTTGGCGAAGATTTAAAAGGCGAGGAGAATTGGGAAAGTATTGGTGAAAAGATAACAAAAAAAATTCAGTTTTGGTCTTTTAGGAGGCTATCAATAGAGGGGAAGGTTTTAATTACGAAAGCCGTATTGATACCTATTTTGTTATATTTGGGGATGGTGTTCCCCCCAACAGATAAATGGTTAAAAAAAGTAACAAGATTCTTATTTGTGTTTTTTTGGGGATCAGAAAAAGAAAAACTGAAAAGACAGATCTTATACAAGGAAAAGAAGAAAGGGGGAAAAGACTTCCCTAACGTGGAAGTAAACATGGAGGCGAAATATGCACAATTTTGTTTTATGTTAGTAAAAAACAAGGATAATAAGGCAGCATGTCTGTGCAGGTATGCAGCTGGGAGTATGCTAAGAAAATTAGGTTGGAGTAGAGTAGATCTTAGAAAACCTGTGTGTTTTACAACCCCGGAGAGTTATGGGAGGATAAAAAAATTTATGAGGAAATTTGATTTAGAAAAGATTGATAAAAGTTGTTGGGGAGATTATAGAAAAATAAAGAAAATAATAAGCAATAAAGAGGGTATTGAGATCATTGAAGGATTAAATGAGAAGCAGACTGTAGAGGTGTGGGAGAATGTGTGTCAAAAAGACCTAACAAACAATCAGAAGGACTTGGCGTGGATGTCGGTACACAAATGCTTGCCAGTTAGGTTTTTTCAGAAAAGAAGAAATCTAGCAAGAACTGAGGTTTGCCCAAGGGATGGATGTGGAGGTTCTGAAAATGTTGTACATTTATTTTGGAACTGTTATTTTGTTAGAAATGTGTGGAGATGTTTGGGGAGAATTATTAAGGAGGTGACGGGGATAAAAAAACTAGAGTATGAAATGATGATGTATGGGTTATGTGAAGGGAGTAGGAAGAAAGTGAGTGGGTTATGGAAGATAGTTAATTGTGTGAAAGAAGTGATGTGGGAGGTACGAAATGTGTTGATATATAGACAAGAAGTGATTGGAGTAAATATGTGTGTGAGGATGATATTAGGGAAAATGTTTATGTGTTTTTTGCTTGATACAAAAAGGTGGGGAAAAGAGGAAGGAGAAGATCTCTGGAAGACAGGAATGTGGAGTAGATTAATCGTAAAGATGTAAAGGTTTTAAGGGAAAAAACAAAAAGAAAGGTTCATATGCTTTTACACTAAGGCAGAGAATATGGATGGTAGTTTGTTTAGATAAAGTAAGTGTGAAGACACTATGTGTATTGATTTGGGGCCTTAGTGTGGAGTATCGGAGAGTAGAGGTGGGCCGATGCTCCACTTCACAGCATGTGCTGTGGAGTAAAAGCATATGGGAGCTTAAGAGAAAGGATATTGTAAATGTATAATATCGGTTTTGTGTTTCATTATGGATAATAGAAGGATGTATAGGTAAATATTTACTATGTGTTGAAATGTTATGGGTTCCTGTAATGTAGGGGTGGTTTTTTTCTTTTCGAAAAGTATATGCTGTATTATAAAAACTGTTCAATAAAAACCTTTAAAAAGAAAAAAAAAATCTGTTCTTATCAGTTTAATATCTGATACGTCCCCTATCTGGGGACCATATATTAAATGGATTTTTAGAACAGGGAGATGGAAGAAGAGCTTGCTCTGTCCACTCCACGCATTGACCTGGTATTGCAGTACCTCCAGGACCGGTGCACTTCCCTTTGGGGATATTTGGCTTGTATCAAAAAATAGAAACAAATCACTGTCTGACAGAAAAAAAACAAACATGCATTTTTGGCTCTTTCTTTTGCAAAGAAAGAAGAAGATGAAGAAATGACGACAAAATAAAGCCTCCTTCTTTTTGCTGTGTCTTGTTTGCTCTTTTGCGTGGCTTCTTACTTTCTTTTCTTTTCAGCTCCTCCTCGCATGGAGCAGGAGTGCCGCCTGCTGCCTAGCCTAATTCAGTCCGAACGAGCAGATGCCTAAGAAACTCCTGTTGAAGCTGTATCCAAATAGCCTGCATAGCAAACACTGCAGCAGCAAGCAGCAAGCAGCAAATGCCTTGACTTGCTGGCTTCTTGTCACAATGGCTGGCTGGCTGGCTGGCTGGCTGGCTAAAATGACCTGAACTGAAAAGCCCAGCCACTGGCTGCTTGCTTGCTGCCTGAGTTTCATGGCAGCCCAGACGAGTCGGCTAGCAGAGAAAAAGTGGGCGGTTCCTATGCAAATAAGCAGACGAAGCCTGGTGCCGGAAAAAGAACTGGAAGCATGTGCCTTTTTGGCTGTTTGCTGGCCTTGCGGGCCCCCCGGCAGTGTGTGCGGCTGCTTTTCTTTACTCCATACAAAGTCTTTGGCTTTTGCATCCGTCGTCGTCGTCGCCGCCGCTGCTGCATAGACTCCCCGGGGCTGTGTCGGGAGGAGCGGAGGGACTGGAGGCAGGCCTGCTGGGGGAGGAGGCGAGCGGGCAGCCAGCGGCTCCCTCTGCCCTTCTCCCTAAAGCGTAGCGCCCCCGGCCGTCGGGCGGCGCTCAGGCGGGGGCCCATTTCTGGTTATCGCTTCTCGGCCTTTTGGCTAAGATCAAGTGTAGTATCTGTTCTTATCAGTTTAATATCTGATACGTCCCCTATCTGGGGACCATATATTAAATGGATTTTTAGAACAGGGAGATGGAAGAAGAGCTTGCTCTGTCCACTCCACGCATTGACCTGGTATTGCAGTACCTCCAGGACCGGTGCACTTCCCTTTGGGGATATTTGGCTTGTATCAAAAAATAGAAACAAATCACTGTCTGACAGAAAAAAAACAAACATGCATTTTTGGCTCTTTCTTTTGCAAAGAAAGAAGAAGATGAAGAAATGACGACAAAATAAAGCCTCCTTCTTTTTGCTGTGTCTTGTTTGCTCTTTTGCGTGGCTTCTTACTTTCTTTTCTTTTCAGCTCCTCCTCGCATGGAGCAGGAGTGCCGCCTGCTGCCTAGCCTAATTCAGTCCGAACGAGCAGATGCCTAAGAAACTCCTGTTGAAGCTGTATCCAAATAGCCTGCATAGCAAACACTGCAGCAGCAAGCAGCAAGCAGCAAATGCCTTGACTTGCTGGCTTCTTGTCACAATGGCTGGCTGGCTGGCTGGCTGGCTGGCTAAAATGACCTGAACTGAAAAGCCCAGCCACTGGCTGCTTGCTTGCTGCCTGAGTTTCATGGCAGCCCAGACGAGTCGGCTAGCAGAGAAAAAGTGGGCGGTTCCTATGCAAATAAGCAGACGAAGCCTGGTGCCGGAAAAAGAACTGGAAGCATGTGCCTTTTTGGCTGTTTGCTGGCCTTGCGGGCCCCCCGGCAGTGTGTGCGGCTGCTTTTCTTTACTCCATACAAAGTCTTTGGCTTTTGCATCCGTCGTCGTCGTCGCCGCCGCTGCTGCATAGACTCCCCGGGGCTGTGTCGGGAGGAGCGGAGGGACTGGAGGCAGGCCTGCTGGGGGAGGAGGCGAGCGGGCAGCCAGCGGCTCCCTCTGCCCTTCTCCCTAAAGCGTAGCGCCCCCGGCCGTCGGGCGGCGCTCAGGCGGGGGCCCATTTCTGGTTATCGCTTCTCGGCCTTTTGGCTCAGATCAAGTGTCTGGGCTGAGAGGTTGCGCTGAGTCTGTGACTCCTTGGCCTTGGGTCATCGCTTCCTGGGGAGCTTAAGACCCATGCTGCTATGAGGGAGTCACGCTAACTCGAGCACGGGAGGCGATCAGGAGAGAGAGAAGGAGAGGGGCCGGCGCCTTGGCCTTGAGGGATCGTTCCCCAGGAACTAAACCCTCATGCTGCTATAGGGGCGCCGCACCTGATCCTGGACGGCCGGACAGATGGAGAAGAGAGAGATGGAGAGCGAGTCCTGTGAGAGGAACACCATCAGGTTCCTGGTGGCAGAGACGGAGAGACGGCGAGTGAGACTCTGCAGCATTGTGGAGGTCATCCTGAGAGACATGCTGGAGGTGAACGGCGCAGATGTCTACTGCCTGCAGGCGTTCCAGCGGCAGGGCTGTTATGAGGTGTCTTTTGCAGAAGAAGAGGAGTGCGTCAAGACTTACAAGAAATGTAAGGAGCGAGCAAGCGACCTGAGAAGGATGGGAATCCGTGCAGTGCCTAGCTTTTTGCTAGAGGAGCGACCGTTGATTATGCACGTTTTTAACCCTTTTGTGGAAGAAGAGGAAATCGAGGCCTTTTTGAAAAGGTTTTGCTCAGTGGTGGAGGGGGGAGAGAAAAGAAAGAACCGATACGGAATTTTTAACGGTGAAAGACTGTATAGAGTACGGTTCAGACGAAGTCCGGAGAGTGAAGGGGGAGTGTTACACCCCCCGGCTAAGTTTTGTTTCGGGACAAATAAGGGCGTCCTAAGGTACCCAGGCCAGCCTTTTGGAATTATTTGTCATAACTGCCAAGAGAGAGGACATATTGCGGCAAAATGTAGTGTACCAAGAAGATGTACGGTCTGTGGAGAGTTTGGACATTTGGCACGGTTTTGCCAGAGAAGGACTTATGCACCAGCGGCAAGAGAGACGGGGTTAAAAAAGGCATATGTAGTACCTGTTTCTTTAGACAGCGTTTTGGTGGGGGACAAGCACTGTGATGTATATTTTGAAGATGTTAATGTGCAGGAGGTGGAAAGTGAGACTGAGGATGGTGTACAAGATAGGGGAGAGGAGGAGAGAGAGGACAGGGGACAGGAGTATAGTGAGGAAGATAGGGAAGGAGATAGTGTGGGAAAGAAGGAACGTGTTTGCCAGAGAGAACAGAGTCAGCAAAAAATAGAGAAGGATTCTTTAGGTGTGGGTGTAGAAAAAGATGAAGGGAAAGGGGACAGTGTGGGGGAGGAAGAAATCAGTGTTCAGGAAGGGAAGGGGGACAGTATAGAGGAGGAGGAGGATTATACAGAGAGTGGTTTTTGGATCAGGCACTGTAATGTATATAAAGAAGATGTCAGTGTGCAGGAGGTGGAAAGTGAGACGGATAGCAGGGGGGAGCAGGAGGAGGAAAGTGAGTCTGAAGGAAGTGGACAGGGAAGTGAGGAAAAGGAGAAGGATAGGGGTCAGGAAGGTGAGATGACAGAAATAGAAGAAAATGAGATGGGTTCGGGGGAGGAGGAGATTGATTTAAGGGAAGAGGAAGAGGATGTTTGTTTTTTGGAGGAGGGTGGGGAAAAGAGTGATAGGGAGGGGATGTCTTTTGAGGAAAAAGTGGAGGAAATAAGAAAGGTTTTTCAGTACGGAGCAGAATATGCAGAATTGTGGGCTAAGATTTGCAGTGGGAAACAATTAAGAGAAGCTGTGCTGGATTTATATAGAATGTGGTTAAAAAGGGTGGATGTATATCCTGCTCTGGAGTGTGGGGTGACAGAAACAGAAGAAGTGGACCTAGAAGGAAAATAGGATGTTAAAGAATATTGGAAATGTCTGAAGTGTGAAATACGAGTGCTTTATAAATGCATAGTAGAGAAAGGTTTCTTTTTTGTTTGATAAATTGAAATATTATGAAATTTAAAATTTTTGAGTTTTTGTAATTAAAAGTATACTAAATGTGAAAGGTCTGAAATAGAAAGGGATATATGTGGAATTATGAAATGTAGGTTTTGTTTTGTAGAAATATTATTGTGTATATATGCTAATGTAATATATACTGTTTTTTGTTATTTTTCGAAAAGTGAAAAAATTGTGAAACTTTATCTTTATGTTTGAATAAAAAACTTTGGAAAACAAAAAAATCTGTTCTTATCAGTTTAATATCTGATACGTCCCCTATCTGGGGACCATATATTAAATGGATTTTTAGAACAGGGAGATGGAAGAAGAGCTTGCTCTGTCCACTCCACGCATTGACCTGGTATTGCAGTACCTCCAGGACCGGTGCACTTCCCTTTGGGGATATTTGGCTTGTATCAAAAAATAGAAACAAATCACTGTCTGACAGAAAAAAAACAAACATGCATTTTTGGCTCTTTCTTTTGCAAAGAAAGAAGAAGATGAAGAAATGACGACAAAATAAAGCCTCCTTCTTTTTGCTGTGTCTTGTTTGCTCTTTTGCGTGGCTTCTTACTTTCTTTTCTTTTCAGCTCCTCCTCGCATGGAGCAGGAGTGCCGCCTGCTGCCTAGCCTAATTCAGTCCGAACGAGCAGATGCCTAAGAAACTCCTGTTGAAGCTGTATCCAAATAGCCTGCATAGCAAACACTGCAGCAGCAAGCAGCAAGCAGCAAATGCCTTGACTTGCTGGCTTCTTGTCACAATGGCTGGCTGGCTGGCTGGCTGGCTGGCTAAAATGACCTGAACTGAAAAGCCCAGCCACTGGCTGCTTGCTTGCTGCCTGAGTTTCATGGCAGCCCAGACGAGTCGGCTAGCAGAGAAAAAGTGGGCGGTTCCTATGCAAATAAGCAGACGAAGCCTGGTGCCGGAAAAAGAACTGGAAGCATGTGCCTTTTTGGCTGTTTGCTGGCCTTGCGGGCCCCCCGGCAGTGTGTGCGGCTGCTTTTCTTTACTCCATACAAAGTCTTTGGCTTTTGCATCCGTCGTCGTCGTCGCCGCCGCTGCTGCATAGACTCCCCGGGGCTGTGTCGGGAGGAGCGGAGGGACTGGAGGCAGGCCTGCTGGGGGAGGAGGCGAGCGGGCAGCCAGCGGCTCCCTCTGCCCTTCTCCCTAAAGCGTAGCGCCCCCGGCCGTCGGGCGGCGCTCAGGCGGGGGCCCATTTCTGGTTATCGCTTCTCGGCCTTTTGGCTAAGATCCAGTGTAGTGTCTGACTTGTTAGACACTATAACAGAAGCGTCGGCTGTGAAAACGGCTGCTGGGATGAATTTCTGAGCAGATTTTGACAAAAAAGCTGTAATATTCAGCAGTACTTTAGTTCTGCTCATTTGCATGAGGACGTAGTACCGGTTTCAACCAATAGAGGTCACACTAAGTGTAGTGTGATACCACGGTTAACCAATAGATGGCGCAGTAACTGGAGAGTGTGATATCACTGTCAACCAATAGATGGCGCAGTAACTGGAGAGTGTGATATCACTGTCAACCAATAGAGGTCTCACTACGTGTAGTGAGATATCCAATGTGTCTTTGTGGGTCTGAACCCAACCAATAGAATCGCCAGAAAATGGCAGAAGGTGATCGCCTGAGGAATACCATTCGTTTGCAAGTTGAAGAGGGACGCAGAGAAGAAATTGGATTGCAGTATGTTGTACAAGAAATTTTAATGAAGATGATGGAAATGGACTTTGTGAAAACTTTGTTTTGCCTGCAAGACTTCCCAAGGATTGGAGTTTTTGATCTGACATTTACCAAGCAAGAGGATTGCCTGAACAACTATGAAAGATTTAAAGCAAAGTTGGATGATACCCTGATGAGAGGAATTCAAGTGATCCCCAGCTTTTCAATGGAAGAAAAACCACTGACTATCCATATGTATAACCCATATGCACGCACAGAGGATCTGCACTTATTTTTGCTGAGGTATTGCAGTGTGGCAAAAGGAGGCCAACAATTGACAAATCAATATGGCGTATACAACGGCAAAAGGCGCTTCTGGGTACGTTTCAGAGAAGATGCATCTGCTGTGGGAGGAGTGATGAGCCCGCCGGCGAATTTTACTATTGGAGGAAATAGGGGGTTCCTGTACTACCCTGGACAACCTACCTTTTGCAGAAATTGCCTACAATATGGACACGTCAGAGAGACATGTGACAAATCTGGACTGAATTGCAGGAACTGTGGGAAAAATGGACATTCGGCCTATAATTGTGAGTTACCCCGCCTTTGTGATTTGTGTGGGTCACCAGGACATTTGTCTCGTATGTGCACGAATAGAACGTATGCTCAAGCGGCAGGTGGCCGCTGGAGAGAGGGGCCACCAACACCAAAGGAGAGGACCGTGGTGCCGGAGACACAGGAGGAAAAAGAGTCGACAATACAGAGGGAGGACAGTGCGTTTACAAGAACAGAGGAGCCAAACAGGAGCACAGGCGCGCATAGTGTCACAGAGGTTGAGGAGACAAGCCAATCGGAGGAGGACGTTTCTGCGACGATTACGGAGATATACGAGGAAGGGATGAAGGAACAAAAGGAAGAGGAGGATCGTTTCCTAAACAGCTTGGCGCAGAACCCCAACAAAAGGAAAGAGAAGGACGTTAAGGCTGTGGAGGACTCAGAAGGGTTACAAGAAAGGGGAACACCCAAACATAAAGACATTGAACTGGAATCCAAACAAACTAAGCAAACAGATTGGGTAGTAGTAGGGGGAGGTAAACACCTAGTGCAAGGGGAGTTAGAAGACATGGATACAACAGAGAAAAGGAATGCAGTAAAGCGTAGGATGCAGCAAGAGGTAGAAGAGGGAAAATCAGGTAAGAAAGCACAGTCTTGGGTAGGGAAGTCAAATTTTTCGGTACTAGTACAGGAAGGAGAAACAGAGAGCGAGGGGGAAGAGCAGGACGATACTGAAGAAGAGGAGGATAGCCAGGAAGACGAAAAAAAGAGGGAGGGGAGCAGAGAAACAAAACTGATCAAAAGATGGGGAGATAAATATAGAAAAGCGAGAGATAAATTTTACAATGCAAGGAAAGCTTTGTTGGAAGCGAACACAGAACAAAGGAAGAAAAAGCTAGAGCATGTAGTACATGGAGTGGGAAAAGAGATAGAAGAGATGGAAAGAGTGTTGGAGAAAGAAACCAAAAATGAGGGGGTAAAGAAGAAAGAGGGAGGTAAGGAGGAAGTTAGCTTAGTCATAGAGAAATCGCTAGTACCCATTTTTCCTTTTAAAGTGGGTCTAACATTAGAGGGGAAAGTAAAAGAGCTTAGAGAAAAGGTGGGAGACAAGGACATGGAGATTTGGAGCGTTAGTTTAGCAGGTCAAACGGAAGAGACAAGGGCGATAAAGCATATAGATACCTTGATTCTGTATAAGGAAACTCAGCCGCACACGTATGCGGAACATAAAAGTAACATGTATGAGAAATATTGTAGTGGTACAAAACAAATTGGTTATCGTGCCGTGAAATAATGCGCCTTTCTAGACACGCTATGAAGAAGGTATACCCTGTAAAAGGAAAATGTCTTAAAGAAGAAAAATTGTTTTATGTACCAAGTCATGTTTGTAAACTTGGAAGTTTTATATGCAAAATTTGTATTGAAATGTTTTGGGGTTTTTGTAATGTCGGGGGTTTTTTATTTTTCGAAAAAAAAAAAAAAAATCTGTTCTTATCAGTTTAATATCTGATACGTCCCCTATCTGGGGACCATATATTAAATGGATTTTTAGAACAGGGAGATGGAAGAAGAGCTTGCTCTGTCCACTCCACGCATTGACCTGGTATTGCAGTACCTCCAGGACCGGTGCACTTCCCTTTGGGGATATTTGGCTTGTATCAAAAAATAGAAACAAATCACTGTCTGACAGAAAAAAAACAAACATGCATTTTTGGCTCTTTCTTTTGCAAAGAAAGAAGAAGATGAAGAAATGACGACAAAATAAAGCCTCCTTCTTTTTGCTGTGTCTTGTTTGCTCTTTTGCGTGGCTTCTTACTTTCTTTTCTTTTCAGCTCCTCCTCGCATGGAGCAGGAGTGCCGCCTGCTGCCTAGCCTAATTCAGTCCGAACGAGCAGATGCCTAAGAAACTCCTGTTGAAGCTGTATCCAAATAGCCTGCATAGCAAACACTGCAGCAGCAAGCAGCAAGCAGCAAATGCCTTGACTTGCTGGCTTCTTGTCACAATGGCTGGCTGGCTGGCTGGCTGGCTGGCTAAAATGACCTGAACTGAAAAGCCCAGCCACTGGCTGCTTGCTTGCTGCCTGAGTTTCATGGCAGCCCAGACGAGTCGGCTAGCAGAGAAAAAGTGGGCGGTTCCTATGCAAATAAGCAGACGAAGCCTGGTGCCGGAAAAAGAACTGGAAGCATGTGCCTTTTTGGCTGTTTGCTGGCCTTGCGGGCCCCCCGGCAGTGTGTGCGGCTGCTTTTCTTTACTCCATACAAAGTCTTTGGCTTTTGCATCCGTCGTCGTCGTCGCCGCCGCTGCTGCATAGACTCCCCGGGGCTGTGTCGGGAGGAGCGGAGGGACTGGAGGCAGGCCTGCTGGGGGAGGAGGCGAGCGGGCAGCCAGCGGCTCCCTCTGCCCTTCTCCCTAAAGCGTAGCGCCCCCGGCCGTCGGGCGGCGCTCAGGCGGGGGCCCATTTCTGGTTATCGCTTCTCGGCCTTTTGGCTCAGATCAAGTGTCTGGGCTGAGAGGTTGCGCTGAGTCTGTGACTCCTTGGCCTTGGGTCATCGCTTCCTGGGGAGCTTAAGACCCATGCTGCTATGAGGGAGTCACGCTAACTCGAGCACGGGAGGCGATCAGGAGAGAGAGAAGGAGAGGGGCCGGCGCCTTGGCCTTGAGGGATCGTTCCCCAGGAACTAAACCCTCATGCTGCTTTAGGGGCGCCGCACCTAATCCTGGACGGCCGGTTTTGACGGATTGACGGAAGATGAGGAAGATGGAGAGTGAGACCTGCATAAAGAATACCATCAGGTTTCTGGTGGCAGAGTCGGAGAGATGGCGTGTGAGACTCAGCGTCATCGTGGAGGATGTCTTGAGGGCGATGCTGGAGGTGAACATCGTGGAGGTCGTCTGCCTGCAGGCGTTCCAGCGCCAGGGCTATTACGACGTATCATTTATTGAAGAAGAGGAATGTGCAAGAGCTTACGTGAGATGTAAGGAGAGAGTAAGCGACTTGAAGAGGATGGGTATCCGAGCTGTACCGAGCTTTTTGCTAGGAGAATGCACCATGATGGTACATGTTTTCAATGCTTTTGTGAAGGAAGAAGAAATTGAGACTTTTTTGAGAAGTTTTTGTTATGTGGTGGGTGGTGGTGTGAAAAGGAAAAACTCATACGGAATATTCAATGGAGAGAGATCGTATAGAGTACGTTTCAGACTAAATGAGGGGAGTACAGGGGGCGTGATGCACCCCCCTGCCAGTTTTTGTTTCGGGACTAACAAGGGCTTCCTGAGGTATCCAGGGCAGCCTTTGGGAGTGATATGCCGCAATTGTGCGAGGGAAGGACATATTGTAGCAGAATGTAGAGTGCCGAAGAGATGTTTTATTTGTGGAATTACTGGACATTTGGCGCATCAGTGCCAGGAAAGAACCTGTGTGCAAAGGACAAAAAAGACTGAGTTAAATCCGAGGAGTCAGACAAAGAAAGATTTGGATTTGGGGGGTGGGGATGTTTTGGAGGAGGAACAGTGTCAGCAAAGGGAGAAGAAGGGGGATAGGGGAAGACAGTTTAGTGATGTAGACGAAGAAGATAAAGGAAAGGGGGACAGTATGGATGAAGGGAAGGGTGACAGTATGGGGGAGGAGGAAATTAGTGTGCAGAAGGTAGAAAGTGAGTCTGAGAGTAGTGGACAGGATAGTGGGGAGGAGAAGGAGGATAGTAGTAATGAGTATAGGGCAGAGGAAGAGGAAGAGAGTGTGTTGGAGGAGGAGGAGGAGGAGGAAGAAAGTGTGTCTGGGGAGGAAATGGAAGGTAGTGACGAAGGGAATGGGGAGGAAAAGTTAGAGTTCTGGGAGCAAAATGATTGGAGAAGCAAGTTAGACCCATTGGGACCTGTTGTGGAATCAGAAGATACGAGGCCTTTTAAGGAGAAACTGAAAAAAATGATAGAAATGTTTCAAAAGGAAATAGAGGATGCTGAAGCATGGGTTAAGGCTCATCAGGGGATAGGAAGAGGAGAAGATAAAGTAAGAGAAGTTCTAGGTGATTTATTTCTAGCTTGGCGTGCAAAATCTAAGAGGAAGGATAGAGAGGTTTAAAGGGAAAAGATGGGGTTTTGTTTAAAATAATGGAAGGGAAAATTGCATATATGGAATGAAACGGTTGTTATGGAATTTGAAGTTTTTTTGGATTAGTGGGGTATGGAAAAGTAGAGAAAAATGGGAATGTGTTGTGAAGTAACAAAATGTAATAGTGTTATTTGTTTGTTTGGAAATTATGAAAAATGTAATATATATGGGATGGTTTGGAAAAACTAAAGAGGAGGAATGTGGGAAATTTTAGTAATGTTAAGAAATAAGCAGAGAAAATAAGCAAAAGTAAAGAAAGGAGGTTTAATAAAGAAGTAGAGGTATGATATTATGTAAAGAAATTAAGAAGAAAAAGGAAAAGAAAATGTAATGAAAGAATATAAAAATAATATGTGATGGAAAAGTAGAAGGAAAGTGGGATGAGTAGAATGTATTTCTTGGGAAAGTAAGGGTAAAAATAGAAATATAAATGAAATAGAAAGGATGTAATGGGTTCGGTAAATATATGGGAGAAGTTTTTGGAAATTAGAATGTATTTTGAATTTTCATGTATGAAGTAATTGAGAATTTCTTTTGGAAAGTTATGAAAGAAATAATTTTTATTATATAATTTTTGTTCAAAAAGAAAATGTAAAACAAAAATGTCAAATTGTATATTTTTCAAATATGCAAATAAAAAAAAAAAAAAAAAAATCTGTTCTTATCAGTTTAATATCTGATACGTCCCCTATCTGGGGACCATATATTAAATGGATTTTTAGAACAGGGAGATGGAAGAAGAGCTTGCTCTGTCCACTCCACGCATTGACCTGGTATTGCAGTACCTCCAGGACCGGTGCACTTCCCTTTGGGGATATTTGGCTTGTATCAAAAAATAGAAACAAATCACTGTCTGACAGAAAAAAAACAAACATGCATTTTTGGCTCTTTCTTTTGCAAAGAAAGAAGAAGATGAAGAAATGACGACAAAATAAAGCCTCCTTCTTTTTGCTGTGTCTTGTTTGCTCTTTTGCGTGGCTTCTTACTTTCTTTTCTTTTCAGCTCCTCCTCGCATGGAGCAGGAGTGCCGCCTGCTGCCTAGCCTAATTCAGTCCGAACGAGCAGATGCCTAAGAAACTCCTGTTGAAGCTGTATCCAAATAGCCTGCATAGCAAACACTGCAGCAGCAAGCAGCAAGCAGCAAATGCCTTGACTTGCTGGCTTCTTGTCACAATGGCTGGCTGGCTGGCTGGCTGGCTGGCTAAAATGACCTGAACTGAAAAGCCCAGCCACTGGCTGCTTGCTTGCTGCCTGAGTTTCATGGCAGCCCAGACGAGTCGGCTAGCAGAGAAAAAGTGGGCGGTTCCTATGCAAATAAGCAGACGAAGCCTGGTGCCGGAAAAAGAACTGGAAGCATGTGCCTTTTTGGCTGTTTGCTGGCCTTGCGGGCCCCCCGGCAGTGTGTGCGGCTGCTTTTCTTTACTCCATACAAAGTCTTTGGCTTTTGCATCCGTCGTCGTCGTCGCCGCCGCTGCTGCATAGACTCCCCGGGGCTGTGTCGGGAGGAGCGGAGGGACTGGAGGCAGGCCTGCTGGGGGAGGAGGCGAGCGGGCAGCCAGCGGCTCCCTCTGCCCTTCTCCCTAAAGCGTAGCGCCCCCGGCCGTCGGGCGGCGCTCAGGCGGGGGCCCATTTCTGGTTATCGCTTCTCGGCCTTTTGGCTAAGATCAAGTGTAGTATCTGTTCTTATCAGTTTAATATCTGATACGTCCCCTATCTGGGGACCATATATTAAATGGATTTTTAGAACAGGGAGATGGAAGAAGAGCTTGCTCTGTCCACTCCACGCATTGACCTGGTATTGCAGTACCTCCAGGACCGGTGCACTTCCCTTTGGGGATATTTGGCTTGTATCAAAAAATAGAAACAAATCACTGTCTGACAGAAAAAAAACAAACATGCATTTTTGGCTCTTTCTTTTGCAAAGAAAGAAGAAGATGAAGAAATGACGACAAAATAAAGCCTCCTTCTTTTTGCTGTGTCTTGTTTGCTCTTTTGCGTGGCTTCTTACTTTCTTTTCTTTTCAGCTCCTCCTCGCATGGAGCAGGAGTGCCGCCTGCTGCCTAGCCTAATTCAGTCCGAACGAGCAGATGCCTAAGAAACTCCTGTTGAAGCTGTATCCAAATAGCCTGCATAGCAAACACTGCAGCAGCAAGCAGCAAGCAGCAAATGCCTTGACTTGCTGGCTTCTTGTCACAATGGCTGGCTGGCTGGCTGGCTGGCTGGCTAAAATGACCTGAACTGAAAAGCCCAGCCACTGGCTGCTTGCTTGCTGCCTGAGTTTCATGGCAGCCCAGACGAGTCGGCTAGCAGAGAAAAAGTGGGCGGTTCCTATGCAAATAAGCAGACGAAGCCTGGTGCCGGAAAAAGAACTGGAAGCATGTGCCTTTTTGGCTGTTTGCTGGCCTTGCGGGCCCCCCGGCAGTGTGTGCGGCTGCTTTTCTTTACTCCATACAAAGTCTTTGGCTTTTGCATCCGTCGTCGTCGTCGCCGCCGCTGCTGCATAGACTCCCCGGGGCTGTGTCGGGAGGAGCGGAGGGACTGGAGGCAGGCCTGCTGGGGGAGGAGGCGAGCGGGCAGCCAGCGGCTCCCTCTGCCCTTCTCCCTAAAGCGTAGCGCCCCCGGCCGTCGGGCGGCGCTCAGGCGGGGGCCCATTTCTGGTTATCGCTTCTCGGCCTTTTGGCTAAGACCAAGTGTCTGAAACCAGAAGGCCAGCAGAGACTGTGGTCCCTTTGCCTTCCAGCATCGACCCCTTTTGGGGCCTTAAGCTGGCATGCTGCCATAAGGGGACTGCGCCATCTCTTGCTATCCTAGAAGGCGACAATGGCGAATGCGTACGCTGAGGTACGCCAGAGAAACACCGTCCGTATCCAGGTCGAGGCTGATCATCGTTTGAGAGTGACACTGAAGTTCGTGATGGAACAGATTTTGAAAAGTGCGTTGAAGGTCGGCTACAACCAGCTGTTTTGCGTCCAGGATTTCCCCAAACAGGGGTACTACGACATTACTTTCAACCATCCCGAGGACGCTATGAACACCTATGAGAGGAGTAAAGCTCTAAAAGAAGATGTGCGGTTCCTGGGCGTTAAGATCCAACCATCTTTCATGTTGGAAGAGAGACCTATTTCTGTGCACATGTTCAATCCCTTTTTTCCTACTGCGGACATTAGGATGTTTCTGTACAAATACTGCAGCACAGTACGGGGAGGATACGACCAAAAGAATGCCTATGGGGTGTTCAACGGCAAGCGGAAATTCTGGGTCTGCTTCAAGCCAGATGACGGCTATGTTGGAGGGGTAAAGCTGCCGCCCCCGAGTTTCTCCATAGGAAATGATCGGGGCTTCCTGTGGTACCCGGGGCAACCCCAGTTTTGCAGAAAATGTCACGTGTATGGACACACTAGTGAAAATTGCACGAACCAAGAGTTCTATTGCAAAAAGTGCAAGAGAGAGGGCCACTCAACAGAGAACTGTCAGATGGAGCGCACCTGCGATTTGTGTGGAGATACAGAACACATGGCAAGGCAGTGCCCGCGTCGAACCTATGCCAATGCAGCAAAACCAGAAGCAACAAGAGACATGGGTCCTGTAGTCGCATTAGAGGAAGTGTTCCCGACAGAGATCTCCCCGGCGGCATCTCCAGAGGCAGAGGAGAATGCAGGAGGCCTGGAGGAGATAGGAACCGATCTGGAAAGCGAGTCAGAGCTTGATCCTGGAAGACAGGCTGCAGAGAGGGAGGAAGCCCTCGTGAGGCAGGCGGCTGAAGGAGAGCAGAGCAAGGAAGAGGAGATGGATGTTCAGCCCTCCCAAAAGACGAACAGGAAAAGACCTGCTGAAAAGGGAGTAAAGGCAATAGCAGAAACCGAGACCAAGGCAAGATGCGAGGGAATAGAGGAGATAGTCAGTGAAAGTGACGTAGTCTCCTCTCAGCAGATTGAGGAATTCTCATCTGATTCAGAAAGGTCTGGGTATCCTTCCCCAGGTTCGGCAGGTACTGTAAATGAAATAGGAACAGATCAATCCTTCCTAGAGGATGGAGCGGTATCCAACCTAAGTGATACAACTATGATGGATAGATCACGTGAGTTGAAGTCATGACGGTGAAAATATATCCTTTGCATTATTATGATTAATATAGTTTCCTTGAATGTACGAAGCGTGGGGGGAATTGCTCGCAGGGCTATGATCCTGGACTTCTTGAGACATTCTAAAGGGGACATTTTTTGTTTACAGGAGTGTGCCATAAACTCCCCTCCTGGAGATAAGGAGTGGGGTTGGGGACCAGCAGTATGGTCTCCCGGGAGTTCCTGTAAGAACGATGGCGTGGGGATCTTATTTAAAAGCCCAAAAGCCAACATTAAGGATGTATTAGCTATAGAGCCGGGGAGGCTGCTATTGGTAGTGGTGGAGGTGGGGGGGTGTGTGTTCCGGATTTTCAATGTATACATGCCTCCACATAGGAGCAAGCGCGGGGAGCTAATAGAGAAATTGAAGCTTTTTCTACCGGGAACAATGCCTACTGTGGTTATTGGGGATTTCAATTGCACGGTGGTGGGGGGTGATAGGGAGGGGGTGGGTGAGAGTGTAGGGGTGGATAGCACGGGGGTTTTGTTAAAAAATGTTGTTATAGATTTTAAGTTGTGTGACCAGGGCAAAAAGTTTTTGCGTAACGAAGAGCGTTTTACTTGGTTTAGTGACAAAGGGACGGCCAGGTCGCGTATTGATTATTTTTTTACACAGGGGCTAAAGGTGAACACAATGACCCAGAAAAGGGTTGCGTTCACGGATCATGTATGGATGGAGGGAAATATATGCTTAGGAAAGAGAGAAGTGCATGGGAGGAATGTATGGAAGTTGAATGTGAGCTTGCTTGAGGATGAACGGGTGCGAAAGAGGTATGAATGGTTGTATACAAGGTTGAGAATGCAGAAGGATGAATATGAGGACCTGACTGAATGGTGGGAGATGGTGAAAATGGAGTCTAAAGTTTTTTTCATTAAGAGAGGATGTGAGAGGAAAAGGAAGGAGAGAGAGGAGTATGAAAGGTGGCATTTGCGACTCAATTTTTTGTATAGATTGAGGAATTTTGGGGAGGAGATAGATTTAGAGATAGAAGAGGCTAGGAAGAAGATAAAAGGGATGCTTGAAAAGAAGGGGAAAGAAATAATCTTTCAAGCTAGGATAGAAAGGGCAGAGCAGGGGGAAAGGTGCACGCGCTTCTTTTTTAAGAAGGCGTATGGAAGGCAGGAACAAATGAGGGGTGTAAGAGACGCGAATGGGACGGAGGTGAGCGAAAGAAGAAGAATGTTGGAAACGATTGAAGAGTTTTATAGGGATTTGTATGAAGTGAAAGGAAGGGATGAGAGTTTTGAGGTGGATGTCTTGAATGCATTAGAGAGGGCTTTGGAGAAGGAAGATCAGGAGGTATTAGAACAAGAAATTAAACTAGGCGAATTGGAAGAGGCCCTGAAAAATGGGAAGAAAAATAAGACCCCTGGAAGTGACGGCTTGCCTTATGAGTTTTACCAGACTTTCTGGGGGATCCTGAGTAAGGACTTTCTGGAGGTGTGTGTTGCTTGTCTTGGGAAAGCAGAACTTCCCAAATCAATGAGAGAGGGTATAGTGACGTTAATCTTTAAAAAGGGAGACAGATCGGCACTTTCAAACTGGCGGCCGATCACGTTACTTAACTCAGACTATAAACTTATAGCCAAAGTTTTAGCCAATAGAGTTAAAATTGTTTTAGATCAAATTATTGGGGAGGAGCAGGTGTGTGCAGTGCCGGGTAGACAGATTGGGGAGAATTTGGCCTTGCTAAGAGATGTGATTTATGATTGTGGGGAAAGGAAGCAAGCCTTAGTAGTAACAACTCTGGATTTTGAGAAAGCATACGACAGGGTTTCCCATGATTTCTTGTATCATGTGCTTGAGAGAATGGGGATCCCTGGACGGTTTTTGGGGTTTATAAAAGTATTATATAAGAACGCCTTTAGTCGGATTCAGGTTGATGGCTTCCTTACAAAACAAATAAGTGTTAGGTCTGGCGTGAGACAGGGGTGCCCTTTCTCCCCAGTCGTGTTTATCTGTGCTCTGGAACCGCTTGTACGTTTGTTGAATCGGGACAAAGTTATTAGAGGGATAGAGATTCCGGGTAGCAGAGGCCGGAGTTTGAAAATTCTAGCATACATGGATGATGTGACTTTGGTTTGTAAGTCGTCTGTCGCCCTAAAGAGAGCTCTTTTTCAGACAGAGATTTTCTGTCAAGCCTCAGCTTTTAAGATCAATAGAGCCAAGAGTAATGTTAAGGCATTTGGTGAGGTAGAAGGGTTGGGGGAACTGAAAATTCCCATAGTTGAGGGACCCCTGGAGGTTTTGGGCCTCGTTTTTGATAGTGAACTAAAAGGGACGCAGAACTGGATTAACCTAGAGGCAAAATTGAGCAAGAAAATAAGTTTATGGTCAATGAGAGCTTTGTCTCTGGAGGGGAGGAATCTGATAATTAAGTCAGTGTTACTCCCCAGTATTTTATATATCGGCCTGATTTTCCCTCCAACGAGTGTTTGGCTGCGAAAGGTGTGGAGGATGTTGTGCACCTTTTTTTGGGGTTCCAAGGAAGAAAAGTTGAGAAGATGTAGGGTAGTGAAATCAAGAGAAAATGGGGGGAAGGACCTTCCTGACCTGGAAGTGTTCTTGTACTTAAATTATATTAGTTTTTATATAGGTAGAGTAGATAAGATAGAGCTTCTGTGCGCAAATTTTTGTGGGTATATGATGAGGGGAATGTGCAGAAGACTCTGGGGAGTTAGATATGACCTCACGAAACCAGTTTGTTTCAAACCATCACGTTTCTATACCATTATAGAGACGTATATTGTAAAATTTGAATTGCAAATGCTAGGAATGGAGGTATGGAAGTCTAGGAAGAAAGTGACGAAAGTGTTGAAAGCGAGGGAGAGTATGGAGATGATCGGGGGACTGAATGGAGACCAAATGAGGAAGGGATGGAAGATGGTGAATGAGAAGTACCTATTTAATGAGCAAAAGGATGTGGCTTGGATGACAGCGTGGATGTGCCTCCCGGTGCGTGAGGTGCAAAAGAGGCGGGACCTGGCTGTAACAGACAGGTGCCCGAGAGAATGTTGTGAGAAAGTGGAGAGCGTGGTCCATCTCCTCTGGGACTGTTCTTTTGCGAGGGCAGTCTGGAGGAAGATTGGCCCACTATTCAAAGAAGTTACGCTCTTGAAAAGTTTGAGTTTGGAGAGAATGTTGTATGGATTAGGAGAGTATGAGAGTGGAAGGGAGAGAATTGCGTGGCAAATGATTAATTGTGTGAAAGAAGCTTTATGGCAAGTGAGGAATATTTTGGTGGGAAAGAAGGATGAGGTGAATGTGAGTGAATGTATTAAACTGATCAAAAGCAGGATGTATGTGTACTACAGGATGGACAAGAGAGCAAACAGAGTCCAGGCTGACCTCTGGAACTTTGAGGTTTGGAATACTTTGGTGAGATGATTTTTTGAGAAGAATAGATACAAAAGTTTTTGTTTCTATGGTTCATTGCTCAATAAATATAATTTAATGTAAATAAGTAAGTAGAATATGTGGGGATACCTATAGGGGGTGATGATATGTGTTTTTTGTAACAAGTATGGAATTTCGTGAAAGTTATGTTTGGGGTTTTTGTATGTAGGGGTGGTTTTTTGTTTTTCGAAAAGTCTTTCTTTTTTCTGTATATACTTGAATGTTGATTGACAATAAAGATTTAACTTTCAAAACAAAAAAAAAATCTGTTCTTATCAGTTTAATATCTGATACGTCCCCTATCTGGGGACCATATATTAAATGGATTTTTAGAACAGGGAGATGGAAGAAGAGCTTGCTCTGTCCACTCCACGCATTGACCTGGTATTGCAGTACCTCCAGGACCGGTGCACTTCCCTTTGGGGATATTTGGCTTGTATCAAAAAATAGAAACAAATCACTGTCTGACAGAAAAAAAACAAACATGCATTTTTGGCTCTTTCTTTTGCAAAGAAAGAAGAAGATGAAGAAATGACGACAAAATAAAGCCTCCTTCTTTTTGCTGTGTCTTGTTTGCTCTTTTGCGTGGCTTCTTACTTTCTTTTCTTTTCAGCTCCTCCTCGCATGGAGCAGGAGTGCCGCCTGCTGCCTAGCCTAATTCAGTCCGAACGAGCAGATGCCTAAGAAACTCCTGTTGAAGCTGTATCCAAATAGCCTGCATAGCAAACACTGCAGCAGCAAGCAGCAAGCAGCAAATGCCTTGACTTGCTGGCTTCTTGTCACAATGGCTGGCTGGCTGGCTGGCTGGCTGGCTAAAATGACCTGAACTGAAAAGCCCAGCCACTGGCTGCTTGCTTGCTGCCTGAGTTTCATGGCAGCCCAGACGAGTCGGCTAGCAGAGAAAAAGTGGGCGGTTCCTATGCAAATAAGCAGACGAAGCCTGGTGCCGGAAAAAGAACTGGAAGCATGTGCCTTTTTGGCTGTTTGCTGGCCTTGCGGGCCCCCCGGCAGTGTGTGCGGCTGCTTTTCTTTACTCCATACAAAGTCTTTGGCTTTTGCATCCGTCGTCGTCGTCGCCGCCGCTGCTGCATAGACTCCCCGGGGCTGTGTCGGGAGGAGCGGAGGGACTGGAGGCAGGCCTGCTGGGGGAGGAGGCGAGCGGGCAGCCAGCGGCTCCCTCTGCCCTTCTCCCTAAAGCGTAGCGCCCCCGGCCGTCGGGCGGCGCTCAGGCGGGGGCCCATTTCTGGTTATCGCTTCTCGGCCTTTTGGCTAAGACCAAGTGTCTGAAACCAGAAGGCCATCAGAGAGAGGGAAGGGCCGGCACCTTTGCCTTGTGACATCGCCCCAGGGCTTAAGTCACATGCTGCTTTCGGGGTGCCGCACCTAAGCTCTTCGGGAAGGCGAGGACGTCAACGATGGCTGCGGGAGCGAGCCTGAGGAACACGCTGCGGTTCCAGGTCGTGGAGACGGAGAGAGATCGAGTGGGTCTTACCTTTTTCGTGGAGAAGGTGCTGAGAGAGATCGTGGGGCTGGATGCGGCAAAGATCTTCTGCTTGCAGGATTTCCCGAGGCAAGGAATATTCGATCTGACCCTTTGCGAAGAAGGTGACTGCCTGAACGTCTTGCAGAGATGTAAGGAGGCTGCAGGAGAGCCCAATATGCGTGGGATCAGCATTGCACCAAGCTATATGATGGATGAGAGATCGGTGGTTGTTCACATGTACAACCCGTACATCTTGAAGGAAGATATCATTTTCTTTTTGAAAAGATACTGTACGGTGGTAAGAGGAGGCATTGAGATGAAGAACCCGTACAACATGTTCAATGCCAAAAGGCGGTTTTGGGTGCGCTTCAGGCCAGATGCATCATGTGTTGGAGGCGTAATGCACCCCCCGGCTAGTTTCAGCATCGGTGGAAACAGGGGTTTCCTCAATTACCCTGGACAGCCGACCTATTGTAGGAACTGCTTCAAATATGGCCACACAAGAGTCGACTGTG
Source organism: Ascaphus truei (assembly GCF_040206685.1). Taxonomy (NCBI): domain Eukaryota; kingdom Metazoa; phylum Chordata; class Amphibia; order Anura; family Ascaphidae; genus Ascaphus; species Ascaphus truei. The sequence continues at coordinate 26,838,359 of NC_134489.1, forward strand.
AAAAAATAGGGGCAGTGTGCCGTAATTGCGGAGAGGAGGGACATATGGCATCCCACTGCAGTGTCCCTAAGAAATGTGACTTATGTGGGGAAGGAGGCCATCTTTTCCGCCAGTGCCCGCAAAAGAGCTATGCACGGGCGGCAAGGGGGGGAACGGATATGAAGGACACTGTCCAAAAAGGGGGAATGGACAGTTCTTGGGGGGGACAGCCAACGGAGACCCAAAAGAGGGAGGAAGAGCTTTTTGTAGAAGCAATAACCCGAAGTTTTGAGGTGGGGGGGGGAGATGGATTGGGAGTTCTCACCCAGGGGTCAGTAACAGATCTTTTGGGGGCAGCACAGCCGAGTTGGGGGGATCAAATGGAGGTACAGGAGGTGCAGAGTGTGGGGGTTTTGACCCAGGAAGAGCAGGGGGAGGGAATGGAGGTAACTGTGGGGGGAAAAAAAGCTCAAAAACGTAAGCAAGAGGTAGATGTAACGGAGGGTAGACAAGTAGAGATAAAGGGGGAGGGCCCGAGGGAGAAAATAGAGAAAACACCCGAAGGGGAAGCTGCTGAAGAGAGAAGTCAGAAGGTTTTATTAGAGAAAATGGAAGAGTTTCAGAAAGCAGTTGGAGATGTGGATTTTTGGGTGTGGGTGTTTAGAAAACAACATGTTGGGAGCAAGGATGCGCAAATTACAGAGAGACTAGATAAATTGATGTGTCAAAGGAAAAATATGTCTAAAGAGGCGTATGAGCAAAGCAAAAAAGGAGAGGTACAGTGGCTGGAAATTAGAGATGGGAAAAGAGTATACAAGGGGAGAGAGGGGGAAGAGTGGATGGAATTTGAGCAAGATATGGGTATTTGTGAGGGGGAGGAAACTTGTGGCCTGGGGAGCTCTCCAGAGGTAACAACAGTCCTCAAGGGAAGAGAGGAGGAAAGGGAGCTTTTTGGAGAACTGGAGGATATTAGTGAGGAGGAGGAAGTAAAAGTGCTGGGAAGGCCCCGTAAGGTGACCCTTGTAAGCCTGACAGAGGTGACAGTGGTGGAGGAGACCCCGGAAAGTATTATGCAAGACGAAAGGGAGAAAGAGGAGAGTGAGTTTAAGGGATACCCGGGTGTTGTGGAAACACAAACTCAGGGAATAACACCTACAATGGCGGGGAGTAGTGGCAGTGATTGGGGAGAGATCTCCTCATCTGAAAGTGAAAGAAGTGGAGAGCAAAAGAAGGTTAAGGGACACCTAAATAAAGAGGGAAAAGCGGGGGAGACAACAAGTATGCCAAAACGGAAAGTGGGAGGGACAAGTAGGAGTGAGAGTGAAGGAGGAGCAGCTTCAGTGGCAGAAAGATCAGAGAGTGAAGGAAGTGGGGTGCAAGAAAAGGATAAGGGACGCCCAAGTAAAAAGGAAGAAAGGGACTCTGTGTTTAAAGAAAGCTGGGATATGGGGAGAAAAAGGGAATATTTAGACAAGAAATTAAAGGAGGTTGAGGAGAAAATAGGAGAGGCAAAGGTGTGGTATGGGATGATACATAAGGCAAACCCTCATGGGGGGATAGACCAAATAATAGGGGAACTAGAGAAGATACTTTCACGGAAGGAAAAGATGTCGCCAAAGGAGTTTGAGGTAGAAATTGAAAGATATAGGAAGATGTTAGAGAGACAAATAGCAAGCAACGAGAAAAGTAAAAGGCAGGCTGAACTAAGGAAGATGTAAGTGAAATTATGCAATATATGTCTGATTGGTGGAAAAGTTAAATTGAAAATGTTGATTTGTGTATGTACAAAATTTATTTGTCTTGTAAAAATGTGAATGTAAATAAACATTTAAAACAAAAAAAAAAAAAAATCTGTTCTTATCAGTTTAATATCTGATACGTCCCCTATCTGGGGACCATATATTAAATGGATTTTTAGAACAGGGAGATGGAAGAAGAGCTTGCTCTGTCCACTCCACGCATTGACCTGGTATTGCAGTACCTCCAGGACCGGTGCACTTCCCTTTGGGGATATTTGGCTTGTATCAAAAAATAGAAACAAATCACTGTCTGACAGAAAAAAAACAAACATGCATTTTTGGCTCTTTCTTTTGCAAAGAAAGAAGAAGATGAAGAAATGACGACAAAATAAAGCCTCCTTCTTTTTGCTGTGTCTTGTTTGCTCTTTTGCGTGGCTTCTTACTTTCTTTTCTTTTCAGCTCCTCCTCGCATGGAGCAGGAGTGCCGCCTGCTGCCTAGCCTAATTCAGTCCGAACGAGCAGATGCCTAAGAAACTCCTGTTGAAGCTGTATCCAAATAGCCTGCATAGCAAACACTGCAGCAGCAAGCAGCAAGCAGCAAATGCCTTGACTTGCTGGCTTCTTGTCACAATGGCTGGCTGGCTGGCTGGCTGGCTGGCTAAAATGACCTGAACTGAAAAGCCCAGCCACTGGCTGCTTGCTTGCTGCCTGAGTTTCATGGCAGCCCAGACGAGTCGGCTAGCAGAGAAAAAGTGGGCGGTTCCTATGCAAATAAGCAGACGAAGCCTGGTGCCGGAAAAAGAACTGGAAGCATGTGCCTTTTTGGCTGTTTGCTGGCCTTGCGGGCCCCCCGGCAGTGTGTGCGGCTGCTTTTCTTTACTCCATACAAAGTCTTTGGCTTTTGCATCCGTCGTCGTCGTCGCCGCCGCTGCTGCATAGACTCCCCGGGGCTGTGTCGGGAGGAGCGGAGGGACTGGAGGCAGGCCTGCTGGGGGAGGAGGCGAGCGGGCAGCCAGCGGCTCCCTCTGCCCTTCTCCCTAAAGCGTAGCGCCCCCGGCCGTCGGGCGGCGCTCAGGCGGGGGCCCATTTCTGGTTATCGCTTCTCGGCCTTTTGGCTCAGATCAAGTGTCTGGGTCAGGAGGTTGCTGAGACTGTGCCCCCTTGGCCTTGAGTCATCGTTCTGAAAGGAACTTAAGACTCATGCTGCTTTTGGGGGGGTGCGCCATCTCAGGCAGCGGGAGGCGATCAGGAGCGGACAAGCAAGAGAGAAGGACGGAGAGAGAGTGAAGGGCCGGCGCCTTTGCCTGGAGGGATCGCCATAATAGGCTTAACCCTCCTGCTGCTATCAGGGCGCCGCACCGAAGCTCAGGATGATCAGAAGCGGACAAGAGAGAGAGAGATGGTGAAGGGCCGGCGCCTTGGCCTTGGGGGATCGTCCTAACAGACTTAACCCCCTTGCTGCTATAAGGGTGCCGCACCGGAGCCAAGACGCGTTTGGTGGACAAGGACGAGAGCAAAGGCGTGGACTGAAGTTGGTGATGGAGGGGACAACAAAGAATACCCTCAGGTTTCTGGTAGAGACGGCCTGGAAAGATCGAGTGGGACGTCGCTTTATCGTGGAGGAGGTGATGAGAGACTTACTCAAGGTGGAATTTGAAGAAATCTTTTGTCTTCTGGAGCACCAGAGGCAGGGGAGCTTTGATTTGGCTTTCTTTCAGGAGGCGGACTGTTGGAAGGCGTATAAAAGATGGAAGGAAAATGCTGGAGATCCTAGGATGATGGGAATCAGCGTATCGCCCCAGTTTTTGATGAGAGAAAGACCGGTGATTGTACAGATGAAAAATGCCTTTGTACGGAAGGAGACGATTGCGCGCTTTTTGAAGCACTTTTGTACAGTTGTTAAAGGAGGTGCAGAACAAAGAAATGAATATGGAATGTTCAATGGCGAAAGAAAGTTTTGGGTTTGCCTTGGGATAGAGTCTGAGGGAGTGGGAGGGGTGACTTACCCTCCTGCCAGGTTTTGTTTTGAAGGGAATGGAGGCTCTCTGTGGTTTCCAGGACAGATCTCTGGACTGGGTGACCACTCATATGACAGAGGAATGCAGGTTGTTGCAAAGAGTGATAATTCGAAGAAGAATAACTTTGACAACGGAGATAGACATATCATGGCCTTGGGTACTGAGAGGCTTTTTGGACAAATGGACAGTCTAAAGGAGAAGGTGAATCATGAAGGAAAACAAGGAGAAATGATTATGAACTTTGATGAAGAAAATTTGGGGGGAGGTGTGTTGGGAAGTACTGGGCGGACAGAAATGACAAAAGAGGAGTTTAAATCAGGGGAAGAAGTGGAAAAGGCTTTGGAGGTTGAGAGTGAAATATTGTGTGAGTCTGAAGAGAATGAAGTATACCAGCTTACAACAGAGGAGAGTGAATTTTGTGACATAATGTGTGATTATAAAGAGAATGAAGAATGTCAGCCTAGAGTAGAGGAGGAGGTTGAGAGGGAAAGTAAGAAAGGGGTTTTTGTGGAAAGGGAAAGGTTAGTGGGGGAAGACTGTGAGGATGATTGGATTACTAAGTATGCAGCAAAGATAGAAGCAGCATCGTTGAAAGCAAAAGAAGAGGAGAGGAGGAGAGAAGAGTTTTTTTCAGGGGAAGAGGTGGAAAAAGTTTTGAAAATAGGGGGTATGGAGTACATTGAAAATGATGCGTTTTTTGACAAGGTGGAGGCAGTTTTTTTTAAAGAAAAAGAGGAGAGGAGGTTTGAGTACAAAAAGGAGGAGAGGAGGATTCAAGACAAGGTGGAGAGCAAGAGGAAAGGGGACATTAGGAGAAGGGGTAGCAAACAAGAGAGCAGTAGTGAGGACAGTAAAGAGGAGGAGGGAAAGGACACTGTGGAAGGGGGAGGTCGTGTTAGTGGAATGGGTTATGATGAGGCCAGTCTTAGCGAAAAAGAAGAAGATAGGCGGATTTTTGTAATAAAACCAAGGAGGAAAAAAAAAAGGGAAATTTAAAGAGAGAAGGGGAAAGTGTAAAATAATGTGATTGTAATGCAATATAATTGAACTGTTTTGAAAGTATGGAAAAAGCCTTCTGGCAGAAAAGATTTTGAGTATGGGCTAGAAAGAAAAGTATACTTGTTCTAAATGTAGGGTAAATAGGAAAAATTAAAAATTTAGAGTTTTTTGGAAAGGATAGAAATATAAATGGGTTTGGTTTTGAAATGTAAATGAAAATAGGTGTTTTCGGAGAGAATAGAATGATATAAAGATAAAAATCCTAGTATGAAAGGTGAATTAATGTGTAAAACATGTTTGGGTTTTTGAAATAGAAGAATGCTAGCAAAGTGTTGCAATAGAGTTTGTTGTAAGTTTTTATGGCTGATTTTCTTCTAAAGTTTGGAAAATGATGTAATGTTGTTTGTTCTAAAGTGGGAATTTAGTAGAGATAAGACAGGAAAAAATAAGTGTTTTTGAAATGTATGTGATGTATTTTTAGTTATTTTCGGTAAAATATGTGGAGGAATTTGAAAAGTAGTTTATGTTTCTTGACTGTATTATAGTGTTAACCATTGTGTGTTATCTGAGAATTTCTGTAAACAATTTTACTTTTGTCGGCAATAAAAATTACTATGGAAAACAAAAAATCTGTTCTTATCAGTTTAATATCTGATACGTCCCCTATCTGGGGACCATATATTAAATGGATTTTTAGAACAGGGAGATGGAAGAAGAGCTTGCTCTGTCCACTCCACGCATTGACCTGGTATTGCAGTACCTCCAGGACCGGTGCACTTCCCTTTGGGGATATTTGGCTTGTATCAAAAAATAGAAACAAATCACTGTCTGACAGAAAAAAAACAAACATGCATTTTTGGCTCTTTCTTTTGCAAAGAAAGAAGAAGATGAAGAAATGACGACAAAATAAAGCCTCCTTCTTTTTGCTGTGTCTTGTTTGCTCTTTTGCGTGGCTTCTTACTTTCTTTTCTTTTCAGCTCCTCCTCGCATGGAGCAGGAGTGCCGCCTGCTGCCTAGCCTAATTCAGTCCGAACGAGCAGATGCCTAAGAAACTCCTGTTGAAGCTGTATCCAAATAGCCTGCATAGCAAACACTGCAGCAGCAAGCAGCAAGCAGCAAATGCCTTGACTTGCTGGCTTCTTGTCACAATGGCTGGCTGGCTGGCTGGCTGGCTGGCTAAAATGACCTGAACTGAAAAGCCCAGCCACTGGCTGCTTGCTTGCTGCCTGAGTTTCATGGCAGCCCAGACGAGTCGGCTAGCAGAGAAAAAGTGGGCGGTTCCTATGCAAATAAGCAGACGAAGCCTGGTGCCGGAAAAAGAACTGGAAGCATGTGCCTTTTTGGCTGTTTGCTGGCCTTGCGGGCCCCCCGGCAGTGTGTGCGGCTGCTTTTCTTTACTCCATACAAAGTCTTTGGCTTTTGCATCCGTCGTCGTCGTCGCCGCCGCTGCTGCATAGACTCCCCGGGGCTGTGTCGGGAGGAGCGGAGGGACTGGAGGCAGGCCTGCTGGGGGAGGAGGCGAGCGGGCAGCCAGCGGCTCCCTCTGCCCTTCTCCCTAAAGCGTAGCGCCCCCGGCCGTCGGGCGGCGCTCAGGCGGGGGCCCATTTCTGGTTATCGCTTCTCGGCCTTTTGGCTCAGATCATTGTGTCTGAGTCAGGGGCTTAGCTGGGACTGTGCCCCCTTGGCCCTGTGGCATCGGCTCCTTCGGGAGTCTTAAGCCACTTGCTGCTTTTGGGGGGGCACGCTATCCTGAGCATTCTCGGAGGGCGATCGAAGGTGAGATGGCGACATGGACGCATCTGAAGAACACGATCCGGTTCGTGGTAGAGGAGGCGGAGAGAGGACGGGTCGAGCTGCGGTTTATTGTGGAAGATGTTATCCAGAAGATTGGGATGGATGCAGAGAGCATATATTGCCTGCAGGATTTTCCCCGGCAAGGAATTTTCGACGTGACCTTCCATCAGGAAGGAATTGCACTTTGTTGCTTTGAGAAGGTGAAGGAGATGTTGGATGACCAGAGCATGCGAGGCATAAAGATGATTCCGTGTTTCAGAATGGATGAGAGGCCAATTACCATTCACATGTACAATCCGTATGTGTGTAAAGAGGACCTGGTGATGTTTCTAAGAAGATATTGTTCATCTGTAAGAGGTGGTGAGGAATTGCACAATACTTATGGGATATATAATGGGAAAAGAAGGTTTTGGGCCCGGTTTAAACCTGACCCATCAGGTGCAGGTGGAGTACTTAACCCCCCGTCGAGTTTTAGTATTGGAGGAAACCGGGGATTTCTGTTTTTCCCAGGGCAACCCCTGTACTGCAGGAACTGTTTGGAATATGGACACGTACGCGAGAACTGTAAAAAAACAGGACAGTGTTGCCGCAATTGCGGAAAGGAAGGACATTTTTCAGCCAACTGTGATGTACCAAAAAGATGTGACTTATGTGGGGAGCGAGGTCATATTGCAAGACAATGCATGAAGAAAAGAACTTATGCACAGAAGGCAAAAGGAAGTGAGGAGGAAAGTGCTACAGACTTGGAAGGACTTATCCTAAGGGATGAACAGATAGGGGAGGGGGAGATGGATATGCAGGAAGGGGGAAGGGCAGAAGGAGTGGGAACCCCTAAACCTGGACAAGATGGTAAAGGGGAAGCTTGGAGTATTCAGAGTAGGAAGTGGGCGGAAAGGGTGGAGGTACAAGAGGAGAAGGAGGCACTTAATGAAAAAGTGAAGATGTTTCAGGAGAAGGTGGGGGATGTAAAGTTGTGGATGAAAGTGATACATAAAAAGGATATGAGTGATAAGGAGGTAATAGAAGAATTAGATGACCTTATGAAACGTAGAGCGGTTATGACTGCAGAAGAGTATATAAAGTTGAGAGAAGATCAGGTAAAGGCGTTGAAAGAGAAGGAATTTAGACTGGAGGGAGAAGCAATGCTGGCGGAGGAAGCTAGGAAGAAGGAAGAGGCTGAGGAAGTGGAAGATGTAGAGGTCTTAGAACAAACAGGAGAGACTTCAGAAAGTAGTGATAGTATTCCTGGGGTAGAGGAGGAAATTAGTGAAATGGAATGTTCTGCTGTGGAAAGAAGAGCACAGAAGAGAAAAGAGAAAAATGAGAGAGAGAGGGAGAGAGAAGTACAAGGAAACGAAGGCAGTAGTAAGATACAGAGGAAAGTGAGCGGGGCGAGTAGTAGTGAGGACGCAGAGAGAGGAAAGAAAAAGCAGGATAGAAAGATGGAGATAGAAGGAAAAGATAGAGAGGGGGAAACAAAAATAATAATTTTGAGAGGTTTGAGTGAAAGTGAGAGTGAAATTTCAGGGGGGACACCCCCCCCTCAAAAAAGAGAGGAAACAACAGATAGTAGCAGTGAAAAAAAAATGATAGAGGAGAGGAAGAGAGAAGGAGGAGTAGAGACACCAGAACAATTGGCGGAGAGGCTAGAAGAGGGGTTAGAGGAGATTAACCAGAGAACTGGAGATGGAGCTTTTTGGAGAATATGGTTTAGGGCAGAAAGAATTAAAAAAACATCGGAAGAGGAGATATTAAGTTCAGTAGAAAACCTTATAGAATGGACAAAGAGGGACATGATAAGGTATAAAGAGGAGGCAAAGAGATATAGGGAGGAGTCAAAAGGAATAGAAGAATGGGTTATAAGAAAAGAAAAAGAGGCGAGACAAGGAGGAAGAGGAGGGAGTAGAAGAGGTAGATAGGAGGAGTGGAGTGGGGAAGGAACAAGGGTAGAAGGTGATATGTTTGAATGGTTTGAAGGAAGAAAAATTGATATTGTGGAAAAATGTCTTTTATTTTATTGTAAAACTGTTAAATGGTAAATAAAACTATTTAAAACAAAAAAAAAAATCTGTTCTTATCAGTTTAATATCTGATACGTCCCCTATCTGGGGACCATATATTAAATGGATTTTTAGAACAGGGAGATGGAAGAAGAGCTTGCTCTGTCCACTCCACGCATTGACCTGGTATTGCAGTACCTCCAGGACCGGTGCACTTCCCTTTGGGGATATTTGGCTTGTATCAAAAAATAGAAACAAATCACTGTCTGACAGAAAAAAAACAAACATGCATTTTTGGCTCTTTCTTTTGCAAAGAAAGAAGAAGATGAAGAAATGACGACAAAATAAAGCCTCCTTCTTTTTGCTGTGTCTTGTTTGCTCTTTTGCGTGGCTTCTTACTTTCTTTTCTTTTCAGCTCCTCCTCGCATGGAGCAGGAGTGCCGCCTGCTGCCTAGCCTAATTCAGTCCGAACGAGCAGATGCCTAAGAAACTCCTGTTGAAGCTGTATCCAAATAGCCTGCATAGCAAACACTGCAGCAGCAAGCAGCAAGCAGCAAATGCCTTGACTTGCTGGCTTCTTGTCACAATGGCTGGCTGGCTGGCTGGCTGGCTGGCTAAAATGACCTGAACTGAAAAGCCCAGCCACTGGCTGCTTGCTTGCTGCCTGAGTTTCATGGCAGCCCAGACGAGTCGGCTAGCAGAGAAAAAGTGGGCGGTTCCTATGCAAATAAGCAGACGAAGCCTGGTGCCGGAAAAAGAACTGGAAGCATGTGCCTTTTTGGCTGTTTGCTGGCCTTGCGGGCCCCCCGGCAGTGTGTGCGGCTGCTTTTCTTTACTCCATACAAAGTCTTTGGCTTTTGCATCCGTCGTCGTCGTCGCCGCCGCTGCTGCATAGACTCCCCGGGGCTGTGTCGGGAGGAGCGGAGGGACTGGAGGCAGGCCTGCTGGGGGAGGAGGCGAGCGGGCAGCCAGCGGCTCCCTCTGCCCTTCTCCCTAAAGCGTAGCGCCCCCGGCCGTCGGGCGGCGCTCAGGCGGGGGCCCATTTCTGGTTATCGCTTCTCGGCCTTTTGGCTAAGATCAAGTGTAGGGTCTGTCCTGTGAAGGATGGCCCTATTTGCATCACTTGGTCTGGTCATGGGCTGAGAGGGCGGATGCAAAGTAGCCCGGGCTTTTTAATCTTGCACCCCAGGCCTGGATAACCTGGGGAGTATCACTTGCTGCACTGTGGTTGGTCGTTTTGGCACGTCCGGCCTCCACTTACGAGCACTTGATCTGCACTGATTTTTTTGCACCGTCCCCTATTTTTCCCGCACTTTGGCCCCCCTTATTGCCTTCCGCTGAGGGGACAAGCCAATTATTTTTTCACCCGCCTGGCCTTGCACGGGGCCGGGCGTGCACTTGTGCACACCCTTTTTGTGTTTGTACGTCTGAGCACCTCCTGCACTGCATCACACAGAGCACTGGAGCACTCGCACCATGGATTTTTGATGTTTCGGTTTGTGTTGGGTTATCGTCACCCCTCTCTCCGGAGAGCAAAGACTGAGTGCTGGCTAGTAGTCGCCATCCCTTCGGGGGAAGATTGCGGTGGGTTAGTAGGCGTCAGCCGAACACCCTAAAGACTTGGACTCTCCTGTGGCGTCAGCTGCATTAGGAGGGAACAGGATGGACGTCGGATTCTTCGGATGACGACGTCAATGTAACAGCAGGACTCCAAGGCTTCGGCTGGAGAGGACTGCTTATGGCACGGACTGGCCTACTCTCCGGAGCGGACTTCGTCACAAGTTTTAGAGCACCTGATCTCACAGCGTGGATCACGAGCACGGTTTTTGAGGTGGAATCACTTTTTCACCACCCGGGCTACAAAAAAAAAAAAAAAAAAATCTGTTCTTATCAGTTTAATATCTGATACGTCCCCTATCTGGGGACCATATATTAAATGGATTTTTAGAACAGGGAGATGGAAGAAGAGCTTGCTCTGTCCACTCCACGCATTGACCTGGTATTGCAGTACCTCCAGGACCGGTGCACTTCCCTTTGGGGATATTTGGCTTGTATCAAAAAATAGAAACAAATCACTGTCTGACAGAAAAAAAACAAACATGCATTTTTGGCTCTTTCTTTTGCAAAGAAAGAAGAAGATGAAGAAATGACGACAAAATAAAGCCTCCTTCTTTTTGCTGTGTCTTGTTTGCTCTTTTGCGTGGCTTCTTACTTTCTTTTCTTTTCAGCTCCTCCTCGCATGGAGCAGGAGTGCCGCCTGCTGCCTAGCCTAATTCAGTCCGAACGAGCAGATGCCTAAGAAACTCCTGTTGAAGCTGTATCCAAATAGCCTGCATAGCAAACACTGCAGCAGCAAGCAGCAAGCAGCAAATGCCTTGACTTGCTGGCTTCTTGTCACAATGGCTGGCTGGCTGGCTGGCTGGCTGGCTGGCTAAAATGACCTGAACTGAAAAGCCCAGCCACTGGCTGCTTGCTTGCTGCCTGAGTTTCATGGCAGCCCAGACGAGTCGGCTAGCAGAGAAAAAGTGGGCGGTTCCTATGCAAATAAGCAGACGAAGCCTGGTGCCGGAAAAAGAACTGGAAGCATGTGCCTTTTTGGCTGTTTGCTGGCCTTGCGGGCCCCCCGGCAGTGTGTGCGGCTGCTTTTCTTTACTCCATACAAAGTCTTTGGCTTTTGCATCCGTCGTCGTCGTCGCCGCCGCTGCTGCATAGACTCCCCGGGGCTGTGTCGGGAGGAGCGGAGGGACTGGAGGCAGGCCTGCTGGGGGAGGAGGCGAGCGGGCAGCCAGCGGCTCCCTCTGCCCTTCTCCCTAAAGCGTAGCGCCCCCGGCCGTCGGGCGGCGCTCAGGCGGGGGCCCATTTCTGGTTATCGCTTCTCGGCCTTTTGGCTAAGATCAAGTGTAGTATCTGTTCTTATCAGTTTAATATCTGATACGTCCCCTATCTGGGGACCATATATTAAATGGATTTTTAGAACAGGGAGATGGAAGAAGAGCTTGCTCTGTCCACTCCACGCATTGACCTGGTATTGCAGTACCTCCAGGACCGGTGCACTTCCCTTTGGGGATATTTGGCTTGTATCAAAAAATAGAAACAAATCACTGTCTGACAGAAAAAAAACAAACATGCATTTTTGGCTCTTTCTTTTGCAAAGAAAGAAGAAGATGAAGAAATGACGACAAAATAAAGCCTCCTTCTTTTTGCTGTGTCTTGTTTGCTCTTTTGCGTGGCTTCTTACTTTCTTTTCTTTTCAGCTCCTCCTCGCATGGAGCAGGAGTGCCGCCTGCTGCCTAGCCTAATTCAGTCCGAACGAGCAGATGCCTAAGAAACTCCTGTTGAAGCTGTATCCAAATAGCCTGCATAGCAAACACTGCAGCAGCAAGCAGCAAGCAGCAAATGCCTTGACTTGCTGGCTTCTTGTCACAATGGCTGGCTGGCTGGCTGGCTGGCTGGCTAAAATGACCTGAACTGAAAAGCCCAGCCACTGGCTGCTTGCTTGCTGCCTGAGTTTCATGGCAGCCCAGACGAGTCGGCTAGCAGAGAAAAAGTGGGCGGTTCCTATGCAAATAAGCAGACGAAGCCTGGTGCCGGAAAAAGAACTGGAAGCATGTGCCTTTTTGGCTGTTTGCTGGCCTTGCGGGCCCCCCGGCAGTGTGTGCGGCTGCTTTTCTTTACTCCATACAAAGTCTTTGGCTTTTGCATCCGTCGTCGTCGTCGCCGCCGCTGCTGCATAGACTCCCCGGGGCTGTGTCGGGAGGAGCGGAGGGACTGGAGGCAGGCCTGCTGGGGGAGGAGGCGAGCGGGCAGCCAGCGGCTCCCTCTGCCCTTCTCCCTAAAGCGTAGCGCCCCCGGCCGTCGGGCGGCGCTCAGGCGGGGGCCCATTTCTGGTTATCGCTTCTCGGCCTTTTGGCTCAGATCATTGTGTCTGGGTCAGGGGCTTAGCTGGGACTGTGTCACCTTGGCCTTGCGGCATCGGCTCGAAAGAGTCTTAAGCCGCATGCTGCTTTTGGGGTGACACGCCATCCCGAGCTGATTCGGAGGGCGATCCAAAAGACAAGATGGCGTCTTGGGCGCATTTGAGGAACACAATCCGTGTTGCCGTCGACGAGGAAGAGAGAGGACGGATTTCGTTGCAGTTTATCGTGGTGGAGATGCTTCGGAAGATTGGCGTGGAAGCAGAGGAGATTTATTGCCTGCAAGATTTCCAGCGTCAAGGCACTTTCGATGTGACCTTTTATCAGGAAGGAAAATGCCTGGACTGCTTTGAGAAGATGAAGGAGCTGATGGGAGATCCCAGCATGCGGGGGATAAAGATATATCCTAGCTTTCGGATGGACGAACGGCCGGTAACGGTCCACATGTACAATCCGTATGTGCCGAAAGAGGAAATCCAGATGTTTTTAAAGCGGTATTGTACATCGGTGAGAGGCGGAGAAGTACTGCAGAATTCGTTTCGGATCTTTAACGGGAAAAGAAGGTTCTGGGTCCGCTTTATGCCAGACCCGACTGGAACAGGAGGAGTCAGGAACCCCCCTTCAAGCTTCAGCATAGGGGGAAATCGAGGTTTCCTGTTTTTTCCAGGACAACCTTTGTATTGTCGGAATTGCCTACAGTACGGGCATACCAGAGAGAACTGCCAAAAAACAGGTCAAGTGTGTCGTAATTGTGGAAAAGAAGGGCACACAGCAAATAAATGTGATGTGCCCAGGAGATGTGATCTGTGTGGGGAGGGTGGACATTTGGCAAGACAATGCACCAGGAAAAAAAGCTATGCTCAGGCTATGAGTCCTGATCGGGGGAGAGACGAATGTGAGAGCTCCCTGATGATAGATGAGAACAAGGAGACCTCGGAGGTGGAGGAAACCCCTGAGATAGAGACTGATCCTAGACTGACGGAGATATACCTGGAGCACTTAGAAAAGAGTGACGCCCAGGAAAAGAAAGAGGAAGATTTTTTTCTGGACTCTGTTGCCCAAAGTTTTGGTGGGGAAAAGAAGGAAGGAGGAGACTCTGATCAGGCAGTGGATAAGGGTGGGAAAGCAGGGTCTGTGAGTACGCCTGCCCCAAACTGGGGGGAAAGTATGGAATTTCATGATGCACAGGGGAGGGAGGGGAAGTCTTGTGAAGAACAGGAGGAGGAAATGGAGGTTACAGTTGGGGAAAAGAAGCCCCAAAAACGTAAAAGTCAACAGGAAGTAGACAGTATAGAAGTGAAGGATGTCCAGGGGGAAGAGAACAGAGAGGGGCCTAGGGAAAAAGTAGAGAAGGGAGGGAAGATAGGGAAGGAACAGATGAGAGAAGTACCAAGGCAGTGTACATTAAGGGAAAAAATGGGGGAATTTCACAGTGCAGTTGGAGAGGTAGATTTCTGGGTAGGAATTTTTAGGAAGCAACATAAGGGGAGTACAGATCAGCAAATAATAAAGCGATTAGAAGAAGTAATGCATCAAAGGAAAAACATCACAAAAGAGAAATATGAGGAAATGAAAAAAGAACAGATACAGTTGGTGGAGATGAAAGAGGGTAGAGCAGTCCCTAAGGAAAAAAAGGAGGAAAAAATAGTCTTTGAGCTAGAAGACGTTAGTGAGGAGGAAGTAAAAAATCCAGTGAGCTCTACAGAGGTGACAGTGATAGAAGAAACCCCGGAAAGTATCATGCCAGACAAAAGGGAGAAAGAGCATAGTGATTTTGAGGGATACCCTAGTATTTCGGAGAACCAAACACAGAGAACAGCACCATCAAGTAATAGGAGTAGTGGGAGTGATTGGGGACCGATCTCTTCGTCAGAAAGTGAAGGGGGAGGGGAGTTTAGACGAGAGGGAGAAGCAAGTTTGAAGGAGGAAGCTAGAGGAGGAACAGCAGAACAAAAGTGGGAAAAGGTAACACCGAGGAAATTGAAAGTGGTAGAAAGTGGGAGTGATAGTTCATCTTCAAGGAAAAGTTGGGAAAAGGACCAAAAGCAAATAGGGAAGGGAATCAAAGTTCAAAGACAAGGAAGTGGGGTAAGCGGAAGTGAGAGTAAGGGAGAGGAGAAAAAACTGACCCAGAAGTACCCACCGGGAGAGTCACCAGGGGAAAAAGCCTTAGACGCTAAATTGAGGATAGTTGAGGAGAAAGTGGGAAACAGAACATTTTGGTTTCATGTGGTAAAAGAGGAACATAGGGGACTAAATACAGATCAGCACATAGAGTACCTAGAAGAAGTAATTGTTAAAAGGGCACAGTCTTCTATTAAGGAGTTTGAAGTGTATTTTGAAGGTCTTAAAAGAAAATACCCTAATACTTATGCATCATCAGTGTATAAGTATGGGGGGTATAAATAGAGGAGAGGTTTTTTTCAGGGTTTTTTTGAAGAATACTGGATGTATTGCTTGTACATACAAGAGCTGTTTATCTTATGTTTGATGTTTGGAATTTTTTTTCTGAAAAGTAAGACTCTGTATGTTTTTGATTTATGAACCAATAAACACTTATGGAAAACAAAAAATCTGTTCTTATCAGTTTAATATCTGATACGTCCCCTATCTGGGGACCATATATTAAATGGATTTTTAGAACAGGGAGATGGAAGAAGAGCTTGCTCTGTCCACTCCACGCATTGACCTGGTATTGCAGTACCTCCAGGACCGGTGCACTTCCCTTTGGGGATATTTGGCTTGTATCAAAAAATAGAAACAAATCACTGTCTGACAGAAAAAAAACAAACATGCATTTTTGGCTCTTTCTTTTGCAAAGAAAGAAGAAGATGAAGAAATGACGACAAAATAAAGCCTCCTTCTTTTTGCTGTGTCTTGTTTGCTCTTTTGCGTGGCTTCTTACTTTCTTTTCTTTTCAGCTCCTCCTCGCATGGAGCAGGAGTGCCGCCTGCTGCCTAGCCTAATTCAGTCCGAACGAGCAGATGCCTAAGAAACTCCTGTTGAAGCTGTATCCAAATAGCCTGCATAGCAAACACTGCAGCAGCAAGCAGCAAGCAGCAAATGCCTTGACTTGCTGGCTTCTTGTCACAATGGCTGGCTGGCTGGCTGGCTGGCTGGCTAAAATGACCTGAACTGAAAAGCCCAGCCACTGGCTGCTTGCTTGCTGCCTGAGTTTCATGGCAGCCCAGACGAGTCGGCTAGCAGAGAAAAAGTGGGCGGTTCCTATGCAAATAAGCAGACGAAGCCTGGTGCCGGAAAAAGAACTGGAAGCATGTGCCTTTTTGGCTGTTTGCTGGCCTTGCGGGCCCCCCGGCAGTGTGTGCGGCTGCTTTTCTTTACTCCATACAAAGTCTTTGGCTTTTGCATCCGTCGTCGTCGTCGCCGCCGCTGCTGCATAGACTCCCCGGGGCTGTGTCGGGAGGAGCGGAGGGACTGGAGGCAGGCCTGCTGGGGGAGGAGGCGAGCGGGCAGCCAGCGGCTCCCTCTGCCCTTCTCCCTAAAGCGTAGCGCCCCCGGCCGTCGGGCGGCGCTCAGGCGGGGGCCCATTTCTGGTTATCGCTTCTCGGCCTTTTGGCTCAGATCAAGTGTCTGGGCTGAGAGGTTGCGCTGAGTCTGTGACTCCTTGGCCTTGGGTCATCGCTTCCTGGGGAGCTTAAGACCCATGCTGCTATGAGGGAGTCACGCTAACTCGAGCACGGGAGGCGATCAGGAGAGAGAGAAGGAGAGGGGCCGGCGCCTTGGCCTTGAGGGATCGTTCCCCAGGAACTAAACCCTCATGCTGCTTTAGGGGCGTCGCACCTGATCCTGGACGGCCGGATTGGACAGAGGCGGACAAGCAAGCAAGAGAGTGATGGGCCGGTGCCTTTGCCTGGTGGGATCGCCGTGACTGGCTAAACCCACCTGCTGCTATTAGGGCGCCGCACCAGATCTTGAGTTGGTGTTGGAGAGACGAGGACGAGGATAAAGATGGCGGACTACGCAAACGAGAGGAACTGCATTCGGTTTCAGCTGGATGAGTGCAGACGAAGCAGTGGTGGTGTGGAATACATCGTGGAGGAAATCCTATTTGAGGGGTTGGAAGTGGATCCTGAACGAATCTTTTGCCTGCAGGAGTTTTTGAAGATGGGAATCTTTGACTTGACGCTGAAAGACGAGCGAGAATGCCAAGTGGTATACGACCGATGTGTTGTGGCAGCAGGTTCCCCAAGGATGAGAGGAATCAAAGTGATACCGAGATTTCTACAGCAGGAGAAGGCGGTGATTGTACAGATGTTCAATGTTTATGTCATGAAAGAGGACATTGAGAACTTTTTGGCCCGCTTTTGTGAAACAGTTAGAGGCGGAGCAGAAATCAAGAACAAGTATGGACTGTTTAACGGGAGAAGGAAGTTCTGGGTCCGCTTCAGATTGGACCCAGACGGTGACAGAGGAATGCTACACCCTCCTGCAAGTTTCTGCATTGGCAGGAATAGGGGGGTTTTGAACTTTTCAGGACAGTTTTTTGATGTTCGTTGTTGGAACTGTGGGAAAAAAGGACATATGGCAGCCAAGTGCTGTGAGAGTAAAAGATGTGTCTTTTGTGCAGAGCCGGGACATTTGGCACGCAAGTGCCCCAAGAAAGGGAATACAAAGACACAAAAATCGTGTGGAAACTTTGATGGTGCGAGAAGGGAATACGATGTTGGTGTACAGAGAAGGGTTGATATGGGAAAAGATGGGGAGAATATAGGGTATGTTAATGAGGATGGAAGGGGAAAAGAGGGGGAAAGTGAGGGGGACAGTATGGCAAGTGAGACGGAGTTAGAAAAGCCATGTGCAATACCTGATTCTATAGAGATTGTTTTAGGGGTCAAGCACTGTGAGGTATATTTTGAAGATGTCAGTGTGCAGGAGGTGGAAAGTGAGACTGAGGATGGTGTACAAGATAGTGGAGAGGAGGAGAGAGAGGACAGTGGACAGGAATATAGGGAGGAAGAGAGGGAAGGAGAGAGGAGTCAGCAAAGAATAGAGAAGGATTCTTTAGGTGTGGGTGTAGATAAAGATGAAGGAAAAGGGGACAGTGTGGGGGAGGAAGAAATCAGTGTTCAGGAGGAGGAAAGGGAGTTTGAGAACTGTGGGCAGGATAGTGGGAAGGAGAGGGAGCTGGTTCCAGAGGAAGAGGGTGTTTTGGTGGAGGAGGAGGAGGAGGAGGAAGAGAGGGTGTCTGTGGAGGAGGAAGAGAGTGAAGAAGTGAGTATGTCTGAGGAGGAGGAGGCAAGGGAAAAGGAAGAGAAAAGGGAAAAGGTGGAGAGAATAGAAAAAGTATTCCAGTGGGGAGCAGAGAATGCAGAATCGTGGAGTTATTTTTGTAATGACGAGCAATTAAAGAAAGGCATATTTCGTTTAAGGAGAAAATTAATTGATGCTTATGTAAAGGAATAAATATATGAGGTGAATAGGTATAGACCAGGAGTGGTTTGGAGTGATTAAAAAAATATTTTGACAATCTTTTTGTGTAAAGTAAGTAAAGAGTGTACTGAAAAGTAACAGAAGAAAATATTGAATGGAATTTATGTCTTTGTTTGTATGAAATGTAAAAGTGTCAAGTATTTATTGCTTGCAGGAAATGTATTTAAGAGAAAGGGATATATGTGAAATTATGGAAAAAAAGAAAAATAAAAATAAAATAAAAACAAAAAAAAAAAAAAAATCTGTTCTTAAAAAAAAAAAAAAAAAAAAAATCTGTTCTTATCAGTTTAATATCTGATACGTCCCCTATCTGGGGACCATATATTAAATGGATTTTTAGAACAGGGAGATGGAAGAAGAGCTTGCTCTGTCCACTCCACGCATTGACCTGGTATTGCAGTACCTCCAGGACCGGTGCACTTCCCTTTGGGGATATTTGGCTTGTATCAAAAAATAGAAACAAATCACTGTCTGACAGAAAAAAAACAAACATGCATTTTTGGCTCTTTCTTTTGCAAAGAAAGAAGAAGATGAAGAAATGACGACAAAATAAAGCCTCCTTCTTTTTGCTGTGTCTTGTTTGCTCTTTTGCGTGGCTTCTTACTTTCTTTTCTTTTCAGCTCCTCCTCGCATGGAGCAGGAGTGCCGCCTGCTGCCTAGCCTAATTCAGTCCGAACGAGCAGATGCCTAAGAAACTCCTGTTGAAGCTGTATCCAAATAGCCTGCATAGCAAACACTGCAGCAGCAAGCAGCAAGCAGCAAATGCCTTGACTTGCTGGCTTCTTGTCACAATGGCTGGCTGGCTGGCTGGCTGGCTGGCTAAAATGACCTGAACTGAAAAGCCCAGCCACTGGCTGCTTGCTTGCTGCCTGAGTTTCATGGCAGCCCAGACGAGTCGGCTAGCAGAGAAAAAGTGGGCGGTTCCTATGCAAATAAGCAGACGAAGCCTGGTGCCGGAAAAAGAACTGGAAGCATGTGCCTTTTTGGCTGTTTGCTGGCCTTGCGGGCCCCCCGGCAGTGTGTGCGGCTGCTTTTCTTTACTCCATACAAAGTCTTTGGCTTTTGCATCCGTCGTCGTCGTCGCCGCCGCTGCTGCATAGACTCCCCGGGGCTGTGTCGGGAGGAGCGGAGGGACTGGAGGCAGGCCTGCTGGGGGAGGAGGCGAGCGGGCAGCCAGCGGCTCCCTCTGCCCTTCTCCCTAAAGCGTAGCGCCCCCGGCCGTCGGGCGGCGCTCAGGCGGGGGCCCATTTCTGGTTATCGCTTCTCGGCCTTTTGGCTAAGATCAAGTGTAGTATCTGTTCTTATCAGTTTAATATCTGATACGTCCCCTATCTGGGGACCATATATTAAATGGATTTTTAGAACAGGGAGATGGAAGAAGAGCTTGCTCTGTCCACTCCACGCATTGACCTGGTATTGCAGTACCTCCAGGACCGGTGCACTTCCCTTTGGGGATATTTGGCTTGTATCAAAAAATAGAAACAAATCACTGTCTGACAGAAAAAAAACAAACATGCATTTTTGGCTCTTTCTTTTGCAAAGAAAGAAGAAGATGAAGAAATGACGACAAAATAAAGCCTCCTTCTTTTTGCTGTGTCTTGTTTGCTCTTTTGCGTGGCTTCTTACTTTCTTTTCTTTTCAGCTCCTCCTCGCATGGAGCAGGAGTGCCGCCTGCTGCCTAGCCTAATTCAGTCCGAACGAGCAGATGCCTAAGAAACTCCTGTTGAAGCTGTATCCAAATAGCCTGCATAGCAAACACTGCAGCAGCAAGCAGCAAGCAGCAAATGCCTTGACTTGCTGGCTTCTTGTCACAATGGCTGGCTGGCTGGCTGGCTGGCTGGCTAAAATGACCTGAACTGAAAAGCCCAGCCACTGGCTGCTTGCTTGCTGCCTGAGTTTCATGGCAGCCCAGACGAGTCGGCTAGCAGAGAAAAAGTGGGCGGTTCCTATGCAAATAAGCAGACGAAGCCTGGTGCCGGAAAAAGAACTGGAAGCATGTGCCTTTTTGGCTGTTTGCTGGCCTTGCGGGCCCCCCGGCAGTGTGTGCGGCTGCTTTTCTTTACTCCATACAAAGTCTTTGGCTTTTGCATCCGTCGTCGTCGTCGCCGCCGCTGCTGCATAGACTCCCCGGGGCTGTGTCGGGAGGAGCGGAGGGACTGGAGGCAGGCCTGCTGGGGGAGGAGGCGAGCGGGCAGCCAGCGGCTCCCTCTGCCCTTCTCCCTAAAGCGTAGCGCCCCCGGCCGTCGGGCGGCGCTCAGGCGGGGGCCCATTTCTGGTTATCGCTTCTCGGCCTTTTGGCTAAGATCAAGTGTAGTATCTGTTCTTATCAGTTTAATATCTGATACGTCCCCTATCTGGGGACCATATATTAAATGGATTTTTAGAACAGGGAGATGGAAGAAGAGCTTGCTCTGTCCACTCCACGCATTGACCTGGTATTGCAGTACCTCCAGGACCGGTGCACTTCCCTTTGGGGATATTTGGCTTGTATCAAAAAATAGAAACAAATCACTGTCTGACAGAAAAAAAACAAACATGCATTTTTGGCTCTTTCTTTTGCAAAGAAAGAAGAAGATGAAGAAATGACGACAAAATAAAGCCTCCTTCTTTTTGCTGTGTCTTGTTTGCTCTTTTGCGTGGCTTCTTACTTTCTTTTCTTTTCAGCTCCTCCTCGCATGGAGCAGGAGTGCCGCCTGCTGCCTAGCCTAATTCAGTCCGAACGAGCAGATGCCTAAGAAACTCCTGTTGAAGCTGTATCCAAATAGCCTGCATAGCAAACACTGCAGCAGCAAGCAGCAAGCAGCAAATGCCTTGACTTGCTGGCTTCTTGTCACAATGGCTGGCTGGCTGGCTAAAATGACCTGAACTGAAAAGCCCAGCCACTGGCTGCTTGCTTGCTGCCTGAGTTTCATGGCAGCCCAGACGAGTCGGCTAGCAGAGAAAAAGTGGGCGGTTCCTATGCAAATAAGCAGACGAAGCCTGGTGCCGGAAAAAGAACTGGAAGCATGTGCCTTTTTGGCTGTTTGCTGGCCTTGCGGGCCCCCCGGCAGTGTGTGCGGCTGCTTTTCTTTACTCCATACAAAGTCTTTGGCTTTTGCATCCGTCGTCGTCGTCGCCGCCGCTGCTGCATAGACTCCCCGGGGCTGTGTCGGGAGGAGCGGAGGGACTGGAGGCAGGCCTGCTGGGGGAGGAGGCGAGCGGGCAGCCAGCGGCTCCCTCTGCCCTTCTCCCTAAAGCGTAGCGCCCCCGGCCGTCGGGCGGCGCTCAGGCGGGGGCCCATTTCTGGTTATCGCTTCTCGGCCTTTTGGCTAAGACCAAGTGTCTGGCTGAGAGGTGATTGCTGAGACTGTGCTCCCTTGGCCCTGGATCATCGCCCCTTTGGGGGCTTAAGATCCTTGCTGCTTTTGGGGGGGCACGCCATCTCGAGCGACGAGAGGTGATCATGAGCGAGCGAAAGTGAGGGGCCGGCGCCTTTGCCTTGTGGGATCGCCCGAAAGGGCTTAACCCACTTGCTGCAATTAGGGTGCCGCACCCGAGCTTATTCAAGGCGGACGATGGCGTACGGTGGCATGAAGAATACAGTCCGGTTCCTGGTCGAGGAAGCCGAGAGAGATCGCGTGAGACTGCAACATGTGGTGGAGAAAATTCTTGGTGAGATGCTGGAGCTGGATGCGTCTAAGGTGTACTGCCTCCAAGACTTCCCAAGGCAGGGCTTTTATGACCTGACCCTGATCTCGGATGCAGACTGCTGGAATGTTTATGAGATGTGCCGTGAGAAGAAGGATGATCCAAGGCTGACGGGAGTCAGCGTGGCCCCGAGTTTTATGCTGGAAGACAAACCGCTGGTTGTACACATGTACAATCCCTTTGTGCAGAGGGAAGACATTGCTTGTTTCCTGAGGAGATACTGTTCCCTGGTGAGGGGGGGAGAAGTGTTAAGGAATGCATATGGTTTCTTCAACGGAAAGAGGCGATTCTGGGTTCGTTTTAAGCCTGATCCAGACCGAGGAGGAGGAGTGATGCAACCGCCTGCAAATTTTGCCATTGGTGGGGAAAGAGGTTTTTTAAACTACCCTGGCCAGCCTGTTTTCTGCAGGAATTGTCACAAATATGGACATACCAAAGAAGAGTGTGACAAAGTAGGGACTGTATGCCGCAATTGCGGAGAAGAAGGACACACAGCAACGGCCTGTCGAGTCCCAAAAAAGTGTGACTTGTGCGGGGAAAGAGGACATTTAGCACGGCAGTGCAAAAAAAACAAGTCTTATGCCCAAACAGCAAGGGGTAGTGAGTCTGGAGATACCTCAGATTTTGTTGGACTTATCTTTAAGAAATTTCAGACAGAAGAAGGAAGAATGGACTTGCAGGAGGGGGGGATCTCAGAGGTAGAAGAAACCCCTGAGTTTCTGCAAGGAGAACTGGTTGGTACTCAAAGTACAGATTGGGCAGAGAGAGTAGAATTTCAAGAGGAGGACGAAGCTCTAACAGAAAAAATGAATTTGTTTGAAAAAAAAGTGGGGGGTGTGAAGTTATGGGTAAATGTATTTCGCACAGAACGAAAGAATATAAGTAATGAGGAGTTAATTGGAGAATTAGAGGATATTATGAGTCGAAGAACTCATATGACTGTAGAAGAATATATGAATGTAAGAAAAGATCAGAAGAAATGGTTGATTGAGGAAAAAGCTAGACAGGAAGGAGAAGCAATGCTAATGGAGGAGGATAGAAAATTAAAAGTCTTGGAGGAAGGGGTACATCAGGATAGTGAAGTAAGTGAAGGAAGTGTGAATAGAGCTTTGGAAGCAATACAAGAAGCGGTGAGAGATTTAGAAAAAGGGCAAGAAGAAGAAGGGGAGGAAATGGAAGTAACAGGTATGGAGAGAAAAGCTTCAAAACGTAAACCAGAGAAGGGGGAGGCAGAGGAAATAGCTGGACCAAGTGAAACTAAACAGGATTTTTCTAACGCAAGGCGAGATAGCTTACAGGATACACCAAAAAGGAGGGTGATAGGGGCAATTAGAAGTGAGCCTGAAACCACATCAGTGAGTGAGTCAGAAGAAAGTAAAATAACTCAGAAAGGAGACAAAAGTAAGATAGTTGTAGACACACAAACAAGAGAAAGCAGGAGTAAGATAATAGAGAAACAAAAAGAGGAATTTTGGAGGGAAATTGGGGAAATGATAAAAGAAAAAGATATACAAACAATTAGGGGAAGAGCAGAAGAAATGAGGACAGCAAACAAATGGGACAAAGACACTGATTTCTGGTGGGATGTTCAAATGTATATTAAATGGAAAACTGAGTATAGAAAATTAAAAGATGATGAAAAAAATTTTGTGGCAATAGGCTCAGAGCTTAGTAAAACAAAAGGAAAAAGTCTTCAAAGAATAAAACAAAGACTAGAAGAAATGAGAAAAGATTTGGAAAAAGAATTAAAAACGAATTGAGAAAAGAAATAGTTGAAAATTTGTGCTAAAAATAGAAAAATAAGGAAAATGATCTGAGGTGGGAATCTAAGGGGAAGGATAGAAAGGTTTAAAGGGAAAGATAGGGTTTTTGTTTTAAAATAATGGAACGGAAAATTGCATATATGGAATGAAACGGTTGTTTTAGAGTGTTTGATGGGGAAAAGTAAAAATTAGAGGAGGAATGTGGGTAGTTTTAGTATGCTATGAAATGGAGGAGAATTATTCTGAAATTTTGTGAGTTAAACAAAGTTTTGTATTTGCTATGTGATTTGTTGATTTTGAAATGATTTTGGAAATGTTTTTGATTATTTTTGTATTATGACTTGAGAAACAAAGAATGAAAGTATATTTTAATTATATAAATTTTGTTTCAAAAAAGAAAAATGTAAAATAAAATGTCAAATGTATATTGTTATACAATAAACAAAAAAAAAAAAAAAAAAAAATCTGTTCTTATCAGTTTAATATCTGATACGTCCCCTATCTGGGGACCATATATTAAATGGATTTTTAGAACAGGGAGATGGAAGAAGAGCTTGCTCTGTCCACTCCACGCATTGACCTGGTATTGCAGTACCTCCAGGACCGGTGCACTTCCCTTTGGGGATATTTGGCTTGTATCAAA
Source organism: Ascaphus truei (assembly GCF_040206685.1). Taxonomy (NCBI): domain Eukaryota; kingdom Metazoa; phylum Chordata; class Amphibia; order Anura; family Ascaphidae; genus Ascaphus; species Ascaphus truei. The sequence goes on from NC_134489.1 coordinate 26,862,346, forward strand.
AAATAGAAACAAATCACTGTCTGACAGAAAAAAAACAAACATGCATTTTTGGCTCTTTCTTTTGCAAAGAAAGAAGAAGATGAAGAAATGACGACAAAATAAAGCCTCCTTCTTTTTGCTGTGTCTTGTTTGCTCTTTTGCGTGGCTTCTTACTTTCTTTTCTTTTCAGCTCCTCCTCGCATGGAGCAGGAGTGCCGCCTGCTGCCTAGCCTAATTCAGTCCGAACGAGCAGATGCCTAAGAAACTCCTGTTGAAGCTGTATCCAAATAGCCTGCATAGCAAACACTGCAGCAGCAAGCAGCAAGCAGCAAATGCCTTGACTTGCTGGCTTCTTGTCACAATGGCTGGCTGGCTGGCTGGCTGGCTGGCTAAAATGACCTGAACTGAAAAGCCCAGCCACTGGCTGCTTGCTTGCTGCCTGAGTTTCATGGCAGCCCAGACGAGTCGGCTAGCAGAGAAAAAGTGGGCGGTTCCTATGCAAATAAGCAGACGAAGCCTGGTGCCGGAAAAAGAACTGGAAGCATGTGCCTTTTTGGCTGTTTGCTGGCCTTGCGGGCCCCCCGGCAGTGTGTGCGGCTGCTTTTCTTTACTCCATACAAAGTCTTTGGCTTTTGCATCCGTCGTCGTCGTCGCCGCCGCTGCTGCATAGACTCCCCGGGGCTGTGTCGGGAGGAGCGGAGGGACTGGAGGCAGGCCTGCTGGGGGAGGAGGCGAGCGGGCAGCCAGCGGCTCCCTCTGCCCTTCTCCCTAAAGCGTAGCGCCCCCGGCCGTCGGGCGGCGCTCAGGCGGGGGCCCATTTCTGGTTATCGCTTCTCGGCCTTTTGGCTAAGATCAAGTGTAGGGTCTGTCCTGTGAAGGATGGCCCTAGTTGCATCACTTGGTCTGGTCATGGGCTGAGAGGGCGGATGCAAAGTAGCCCGGGCTTTTTAATCTTGCACCACCAGGCGTGGAAAACCTGGTGGAGTATCACTTGCTGCACTGTGGTTGGTCGTTTTGGGCGTCCGGCCACCACTTACGAGCACTTGATCTGCACTGATTTTATTGCACCGTCCCCTATTTTTCCCGCACTTTGGCCCCCCTTATTGCCTTCCGCTGAGGGGACAAGCCAATATTTTTTTCACCCGCCTGGCCTTGCAAAGGGCTGGGCGTGCACTCGTGCACACTTTTTTGTGTCGTCTGTCAGAGCACTTCCTGCACTGCATCACACAGCGCACAGGAGCACTTGCACTATGAACTTTTTTTGTTTGTTGGTGTCGGGTTATAGTCACCCTTCTTTCTTCGGAGAGCGAGAAGACTAAGTGCTGGTCGGTGGTCACCCCTCCTTCGGGAAAAGACTGCGGTGGGTTAGTAGGCGTACGCTGAAAACCCTAAAGACTTGGACCCTCCTGCGGCGCAGCTGCACTAGGAGGGAACGAGAAGGACGTCGGACTCTTCGGAGGAAGACGTCATGGAACCGGACTAGCCTACTCTTCGGAGAAGACTGTCACATGTGGAGCGCACCTGGTCTCACTGGACCACGAGCACGGTTTTTGAGGTGGAATCACTTTTTCACCACCCGGGCTACAAAAAAAAAAAAAAAAAAAAAAAATCTGTTCTTATCAGTTTAATATCTGATACGTCCCCTATCTGGGGACCATATATTAAATGGATTTTTAGAACAGGGAGATGGAAGAAGAGCTTGCTCTGTCCACTCCACGCATTGACCTGGTATTGCAGTACCTCCAGGACCGGTGCACTTCCCTTTGGGGATATTTGGCTTGTATCAAAAAATAGAAACAAATCACTGTCTGACAGAAAAAAAACAAACATGCATTTTTGGCTCTTTCTTTTGCAAAGAAAGAAGAAGATGAAGAAATGACGACAAAATAAAGCCTCCTTCTTTTTGCTGTGTCTTGTTTGCTCTTTTGCGTGGCTTCTTACTTTCTTTTCTTTTCAGCTCCTCCTCGCATGGAGCAGGAGTGCCGCCTGCTGCCTAGCCTAATTCAGTCCGAACGAGCAGATGCCTAAGAAACTCCTGTTGAAGCTGTATCCAAATAGCCTGCATAGCAAACACTGCAGCAGCAAGCAGCAAGCAGCAAATGCCTTGACTTGCTGGCTTCTTGTCACAATGGCTGGCTGGCTGGCTGGCTGGCTGGCTAAAATGACCTGAACTGAAAAGCCCAGCCACTGGCTGCTTGCTTGCTGCCTGAGTTTCATGGCAGCCCAGACGAGTCGGCTAGCAGAGAAAAAGTGGGCGGTTCCTATGCAAATAAGCAGACGAAGCCTGGTGCCGGAAAAAGAACTGGAAGCATGTGCCTTTTTGGCTGTTTGCTGGCCTTGCGGGCCCCCCGGCAGTGTGTGCGGCTGCTTTTCTTTACTCCATACAAAGTCTTTGGCTTTTGCATCCGTCGTCGTCGTCGCCGCCGCTGCTGCATAGACTCCCCGGGGCTGTGTCGGGAGGAGCGGAGGGACTGGAGGCAGGCCTGCTGGGGGAGGAGGCGAGCGGGCAGCCAGCGGCTCCCTCTGCCCTTCTCCCTAAAGCGTAGCGCCCCCGGCCGTCGGGCGGCGCTCAGGCGGGGGCCCATTTCTGGTTATCGCTTCTCGGCCTTTTGGCTCAGATCAAGTGTCTGAGTCAGGGGCTTTGCTGAGACTGTGACCCCTTGGCCCTGGATCATCGCCCCTTCGGGGGCTTAAGATCCTTGCTGCTTTTGGGGGGGCACGCCATCTCGAGCGACGAGGGGCGATCGAGAACGGAGAGCGGAGAGCGGAGAAAGTGAAGGGCCGGCACCTTGGCCTGGGGACATCGCCTTAACCGGCTTAAGTCCCCTGCTGCTTTTGGGGTGCCGCACCTAAGCTTGGAGAAGCAGAGGAATCAGCATGGCAGCCCAAACAGGGATGAGAAACTCCATCCGGTTTCTGGTTGTGGAGTCAGAGAGAAGCCGAGTTGATCTACGATGGATTGTGGAGAAAGTCCTGTGGGAGCTGATTGGCCTACATGAGGAGAAGATCCTCTGTCTACAAGATTTCCCTGCGCAGGGGATTTTTGATCTGACCTGCTTCCAGGAAGAAGATTGTTGGAACCTGTTTGAAAGATGCAAAGAGAGAGCCGAGGACCCAAACCTGAGAGGAATTAAGGTTATTCCTAGTTTCATGATGGAAGAGAAACCATTGGTACTGCATATGTACAACCCTTATGCAAGGGGTGAAGATATTATGTGGTTTCTAAAACGATACTGTGAGATGGTAAAAGGAGGAGAAGAACAAAAGAACCATTACGGTATATTTAATGGGAAAAGACGATATTGGGTGCGCTTCAGGAGAGATACGTCGTGCGTAGGAGGGGTGACACACCCACCTGCCATCTTCAATATTAAAGGAGACAGAGGCTTTTTGTTCTATCCAGGACAGCCTTTATACTGTAGACATTGTTTTAGTTACGGACATACGAAAGAAGGATGCCCAAAAACAGGAGTAGTGTGTCGGAACTGTGGGGAAGAGGGACATACTGTAAGCAGCTGTAGTGTCCCAAAAAAGTGCCACTATTGTGGAAAGAGAGGACATTTGGCAAGACAGTGCACGGAGAAAACTTATGCCCAGGCAGCAAATGAGGAGGAAACCTGTATGTCAAGTCGAGAAAAAGATGCCCAGGAGAAAAAAAAAGAAGATCAATTTTTGGAAAGTATTGCCCGGAACTTTGCTGGGGAAAAGGGGGAGGGGGGAGACTGTGGTCTGATTTTGGAGGGGGGTGGGACAATAGAGTCAGAGAATGTGCATGACCCAAGTTGGGCTGAAAGAATGGATGCTCAAGACGCACAGGGAGGGGAAGGGAAATTTGGTGAAGAGCAGGAGGAGGGAATGGAGGTCACAGTTGGGGAAAAGAAGCCCCAAAAACGTAAAAGCCAACAGGAAGCAGACAGCGTGGAAGGGAAGGAGGGCCAAGAGGGAGAGAAGAGAGAGGGGCCTAGAGAGAAAGTAGAGAGGGTTGCGAAGATAGGAAGGGAACAGATAGGAGAAATACCAAGTGGAAGTGTTTTAAAGGAGAAAATGGGAGAGTTTCAGAGGGCAGTAGGGGAAGTAGATTTCTGGGTAGAAGTTTTTAGGAAGCAACATAGAGGAAGTACAGATCAGCAAATTATTAAAAGATTAGACGAAGTAATGCACCAAAGGAAAAACATTACAAAAGAGGAATATGAAGAAATGAAAAAAGAGAATATACTTTTAGTGGAGGTGAAGGAGGGCAGAGCAGTCCTCAAGGAAAGAGAGGAGGAAAGGGAGTTTTTCAGAGATGTGGAGGATGTTAGCGAGGAGGAGGAAGTACAAGATATAGTGGTGGAGGAGACCCCGGAAAGCATCATGCCAAGGGAGAAAGAGCACAGTAATTTTGAGGGGTATCCTAGAGTTCTGGAAACTAAAACACTGGAAGCAGCTAGGAGTAGCGGGAGTGATTGGGGGTCAGTCTCCTCATCAGAAAGTGAAAGAGGAGGGGTGCAGAAAGAGGAAAAGGGACGCCCAAACAAGGAGATAGAAAGGGGGAAGATAATAGGAATGCCAACACGGAAGGTGGGAGGAACGAGTAGAAGTGAAAGTGAGGGAGGAGTTCTATCTGTGGGTGAAAGCGGGGGAGAGGAAGGGAGAAGGGAGGAAGGAAGTACCTGTAAGATTAAAGCAATAGAGAATAAGGAAACCTCAGAGGAAATAGCTGGACCAACTAGAAGTGAGCCTGAAACCTCATCAGTGAGTGAGTCAGAAGAAAGTAAAATAACTCAGAAAAGAGACAAAAGTAAGATAGTTGCAGACACACAAACAAAAGAAAGCTGGGAGGAGATGATAGAGAAACTAAGAAAGGAATTTTGGAAGGAAATTTGGGAAATGGAAAAAGGGGAAATAGATATACAAATAATGAGGGAAAGAATAGAAGAAATGATGACAGCAAACAAATGGGCCAAAAAAACTGTGTTCTGGTGGGATGTTCAAATGTATATTAAATGGAAAAATGAATATGTTAAATTAAATGAAGAGAAAAAAGTTTTTGAGGCAAAAGGCTCAGAGCTTAGTAAAACAAAAGGAAAAAGTCTTCAAAGAATAAAACAAAGACTAGAGGAAATGAGAAAAGATTTGGAAAAAGAATTAAACGTCGGAGGTGGGGAATTAGAAGGGATAGATAGGATGGAGAAAGAATGAATTTTTGTTTAAAGAAAGTATGATAACTGATGGAACAAAAGTTTTCTATTTGATGTGTTTAGTGGGGTAATGAAAAAGTAAGGGAAAAATAGAAATGTAAATGAAATAGAATGGAAGTAAAATAGAATTATATGTAGGGGTTTCTGTAAATGTATGGGATGTTTTTTGGGGAATTTTAGAATGTATTTGACTTGCTTTTGTGAAGTAATTGAGAATTTTTGTTTGGAAAATTATGAAAGAATAATTTTTATTATATAATTTTTTGTTCAAAAAGAAATAAAAAAAAAAAAAAAAAAAAAAAAAAAAAAATCTGTTCTTATCAGTTTAATATCTGATACGTCCCCTATCTGGGGACCATATATTAAATGGATTTTTAGAACAGGGAGATGGAAGAAGAGCTTGCTCTGTCCACTCCACGCATTGACCTGGTATTGCAGTACCTCCAGGACCGGTGCACTTCCCTTTGGGGATATTTGGCTTGTATCAAAAAATAGAAACAAATCACTGTCTGACAGAAAAAAAACAAACATGCATTTTTGGCTCTTTCTTTTGCAAAGAAAGAAGAAGATGAAGAAATGACGACAAAATAAAGCCTCCTTCTTTTTGCTGTGTCTTGTTTGCTCTTTTGCGTGGCTTCTTACTTTCTTTTCTTTTCAGCTCCTCCTCGCATGGAGCAGGAGTGCCGCCTGCTGCCTAGCCTAATTCAGTCCGAACGAGCAGATGCCTAAGAAACTCCTGTTGAAGCTGTATCCAAATAGCCTGCATAGCAAACACTGCAGCAGCAAGCAGCAAGCAGCAAATGCCTTGACTTGCTGGCTTCTTGTCACAATGGCTGGCTGGCTGGCTGGCTGGCTGGCTAAAATGACCTGAACTGAAAAGCCCAGCCACTGGCTGCTTGCTTGCTGCCTGAGTTTCATGGCAGCCCAGACGAGTCGGCTAGCAGAGAAAAAGTGGGCGGTTCCTATGCAAATAAGCAGACGAAGCCTGGTGCCGGAAAAAGAACTGGAAGCATGTGCCTTTTTGGCTGTTTGCTGGCCTTGCGGGCCCCCCGGCAGTGTGTGCGGCTGCTTTTCTTTACTCCATACAAAGTCTTTGGCTTTTGCATCCGTCGTCGTCGTCGCCGCCGCTGCTGCATAGACTCCCCGGGGCTGTGTCGGGAGGAGCGGAGGGACTGGAGGCAGGCCTGCTGGGGGAGGAGGCGAGCGGGCAGCCAGCGGCTCCCTCTGCCCTTCTCCCTAAAGCGTAGCGCCCCCGGCCGTCGGGCGGCGCTCAGGCGGGGGCCCATTTCTGGTTATCGCTTCTCGGCCTTTTGGCTAAGATCCAGTGTAGTGTCTGACTTGTTGGACACTATAACAGAAGCGTCGGCTGTGAAAACGGCTGCTGGGATGAATTTCTGAGCAGATTTTGACAAAAAAGCTGTAATATTCAGCAGTACTTTAGTTCTGCTCATTTGCATGAGGACGTAGTACCGGTTTCAACCAATAGAGGTCACACTAAGTGTAGTGTGATACCACGGTTAACCAATAGATGGCGCAGTAACTGGAGAGTGTGATATCACTGTCAACCAATAGATGGCGCAGTAACTGGAGAGTGTGATATCACTGTCAACCAATAGAGGTCTCACTACGTGTAGTGAGATATCCAATGTGTCTTTGTGGGTCTGAACCCAACCAATAGAATCGCCAGAAAATGGCAGAAGGTGATCGCCTGAGGAATACCATTCGTTTGCAAGTTGAAGAGGGACGCAGAGAAGAAATTGGATTGCAGTATGTTGTACAAGAAATTTTAATGAAGATGATGGAAATGGACTTTGTGAAAACTTTGTTTTGCCTGCAAGACTTCCCAAGGATTGGAGTTTTTGATCTGACATTTACCAAGCAAGAGGATTGCCTGAACTACTATGAAAGATTTAAAGCAAAGTTGGATGATACCCTGATGAGAGGAATTCAAGTGATCCCCAGCTTTTCAATGGAAGAAAAACCACTGACTATCCATATGTATAACCCATATGCACGCACAGAGGATCTGCACTTATTTTTGCTGAGGTATTGCAGTGTGGCAAAAGGAGGCCAACAATTGACAAATCAATATGGCGTATACAACGGCAAAAGGCGCTTCTGGGTACGTTTCAGAGAAGATGCATCTGCTGTGGGAGGAGTGATGAGCCCGCCGGCGAATTTTACTATTGGAGGAAATAGGGGGTTCCTGTACTACCCTGGACAACCTACCTTTTGCAGAAATTGCCTACAATATGGACACGTCAGAGAGACATGTGACAAATCTGGACTGAATTGCAGGAACTGTGGGAAAAATGGACATTCGGCCTATAATTGTGAGTTACCCCGCCTTTGTGATTTGTGTGGGTCACCAGGACATTTGTCTCGGATGTGCACGAATAGAACGTATGCTCAAGCGGCAGGTGGCCGCTGGAGAGAGGGGCCACCAACACCAAAGGAGAGGACCGTGGTGCCGGAGACACAGGAGGAAAAAGAGTCGACAATACAGAGGGAGGACAGTGCGTTTACAAGAACAGAGGAGCCAAACAGGAGCACAGGCGCGCATAGTGTCACAGAGGTTGAGGAGACAAGCCAATCGGAGGAGGATGTTTCTGCGACGATTACGGAGATATACGAGGAAGGGATGAAGGAACAAAAGGAAGAGGAGGATCGTTTCCTAAACAGCTTGGCGCAGAACCCCAACAAAAGGAAAGAGAAGGACGTTAAGGCTGTGGAGGACTCAGAAGGGTTACAAGAAAGGGGAACACCCAAACATAAAGACATTGAACTGGAATCCAAACAAACAAAGCAAACAGATTGGGTAGTAGTAGGGGGAGGTAAACACCTAGTGCAAGGGGAGTTAGAAGACATGGATACAACAGAGAAAAGGAATGCAGTAAAGCGTAGGATGCAGCAAGAGGTAGAAGAGGGAAAATCAGGTAAGAAAGCACAGTCTTGGGTAGGGAAGTCAAATTTTTCGGTACTAGTACAGGAAGGAGAAACAGAGAGCGAGGGGGAAGAGCAGGACGATACTGAAGAAGAGGAGGATAGCCAGGAAGACGAAAAAAAGAGGGAGGGGAGCAGAGAAACAAAACTGATCAAAAGATGGGGAGATAAATATAGAAAAGCGAGAGATAAATTTTACAATGCAAGGAAAGCTTTGTTGGAAGCGAACACAGAACAAAGGAAGAAAAAGCTAGAGCATGTAGTACATGGAGTGGGAAAAGAGATAGAAGAGATGGAAAGAGTGTTGGAGAAAGAAACCAAAAATGAGGGGGTAAAGAAGAAAGAGGGAGGTAAGGAGGAAGTTAGATTAGTCATAGAGAAATCGCTAGTACCCATTTTTCCTTTTAAAGTGGGTCTAACATTAGAGGGGAAAATAAAAGAGCTTAGAGAAAAGGTGGGAGACAAGGACATGGAGATTTGGAGCGTTAGTTTAGCAGGTCAAACGGAAGAGACAAGGGCGATAAAGCATATAGATACCTTGATTCTGTATAAGGAAACTCAGCCGCTCACGTATGCGGAACATAAAAGTAACATGTATGAGAAATATTGTAGTGGTACAAAACAAATTGGTTATCGTGCCGTGAAATAATGCGCCTTTCTAGACACGCTATGAAGAAGGTATACCCTGTAAAAGGAAAATGTCTTAAAGAAGAAAAATTGTTTTATGTACCAAGTCATGTTTGTAAATTTGGAAGTTTTATATGCAAAATTTGTATTGAAATGTTTTGGGGTTTTTGTAATGTCGGGGGTTTTTTATTTTTCGAAAAGTGACAAGATGTGGAAATTACGTGTCAAGAATAAATAAAGTATTTTTCAAAAAAAAAAAAAAAAAAAAATCTGTTCTTATCAGTTTAATATCTGATACGTCCCCTATCTGGGGACCATATATTAAATGGATTTTTAGAACAGGGAGATGGAAGAAGAGCTTGCTCTGTCCACTCCACGCATTGACCTGGTATTGCAGTACCTCCAGGACCGGTGCACTTCCCTTTGGGGATATTTGGCTTGTATCAAAAAATAGAAACAAATCACTGTCTGACAGAAAAAAAACAAACATGCATTTTTGGCTCTTTCTTTTGCAAAGAAAGAAGAAGATGAAGAAATGACGACAAAATAAAGCCTCCTTCTTTTTGCTGTGTCTTGTTTGCTCTTTTGCGTGGCTTCTTACTTTCTTTTCTTTTCAGCTCCTCCTCGCATGGAGCAGGAGTGCCGCCTGCTGCCTAGCCTAATTCAGTCCGAACGAGCAGATGCCTAAGAAACTCCTGTTGAAGCTGTATCCAAATAGCCTGCATAGCAAACACTGCAGCAGCAAGCAGCAAGCAGCAAATGCCTTGACTTGCTGGCTTCTTGTCACAATGGCTGGCTGGCTGGCTGGCTGGCTGGCTAAAATGACCTGAACTGAAAAGCCCAGCCACTGGCTGCTTGCTTGCTGCCTGAGTTTCATGGCAGCCCAGACGAGTCGGCTAGCAGAGAAAAAGTGGGCGGTTCCTATGCAAATAAGCAGACGAAGCCTGGTGCCGGAAAAAGAACTGGAAGCATGTGCCTTTTTGGCTGTTTGCTGGCCTTGCGGGCCCCCCGGCAGTGTGTGCGGCTGCTTTTCTTTACTCCATACAAAGTCTTTGGCTTTTGCATCCGTCGTCGTCGTCGCCGCCGCTGCTGCATAGACTCCCCGGGGCTGTGTCGGGAGGAGCGGAGGGACTGGAGGCAGGCCTGCTGGGGGAGGAGGCGAGCGGGCAGCCAGCGGCTCCCTCTGCCCTTCTCCCTAAAGCGTAGCGCCCCCGGCCGTCGGGCGGCGCTCAGGCGGGGGCCCATTTCTGGTTATCGCTTCTCGGCCTTTTGGCTAAGATCAGTGTATCTGGAGCAGACACTACAGGAGCGAGGGCCGTGGCCACGGCTGGAAATATGAAAACCCTGAGGAAAGAATAAAGCTGGGACCAGCTTCCAGGGTGAGACGCACGCCCCAAAGGAGCAGCAAGATGGCGTTTTTCAGCGCCAAACCTGAAATCTACTATCAGGTTCCAGGTAGAACTTGAATCTCGTGGAAGAGTGGATGTGAAACATATCGTGATGAAGGTATTGAGAGATATCTTTGCAATTGGAACAGCTCAGATATTCTGCCTACAGGATTTTAACAGACAAGGTTTTTTTGATGTGACATTCATGGATGATGGTGTGTGCCTGAATGTGTATGAACAAGCAAAGAAAATGGCGGGACATGAAAACATGAAGGGGATTAGATTAATCCCATGCTTCACTTTTGGTGAAAGACCCATCACAGTGCATATGTACAACCCTTTTGTACTACCGGAGGAGGTGCATATCTTTCTAAGACGATATTGTGATGAAATAAAAGGCGGACACACTTTGAAAAACCAGTATGGGATTTTTAATGGAAAGCTGAGGTTTTGGTGTAAACTCAGAAAAGACTCCAGCGGATTGGGGGGAGTGATGCACCCCCCGGGAAACTTCAGCATTGGGGGCAATAGGGGCTTTTTGACGTACCCTGGACAGCCTTCCTATTGCAGGAATTGCTTTAGCTATGGACACACAAAGGAGCACTGTGAGAAGTCAAAAGTGGTGTGCCGTAACTGTGGCAAAGAAGGACACTATGCGGTTCATTGTGATGCGCCCCGAGCCTGTGACCTATGTGGGAGTAAAGATCACATGTCTAGACAGTGCCCGCAGCGATCCTATGCCCAGGCAGCAGGGGCAAGGACAGATGACCTCCGCGAACGGATGCGTGAGGAAGCGGCAGCAGAACGGGCGGAGGATGAGGAAGATGGAGCTGAAGCTCACGTGGAAGCAGAGGAGTCGGAGGAGGAGGAGTTACAGACTGATGACATCATTGCGCAGACAGAAGTGACAGACAGAGTGTCGGAGACCCCGCAGCAACAGGTATGCGAAGCAGAGGAGAGGGAGGATGATGCACAGAAGGAGCGGCATGAGGAGGAGGAAGAGGGAACAGCGGAGGATATGGAGAAGGCGTCAAGGGATAGTACACCGGTGATGACATCAGCAGAAGATGAGCTGAGAAAAGGGGAAGCCTTAGTAGCTTCTCTGAGTGAAGTGTTAGAGGAGGGGGAGGGCCCTGGATTTTTGACAGGAAGCAGACTTGTGGATGAAATTGCAGGATTGAGTGGTGAGAGACCACAAAAGAGAAAGATGGAGGAAGACAGAGGAGCAGCAACAAAAGTGCGTTACCAGGGGAGAAAGGAGGAGGACAATGGTAATGTATCTTCACTAAGTAGTATGGAGGGGGGATTACTTACTGATGAACAGGTTTCACCAGGGGGGGAGGGAAGATCTTTCCTAGACTCTGATGTACTGGACTCATGGGATGCAATGCAGAAAGGAGGGGGTTTTCTGCAAAGCACCAAGAGACTGGAGGGTTTGGATCCAGGGGGGGAGGAAAACACTGGTGAAATGGAGTTTTCTGTGACTTGAGCGCCATCTATTGGTTATGGGTTGTAATGTCACTTTACTATGCTAATATGTTAATATGGCTCTGAAATTAGTCTCACTAAATGTGAGAATGCTTACATCTCTGCCAAGAAGAACTATGATTTTACAATTTATGGCTAACCAGAACACAGATATAGTATGTTTACAAGAATGTGGGATTAGTAATGTACCTAGTAAATCCGAATGGCCGTGGGGGGAATCATGTTGGTCAGGTAGTAAGGATAATAGGAATAGTGGGGTGGGAGTGTTGTTTAGAGGGAACAGTTTTAAAGTTAATAAGGTTATAGTCATAGAGCCAGGGAGGTTAATGGAAGTGAAATTTGAATGGGGGGGTGTTAAGTTCAGATTATTTAATATGTATGCCTCTCCTATTAAACAGCAAAGAGAGGAATTGTTTCAAAAGTTACAAATGTTTTTGCCAGGGAGGGAGCAGACTATTGTGGTTGGGGATTTCAATTGCATAATGTCTGAACAGGATAGGGAGGGGGGGGCTGAGGATTTAAGGCCTGATGGGACAAGTACTCTATTGAAAACTGTAATAAAGGATTTTAAGCTGTGTGATGGTTTCAAAATATGGGGGAAGAGCCCTAAAGGATTTACATGGTTTTCAGACAAAGGGAATGTAAAATCAAGAATAGATCTGGTGTTGTTATCAAAAGGAATGAAAGTGAGTGACTGGCAAGAGGAAAGAGTTTTATTCTCTGATCATGCGTGTGTGCGGTGTGAATTGAAAATGGATGAGTTACAAGAATATGGAAGAGGGTATTGGAAGTTAAATGTGTGTTTGCTGAATGATAAAAAAATTAAGCAACAGTATGAATCAATGTATGTAAGGTTGAAAGGTAGACAAAATGAGTTTAGGGGGATAATGGAATGGTGGGAGTGGGTAAAACATGAAACTAAGATTTTCTTTATAAAAAAAGGGAGGGAAAAAGCTAAAAAGAGGGAAGAAGATTACAAACAGGCAAATTTGAGAAGGCAGTTTCTATACACATTAAGAGACATGGGAGAAGATGTAGAAAAGGAATTAGCGCAGGCAAAATTAGATTTTAATAAATTAATGGAGGAAAAAGGGAAAAAAATTATTCATGCAGCAAAAGTAGAGCTAGTGGAACAAGATGAAAAATGTACACCCTTTTTTTTCAAAAAAGCATTTGGAGAAAGGGCAAGGCTGAGCCCAGTGTTGAATAGAGAAGGGGAAGAGATGTTAGGAAAAGATAATATAATGAAGGTAGTGGAAACTTTTTATGGAGATTTGTTTGAAGAAAAAATACGTGACAAAAGTATGGAAAATGATGTGTTAGAAAAAACTGATTGCAAGCTGAATAGAGAGGATCAGGATTATCTAAAAAGAGATTTAAATGTAAAAGAGATAGAAGAGATTATTAAAAGTGGGAAGTTAAGAAAAACACCTGGGAGTGATGGGCTGCCGTATGAATATTATATGGAAATGTGGCATTTAATAGGACCAGATGTAATGTCTTTATGTGGAAAAGTATTTGCAGAAGGGAGAACACCACCTTCTTTTAGGGAAGGCATAATTACACTGGTGTATAAGAAAGGAGATAAAAGGGATCTAAAAAATTGGAGACCAATCACTTTATTAAATGTAGATTATAAGATTGTTGCAAAATTAATTATGATTAGACTGAATCGAGTAATTGAGAAATTGGTAGAGGAAGAACAAGTTTGCGCAGTACCAGGAAGACAAATTGCAGAAAATTTAGTATTAATAAGAGATATCATATGGTACGGCAAAGAAAGGAATCAATCTGTTGTTATTGCCAATATAGATTTTGAAAAAGCGTATGACAGGTTGTCTCATGCTTTCTTATTGGAGGTGTTAAAAAAATTAGGAATTCCAGTTAATGTGTTAAAATGGATTAAATGTTTGTACGAGGGAATTTATAGCAGAGTTTTAGTTAATGGCTTTATGTCAAAAGAAGTCAGGATAAGTTCGGGAGTGAGACAGGGGTGCCCATTGTCTCCCCTGATGTTTATTTGTGCGATGGAACCTTTACTGCAGTTAATTAGAAAAGATAAAATAATCAGGGGAGTACAGATTCCAGGGAGTGGGGGACAGGATGTTAAGGTATTGGGCTATATGGATGACCTGACAATTATATGCACAACGCAAGTGGCAATTAAGAGAGCAAAGTTCCATATTGAAACGTTTTGTCAGGCATCGGGTTTTAGGGTAAATTGGGATAAAAGTAATTGTAAGGCATTTGGGTACTGGAGAGAATTAGATCAGTGTGGAATACCGGTGGAAAGGAAATCGTTAAAATTGTTAGGAGTATGTTTTGATGAGGAATTGGTAGGGGAAGAAAGTTGGGAAAGTGTGGGAGAAAAAATTCAGAAAAAAATACAATTTTGGAACTTGAGGAAATTATCTTTGGAAGGAAAAGTATTGATTACGAAAGCAGTATTAGTACCATTACTACTGTACCTGGGGATGGTATTCCCGCCACAATTAAAATGGTTAAGGAAAATAACAAGATTTCTATTCGTCTTTTTTTGGAACTCAGAAAATGAAAAATTAGTAAGACCAAGCGTAGAAAAAGAAAAATTGAAAGGAGGGAAAAGTTTCCCTAATATTGAAAAAATTTTGACAGCAAAATACGCGCAATTTTGTGTACAGAGGACGCAGAATAAGAACAACAAGGCAGCATGTCTATGTAGATATGCAACAGGAGGAATGCTGCGAAAACTAGGCCTATTTGAAATAGATTTGCGTAAACCAATGTGCTTTTTGACGCCAGATTTCTATAAAATAATTGAAACATTTGTAAAAAAATATGGTTTGGAGAAGATAGATAAAAAAAGTTGGGAAAATCATAGAAAAATTCTAAAGATCATTGCGGATAAAAGTTGCATAGAATCGATTGGTAGGTTGAATGATAAACAAACAAGTAAAGTGTGGAAGAATGTAAGTATGAATGAACTGACAAATCGACATAAAGACATGGCGTGGATGGCAGTCCATGAATGTATCCCGGTGAGAGCTTTTCAAAAAAGGAGAGGAAAGGCAAATTCTGAGGAGTGCCCTAGAGAGGGATGCAGAGGGTTGGAAAATGTGATTCATTTGTTCTGGAACTGCCAGTTTGTGAGAAAGATATGGAATTGTGTGGGAAAATTGATCAAAGAGCTGACAGGAGTACAGAAATTGGAATTTGATATGATGATGTATGGGTTGAGTGGATTGAATGGAAAGAAAGAGGTTGTATTATGGAAGATTATATGCTGTGTGAAAGAAGTGGTATGGGATGTAAGGAATGTGGTGATTTATAGAAGTGAGGTCATTAAAGTGAATGTGTGTGTGAAGATGATTCTGAGTAAGATGTATATATATTTCCTGTTGGATAAAAAAAGATGGGGAAGAGAGGAAGGTAAACAATTATGGAAACCAGAGTTGTGGAGTACATTGGTACAAAGGGTATGAGAAGCAAAAGAAGGAGAAAAGTTTTTTCTTTACTGTTAAAGAAAAAAGTAAATTGTGAAGGAATATTTAATGTGAGTTATTGTGTTTTGTCTATCTATGGAAATAATAGTAAGTTATACATGCAAATGTGAATGGGTTTTTGTAATGTTGGGGTGGTTTTTTATTTTCTGAAAAGTGGAAATTGTGGAAATTACGTGTGAAATGGAAATAAACTTACTTTTATAAAAAAAAAAAAAAAATCTGTTCTTATCAGTTTAATATCTGATACGTCCCCTATCTGGGGACCATATATTAAATGGATTTTTAGAACAGGGAGATGGAAGAAGAGCTTGCTCTGTCCACTCCACGCATTGACCTGGTATTGCAGTACCTCCAGGACCGGTGCACTTCCCTTTGGGGATATTTGGCTTGTATCAAAAAATAGAAACAAATCACTGTCTGACAGAAAAAAAACAAACATGCATTTTTGGCTCTTTCTTTTGCAAAGAAAGAAGAAGATGAAGAAATGACGACAAAATAAAGCCTCCTTCTTTTTGCTGTGTCTTGTTTGCTCTTTTGCGTGGCTTCTTACTTTCTTTTCTTTTCAGCTCCTCCTCGCATGGAGCAGGAGTGCCGCCTGCTGCCTAGCCTAATTCAGTCCGAACGAGCAGATGCCTAAGAAACTCCTGTTGAAGCTGTATCCAAATAGCCTGCATAGCAAACACTGCAGCAGCAAGCAGCAAGCAGCAAATGCCTTGACTTGCTGGCTTCTTGTCACAATGGCTGGCTGGCTGGCTGGCTGGCTGGCTAAAATGACCTGAACTGAAAAGCCCAGCCACTGGCTGCTTGCTTGCTGCCTGAGTTTCATGGCAGCCCAGACGAGTCGGCTAGCAGAGAAAAAGTGGGCGGTTCCTATGCAAATAAGCAGACGAAGCCTGGTGCCGGAAAAAGAACTGGAAGCATGTGCCTTTTTGGCTGTTTGCTGGCCTTGCGGGCCCCCCGGCAGTGTGTGCGGCTGCTTTTCTTTACTCCATACAAAGTCTTTGGCTTTTGCATCCGTCGTCGTCGTCGCCGCCGCTGCTGCATAGACTCCCCGGGGCTGTGTCGGGAGGAGCGGAGGGACTGGAGGCAGGCCTGCTGGGGGAGGAGGCGAGCGGGCAGCCAGCGGCTCCCTCTGCCCTTCTCCCTAAAGCGTAGCGCCCCCGGCCGTCGGGCGGCGCTCAGGCGGGGGCCCATTTCTGGTTATCGCTTCTCGGCCTTTTGGCTAAGATCAAGTGTAGTATCTGTTCTTATCAGTTTAATATCTGATACGTCCCCTATCTGGGGACCATATATTAAATGGATTTTTAGAACAGGGAGATGGAAGAAGAGCTTGCTCTGTCCACTCCACGCATTGACCTGGTATTGCAGTACCTCCAGGACCGGTGCACTTCCCTTTGGGGATATTTGGCTTGTATCAAAAAATAGAAACAAATCACTGTCTGACAGAAAAAAAACAAACATGCATTTTTGGCTCTTTCTTTTGCAAAGAAAGAAGAAGATGAAGAAATGACGACAAAATAAAGCCTCCTTCTTTTTGCTGTGTCTTGTTTGCTCTTTTGCGTGGCTTCTTACTTTCTTTTCTTTTCAGCTCCTCCTCGCATGGAGCAGGAGTGCCGCCTGCTGCCTAGCCTAATTCAGTCCGAACGAGCAGATGCCTAAGAAACTCCTGTTGAAGCTGTATCCAAATAGCCTGCATAGCAAACACTGCAGCAGCAAGCAGCAAGCAGCAAATGCCTTGACTTGCTGGCTTCTTGTCACAATGGCTGGCTGGCTGGCTGGCTGGCTGGCTAAAATGACCTGAACTGAAAAGCCCAGCCACTGGCTGCTTGCTTGCTGCCTGAGTTTCATGGCAGCCCAGACGAGTCGGCTAGCAGAGAAAAAGTGGGCGGTTCCTATGCAAATAAGCAGACGAAGCCTGGTGCCGGAAAAAGAACTGGAAGCATGTGCCTTTTTGGCTGTTTGCTGGCCTTGCGGGCCCCCCGGCAGTGTGTGCGGCTGCTTTTCTTTACTCCATACAAAGTCTTTGGCTTTTGCATCCGTCGTCGTCGTCGCCGCCGCTGCTGCATAGACTCCCCGGGGCTGTGTCGGGAGGAGCGGAGGGACTGGAGGCAGGCCTGCTGGGGGAGGAGGCGAGCGGGCAGCCAGCGGCTCCCTCTGCCCTTCTCCCTAAAGCGTAGCGCCCCCGGCCGTCGGGCGGCGCTCAGGCGGGGGCCCATTTCTGGTTATCGCTTCTCGGCCTTTTGGCTCAGATCAAGTGTCTGGGCTGAGAGGTTGCGCTGAGTCTGTGACTCCTTGGCCTTGGGTCATCGCTTCCTGGGGAGCTTAAGACCCATGCTGCTATGAGGGAGTCACGCTAACTCGAGCACGGGAGGCGATCAAGAGAGAGAGATGGTGAAGGGCCGGCGCCTTGGCCTTGAGGGATCGTTCCCCAGGAACTTAACCCTCTTGCTGCTTTAGGGGCGTCGCACCTGATCCTGGACGGCCGGACAGATGAAGAGGAGAGAGATGGTGAGCGAGACCTGTGAGAGGAACACCATCAGGTTCCTGGTGACAGAGGCGGAGAGATGGCGAGTGAGACTCGGCGTTATCGTGGAGGACGTCTTGAGAGAGAAGTTGGAGGTGAACAGCGCAGACGTCTATTGCTTGCAGGCGTTCCAGCGCCAGGGCATTTTCGTTGTGTCGTTTGCCAAAGAGGAGGAGTGTGCCAAGGCTTACAAAAAATGTAAGGAGCGAGTAAGCGACCTGAGAAAGATGGGAATTCGTGCGATGCCTAGCTTTTTGCTAGAGGAGCGACCTTTGATTGTGCACGTATATAACGCTTTCGTGGAGGAAGAGGAAATAGAGGCCTTTTTGAAAAAGTTTTGTTCAGTGGTGGAGGGGGGCGAGAAAAGAAAGAACCGGTACGGAATTTTTAATGGAGAAAGGCTGTATAATGTACGGTTTAGACGAAATCCGGAGAGTGAGGGGGGAGTGATGCACCCCCCGGCCAATTTTCGATTTGGGACTAACAAAGGCGTGTTGAGGTACCCAGGACAGCCTTTGGGAATAATTTGCCACAATTGTCACGAGGAAGGACATATCGCAGCAAGGTGCAGTGTGCCGAGGAAATGCATTATTTGTGGAGAAGCTGGACACTTGGCACGACAGTGCCAGAGAAAGACTAATATAAATGAGATTGTGTCAGAAATGTCATATGTTGTACCAGAATTGGCGGAGAATGTGGTGGAGAGCAAGGAGAAAGAAGAGTTTGGGGGAAAACGTTTTAAAGTTCATACTGAAGAAAGCAGTGGGCAGAAGGGGGAAAGTGAGTCTGAGGGTAAGGGGCAGGATAATGAGGAAGAGAAGGAGGACAGTGGTCATGAAGGGGAGGAAGAAATCAGGGTTCAGGAGGAGGAAAGGGAGTTTGAGAACTGTGGGCAGGATAGTGGGAAGGAGAATGAGTTAGGAGAGGAAGAGGGTGTGTCGATGGAGGAGGAAGAGGAAGAGAGAGTGTCGGTGGAGGAGGAAGAGAGTGTGTCTGTGAAGGAGGAAGAGAGTGTGTCTGTGGAGGAGGAAGAGAGTGTGGTTGTGGAGGAGGAAGAGAGTGTGTCTGTGGAGGTAAAGGGGGAGGAAATGGAAGGTAGTGAAGAGGGGAATGAGGAGAGAATTAAAAAGGTGTTCCAGGAGGAAATAAGAATGGTAAATGTTTGGGCTATGATTTGTAGTAACGAGCAGTTAAAGGAGGCCATAGAGGATGTATATAGAATGTTTTTGGATAAATATAGGGTTCGTAATATAAAGGAAAAAATCCTGATATGAAAAGTGAATTAATGATAAATATGTTTGGTTTTTGAAATAGAATGGAATTATATGTTAGTGGTCAGTGAGTGGTTTTTGTTGATTACCGAATGTAAATATAGGTTATGTCAAGTGTGGTGATATGTTTTGAAAAATGTGTATTTATGTGGATGAAGACATAAAAGCTGTAATGGTTTGAGTTAGAGGGGATGGGAATGTGTGGGATGTGGAATTATGAAGTGTAGGTTTTGTTCTGTATAAATATGATTGTCACAGAGATAATTTCTGTATTTATGAAAAGTAAGGGATATATGTGGAATTAAGAAATGTAGGTTTTGTTTCTGTATAAGAATTAGTGTGTATATATGCTAATGAAATGTATACTGTTTTATTTTAAATTTCGAAAAAGTGGAAAAAAATTTTGTAAAACTTTATCTTTATGTTTGAATAAAAACTTTGGAAAACAAAAAAAAAAAAAATCTGTTCTTATCAGTTTAATATCTGATACGTCCCCTATCTGGGGACCATATATTAAATGGATTTTTAGAACAGGGAGATGGAAGAAGAGCTTGCTCTGTCCACTCCACGCATTGACCTGGTATTGCAGTACCTCCAGGACCGGTGCACTTCCCTTTGGGGATATTTGGCTTGTATCAAAAAATAGAAACAAATCACTGTCTGACAGAAAAAAAACAAACATGCATTTTTGGCTCTTTCTTTTGCAAAGAAAGAAGAAGATGAAGAAATGACGACAAAATAAAGCCTCCTTCTTTTTGCTGTGTCTTGTTTGCTCTTTTGCGTGGCTTCTTACTTTCTTTTCTTTTCAGCTCCTCCTCGCATGGAGCAGGAGTGCCGCCTGCTGCCTAGCCTAATTCAGTCCGAACGAGCAGATGCCTAAGAAACTCCTGTTGAAGCTGTATCCAAATAGCCTGCATAGCAAACACTGCAGCAGCAAGCAGCAAGCAGCAAATGCCTTGACTTGCTGGCTTCTTGTCACAATGGCTGGCTGGCTGGCTGGCTGGCTGGCTAAAATGACCTGAACTGAAAAGCCCAGCCACTGGCTGCTTGCTTGCTGCCTGAGTTTCATGGCAGCCCAGACGAGTCGGCTAGCAGAGAAAAAGTGGGCGGTTCCTATGCAAATAAGCAGACGAAGCCTGGTGCCGGAAAAAGAACTGGAAGCATGTGCCTTTTTGGCTGTTTGCTGGCCTTGCGGGCCCCCCGGCAGTGTGTGCGGCTGCTTTTCTTTACTCCATACAAAGTCTTTGGCTTTTGCATCCGTCGTCGTCGTCGCCGCCGCTGCTGCATAGACTCCCCGGGGCTGTGTCGGGAGGAGCGGAGGGACTGGAGGCAGGCCTGCTGGGGGAGGAGGCGAGCGGGCAGCCAGCGGCTCCCTCTGCCCTTCTCCCTAAAGCGTAGCGCCCCCGGCCGTCGGGCGGCGCTCAGGCGGGGGCCCATTTCTGGTTATCGCTTCTCGGCCTTTTGGCTCAGATCAAGTGTCTGGGTCAGGAGGTTGCTGAGACTGTGCCCCCTTGGCCTTGAGTCATCGTTCTGAAAGGAACTTAAGACTCATGCTGCTTTTGGGGGGGTGCGCCATCTCAGGCAGCGGGAGGCGATCAGGAGCGGACAAGCAAGAGAGAAGGACGGAGAGAGAGTGAAGGGCCGGCGCCTTTGCCTGGAGGGATCGCCATAATAGGCTTAACCCTCCTGCTGCTATCAGGGCGCCGCACCGAAGCTCAGGATGATCAGAAGCGGACAAGAGAGAGAGAGATGGTGAAGGGCCGGCGCCTTGGCCTTGGGGGATCGTCCTAACAGACTTAACCCCCTTGCTGCTATAAGGGTGCCGCACCGGAGCCAAGACGCGTTTGGTGGACAAGGACGAGAGCAAAGGCGTGGACTGAAGTTGGTGATGGAGGGGACAACAAAGAATACCCTCAGGTTTCTGGTAGAGACGGCCTGGAAAGATCGAGTGGGACGTCGCTTTATCGTGGAGGAGGTGATGAGAGACTTACTCAAGGTGGAATTTGAAGAAATCTTTTGTCTTCTGGAGCACCAGAGGCAGGGGAGCTTTGATTTGGCTTTCTTTCAGGAGGCGGACTGTTGGAAGGCGTATAAAAGATGGAAGGAAAATGCTGGAGATCCTAGGATGATGGGAATCAGCGTATCGCCCCAGTTTTTGATGAGAGAAAGACCGGTGATTGTACAGATGAAAAATGCCTTTGTACGGAAGGAGACGATTGCGCGCTTTTTGAAGCACTTTTGTACAGTTGTTAAAGGAGGTGCAGAACAAAGAAATGAATATGGAATGTTCAATGGCGAAAGAAAGTTTTGGGTTTGCCTTGGGATAGAGTCTGAGGGAGTGGGAGGGGTGACTTACCCTCCTGCCAGGTTTTGTTTTGAAGGGAATGGAGGCTCTCTGTGGTTTCCAGGACAGATCTCTGGACTGGGTGACCACTCATATGACAGAGGAATGCAGGTTGTTGCAAAGAGTGATAATTCGAAGAAGAATAACTTTGACAACGGAGATAGACATATCATGGCCTTGGGTACTGAGAGGCTTTTTGGACAAATGGACAGTCTAAAGGAGAAGGTGAATCATGAAGGAAAACAAGGAGAAATGATTATGAACTTTGATGAAGAAAATTTGGGGGGAGGTGTGTTGGGAAGTACTGGGCGGACAGAAATGACAAAAGAGGAGTTTAAATCAGGGGAAGAAGTGGAAAAGGCTTTGGAGGTTGAGAGTGAAATATTGTGTGAGTCTGAAGAGAATGAAGTATACCAGCTTACAACAGAGGAGAGTGAATTTTGTGACATAATGTGTGATTATAAAGAGAATGAAGAATGTCAGCCTAGAGTAGAGGAGGAGGTTGAGAGGGAAAGTAAGAAAGGGGTTTTTGTGGAAAGGGAAAGGTTAGTGGGGGAAGACTGTGAGGATGATTGGATTACTAAGTATGCAGCAAAGATAGAAGCAGCATCGTTGAAAGCAAAAGAAGAGGAGAGGAGGAGAGAAGAGTTTTTTTCAGGGGAAGAGGTGGAAAAAGTTTTGAAAATAGGGGGTATGGAGTACATTGAAAATGATGCGTTTTTTGACAAGGTGGAGGCAGTTTTTTTTAAAGAAAAAGAGGAGAGGAGGTTTGAGTACAAAAAGGAGGAGAGGAGGATTCAAGACAAGGTGGAGAGCAAGAGGAAAGGGGACATTAGGAGAAGGGGTAGCAAACAAGAGAGCAGTAGTGAGGACAGTAAAGAGGAGGAGGGAAAGGACACTGTGGAAGGGGGAGGTCGTGTTAGTGGAATGGGTTATGATGAGGCCAGTCTTAGCGAAAAAGAAGAAGATAGGCGGATT
This sequence comes from Ascaphus truei, assembly GCF_040206685.1. NCBI lineage: Eukaryota > Metazoa > Chordata > Amphibia > Anura > Ascaphidae > Ascaphus > Ascaphus truei. The sequence goes on from NC_134489.1 coordinate 26,884,550, forward strand.
TTTGTAATAAAACCAAGGAGGAAAAAAAAAAGGGAAATTTAAAGAGAGAAGGGGAAAGTGTAAAATAATGTGATTGTAATGCAATATAATTGAACTGTTTTGAAAGTATGGAAAAAGCCTTCTGGCAGAAAAGATTTTGAGTATGGGCTAGAAAGAAAAGTATACTTGTTCTAAATGTAGGGTAAATAGGAAAAATTAAAAATTTAGAGTTTTTTGGAAAGGATAGAAATATAAATGGGTTTGGTTTTGAAATGTAAATGAAAATAGGTGTTTTCGGAGAGAATAGAATGATATAAAGATAAAAATCCTAGTATGAAAGGTGAATTAATGTGTAAAACATGTTTGGGTTTTTGAAATAGAAGAATGCTAGCAAAGTGTTGCAATAGAGTTTGTTGTAAGTTTTTATGGCTGATTTTCTTCTAAAGTTTGGAAAATGATGTAATGTTGTTTGTTCTAAAGTGGGAATTTAGTAGAGATAAGACAGGAAAAAATAAGTGTTTTTGAAATGTATGTGATGTATTTTTAGTTATTTTCGGTAAAATATGTGGAGGAATTTGAAAAGTAGTTTATGTTTCTTGACTGTATTATAGTGTTAACCATTGTGTGTTATCTGAGAATTTCTGTAAACAATTTTACTTTTGTCGGCAATAAAAATTACTATGGAAAACAAAAAATCTGTTCTTATCAGTTTAATATCTGATACGTCCCCTATCTGGGGACCATATATTAAATGGATTTTTAGAACAGGGAGATGGAAGAAGAGCTTGCTCTGTCCACTCCACGCATTGACCTGGTATTGCAGTACCTCCAGGACCGGTGCACTTCCCTTTGGGGATATTTGGCTTGTATCAAAAAATAGAAACAAATCACTGTCTGACAGAAAAAAAACAAACATGCATTTTTGGCTCTTTCTTTTGCAAAGAAAGAAGAAGATGAAGAAATGACGACAAAATAAAGCCTCCTTCTTTTTGCTGTGTCTTGTTTGCTCTTTTGCGTGGCTTCTTACTTTCTTTTCTTTTCAGCTCCTCCTCGCATGGAGCAGGAGTGCCGCCTGCTGCCTAGCCTAATTCAGTCCGAACGAGCAGATGCCTAAGAAACTCCTGTTGAAGCTGTATCCAAATAGCCTGCATAGCAAACACTGCAGCAGCAAGCAGCAAGCAGCAAATGCCTTGACTTGCTGGCTTCTTGTCACAATGGCTGGCTGGCTGGCTGGCTGGCTGGCTAAAATGACCTGAACTGAAAAGCCCAGCCACTGGCTGCTTGCTTGCTGCCTGAGTTTCATGGCAGCCCAGACGAGTCGGCTAGCAGAGAAAAAGTGGGCGGTTCCTATGCAAATAAGCAGACGAAGCCTGGTGCCGGAAAAAGAACTGGAAGCATGTGCCTTTTTGGCTGTTTGCTGGCCTTGCGGGCCCCCCGGCAGTGTGTGCGGCTGCTTTTCTTTACTCCATACAAAGTCTTTGGCTTTTGCATCCGTCGTCGTCGTCGCCGCCGCTGCTGCATAGACTCCCCGGGGCTGTGTCGGGAGGAGCGGAGGGACTGGAGGCAGGCCTGCTGGGGGAGGAGGCGAGCGGGCAGCCAGCGGCTCCCTCTGCCCTTCTCCCTAAAGCGTAGCGCCCCCGGCCGTCGGGCGGCGCTCAGGCGGGGGCCCATTTCTGGTTATCGCTTCTCGGCCTTTTGGCTAAGATCAAGTGTAGTATCTGTTCTTATCAGTTTAATATCTGATACGTCCCCTATCTGGGGACCATATATTAAATGGATTTTTAGAACAGGGAGATGGAAGAAGAGCTTGCTCTGTCCACTCCACGCATTGACCTGGTATTGCAGTACCTCCAGGACCGGTGCACTTCCCTTTGGGGATATTTGGCTTGTATCAAAAAATAGAAACAAATCACTGTCTGACAGAAAAAAAACAAACATGCATTTTTGGCTCTTTCTTTTGCAAAGAAAGAAGAAGATGAAGAAATGACGACAAAATAAAGCCTCCTTCTTTTTGCTGTGTCTTGTTTGCTCTTTTGCGTGGCTTCTTACTTTCTTTTCTTTTCAGCTCCTCCTCGCATGGAGCAGGAGTGCCGCCTGCTGCCTAGCCTAATTCAGTCCGAACGAGCAGATGCCTAAGAAACTCCTGTTGAAGCTGTATCCAAATAGCCTGCATAGCAAACACTGCAGCAGCAAGCAGCAAGCAGCAAATGCCTTGACTTGCTGGCTTCTTGTCACAATGGCTGGCTGGCTGGCTGGCTGGCTGGCTAAAATGACCTGAACTGAAAAGCCCAGCCACTGGCTGCTTGCTTGCTGCCTGAGTTTCATGGCAGCCCAGACGAGTCGGCTAGCAGAGAAAAAGTGGGCGGTTCCTATGCAAATAAGCAGACGAAGCCTGGTGCCGGAAAAAGAACTGGAAGCATGTGCCTTTTTGGCTGTTTGCTGGCCTTGCGGGCCCCCCGGCAGTGTGTGCGGCTGCTTTTCTTTACTCCATACAAAGTCTTTGGCTTTTGCATCCGTCGTCGTCGTCGCCGCCGCTGCTGCATAGACTCCCCGGGGCTGTGTCGGGAGGAGCGGAGGGACTGGAGGCAGGCCTGCTGGGGGAGGAGGCGAGCGGGCAGCCAGCGGCTCCCTCTGCCCTTCTCCCTAAAGCGTAGCGCCCCCGGCCGTCGGGCGGCGCTCAGGCGGGGGCCCATTTCTGGTTATCGCTTCTCGGCCTTTTGGCTAAGATCAAGTGTAGTATCTGTTCTTATCAGTTTAATATCTGATACGTCCCCTATCTGGGGACCATATATTAAATGGATTTTTAGAACAGGGAGATGGAAGAAGAGCTTGCTCTGTCCACTCCACGCATTGACCTGGTATTGCAGTACCTCCAGGACCGGTGCACTTCCCTTTGGGGATATTTGGCTTGTATCAAAAAATAGAAACAAATCACTGTCTGACAGAAAAAAAACAAACATGCATTTTTGGCTCTTTCTTTTGCAAAGAAAGAAGAAGATGAAGAAATGACGACAAAATAAAGCCTCCTTCTTTTTGCTGTGTCTTGTTTGCTCTTTTGCGTGGCTTCTTACTTTCTTTTCTTTTCAGCTCCTCCTCGCATGGAGCAGGAGTGCCGCCTGCTGCCTAGCCTAATTCAGTCCGAACGAGCAGATGCCTAAGAAACTCCTGTTGAAGCTGTATCCAAATAGCCTGCATAGCAAACACTGCAGCAGCAAGCAGCAAGCAGCAAATGCCTTGACTTGCTGGCTTCTTGTCACAATGGCTGGCTGGCTGGCTGGCTGGCTGGCTAAAATGACCTGAACTGAAAAGCCCAGCCACTGGCTGCTTGCTTGCTGCCTGAGTTTCATGGCAGCCCAGACGAGTCGGCTAGCAGAGAAAAAGTGGGCGGTTCCTATGCAAATAAGCAGACGAAGCCTGGTGCCGGAAAAAGAACTGGAAGCATGTGCCTTTTTGGCTGTTTGCTGGCCTTGCGGGCCCCCCGGCAGTGTGTGCGGCTGCTTTTCTTTACTCCATACAAAGTCTTTGGCTTTTGCATCCGTCGTCGTCGTCGCCGCCGCTGCTGCATAGACTCCCCGGGGCTGTGTCGGGAGGAGCGGAGGGACTGGAGGCAGGCCTGCTGGGGGAGGAGGCGAGCGGGCAGCCAGCGGCTCCCTCTGCCCTTCTCCCTAAAGCGTAGCGCCCCCGGCCGTCGGGCGGCGCTCAGGCGGGGGCCCATTTCTGGTTATCGCTTCTCGGCCTTTTGGCTCAGATCAAGTGTCTGGGCTGAGAGGTTGCTGAGACTGTACCCCCTTGGCCTTGAGTCATCGTTCCGGAAGGGACTTAAGACTCATGCTGCTATTAGGGGGGTGCGCCATCTCAGGCAGCGGGAGGTGATCAGGAGCGGACAAGGAGAGAGAGAGATGGTGAAGGGCCGGCGCCTTGGCCTTGGGGGATCGTCCTAACAGACTTAACCCCCTTGCTGCTATAAGGGTGCCGCTCCGGATCCAATGACGTGATTGGCGGATAAGGACGAGAAGAGAGAGATGGGGAAGGGCCGTCGCCTTGGCCTGGAGGGATCGTCCTGAAAAGACTTCACCCTCCTGCTGCGATTGGGGCGACGCACCGGAACCTGTGGAGACGAGGATAAAGATGGCGGATGGTGCAAATGCCAAGAACTGCATTCGTTTGCAGGTGGAGGAGACCAAGCGAGCCAGAGTGGACATACGATATATCGTGAAGGAGGTGGTGAGAAAGCTACTCGGTGTGGAAGATGGAGAAATTTATTGTCTGCAGGAGTTCCCAAAGCAGGGAGCCTTTGACCTGACTTTTGCGGAGGAGGATTTCTGCTGGTCGGCTTTCGAGAGATGCAAGGCGGTTACAAGTGACCTGAGGATGATGGGAATAGAAGTTTTGCCCAGATTTCTGCAAGAGGAGAGACCAGTAATTGTGCAGATGTACAATGTATATGCGAAGAAGGAGGACATTGGGTGTTTTTTGAGTCGATATTGTCTAATGGTCAGAGATGGTGGTGAATTGAAGAACTGTTTTGGAATGTTCAATGGGAAGAGACGTTTCTGGGTCCGGTTTAGACCAGACCCAAGGTGTGTAGGGGGAGTCATGCACCCCCCGGCGAACTTTTGCATTGGCAGAGATAGGGGTGTTCTGAGTTACCCCGGACAGCCTTATGGTTTGATATGCCGCAATTGTAGTAAGAAGGGACATGTTGCAGCTAAATGTACAGACCGGAAAAGATGTGATTTATGTGGAGAATACGGACATTTGGCGAGGAAATGCCCTGAGAGAGCCAAGTTGAAGATACTTAAGACTTTTGGGAGTTCATACGAACATTTGAGTGACTCTGAAATGTTTGTTGATTTGTGTGAACAGACAGATATGGGAGAAAAAGAGGAGGACAGTATGGGGGAGGAGGAGGGAAGTTTGAAACAGCAAGAAAGAGTTGTTAGGGAAGAGCAGAGTCAGCAAAATAGTGAGGAGGTGGAAGAATTGTTAGGTGAAAGTAAGAGTGAGTCTGAGGGTAGTGGACAGGATAGAGGCTATGTTAGTGGGGATGGAAAGGGAAATGAAGAGGGAAGCATGAAGGTGGATGGGTTAGGAAAGCCATATGTAGTGCCTGATTTGTCAAAGAATGTTCCTGGGAAAGGAGAGTGGGGGGACAAGCACTTAAATGTAAAAATTGAAGTTATCAGTGTGCAGGAGGTAGAGAGTGAGACTGAGGATGGGGAAGGGGAGTTTGAGAACTGTGGGCAGGATAGTGGGAAGGAGAGGGAGGTGGTTTTAGAGGAAGAGGGTGTTTTGGTGGAGGAGGAGGAGGAGGAAGAAGGGGGAGAGGAAGAAGAAGTGAGTATGTCTGAGGAGGAGGAGGCAAGGGAAAAGGAAGAGAAAAGGGAAAAGGTGGAGGGAATAGAGAGAGTATTCCAGTGGGGAGTAGAGAATGCAGAATCGTGGAGTTTTTTTTGTAATGACAAGCAATTAGAGAAAGCCATATTTCGTTTAAGGAGAAAATTAATTGTTGCTCATATGAAGGAATAAATGTATGAGGTGAATAGGTTTTAGATTAGGAGTTGTGTAGAGTGATTAAGAAAATGTTTTTTTTGTGTAAAGTAAAAAGTGTTCTGAAAAGTAACAGAAGAGAATATTGAATGAAATGTCTTTGTTTTGTATATAGCATGTTTTCGGAGAAAAAATATGCACAGGAAACGAGGGAATAGAATGATATAAAGGAAAAATCCTGATATAAAAGGTGAATTAATGTATAAATATGTTTGGTTTTTGAAATAGAATAATGTTAGCAAAGTGTTGCAATAGAGTTTTGTTGAAATGAATAATGTGGTTGTTTTTTTGTAAAGCATATTATTTGTTGAAAAGTTTTCTTTATCTGATGTATTGTAAAACATGAGAAAGTAAATAAACAATTTAAAAACAAAAAAAAAAAAAAAAAAAAATCTGTTCTTATCAGTTTAATATCTGATACGTCCCCTATCTGGGGACCATATATTAAATGGATTTTTAGAACAGGGAGATGGAAGAAGAGCTTGCTCTGTCCACTCCACGCATTGACCTGGTATTGCAGTACCTCCAGGACCGGTGCACTTCCCTTTGGGGATATTTGGCTTGTATCAAAAAATAGAAACAAATCACTGTCTGACAGAAAAAAAACAAACATGCATTTTTGGCTCTTTCTTTTGCAAAGAAAGAAGAAGATGAAGAAATGACGACAAAATAAAGCCTCCTTCTTTTTGCTGTGTCTTGTTTGCTCTTTTGCGTGGCTTCTTACTTTCTTTTCTTTTCAGCTCCTCCTCGCATGGAGCAGGAGTGCCGCCTGCTGCCTAGCCTAATTCAGTCCGAACGAGCAGATGCCTAAGAAACTCCTGTTGAAGCTGTATCCAAATAGCCTGCATAGCAAACACTGCAGCAGCAAGCAGCAAGCAGCAAATGCCTTGACTTGCTGGCTTCTTGTCACAATGGCTGGCTGGCTGGCTGGCTGGCTGGCTAAAATGACCTGAACTGAAAAGCCCAGCCACTGGCTGCTTGCTTGCTGCCTGAGTTTCATGGCAGCCCAGACGAGTCGGCTAGCAGAGAAAAAGTGGGCGGTTCCTATGCAAATAAGCAGACGAAGCCTGGTGCCGGAAAAAGAACTGGAAGCATGTGCCTTTTTGGCTGTTTGCTGGCCTTGCGGGCCCCCCGGCAGTGTGTGCGGCTGCTTTTCTTTACTCCATACAAAGTCTTTGGCTTTTGCATCCGTCGTCGTCGTCGCCGCCGCTGCTGCATAGACTCCCCGGGGCTGTGTCGGGAGGAGCGGAGGGACTGGAGGCAGGCCTGCTGGGGGAGGAGGCGAGCGGGCAGCCAGCGGCTCCCTCTGCCCTTCTCCCTAAAGCGTAGCGCCCCCGGCCGTCGGGCGGCGCTCAGGCGGGGGCCCATTTCTGGTTATCGCTTCTCGGCCTTTTGGCTAAGATCAAGTGTAGTATCTGTTCTTATCAGTTTAATATCTGATACGTCCCCTATCTGGGGACCATATATTAAATGGATTTTTAGAACAGGGAGATGGAAGAAGAGCTTGCTCTGTCCACTCCACGCATTGACCTGGTATTGCAGTACCTCCAGGACCGGTGCACTTCCCTTTGGGGATATTTGGCTTGTATCAAAAAATAGAAACAAATCACTGTCTGACAGAAAAAAAACAAACATGCATTTTTGGCTCTTTCTTTTGCAAAGAAAGAAGAAGATGAAGAAATGACGACAAAATAAAGCCTCCTTCTTTTTGCTGTGTCTTGTTTGCTCTTTTGCGTGGCTTCTTACTTTCTTTTCTTTTCAGCTCCTCCTCGCATGGAGCAGGAGTGCCGCCTGCTGCCTAGCCTAATTCAGTCCGAACGAGCAGATGCCTAAGAAACTCCTGTTGAAGCTGTATCCAAATAGCCTGCATAGCAAACACTGCAGCAGCAAGCAGCAAGCAGCAAATGCCTTGACTTGCTGGCTTCTTGTCACAATGGCTGGCTGGCTGGCTGGCTGGCTGGCTAAAATGACCTGAACTGAAAAGCCCAGCCACTGGCTGCTTGCTTGCTGCCTGAGTTTCATGGCAGCCCAGACGAGTCGGCTAGCAGAGAAAAAGTGGGCGGTTCCTATGCAAATAAGCAGACGAAGCCTGGTGCCGGAAAAAGAACTGGAAGCATGTGCCTTTTTGGCTGTTTGCTGGCCTTGCGGGCCCCCCGGCAGTGTGTGCGGCTGCTTTTCTTTACTCCATACAAAGTCTTTGGCTTTTGCATCCGTCGTCGTCGTCGCCGCCGCTGCTGCATAGACTCCCCGGGGCTGTGTCGGGAGGAGCGGAGGGACTGGAGGCAGGCCTGCTGGGGGAGGAGGCGAGCGGGCAGCCAGCGGCTCCCTCTGCCCTTCTCCCTAAAGCGTAGCGCCCCCGGCCGTCGGGCGGCGCTCAGGCGGGGGCCCATTTCTGGTTATCGCTTCTCGGCCTTTTGGCTAAGACCAAGTGTCTGGCTGAGAGGTGATTGCTGAGACTGTGACCCCTTGGCCCTGGATCATCGCCCCTTCGGGGGCTTAAGATCCTCGCTGCTTTTGGGGGGGCACGCCATCTCGAGCGGCGGGAGGCGATCAAGAGCGAGAGAGAGTGAAGGGCCGGCGCCTTTGCCTTGTGGGATCGCCTGAAAGGGCTTAACCCACATGCTGCAATTAGGGCGCCGCACCTAAGCTTAAGGAGAAGGAAATGGCGGCAGGAGCCCATTTAAGAAATACCATCCGACTGGAAGTCGCGGAGGAGGAGCGAGACCGGGCGGGTCTGCGCTTTGTCGTGGAGGAGTTGTTATGGAAGCAGATCGGTTTGGACAAGGCGGAAATACTGTGCCTGCAAGACTTCCCTCGTCAGGGAACCTATGACGTGACCTTCTTCCATGAAGGAGTCTGCCTCAATGTTTTTGAGAAGCTGAAGGAAATGTTGGATGGCTCTGAGATGCAAGGGATCCGGCTTATACCAAGCTTTCTGATGGACGAGAGACCGGTAACAGTACATGTCTATAACCCATGGGTGGACAAAATGGAGGTCCAGATGTTTTTGAGACAGTATTGTTCTACCATCAGGGGTGGAATTGACTTGCACAATGCATATGGGATCTTCAATGGGAAGCGGAGGTTTTGGGTGCGCTTTAAACCGGACCCCAGAGGAGTGGGGGGCGTGAAGCACCCTCCCCCCGTTTTCAGAATTGGTCAAAACCGAGGGTATTTGAATTATCCAGGGCAGCCAAAGTACTGCAGGAGGTGTTTCCAGTATGGACACACACAAGAGGAGTGTAAAAAAAAAGATATGGTATGCCGAAACTGTGGGGAAGAAGGGCACACGGCGGCAAACTGTGCGCTTCCCAAAAAATGTGACTTGTGTGGAATTCGAGGACATTTGGCACGACAGTGCAACAAGAGAAGGACCTATGCCCGGGTGGCAAAGCGGGAGGGGGAGGTGGGATTGGAGCAGATGTCTGATGATGTGGAAAATGAGAAGGGGGATACACTCATAGAGGGTGACCCTGCTATTATAGAGATGTACCTTGAAAATGAGAGGAGGGAAAAGAAAGAGGAGGATGACTTTCTAATTCATTATTCGCATGGAAAGGGAAAGAGTGGGAATTGGGCCGAAAGAATGGAGGTACAGGAAGAGGAGGAAGATCTAAAGAACAAAGTAGAGGTGTTTCAGAAGGAAGTGGGGGATATTAAGTTATGGATGAAGGTGTTGCAGAAAAAGGGGATGAGTAAAAGAGAACTAATAAGCGAATTAGATGAGATTATGAAAAGAAGAGCGGGTATGTCTGTGGAGCAATATGTGAGTTTGAGAGAAGATCAGATGAAGTGGTTGAGGGATGAGGAATTTAGATTGGAGGGAGAAGCAATGCTGGAGGAAGAAGCCAGGAAGAAGGAAGAGGGGGAGAGCGAAACTAATCCAATACAGATGGTGCAGGGGGAGGGAGGGAAAGAAGAGATGATATGGGAAAGGGAAGGAGAGGAGGGGCTAAAAGGAAAATTGGAAGATTTTCAAAAAAAAGTAGGTGATGGGGAGTTTTGGGTTAGAGTGATGCGGAAAGCAAAAGAAGGGATAAGTAATAAAGTGATAGGGGAACAGCTTGACAAAATTATGGACATAAGGAAGGGAATGACAAAGGAGGAATATGAGGTAGTGAAAACAGAATGGACAGCGGAAGAAGAAGAATGGGATAGAAAATTTAGGGGGGAGGAAGAGTTCAGAAGCGATTTGGGGTTTAAAAAAGTGGGGGGGGTTTTTTGGGAGCAACTTGCCTCAGAGGAAAAATTAGTGTGTTTGGAGGTGGAGGAAGGAAAGAGTCAGAGGGCGCAGGAAGAGTCAATAGAGCTGTTGGTACTGCCTTCCGAACAGGAAGAAAGCATTTTTGGCAGTGGGGTATATATGACTGATTCCGAGGGAGAAAATTCCGAGATGGAGTGCACATCAACTGGGAAAAAAGTTTTAAAAAGGAAAGAACAGACAAGTAGTTTTGTGGAGAAGGAGGAGGCAGGGCCAAGTGGGGTGAGCCAAAAGAAAAAAAAAAGGAAAGGAGGAAAGCAGTGGCAAAAAGTGAGTGCAGAAGAAAGAGAAGAGATAATAAAGTCAAGAGAGAGTGGCAAAAAGTGGACATACGCGGAGTGTGTCACGAGATGGGGGGAGAAGTATGAAGAAAGCATGAATAAATGGGTGGCAGCCATGAGTGATTTAAAGAAAAACAATACAGAGGAAATGATAGGTAAACTTAAACATGTAGAGCATCATGTAAACAAAAATTTAGAAGAGTATGAAAGGATTATTGAAGAAGAGCAAAGAGAGGTAAGCGAGGTCACATTAGAAGGAAAGAAATCCCAGGAGGTACTTAGAATAGAAGGTGAGGAAAGCGTGTGTGAAGTAGAACAGGGGAAGAGAAGTGAGGTCATAATTGCAAGGAAGGGGAGAGTTGAAGAGGAATTTGTAGGTTATCCTGGTGCGAAAGCAAAAAGAGATGAGGATTGGGGGGTTAGAACATCTTTAGAAAGTCAAGAGAAAAGACAGGAGATAGCAAAGGAAACTGAAGGAAAAATTAATCTAAAGAGGTTAGAACAAGAGGAAATAGTAGGAGTATGTAGGCAGATAGTTGGGGAAAAAGAGAAAGTGAGGGTTAGTGGAGTGAGTGGGGAAAAAGTAGCAGAAATGTTAAGAATAGATGGGAGTAGTGGGAGTGATTGGGGAGGGATCTCCTCATCTGAAAGTGAAAGAAGTGGAAAGCAAAATAAAGAGAAAAAGGGGGGGGAGGCAACAAGGATGCTAGAACGGAAAGTGGGAGGGACAAGTAGGAGTGAAAGTGAAGGAGGAGCAGCCTCAATGGCAGAGAGGTCAGAAAGTGAAGAAAGTGGGGTGCAAGAAAAGGATAAGGGTCACCCAAGTAAAAAAGAAGAAAAGGACTCTGTGTATAAAACAAGCTGGGAAATGGAAAAAAAAAAGGAATATTTAGACAAGAAAATAAAGGAGGTTGAGGAGAAAATAGGAGAGGCAAAAGTATGGTATAAGATGATACAGCAGGCAAACCCTCATGGGGGGACAGACCAAAGAGTATATGACATAGAGAAGATGCTATCTAATAAGGAAAAGATGTCGCCAAAGGAGTTTGAGACAGAAAAGGAAAGATATAGGAAGTTGTTAGAGAGACAAATAGCAAGTAATGAGAGAAGTAAAAGGCGGGTGTAAGGGAAATTATGCAAGGTATATCTGATTGGTGGAAAAGTTAAAGTGAAAATGTTGATTTGTGAATGTACAAAATTTATTGGTTTTGTAAATATATGAATGTAAATAAACATTTAAAACAAAAAAAAAAAAAAAAAAAAAAAAAAAATCTGTTCTTATCAGTTTAATATCTGATACGTCCCCTATCTGGGGACCATATATTAAATGGATTTTTAGAACAGGGAGATGGAAGAAGAGCTTGCTCTGTCCACTCCACGCATTGACCTGGTATTGCAGTACCTCCAGGACCGGTGCACTTCCCTTTGGGGATATTTGGCTTGTATCAAAAAATAGAAACAAATCACTGTCTGACAGAAAAAAAACAAACATGCATTTTTGGCTCTTTCTTTTGCAAAGAAAGAAGAAGATGAAGAAATGACGACAAAATAAAGCCTCCTTCTTTTTGCTGTGTCTTGTTTGCTCTTTTGCGTGGCTTCTTACTTTCTTTTCTTTTCAGCTCCTCCTCGCATGGAGCAGGAGTGCCGCCTGCTGCCTAGCCTAATTCAGTCCGAACGAGCAGATGCCTAAGAAACTCCTGTTGAAGCTGTATCCAAATAGCCTGCATAGCAAACACTGCAGCAGCAAGCAGCAAGCAGCAAATGCCTTGACTTGCTGGCTTCTTGTCACAATGGCTGGCTGGCTGGCTGGCTGGCTGGCTAAAATGACCTGAACTGAAAAGCCCAGCCACTGGCTGCTTGCTTGCTGCCTGAGTTTCATGGCAGCCCAGACGAGTCGGCTAGCAGAGAAAAAGTGGGCGGTTCCTATGCAAATAAGCAGACGAAGCCTGGTGCCGGAAAAAGAACTGGAAGCATGTGCCTTTTTGGCTGTTTGCTGGCCTTGCGGGCCCCCCGGCAGTGTGTGCGGCTGCTTTTCTTTACTCCATACAAAGTCTTTGGCTTTTGCATCCGTCGTCGTCGTCGCCGCCGCTGCTGCATAGACTCCCCGGGGCTGTGTCGGGAGGAGCGGAGGGACTGGAGGCAGGCCTGCTGGGGGAGGAGGCGAGCGGGCAGCCAGCGGCTCCCTCTGCCCTTCTCCCTAAAGCGTAGCGCCCCCGGCCGTCGGGCGGCGCTCAGGCGGGGGCCCATTTCTGGTTATCGCTTCTCGGCCTTTTGGCTAAGATCCAGTGTAGTGTCTGACTTGTTGGACACTATAACAGAAGCGTCGGCTGTGAAAACGGCTGCTGGGATGAATTTCTGAGCAGATTTTGACAAAAAAGCTGTAATATTCAGCAGTACTTTAGTTCTGCTCATTTGCATGAGGACGTAGTACCGGTTTCAACCAATAGAGGTCACACTAAGTGTAGTGTGATACCACGGTTAACCAATAGATGGCGCAGTACCTGGAGAGTGTGATATCACTGTCAACCAATAGATGGCGCAGTAACTGGAGAGTGTGATATCACTGTCAACCAATAGAGGTCTCACTACGTGTAGTGAGATATCCAATGTGTCTTTGTGGGTCTGAACCCAACCAATAGAATCGCCAGAAAATGGCAGAAGGTGATCGTCTGAGGAATACCATTCGGTTGCAAGTTGAAGAAGGACGCAGAGAAGAAATTGGATTGAAGTATGTTGTACAAGAAATTTTACTGAAGGTGCTGGAAATGGACTTTGTGAAAACATTGTTTTGCCTGCAAGACTTCCCAAGGATTGGAGTCTATGATCTGACTTTTACCAAGCAAGAGGATTGCCTGAACTACTATGAAAGATTTAAAGCAAAGTTGGATGATACCCTGATGAGAGGAATTCAAGTGATCCCCAGCTTTTCAATGGAAGAAAAACCACTGACTATTCATATGTATAACCCATATGCACGCACAGAGGATCTGCACTTATTTTTGCTGAGGTATTGCAGTGTGGCAAAAGGAGGCCAACAATTGACAAATCAATATGGCGTATACAACGGCAAAAGGCGCTTCTGGGTACGTTTCAGAGAAGATGCATCCGCAGTAGGAGGAGTGATGAGCCCGCCGGCGAATTTTACTATTGGAGGAAATAGGGGGTTCCTGTACTACCCTGGACAACCTACCTTTTGCAGAAATTGCCTACAATATGGACACGTCAGAGAGACTTGTGACAAATCTGGACTGAATTGCAGGAACTGTGGGAAAAATGGACATTCGGCCTATAATTGTGAGTTACCCCGCCTTTGTGATTTGTGTGGGTCACCAGGACATTTGTCTCGTATGTGCACGAATAGAACGTATGCTCAAGCGGCAGGTGGCCGGTGGAGAGAGGGGCCACCACCAACACCCAAGGAGACGACCGTGGTGCCGGAGACACAGGAGGAGAAAGAGGTAACAATACAGAAAGAGGACAATGCGTTTATAGGAACAGAGGGGCCAAGAACAAGCACAGGCATGCACAGTGTCACAGAGGTTGAGGAGACAAGCCAATCAGAGGAGGAGGAGGAGGATGGGTCAGCGACGATTACGGAGATATACGAGGAAGGGATGAAGGAACAGAAGGAAGAGGAGGATCGTTTCCTAAACAGCTTGGCGGAGAACCCCAACAAAAGGAAAGAGAAGGACGTTAAGGCTGTGGAGGACTCAGAAGGGTTAGAAGAAAGGGGAACACCTCAACATAAAGACTTTGAACTGGAATCCCAACAAACTGCGCAAACAGATTGGGTAGTAGTAGGGGGAGGTAAACACCCAGTGCAAGGGGAGGTAGAAAACATGGATACAACAGAGAAAAGGAATGCGCTAAAGCGTAGGATGCAGCAAGATGTAGAAAAGGGACAATCAGGTGAGAGAGCACAGTCTATGGTAGGGAAGTCAAAGTTTTTGGTACTAGCACAGGAAGGAGAAAGTGAGAGCGAGGGGGAAGAGCAGGACGATACTGACGAAGAGGAGGATAATCAGGAAGAAGAAAAGAGGAGGGAGGAAAACAGAGAAGCAAAATTGATCAAAAGATGGGGAGATAAATATAGAAAAGCGCGAGATAAAATACAGAACGCAAAGAAAGATTGGTTGGAAGAAAATTCAGAAAAAAGGAAGAAAAAGCTAGAGCATGTAGTATATGGAGTGAGAAAAGAGATAGCAGAGATGGAAAGAGTGTTGATGAAAGAAACCAAAAACAAGGAGGTAAAGGAGAAAGAGGGAAGTAAGGAGGAAGGTAGCTCAGACATAGACAAGTTTCCTTTTAAAGTGAGTTTAACATTACAGGAGAAACTAAAAGAGCTTAGAGAAAAGGTGGGAGACAGGGATATGGAAAGTTGGGGCGTAATTTTTGCATATCAAAAGGATGAGACAAGTGTGATAATGTATATAAATACCTTGATTATACTTTGGGAAACTCAGCCGCTCGTGTATGAGGAACATAAAAGTAAAGGTATGAGAAATATTGTAGCGGTACAAAAACAAAATGGATAGTCTTGCCGTAAAATAATGTGCCTTTCTCTACGCGCTATGAAGAAGATATACCCTGTAAAATGATAATGTTTTAAAGAAGAAAAATTGTTTTATGTACCAAGTCATGTTTGTAAACTTGGAAGTTTTATATGCAAAATTTGTATTGAAATGTTTTGGGGTTTTTGTAATGTTGGGGGTTTTTTATTTTTTCGAAAAGTGACAAGTTGTGGAAATTACGTGTCAAGAATAAATAAAGTATTTTTCATAAATAAAAAAAAAAAAATCTGTTCTTATCAGTTTAATATCTGATACGTCCCCTATCTGGGGACCATATATTAAATGGATTTTTAGAACAGGGAGATGGAAGAAGAGCTTGCTCTGTCCACTCCACGCATTGACCTGGTATTGCAGTACCTCCAGGACCGGTGCACTTCCCTTTGGGGATATTTGGCTTGTATCAAAAAATAGAAACAAATCACTGTCTGACAGAAAAAAAACAAACATGCATTTTTGGCTCTTTCTTTTGCAAAGAAAGAAGAAGATGAAGAAATGACGACAAAATAAAGCCTCCTTCTTTTTGCTGTGTCTTGTTTGCTCTTTTGCGTGGCTTCTTACTTTCTTTTCTTTTCAGCTCCTCCTCGCATGGAGCAGGAGTGCCGCCTGCTGCCTAGCCTAATTCAGTCCGAACGAGCAGATGCCTAAGAAACTCCTGTTGAAGCTGTATCCAAATAGCCTGCATAGCAAACACTGCAGCAGCAAGCAGCAAGCAGCAAATGCCTTGACTTGCTGGCTTCTTGTCACAATGGCTGGCTGGCTGGCTGGCTGGCTGGCTAAAATGACCTGAACTGAAAAGCCCAGCCACTGGCTGCTTGCTTGCTGCCTGAGTTTCATGGCAGCCCAGACGAGTCGGCTAGCAGAGAAAAAGTGGGCGGTTCCTATGCAAATAAGCAGACGAAGCCTGGTGCCGGAAAAAGAACTGGAAGCATGTGCCTTTTTGGCTGTTTGCTGGCCTTGCGGGCCCCCCGGCAGTGTGTGCGGCTGCTTTTCTTTACTCCATACAAAGTCTTTGGCTTTTGCATCCGTCGTCGTCGTCGCCGCCGCTGCTGCATAGACTCCCCGGGGCTGTGTCGGGAGGAGCGGAGGGACTGGAGGCAGGCCTGCTGGGGGAGGAGGCGAGCGGGCAGCCAGCGGCTCCCTCTGCCCTTCTCCCTAAAGCGTAGCGCCCCCGGCCGTCGGGCGGCGCTCAGGCGGGGGCCCATTTCTGGTTATCGCTTCTCGGCCTTTTGGCTAAGATCAAGTGTAGTATCTGTTCTTATCAGTTTAATATCTGATACGTCCCCTATCTGGGGACCATATATTAAATGGATTTTTAGAACAGGGAGATGGAAGAAGAGCTTGCTCTGTCCACTCCACGCATTGACCTGGTATTGCAGTACCTCCAGGACCGGTGCACTTCCCTTTGGGGATATTTGGCTTGTATCAAAAAATAGAAACAAATCACTGTCTGACAGAAAAAAAACAAACATGCATTTTTGGCTCTTTCTTTTGCAAAGAAAGAAGAAGATGAAGAAATGACGACAAAATAAAGCCTCCTTCTTTTTGCTGTGTCTTGTTTGCTCTTTTGCGTGGCTTCTTACTTTCTTTTCTTTTCAGCTCCTCCTCGCATGGAGCAGGAGTGCCGCCTGCTGCCTAGCCTAATTCAGTCCGAACGAGCAGATGCCTAAGAAACTCCTGTTGAAGCTGTATCCAAATAGCCTGCATAGCAAACACTGCAGCAGCAAGCAGCAAGCAGCAAATGCCTTGACTTGCTGGCTTCTTGTCACAATGGCTGGCTGGCTGGCTGGCTGGCTGGCTAAAATGACCTGAACTGAAAAGCCCAGCCACTGGCTGCTTGCTTGCTGCCTGAGTTTCATGGCAGCCCAGACGAGTCGGCTAGCAGAGAAAAAGTGGGCGGTTCCTATGCAAATAAGCAGACGAAGCCTGGTGCCGGAAAAAGAACTGGAAGCATGTGCCTTTTTGGCTGTTTGCTGGCCTTGCGGGCCCCCCGGCAGTGTGTGCGGCTGCTTTTCTTTACTCCATACAAAGTCTTTGGCTTTTGCATCCGTCGTCGTCGTCGCCGCCGCTGCTGCATAGACTCCCCGGGGCTGTGTCGGGAGGAGCGGAGGGACTGGAGGCAGGCCTGCTGGGGGAGGAGGCGAGCGGGCAGCCAGCGGCTCCCTCTGCCCTTCTCCCTAAAGCGTAGCGCCCCCGGCCGTCGGGCGGCGCTCAGGCGGGGGCCCATTTCTGGTTATCGCTTCTCGGCCTTTTGGCTAAGATCAAGTGTAGTATCTGTTCTTATCAGTTTAATATCTGATACGTCCCCTATCTGGGGACCATATATTAAATGGATTTTTAGAACAGGGAGATGGAAGAAGAGCTTGCTCTGTCCACTCCACGCATTGACCTGGTATTGCAGTACCTCCAGGACCGGTGCACTTCCCTTTGGGGATATTTGGCTTGTATCAAAAAATAGAAACAAATCACTGTCTGACAGAAAAAAAACAAACATGCATTTTTGGCTCTTTCTTTTGCAAAGAAAGAAGAAGATGAAGAAATGACGACAAAATAAAGCCTCCTTCTTTTTGCTGTGTCTTGTTTGCTCTTTTGCGTGGCTTCTTACTTTCTTTTCTTTTCAGCTCCTCCTCGCATGGAGCAGGAGTGCCGCCTGCTGCCTAGCCTAATTCAGTCCGAACGAGCAGATGCCTAAGAAACTCCTGTTGAAGCTGTATCCAAATAGCCTGCATAGCAAACACTGCAGCAGCAAGCAGCAAGCAGCAAATGCCTTGACTTGCTGGCTTCTTGTCACAATGGCTGGCTGGCTGGCTGGCTGGCTGGCTAAAATGACCTGAACTGAAAAGCCCAGCCACTGGCTGCTTGCTTGCTGCCTGAGTTTCATGGCAGCCCAGACGAGTCGGCTAGCAGAGAAAAAGTGGGCGGTTCCTATGCAAATAAGCAGACGAAGCCTGGTGCCGGAAAAAGAACTGGAAGCATGTGCCTTTTTGGCTGTTTGCTGGCCTTGCGGGCCCCCCGGCAGTGTGTGCGGCTGCTTTTCTTTACTCCATACAAAGTCTTTGGCTTTTGCATCCGTCGTCGTCGTCGCCGCCGCTGCTGCATAGACTCCCCGGGGCTGTGTCGGGAGGAGCGGAGGGACTGGAGGCAGGCCTGCTGGGGGAGGAGGCGAGCGGGCAGCCAGCGGCTCCCTCTGCCCTTCTCCCTAAAGCGTAGCGCCCCCGGCCGTCGGGCGGCGCTCAGGCGGGGGCCCATTTCTGGTTATCGCTTCTCGGCCTTTTGGCTCAGATCAAGTGTCTGGGTCAGGAGGTCCAACGGGAAGGCGATGGTCCGGCACCTTGGCCCTGTGGCATCGCTCGAAAGAGCTTAAGCCACTTGCTGCTTTTGGGGTGCCGCACCAGGACCTTATTGGAAGACGATGGCGTCAGGGCCTAATATGAGGAACACAGTCCGGCTCCTTGTCGAGGAGGCCTGCAGAGACCGTATTGGATTGGACTATATCGTGGAAGGAGTGCTGAGAGACTTGATCGCCTGGGACATCACCAACATCTTTTGCCTGCAAGACTTTCCGAAGCAAGGGACGTACGACTTTACTTTCTGGAGAGAGGAAGAGTGCTGGGATTTCTTTGAGAAATGCAAAGAGAAAGCAAGTATGCCGTTAATGGATGGGATTACAATCATTCCCAGTTTCATGTTAGAAGAGAGGCCGTTAATAGTACATATGTACAACGCCTTTGCACGGACAGAAGATATAACGGCCTTTTTGAAGAGATATTGTACGACGGTGAGGGGTGGTGTTTGCTTAAAAAACCCCTTTGGAATCTTCAATGGAAAACGTCGTTTTTGGGTGCGGTTTAGGCCTGATCCGGCACGAGCAGGAGGCGTGATGCACCCCCCTGCAAATTTCAGCATCGGAGGAGACCGGGGCTTTCTGAACTATCCGGGACAACCCCTTTTTTGTAGACATTGTTTTTGTTACGGACATACGAGAGAGACTTGTGAGAAGAAAGGGGTGGTATGCCGCAATTGTAATGAGGAGGGACACACGGCAGCAAACTGCAAAGTTGCCAAAAAATGCGACTTATGTGGAGAGAGGGGGCATCTCTCTCGTAAATGCCCTCAAAGGACATATGCTCAGACAGCAAGGGCAGAGGAGTCAGAATCTGCAGGAACTATAGAATTGGGGTTAAACGATGGACAAAGGGGGGAGGGTATAGTGCAACAACAAAGAAAAGAGGGGACAGAGGTGGAAGAGACCCCTGAATTTATGCAGACAGATTTACCCCTTCAAAGTCAGGAGGTTCAGAGTCCGATGGAATGCAAAAAAGGGGGGAGGGAGGAGGGAGAACAAAGTCACAACTGGGCAGAGAAAGTAGAAATACAAGAGGCTTTGGAAGTTGTGAGTCCCATGGAAAGCTTACAAGTGGACCTGGGGGATTTGGAAACTATTGAAATGAAGAGAGGGGAAAAAGGTTCATTATGTGAAGGGGAGGGTGGGATGGTTTTAAAAGAAAAAAGGGAAAAAGGAGTAATGGAAACGTTGGTGTTAACCCTTGGGGAACCGGAGTTAAAAGTACCAGGGGTAGCAGAGCTAAGTACTAGTGAGAGTGATTGGGTAGGATTATCCTCCTCGGAAAGTGAAAGTGGGAAAAAAAGTGCAGTAGATATGAGTAATAAGGTAGAGAAAAGAGAAATAACAGCTATACCCAAAAGAAAAGTGGTAGGGACAAGTAGGAGTGAGAGTGAAGGAGGGGAGGGAGAAGCAATGTTGGAGGAGGAAGCTAGAAAGAAGAGCGTAGAGGAGGGGATGGGAAAGAGTCAGGAAATTCAGGAAGAGGCAATGGAGCTGTCTGCGGCAGAAAAAAGAGCACTAAAACGCAGACCAGAGCAGGGAGGAGTAGTAGAACAAAAGAAGGAGAAGGTAGCATATAGAAAACTGAAAATAGTAGAAAGTGAGAGTGATAGCTCATCCTCTCAAAAAAGTTGGGAAGGTGATCCAAAGCAAAAAGGGAAGGAAAGCAATTTGCAAAGACAAGCAAGTGGAACAAGCGGAAGCGAGAGTAAGGAGAAGGGCAATGCACTTAGTACAAGGGTGCAGGGGACCATGCCAAGAGGAGAGACGCAAAGGGAAAAAGCCTTAGGGGAGAAATTGGAGGAGGTTGAGAAGAAGGTGGGAAACAAAGCCTTTTGGTTATACGTGGTCCGAGCAGAACTGAGGGGACAAACTACAGAGAAGCAGATAGACTGGTTACAAAATGAAGTAATTATTAAAAGAGCACAGTCTTCAAGTAAGGATTTTAGGGGTTACCTTGAAGCGTTTCACAAGAAATACCCAGACAATTATGTAAGCTCAAGTTATACGTATGGGGGTTATAAATAGAGGAGAGGAATCTATAAAGGGAGTAATGTAGAAACATATGAGTTATGCAAAGGAGTAAACTTATTATTTGTTTGTTAGAAAAATTCCTTTTTTGTTCTGTAAAATTATTTGTTTTTTGAATGAGATGACTGTATTATGTGCTAATCAACAATGATTTCTCTGATATTTCTGTAACAATTTTACTTTTGTCGCAAATAAAAATTACTATGGAAAACAAAAATCTGTTCTTATCAGTTTAATATCTGATACGTCCCCTATCTGGGGACCATATATTAAATGGATTTTTAGAACAGGGAGATGGAAGAAGAGCTTGCTCTGTCCACTCCACGCATTGACCTGGTATTGCAGTACCTCCAGGACCGGTGCACTTCCCTTTGGGGATATTTGGCTTGTATCAAAAAATAGAAACAAATCACTGTCTGACAGAAAAAAAACAAACATGCATTTTTGGCTCTTTCTTTTGCAAAGAAAGAAGAAGATGAAGAAATGACGACAAAATAAAGCCTCCTTCTTTTTGCTGTGTCTTGTTTGCTCTTTTGCGTGGCTTCTTACTTTCTTTTCTTTTCAGCTCCTCCTCGCATGGAGCAGGAGTGCCGCCTGCTGCCTAGCCTAATTCAGTCCGAACGAGCAGATGCCTAAGAAACTCCTGTTGAAGCTGTATCCAAATAGCCTGCATAGCAAACACTGCAGCAGCAAGCAGCAAGCAGCAAATGCCTTGACTTGCTGGCTTCTTGTCACAATGGCTGGCTGGCTGGCTGGCTGGCTGGCTAAAATGACCTGAACTGAAAAGCCCAGCCACTGGCTGCTTGCTTGCTGCCTGAGTTTCATGGCAGCCCAGACGAGTCGGCTAGCAGAGAAAAAGTGGGCGGTTCCTATGCAAATAAGCAGACGAAGCCTGGTGCCGGAAAAAGAACTGGAAGCATGTGCCTTTTTGGCTGTTTGCTGGCCTTGCGGGCCCCCCGGCAGTGTGTGCGGCTGCTTTTCTTTACTCCATACAAAGTCTTTGGCTTTTGCATCCGTCGTCGTCGTCGCCGCCGCTGCTGCATAGACTCCCCGGGGCTGTGTCGGGAGGAGCGGAGGGACTGGAGGCAGGCCTGCTGGGGGAGGAGGCGAGCGGGCAGCCAGCGGCTCCCTCTGCCCTTCTCCCTAAAGCGTAGCGCCCCCGGCCGTCGGGCGGCGCTCAGGCGGGGGCCCATTTCTGGTTATCGCTTCTCGGCCTTTTGGCTAAGACCAAGTGTCTGGCTGAGAGGTGATTGCTGAGACTGTGCTCCCTTGGCCCTGGATCATCGCCCCTTTGGGGGCTTAAGATCCTTGCTGCTTTTGGGGGGGCACGCCATCTCGAGCGACGAGAGGTGATCATGAGCGAGCGAAAGTGAGGGGCCGGCGCCTTTGCCTTGTGGGATCGCCCGAAAGGGCTTAACCCACTTGCTGCAATTAGGGTGCCGCACCCGAGCTTATTCAAGGCGGACGATGGCGTACGGTGGCATGAAGAATACAGTCCGGTTCCTGGTCGAGGAAGCCGAGAGAGATCGCGTGAGACTGCAACATGTGGTGGAGAAAATTCTTGGTGAGATGCTGGAGCTGGATGCGTTTAAGGTGTACTGCCTCCAAGACTTCCCAAGGCAGGGCTTTTATGACCTGACCCTGATCTCGGATGCAGACTGCTGGAATGTTTATGAGATGTGCCGTGAGAAGAAGGATGATCCAAGGCTGACGGGAGTCAGCGTGGCCC
This sequence comes from Ascaphus truei, assembly GCF_040206685.1. Classification (NCBI taxonomy): domain Eukaryota; kingdom Metazoa; phylum Chordata; class Amphibia; order Anura; family Ascaphidae; genus Ascaphus; species Ascaphus truei. The sequence goes on from NC_134489.1 coordinate 26,906,295, forward strand.
CGAGTTTTATGCTGGAAGACAAACCGCTGGTTGTACACATGTACAATCCCTTTGTGCAGAGGGAAGACATTGCTTGTTTCCTGAGGAGATACTGTTCCCTGGTGAGGGGGGGAGAAGTGTTAAGGAATGCATATGGTTTTTACAACGGAAAGAGGCGATTCTGGGTTCGTTTTAAGCCTGATCCAGACCGAGGAGGAGGAGTGATGCAACCGCCTGCAAATTTTGCCATTGGTGGGGAAAGAGGTTTTTTAAACTACCCTGGCCAGCCTGTTTTCTGCAGGAATTGTCACAAATATGGACATACCAAAGAAGAGTGTGACAAAGTAGGGACTGTATGCCGCAATTGCGGAGAAGAAGGACACACAGCAACGGCCTGTCGAGTCCCAAAAAAGTGTGACTTGTGCGGGGAAAGAGGACATTTAGCACGGCAGTGCAAAAAAAACAAGTCTTATGCCCAAACAGCAAGGGGTAGTGAGTCTGGAGATACCTCAGATTTTGTTGGACTTATCTTTAAGAAATTTCAGACAGAAGAAGGAAGAATGGACTTGCAGGAGGGGGGGATCTCAGAGGTAGAAGAAACCCCTGAGTTTCTGCAAGGAGAACTGGTTGGTACTCAAAGTACAGATTGGGCAGAGAGAGTAGAATTTCAAGAGGAGGACGAAGCTCTAACAGAAAAAATGAATTTGTTTGAAAAAAAAGTGGGGGGTGTGAAGTTATGGGTAAATGTATTTCGCACAGAACGAAAGAATATAAGTAATGAGGAGTTAATTGGAGAATTAGAGGATATTATGAGTCGAAGAACTCATATGACTGTAGAAGAATATATGAATGTAAGAAAAGATCAGAAGAAATGGTTGATTGAGGAAAAAGCTAGACAGGAAGGAGAAGCAATGCTAATGGAGGAGGATAGAAAATTAAAAGTCTTGGAGGAAGGGGTACATCAGGATAGTGAAGTAAGTGAAGGAAGTGTGAATAGAGCTTTGGAAGCAATACAAGAAGCGGTGAGAGATTTAGAAAAAGGGCAAGAAGAAGAAGGGGAGGAAATGGAAGTAACAGGTATGGAGAGAAAAGCTTCAAAACGTAAACCAGAGAAGGGGGAGGCAGAGGAAATAGCTGGACCAAGTGAAACTAAACAGGATTTTTCTAACGCAAGGCGAGATAGCTTACAGGATACACCAAAAAGGAGGGTGATAGGGGCAATTAGAAGTGAGCCTGAAACCACATCAGTGAGTGAGTCAGAAGAAAGTAAAATAACTCAGAAAGGAGACAAAAGTAAGATAGTTGTAGACACACAAACAAGAGAAAGCAGGAGTAAGATAATAGAGAAACAAAAAGAGGAATTTTGGAGGGAAATTGGGGAAATGATAAAAGAAAAAGATATACAAACAATTAGGGGAAGAGCAGAAGAAATGAGGACAGCAAACAAATGGGACAAAGACACTGATTTCTGGTGGGATGTTCAAATGTATATTAAATGGAAAACTGAGTATAGAAAATTAAAAGATGATGAAAAAAATTTTGTGGCAATAGGCTCAGAGCTTAGTAAAACAAAAGGAAAAAGTCTTCAAAGAATAAAACAAAGACTAGAAGAAATGAGAAAAGATTTGGAAAAAGAATTAAAAACGAATTGAGAAAAGAAATAGTTGAAAATTTGTGCTAAAAATAGAAAAATAAGGAAAATGATCTGAGGTGGGAATCTAAGGGGAAGGATAGAAAGGTTTAAAGGGAAAGATAGGGTTTTTGTTTTAAAATAATGGAACGGAAAATTGCATATATGGAATGAAACGGTTGTTTTAGAGTGTTTGATGGGGAAAAGTAAAAATTAGAGGAGGAATGTGGGTAGTTTTAGTATGCTATGAAATGGAGGAGAATTATTCTGAAATTTTGTGAGTTAAACAAAGTTTTGTATTTGCTATGTGATTTGTTGATTTTGAAATGATTTTGGAAATGTTTTTGATTATTTTTGTATTATGACTTGAGAAACAAAGAATGAAAGTATATAAAAAAAAAAAAAAAAAAAAAAAAAAAAATCTGTTCTTATCAGTTTAATATCTGATACGTCCCCTATCTGGGGACCATATATTAAATGGATTTTTAGAACAGGGAGATGGAAGAAGAGCTTGCTCTGTCCACTCCACGCATTGACCTGGTATTGCAGTACCTCCAGGACCGGTGCACTTCCCTTTGGGGATATTTGGCTTGTATCAAAAAATAGAAACAAATCACTGTCTGACAGAAAAAAAACAAACATGCATTTTTGGCTCTTTCTTTTGCAAAGAAAGAAGAAGATGAAGAAATGACGACAAAATAAAGCCTCCTTCTTTTTGCTGTGTCTTGTTTGCTCTTTTGCGTGGCTTCTTACTTTCTTTTCTTTTCAGCTCCTCCTCGCATGGAGCAGGAGTGCCGCCTGCTGCCTAGCCTAATTCAGTCCGAACGAGCAGATGCCTAAGAAACTCCTGTTGAAGCTGTATCCAAATAGCCTGCATAGCAAACACTGCAGCAGCAAGCAGCAAGCAGCAAATGCCTTGACTTGCTGGCTTCTTGTCACAATGGCTGGCTGGCTGGCTGGCTGGCTGGCTAAAATGACCTGAACTGAAAAGCCCAGCCACTGGCTGCTTGCTTGCTGCCTGAGTTTCATGGCAGCCCAGACGAGTCGGCTAGCAGAGAAAAAGTGGGCGGTTCCTATGCAAATAAGCAGACGAAGCCTGGTGCCGGAAAAAGAACTGGAAGCATGTGCCTTTTTGGCTGTTTGCTGGCCTTGCGGGCCCCCCGGCAGTGTGTGCGGCTGCTTTTCTTTACTCCATACAAAGTCTTTGGCTTTTGCATCCGTCGTCGTCGTCGCCGCCGCTGCTGCATAGACTCCCCGGGGCTGTGTCGGGAGGAGCGGAGGGACTGGAGGCAGGCCTGCTGGGGGAGGAGGCGAGCGGGCAGCCAGCGGCTCCCTCTGCCCTTCTCCCTAAAGCGTAGCGCCCCCGGCCGTCGGGCGGCGCTCAGGCGGGGGCCCATTTCTGGTTATCGCTTCTCGGCCTTTTGGCTCAGATCAAGTGTCTGGGCTGAGAGGTTTGCTGAGACTGTGCCCCCTTGGCCTTGAGTCATCGTCGCCTGATGGGACTAAAGACTCATGCTGCTATTAGGGGGGTGCGCCATCTCAGGCAGCGGGAGGTGATCAATGAGCGGACAAGGAGAGAAAGTGAGATGGTGAAGGGCCGGCGCCTTGGCCTTGGGGGATCGTCCTAACAGACTTAACCCCCTTGCTGCTATAAGGGTGCCGCACCAGAGCCAAATGAGGTTTTTTGCGGACAAGGACGAAAAGAGAGAGAGAGACGGTGAGGGGCCGGCGCCTTGGCCTTGAGGGATCGTTCCTTGGAACTTAACCCTCTTGCTGCTGTTGGGGTGCCGCACGTGAGCTGGGACGGACGGACGCTGGAAAGAAGGAGCATTGAGAGAGAGAGACGGTGAGGGGCCGGCGCCTTGGCCTTGAGGGATCGTTCCCAGGAACTTAACCCTCTGGATGCTGTGGTGGTGCCGTACCTGATCCTCAGACGACAGACGGACAAAGATGGAGACCGGTGGCTGTGAGAGAAACACCATCAGATTTCTGGTGGAGAAGACAAAGAGATGGCGTGTGGGACTTCAGGTTATTGTGGAGGAGGTGCTGTCAGAGATCTTGGAAATAGAGATTGGAGACATCTTCTGTATACAAGCATCCCAAAGACAAGGGATTTTTGATTTGTCATTCAGCAAGGAGATGGAGTGTTTGAGAACATACAAGAAGTGTGGAGAGAAAGTGGAGGCTTTGAGGAGAATGGGGATCTGTGCAATCCCCAGGTTTTTGGCGATGGAAAGACCTATGATTGTACATGTATACAATGTGTTTATTCGTAAGGAAGAAATTGTAACCTTTTTGAGAAGATATTGCTCGGTGGTTGGTGGAGGAGAACAGCAAAAGAACTCTTATGGTATCTTTAATGGTGAAAGACTGTTTAGAGTTTGTTTCAGACCGGACCCGGAGAATATAGGGGGAGTACTGCACCCCCCTGCAAATTTTTGTATTGGAGCAAATAAAGGGTTTTTGAGGTACCCAGGACAACCTTCTGGGGTGATATGCTGGAATTGTGGAAGAGAGGGACACATTGCAGGCAAATGTAATGCACCAAAGAAATGTGACTTTTGTTGGGATTTTGGACATTTAGCACGTCAGTGCCCGAAGAAGAGTAAAGAACAAGGGACAAAAAATGTTGTGACTAAAATTGTACCAAAGGAAGTGAATGTGAGTGAAATTGGTGCCATAATAAGTGATATGAAAAGAGAGAGTGCCTTTGTAGAGACAGAAAATGCAATATTGTGTGAGATTGAAGAGAATGAAGAATGTCAGAAGGAGGAAAAAGTTGTAGAGGAGGAAGTACAGGTTGAGGTTGAAAGTGAGAGGGGAAATGAGGAAGGTTTTTTCTTGGAAAAGGAAAATGTAGAGGAAAGTAGTGGAAGACAGTTTTGTGAAAGAGAAGAAGATAAAAAGGAATGTTTAGATACTAGTGAGGAGAAGGTGGAGAGTAAAAAAGAAGTACAGAGAGAGAGCATAGAGAGTGAAGAGAAAGTGAAAAGAAAAGAGGAAATACAATTGAGTTTTGTAGAAATATTAGAACAGATTGATAAGAGTACGGAAAAAGTAGGAAAGGATAGAAAGGGGAAAAAGAAAGCAAAAATAAAGAAAGGAGGTTTAGACAAGAGGTAGAGGTATGGAAAGAAATGTTTAGTAAGGGAAATCAGAAAGAGAAGAGATAATTTTTTTATGTGTTGTAATTTTTTATTTTTTGTAAGGGAAATGAAAGGTTTAGACAGGGAAAGATGAAAGAATGAGTGGAATAAAAAAATGAAGGGGGTATAATTGGAAAATTTTCTGGTATGATAACTGATGGAATTTGAAGTTTTTTTGGACTAGTGGGGTATGGAAAAGTAGAGAAAAATGGGAATGTGTTGTGAAGTAACAAAATGTAATAGTGTTATTTGTTTGTTTGTTTGGAAATTATGAAAGAATAATTTTTAATTATATAATTTTTGTCCAAAAAGAAAAAGTAAATAAAATGTCAAATGTATATATTATACAATAAACAAAATAAAAAAAAAAAAAAAAAAAAAAAAAAAAAAAAAAAAATCTGTTCTTATCAGTTTAATATCTGATACGTCCCCTATCTGGGGACCATATATTAAATGGATTTTTAGAACAGGGAGATGGAAGAAGAGCTTGCTCTGTCCACTCCACGCATTGACCTGGTATTGCAGTACCTCCAGGACCGGTGCACTTCCCTTTGGGGATATTTGGCTTGTATCAAAAAATAGAAACAAATCACTGTCTGACAGAAAAAAAACAAACATGCATTTTTGGCTCTTTCTTTTGCAAAGAAAGAAGAAGATGAAGAAATGACGACAAAATAAAGCCTCCTTCTTTTTGCTGTGTCTTGTTTGCTCTTTTGCGTGGCTTCTTACTTTCTTTTCTTTTCAGCTCCTCCTCGCATGGAGCAGGAGTGCCGCCTGCTGCCTAGCCTAATTCAGTCCGAACGAGCAGATGCCTAAGAAACTCCTGTTGAAGCTGTATCCAAATAGCCTGCATAGCAAACACTGCAGCAGCAAGCAGCAAGCAGCAAATGCCTTGACTTGCTGGCTTCTTGTCACAATGGCTGGCTGGCTGGCTGGCTGGCTGGCTAAAATGACCTGAACTGAAAAGCCCAGCCACTGGCTGCTTGCTTGCTGCCTGAGTTTCATGGCAGCCCAGACGAGTCGGCTAGCAGAGAAAAAGTGGGCGGTTCCTATGCAAATAAGCAGACGAAGCCTGGTGCCGGAAAAAGAACTGGAAGCATGTGCCTTTTTGGCTGTTTGCTGGCCTTGCGGGCCCCCCGGCAGTGTGTGCGGCTGCTTTTCTTTACTCCATACAAAGTCTTTGGCTTTTGCATCCGTCGTCGTCGTCGCCGCCGCTGCTGCATAGACTCCCCGGGGCTGTGTCGGGAGGAGCGGAGGGACTGGAGGCAGGCCTGCTGGGGGAGGAGGCGAGCGGGCAGCCAGCGGCTCCCTCTGCCCTTCTCCCTAAAGCGTAGCGCCCCCGGCCGTCGGGCGGCGCTCAGGCGGGGGCCCATTTCTGGTTATCGCTTCTCGGCCTTTTGGCTAAGATCAAGTGTAGTATCTGTTCTTATCAGTTTAATATCTGATACGTCCCCTATCTGGGGACCATATATTAAATGGATTTTTAGAACAGGGAGATGGAAGAAGAGCTTGCTCTGTCCACTCCACGCATTGACCTGGTATTGCAGTACCTCCAGGACCGGTGCACTTCCCTTTGGGGATATTTGGCTTGTATCAAAAAATAGAAACAAATCACTGTCTGACAGAAAAAAAACAAACATGCATTTTTGGCTCTTTCTTTTGCAAAGAAAGAAGAAGATGAAGAAATGACGACAAAATAAAGCCTCCTTCTTTTTGCTGTGTCTTGTTTGCTCTTTTGCGTGGCTTCTTACTTTCTTTTCTTTTCAGCTCCTCCTCGCATGGAGCAGGAGTGCCGCCTGCTGCCTAGCCTAATTCAGTCCGAACGAGCAGATGCCTAAGAAACTCCTGTTGAAGCTGTATCCAAATAGCCTGCATAGCAAACACTGCAGCAGCAAGCAGCAAGCAGCAAATGCCTTGACTTGCTGGCTTCTTGTCACAATGGCTGGCTGGCTGGCTGGCTGGCTGGCTAAAATGACCTGAACTGAAAAGCCCAGCCACTGGCTGCTTGCTTGCTGCCTGAGTTTCATGGCAGCCCAGACGAGTCGGCTAGCAGAGAAAAAGTGGGCGGTTCCTATGCAAATAAGCAGACGAAGCCTGGTGCCGGAAAAAGAACTGGAAGCATGTGCCTTTTTGGCTGTTTGCTGGCCTTGCGGGCCCCCCGGCAGTGTGTGCGGCTGCTTTTCTTTACTCCATACAAAGTCTTTGGCTTTTGCATCCGTCGTCGTCGTCGCCGCCGCTGCTGCATAGACTCCCCGGGGCTGTGTCGGGAGGAGCGGAGGGACTGGAGGCAGGCCTGCTGGGGGAGGAGGCGAGCGGGCAGCCAGCGGCTCCCTCTGCCCTTCTCCCTAAAGCGTAGCGCCCCCGGCCGTCGGGCGGCGCTCAGGCGGGGGCCCATTTCTGGTTATCGCTTCTCGGCCTTTTGGCTAAGATCAAGTGTAGGGTCTGTCCTGTGAAGGATGGCCCTATTTGCATCACTTGGTCTGGTCATGGGCTGAGAGGGCGGATGCAAAGTAGCCCGGGCTTTTTAATCTTGCACCCCAGGCCTGGATAACCTGGGGAGTATCACTTGCTGCACTGTGGTTGGTCGTTTTGGCACGTCCGGCCTCCACTTACGAGCACTTGATCTGCACTGATTTTTTTGCACCGTCCCCTATTTTTCCCGCACTTTGGCCCCCCTTATTGCCTTCCGCTGAGGGGACAAGCCAATTATTTTTTCACCCGCCTGGCCTTGCACGGGGCCGGGCGTGCACTCGTGCACACCCTTTTTGTGTTTGTACGTCTGAGCACCTCCTGCACTGCATCACACAGAGCACTGGAGCACTCGCACCATGGATTTTTGATGTTTCGGTTTGTGTTGGGTTATCGTCACCCCTCTCTCCGGAGAGCAAAGACTGAGTGCTGGCTAGTAGTCGCCATCCCTTCGGGGGAAGATTGCGGTGGGTTAGTAGGCGTCAGCCGAACGCCCTAAAGACTTGGACTCTCCTGTGGCGTCAGCTGCATTAGGAGGGAACAGGATGGACGTCGGATTCTTCGGATGACGACGTCAATGTAACAGCAGGACTCCAAGGCTTCGGCTGGAGAGGACTGCTTATGGCACGGACTGGCCTACTCTCCGGAGCGGACTTCGTCACAAGTTTTAGAGCACCTGATCTCACAGCGTGGATCACGAGCACGGTTTTTGAGGTGGAATCACTTTTTCACCACCCGGGCTACAAAAAAAAAAAAAAAAAATCTGTTCTTATCAGTTTAATATCTGATACGTCCCCTATCTGGGGACCATATATTAAATGGATTTTTAGAACAGGGAGATGGAAGAAGAGCTTGCTCTGTCCACTCCACGCATTGACCTGGTATTGCAGTACCTCCAGGACCGGTGCACTTCCCTTTGGGGATATTTGGCTTGTATCAAAAAATAGAAACAAATCACTGTCTGACAGAAAAAAAACAAACATGCATTTTTGGCTCTTTCTTTTGCAAAGAAAGAAGAAGATGAAGAAATGACGACAAAATAAAGCCTCCTTCTTTTTGCTGTGTCTTGTTTGCTCTTTTGCGTGGCTTCTTACTTTCTTTTCTTTTCAGCTCCTCCTCGCATGGAGCAGGAGTGCCGCCTGCTGCCTAGCCTAATTCAGTCCGAACGAGCAGATGCCTAAGAAACTCCTGTTGAAGCTGTATCCAAATAGCCTGCATAGCAAACACTGCAGCAGCAAGCAGCAAGCAGCAAATGCCTTGACTTGCTGGCTTCTTGTCACAATGGCTGGCTGGCTGGCTGGCTGGCTGGCTAAAATGACCTGAACTGAAAAGCCCAGCCACTGGCTGCTTGCTTGCTGCCTGAGTTTCATGGCAGCCCAGACGAGTCGGCTAGCAGAGAAAAAGTGGGCGGTTCCTATGCAAATAAGCAGACGAAGCCTGGTGCCGGAAAAAGAACTGGAAGCATGTGCCTTTTTGGCTGTTTGCTGGCCTTGCGGGCCCCCCGGCAGTGTGTGCGGCTGCTTTTCTTTACTCCATACAAAGTCTTTGGCTTTTGCATCCGTCGTCGTCGTCGCCGCCGCTGCTGCATAGACTCCCCGGGGCTGTGTCGGGAGGAGCGGAGGGACTGGAGGCAGGCCTGCTGGGGGAGGAGGCGAGCGGGCAGCCAGCGGCTCCCTCTGCCCTTCTCCCTAAAGCGTAGCGCCCCCGGCCGTCGGGCGGCGCTCAGGCGGGGGCCCATTTCTGGTTATCGCTTCTCGGCCTTTTGGCTCAGATCATTGTGTCTGGGTCAGGGGCTTAGCTGGGACTGTGTCACCTTGGCCTTGCGGCATCGGCTCGAAAGAGTCTTAAGCCTGCATGCTGCTTTTGGGGTGACACGCCATCCCGAGCTGATTCGGAGGGCGATCCAAAAGACAAGATGGCGTCTTGGGCGCATTTGAGGAACACAATCCGTGTTGCCGTCGACGAGGAAGAGAGAGGACGGATTTCGTTGCAGTTTATCGTGGTGGAGATGCTTCGGAAGATTGGCGTGGAAGCAGAGGAGATTTATTGCCTGCAAGATTTCCAGCGTCAAGGCACTTTCGATGTGACCTTTTATCAGGAAGGAAATTGCCTGGACTGCTTTGAGAAGCTGAAGGAGCTGATGGGAGATCCCAGTATGCGGGGAATAAAGATATTTCCTAGCTTTCGGATGGACGAACGGCCTGTAACGGTCCACATGTACAACCCGTATGTGCCAAAAGAAGAAATCCAGATGTTTTTAAAGCGGTATTGTACATCGGTGAGGGGCGGAGAAGTACTGCAGAATTCTTTTCGGATCTTTAATGGAAAAAGAAGGTTCTGGGTCCGCTTTATGCCAGACCCGTCTGGAACAGGAGGAGTCAGAAACCCCCCTTCAAGCTTTAGCATAGGGGGAAATCGAGGTTTTCTGTTTTTTCCAGGACAACCGTTGTATTGTCAGAACTGCTTACAATATGGGCATACCAGAGAGAACTGCAAAAAAACAGGCCAAGTGTGCCGCAATTGTGGAAAAGAAGGACACACAGCGAATAAATGTGAGGTGCCTAAGAGATGTGATCTTTGTGGGGAGTGTGGACATTTGGCGAGACAATGCACCCAAAAAAAGAGTTATTCACAGGTTGTGAGTCCTGAGATGTGGAGAGCTGAATCGGAGAGTTCCCTGATGATAGATGAGGACCAGGACATTTCGGAGGTGGAGGAAACCACTGAGATAGAGACTGATCCTAGGCTGACTGAGATATACCTGGAGCACCTGGAAAAGGAAGAAGAAGACCGAGTTTTAACTTTAGAACGGGGGGAGGGGGTACAATGCTGTGGGGTTGAAAATGTGGCGAGGGGGGATAGCTTAGACATGATACAGGAGGCAGTAAGAGTGTTGGAGGAAAAAAGGGAACTAGGATGTGGAGTACAAAAGAAGGGAATGGGGTTGGCATGTGCAGATAAAGGGAGGCCTAGAGAAGTTGAAGGGTACCCAATCATAAAGAGAGGGGAAGAAGGAGTAAGGGAAGTTTTGGAGGGCCCCCCTAGGGAACGGGAGATAAAAAAATCGGGAGTAGCAGAGCTAAGTACCAGTGAGCGGAAAGGAGTACCTTCCGTGGAAAGTGAAAGTGGAAAACAAAAAAGGGCAGTAGTTGGAAGCATTGAGGGAGAAAAAAGAGAGATAACAGTTTTATCTCAAAGGAAAGTGGTAGGGACAAGTAGGAGGGAGAGTGAAGGAGAAACAGTGTCAACAGGAGAGAGTGGGGGAGGGGAAAGCCAGGGAAAACAAGTAACGGGGAGTAAAGAAGTGAGGGATAGGAGTCCATTGAGAAGAGAGAGAGAGAGAAGCCAGCAAGTACCAAAACCTTTAGGGGGAAGCCAGGAGAGTGGAAGTTTTCAGAAACAAGAAGTCAGGAGGCCTGAACAAAAGAAAAAAAAAAGAGATTGGATATATAAAAAAGTAAAAGAAGATAAAGAAAGAGTAGCAGGGCTTTTGATTACAGAGAGTGGGGAGGATCTTGAAAGAGTTGCACAGTTGAAAAAAACCTTACAGTTTTCGATAGGAGTAATGGCAGAGTATGAGTAAATAGTAAATATGGTTTTTTTGGGGGGATTCTAATAAATGAAATGTGTCTACAGTATGGTTTTTGTCCTTGTGTAGGAATATGAAAAGAAATGTTTGTTGATAACTGAATGAACTATGATGAGAGAAATGAAATGCTGATAAGAAATGTTTTTTTTGGTTGATGGATTGTATTATTTTTTTTCTGAAAAGTTTGTAAATTTACTGTTTGTAAATTATGAAATGTGAATAAAACATTTAAAAAGAAAAAAAATCTGTTCTTATCAGTTTAATATCTGATACGTCCCCTATCTGGGGACCATATATTAAATGGATTTTTAGAACAGGGAGATGGAAGAAGAGCTTGCTCTGTCCACTCCACGCATTGACCTGGTATTGCAGTACCTCCAGGACCGGTGCACTTCCCTTTGGGGATATTTGGCTTGTATCAAAAAATAGAAACAAATCACTGTCTGACAGAAAAAAAACAAACATGCATTTTTGGCTCTTTCTTTTGCAAAGAAAGAAGAAGATGAAGAAATGACGACAAAATAAAGCCTCCTTCTTTTTGCTGTGTCTTGTTTGCTCTTTTGCGTGGCTTCTTACTTTCTTTTCTTTTCAGCTCCTCCTCGCATGGAGCAGGAGTGCCGCCTGCTGCCTAGCCTAATTCAGTCCGAACGAGCAGATGCCTAAGAAACTCCTGTTGAAGCTGTATCCAAATAGCCTGCATAGCAAACACTGCAGCAGCAAGCAGCAAGCAGCAAATGCCTTGACTTGCTGGCTTCTTGTCACAATGGCTGGCTGGCTGGCTGGCTGGCTGGCTAAAATGACCTGAACTGAAAAGCCCAGCCACTGGCTGCTTGCTTGCTGCCTGAGTTTCATGGCAGCCCAGACGAGTCGGCTAGCAGAGAAAAAGTGGGCGGTTCCTATGCAAATAAGCAGACGAAGCCTGGTGCCGGAAAAAGAACTGGAAGCATGTGCCTTTTTGGCTGTTTGCTGGCCTTGCGGGCCCCCCGGCAGTGTGTGCGGCTGCTTTTCTTTACTCCATACAAAGTCTTTGGCTTTTGCATCCGTCGTCGTCGTCGCCGCCGCTGCTGCATAGACTCCCCGGGGCTGTGTCGGGAGGAGCGGAGGGACTGGAGGCAGGCCTGCTGGGGGAGGAGGCGAGCGGGCAGCCAGCGGCTCCCTCTGCCCTTCTCCCTAAAGCGTAGCGCCCCCGGCCGTCGGGCGGCGCTCAGGCGGGGGCCCATTTCTGGTTATCGCTTCTCGGCCTTTTGGCTAAGATCAAGTGTAGTATCTGTTCTTATCAGTTTAATATCTGATACGTCCCCTATCTGGGGACCATATATTAAATGGATTTTTAGAACAGGGAGATGGAAGAAGAGCTTGCTCTGTCCACTCCACGCATTGACCTGGTATTGCAGTACCTCCAGGACCGGTGCACTTCCCTTTGGGGATATTTGGCTTGTATCAAAAAATAGAAACAAATCACTGTCTGACAGAAAAAAAACAAACATGCATTTTTGGCTCTTTCTTTTGCAAAGAAAGAAGAAGATGAAGAAATGACGACAAAATAAAGCCTCCTTCTTTTTGCTGTGTCTTGTTTGCTCTTTTGCGTGGCTTCTTACTTTCTTTTCTTTTCAGCTCCTCCTCGCATGGAGCAGGAGTGCCGCCTGCTGCCTAGCCTAATTCAGTCCGAACGAGCAGATGCCTAAGAAACTCCTGTTGAAGCTGTATCCAAATAGCCTGCATAGCAAACACTGCAGCAGCAAGCAGCAAGCAGCAAATGCCTTGACTTGCTGGCTTCTTGTCACAATGGCTGGCTGGCTGGCTGGCTGGCTGGCTAAAATGACCTGAACTGAAAAGCCCAGCCACTGGCTGCTTGCTTGCTGCCTGAGTTTCATGGCAGCCCAGACGAGTCGGCTAGCAGAGAAAAAGTGGGCGGTTCCTATGCAAATAAGCAGACGAAGCCTGGTGCCAGAAAAAGAACTGGAAGCATGTGCCTTTTTGGCTGTTTGCTGGCCTTGCGGGCCCCCCGGCAGTGTGTGCGGCTGCTTTTCTTTACTCCATACAAAGTCTTTGGCTTTTGCATCCGTCGTCGTCGTCGCCGCCGCTGCTGCATAGACTCCCCGGGGCTGTGTCGGGAGGAGCGGAGGGACTGGAGGCAGGCCTGCTGGGGGAGGAGGCGAGCGGGCAGCCAGCGGCTCCCTCTGCCCTTCTCCCTAAAGCGTAGCGCCCCCGGCCGTCGGGCGGCGCTCAGGCGGGGGCCCATTTCTGGTTATCGCTTCTCGGCCTTTTGGCTCAGATCAAGTGTCTGGGCTGAGAGGTTGCGCTGAGTCTGTGACTCCTTGGCCTTGGGTCATCGCTTCCTGGGGAGCTTAAGACCCTTGCTGCTATGAGGGAGTCGCGCTAACTCGGTGCACGGGAGGCGATCAGGAGAGAGAGAAGGAGAGGGGCCGGCGCCTTGGCCTTGAGGGATCGTTCCCCAGGAACTAAACCCTCATGCTGCTTTAGGGGCGTCGCACCTGATCCTGGACGGCCGGTTTGGACAGAGGCGGACAAGCAAGCAAGAGAGTGATGGGCCGGTGCCTTTGCCAGGTGGGATCGCCGTGACTGGCTAAACCCACCTGCTGCTATTAGGGTGCCGCACCAGATCTTGAGTTGGTGTTTGGAGAGACGAGGACGAGGATAAAGATGGCGGACTACGCAAACGAGAGGAACTGCATTCGGTTTCAGCTGGATGAATGCAGACGAAGCAGTGTTGGTGTGGAATACATCGTGGAGGAAATCCTATTTGAGGTGTTGGAAGTGGATCCTGAACGAATCTTTTGCCTGCAGGAGTTTTTGAAGATGGGAATCTTTGACTTGACGCTGAAAGACGAGCGGGAATGCCAAGTGGTATACGACCGATGGGTTGTGGCAGCAGGTACCCCAAGGATGAGAGGAATCAAAGCGATACCGAGATTTCTACAGCAGGAGAAGGCGGTGATTGTACAGATGTTCAATGTTTATGTCATGAAAGAGGACATTGAGAACTTTTTGGCCCGCTTTTGTGAAACAGTTAGAGGCGGAGCAGAAATGAAGAACAAGTATGGACTGTTTAATGGGAGAAGGAAGTTCTGGGTCCGCTTCAGATTGGACCCAGACGGCGACAGAGGAATGCTACACCCTCCTGCAAGTTTCTGCATTGGCAGGAATAAGGGGGTTTTGAACTTTCCAGGACAGTCTTTTGATGTTTGTTGTTGGAACTGCGGAAAAAAAGGACATATGGCAGCTAAGTGCTATGAGATTAAAAGATGTGACTTTTGTGCAGAGCCTGGACATTTGGCACGCAAGTGCCCCAAGAAAGAGAATACAAGGACACAAAAATCGTGTGGAAACTTTGATGGTGCGAGAAGGGAATGTGATGTTGGTGTACATAGAAGGGTTGATATGGGAAAAGATGGGGAGAATATAAGGTATGGTAATGAGGATGGAAGGGGAAAAGAGGGGGAAAGTGAGGGGGACAGTATGAGCGAGGAGGAGGACAGCTTGCAACACCAAGAGGAAAGTGGGACGGAGGAAGTAAAGGAGGAGGTATGTTTAGGTACTAGTGAGAAAGGAAAAGAGGAGGACAGTGGAAGAAGAGTTAGTGTCGGAGAAGGAGATAAGGATGAAGGAAAAGGGGACAGTATGGGAGAGGAGGAAGTAATGGAAGGTAGTGAGGAGGTATGTTTAGGTACTAGTGAGAAAGGAAAAGAGGAGGACAGTGGAAGAAGAGTTAGCGTCGGAGAAGGAGATAAGGGTGAAGGAAAAGGGGACAGTATGGGAGAGGAGGAAGTAATGGAAGGTAGGGAGAGGGTGAATTGGGAAGAGTTATTTAAACTTGCAAGAAAGATTGAGCTAGAACATTTTAAAAGGAAAAGAGAGGAAAAAAAAAGGGAGAAGATATCGGTTCATGAAAACCAAAGGTTTGGTGGAAATGAATTGTGAACAGAAAGGATGTGTTTAAAGTAAAATTAAATCATGTGGTGTTATGTATAAAAAAAAAAAAAGAGAATTTCTTTCGTTGCAGGGTTTTTTTTGATGGAGTAATATTTTTATTTATTTTTTTATTTTTTTTATTATTTTTATTTTTTTAAAGTATCTTGTGCAATGATTGTAAATACGTGGTGTTAGGTTTACGCTTGTAAATTCAGACTGATTGAAAAGTATTTTATTTACTGATTGTAATGTTTTCGGAAATTAAGAAATATGAATTTTCTGTTAGTTTTAGAATGTTTGATTGGGTGAAGTAACAATGATTTATTTGTTGAAATGTTTTCTTATTTACTGTTTGTAAATATTTTGAAATGTGAATAAACATTTAAAAACAAAAAAAAAAAAATCTGTTCTTATCAGTTTAATATCTGATACGTCCCCTATCTGGGGACCATATATTAAATGGATTTTTAGAACAGGGAGATGGAAGAAGAGCTTGCTCTGTCCACTCCACGCATTGACCTGGTATTGCAGTACCTCCAGGACCGGTGCACTTCCCTTTGGGGATATTTGGCTTGTATCAAAAAATAGAAACAAATCACTGTCTGACAGAAAAAAAACAAACATGCATTTTTGGCTCTTTCTTTTGCAAAGAAAGAAGAAGATGAAGAAATGACGACAAAATAAAGCCTCCTTCTTTTTGCTGTGTCTTGTTTGCTCTTTTGCGTGGCTTCTTACTTTCTTTTCTTTTCAGCTCCTCCTCGCATGGAGCAGGAGTGCCGCCTGCTGCCTAGCCTAATTCAGTCCGAACGAGCAGATGCCTAAGAAACTCCTGTTGAAGCTGTATCCAAATAGCCTGCATAGCAAACACTGCAGCAGCAAGCAGCAAGCAGCAAATGCCTTGACTTGCTGGCTTCTTGTCACAATGGCTGGCTGGCTGGCTGGCTGGCTGGCTAAAATGACCTGAACTGAAAAGCCCAGCCACTGGCTGCTTGCTTGCTGCCTGAGTTTCATGGCAGCCCAGACGAGTCGGCTAGCAGAGAAAAAGTGGGCGGTTCCTATGCAAATAAGCAGACGAAGCCTGGTGCCGGAAAAAGAACTGGAAGCATGTGCCTTTTTGGCTGTTTGCTGGCCTTGCGGGCCCCCCGGCAGTGTGTGCGGCTGCTTTTCTTTACTCCATACAAAGTCTTTGGCTTTTGCATCCGTCGTCGTCGTCGCCGCCGCTGCTGCATAGACTCCCCGGGGCTGTGTCGGGAGGAGCGGAGGGACTGGAGGCAGGCCTGCTGGGGGAGGAGGCGAGCGGGCAGCCAGCGGCTCCCTCTGCCCTTCTCCCTAAAGCGTAGCGCCCCCGGCCGTCGGGCGGCGCTCAGGCGGGGGCCCATTTCTGGTTATCGCTTCTCGGCCTTTTGGCTCAGATCATTGTGTCTGGGTCAGGAGGTTTGCTGAGACTGTGCCCCCTTGGCCTTGAGTCATCGTTCCGAAAGGGACTTAAGACTCATGCTGCTATTAGGGGGGTGCGCCATCTCAGGCAGCGGGAGGTGATCAGGAGCGGACAAGGAGAGAAAGAGATGGTGAAGGGCCGGCGCCTTGGCCTTGGGGGATCGTCCTGACGGACTAAACCCCCTCGCTGCTTTAGGGGTGCCGCACCTAGATCCTTGACGGTCGGACAAGTGGAGCATGACAGCTTGAGCGGACAAGCACGAGAACAGGAGAGAGAGTGACGGGCCGACGCCTTTGCCTGGGGGGATCGCCATAATAGGCTTAACCCCCCTGCTGCTATTAGGGCGTCGCACCGAAGCTCAGGATGACGAGGACAAAGACGGCATCGATGGAGAATCGAAAGCAGACCATCAGATTTCTGGTGGTAGAGACGGAGAGAGCCTGGGTGAGACTCCAGTACATCGTGGAGGAGATCTTGATTGACCTGGCGGAGATGAAGACTGCGCAAGTCTACTGTCTGCAGGAGTTCCAGGAAGAGGGAACCTTTGATGTGACCTTCCGTGAGGAGGAGGACTGTTGGAACGCATACGAGAGATGCAAGAAGAACGCGAGTGACCAGAAGATGAAGGGGATCAGTGTTATCCCAAGCTTTTTGTTGGAGGAAAGAAGCGTAATTGTGCATATGTACGATCCTTTTGTTAAGAAAGAGGAGATAGCCTTGTTTTTGAGACATTATTGCGCAACTGTGAGAGATGGTGAAGAACTTTTGAATTGCTATGGGATATTCAATGGCAAACGGAAATTTCATGTACGTTTAAGATCAGACCCAGCATGTGAAGGGGGAGTGATGCACCCCCCTGCGGTTTTCAATGTGGGTGGGAGAAAAGGTTTTTTGGAGTATTGGGGCCAACCCAAGAGATGCAAGAACTGCCAACAATATGGACATGTGGAAGAGAGATGTGGGGAGGTGGGAATGGTATGCCACAATTGTGGTAAAGAGGGTCATTTGGCTGCAAAATGCAGAGTACAAAAGAAATGTGACTTTTGCTGTGAGTCTGGACATTTGGCGAGAAATTGCTTAAAGAAGAGCGAGGATTTGAGCAAAAAAAGGACAAGCATAATGTCATTAATGGTGGGGAGGAATTGTTTTCCGAAAAAGCCTAATGTTCAGGTGCAGAATAGTGTGAAATGTCAGCCTAGAGTTTATGTCAGTGAGGATGCAAAGGGAAAAGAAAGGGAAAAGGAGGAAGAGAAGGTCAGAGGCGAGAGGGAAAGTAAGGAAAGGGTTTCTGTAGAAAGGGAAAGTTTAAAGAAGGAGGTTATTGTAGATAAGGAAAGAGTAGTAAAACGAGAAGATGATGATTGGTTAATTAAACTGGCAGAAAAGATTGAGCTAGAACATTTAAAAAAAAGAAGAAGAGAGGGAAAAAAAGAAGAAGAAGAGAGGAGGAACAAAGAAGTAGTAGTGCTCAGGAAGAGTGTTGAGAAAAGAAATAAGAGTGAAATAAGTAGGAACAGAAGTACAAAGGAAAGCATGTTGGATTACGATGTTTTTTGATTAGTAGAGAAATTGAAAATAGGAAAGTATGATAACTGATGGAACACAAGTTTTCTATTTGAGGTGTTTAGTGGGGTAATGGAAAAAGTAAGGGAAAATTGAAATGTAAATGAAATAGAATGGAAGTAAAATAGAATTATATGTAGGGGGTTCTGTAAATGTATGGGATGGTTTTTTGGGGAATTATAATGTATTTGACTTGCATTTTGTGAAAAAAAAAAAAAAAAAAATCTGTTCTTATCAGTTTAATATCTGATACGTCCCCTATCTGGGGACCATATATTAAATGGATTTTTAGAACAGGGAGATGGAAGAAGAGCTTGCTCTGTCCACTCCACGCATTGACCTGGTATTGCAGTACCTCCAGGACCGGTGCACTTCCCTTTGGGGATATTTGGCTTGTATCAAAAAATAGAAACAAATCACTGTCTGACAGAAAAAAAACAAACATGCATTTTTGGCTCTTTCTTTTGCAAAGAAAGAAGAAGATGAAGAAATGACGACAAAATAAAGCCTCCTTCTTTTTGCTGTGTCTTGTTTGCTCTTTTGCGTGGCTTCTTACTTTCTTTTCTTTTCAGCTCCTCCTCGCATGGAGCAGGAGTGCCGCCTGCTGCCTAGCCTAATTCAGTCCGAACGAGCAGATGCCTAAGAAACTCCTGTTGAAGCTGTATCCAAATAGCCTGCATAGCAAACACTGCAGCAGCAAGCAGCAAGCAGCAAATGCCTTGACTTGCTGGCTTCTTGTCACAATGGCTGGCTGGCTGGCTGGCTGGCTAAAATGACCTGAACTGAAAAGCCCAGCCACTGGCTGCTTGCTTGCTGCCTGAGTTTCATGGCAGCCCAGACGAGTCGGCTAGCAGAGAAAAAGTGGGCGGTTCCTATGCAAATAAGCAGACGAAGCCTGGTGCCGGAAAAAGAACTGGAAGCATGTGCCTTTTTGGCTGTTTGCTGGCCTTGCGGGCCCCCCGGCAGTGTGTGCGGCTGCTTTTCTTTACTCCATACAAAGTCTTTGGCTTTTGCATCCGTCGTCGTCGTCGCCGCCGCTGCTGCATAGACTCCCCGGGGCTGTGTCGGGAGGAGCGGAGGGACTGGAGGCAGGCCTGCTGGGGGAGGAGGCGAGCGGGCAGCCAGCGGCTCCCTCTGCCCTTCTCCCTAAAGCGTAGCGCCCCCGGCCGTCGGGCGGCGCTCAGGCGGGGGCCCATTTCTGGTTATCGCTTCTCGGCCTTTTGGCTAAGATCAAGTATCTTAAGTCAGAGGGCCAGCTGGGACTGTACCTCCTTGGCCTTACAGCATCGACCCCTCGGGGTCTTAAGCTGTCTGCTGCTTTTGGGGAGGTGCGCCATCCTGAGCGTTTCGTTGGGAGCCAATAAAGAGCTGGGACTGTGCCTCCTTGGCCTTGCAGCATCGGCCCTTCGGGGTCTTAAGCTGTATTGCTGCTTTTGGGGAGGTGCGCCATCCCGAGCGTTTCGTAGGGCGCAATAAGAGTCGAGCTGGCGGTCCGACCCCCAGGATAGCCCCTCGGGGCCACATCTGGGCATAGCTACTATCGGGCTTCGTTAAGCCAGGGGAGAAGAAGGATGGCGGATAACAGTCCGCAAGTGGAGAGAACCATCCGGTTCCAGTTGGATGCTGGATATCGCCAAAGACATGGAGGAAGGAAAATGGATAAATACATCGCGATTGACCTACTGAGAGATCTATTCCAGATGCATACATCGCAGATCTACTGCATGCAGGAGTTCTTCAGGCAGGGTTACTATGACGTGACCTTTATGAATGATGGAGACTGCATGATGGTGTTTGAAGAGGCCAAAAAATTGGCTAGGAACGAGAAGCTTGAGGGAATTACCTTAATCCCTTGCTTTACATTGGGGGAGCGTATAATCACAGTACATGTGTACAACCCTTACCTGCCTCCAAGTGATTTGGACTGTTTCTTGAGAAGATACTGCGAGTCAGTAAAGGGAGGAGATATACTGAGAAACTCTGTGGGTATCTTCAATGGGAAATACAGATACAGATGTACCCTCAAAAAAGACCCTGAGGGTATAGGAGGAGTAATGCACCCGCCAGGTGTGTTCAGCATTGGAGGGAAAAGAGGATTCCTTACATATCCAGGGCAACCTTCGTACTGTCGTAAGTGCCTCAAGTATGGACATACAAGGGACACATGCACTATGGATAACGTTTTTTTATGCCGAAACTGTAACCAACCAGGACATTTTGCGGCAGAATGCTCCGCCGGGAAAAAGTGCGACATATGCGGTGAAAGGGGGCACGTGTACAGGAAGTGTCCCCAGCGTAATGGTGATGCTGAGCAGACCTATGGTGCTCAGACCTATGCTGATGCAACCCAAAGGGAAGCCAGATGGGAGAGAGAAAACCCGGAGCAAGCAGCTGCAGAAAGACGAGAAAGAGCTGAGAGACAAAAGAAAGACACCCCGAGAGAGGACCCAGAGGAGGAGAAAGAGTCTGATACAGAAGAGACCGCGCAGATAAGAGAGATCCCCGAGATGTCTCATGAGGAGTTAATTCCAGAGGGGGAGGCAGTCCTAACTGACAAACAATGGGTGGCAGATCTGGAGGAAGGGGTGATGGAGGAGGACAAGGAGGAGGGTGAAAAGGAGTCCGGCGGTTGGGAAACAGTGAGCCCTTCAAAACACAACAAAAAAAGAAAGAAGCAAGAAAAGATTTTTGCCCCTTCTAAAGCAAGATTTTTAGGAGCAGAAGCAAAAATTGAAAGCAGCAATGGAGGAAGCACGCCTTCACCGACAGGGGAGAAGGTGATCCAAGAAGAAGATGACATACCTTCAGAGGCACCAGAGAGCCCCTTTGTTCTTACAGGGCTAACAGATGGTCAAAGATCACCAGGGGGGGAGGCTGGGCTTTTTTCAGTGGAGCAAAATTTGGCCATTATGATGGAGATGAGCAATGTTCCGATTCTTCCTTTTGACGAGGGGGGAGGGGGGCATCAGCATGGCGAGATGTTGGAGTTCGAGGAGGACAAAAAGGCACGATAAGTATGAGACTTTGTTTCTTTATGAATCTTATTGAATGGCGCTGATTATTGCCTCCTTGAATGTGAGGAGCCTGAAAACAAAGGCAAGAAGGTTATTGATCTTGGATTTTGTTGCGGATCAAAAATGTGACATTGTGTGTTTACAGGAATGTGGCATAACAGAAGCTCCACAGGAGAAAGAGTGGGCCTGGGGACCATCAGTGTGGTCGGGTAGCCAGGAGAATAGGAATAGTGGGGTGGGTGTTTTGTTTAAAGGGTATGATTTTGTAATTAAAAAAACAGAGGTGATAGACCCTGGGAGGTTGATGGTGGTTTTTTTTATATGGAAGGGGAAATGTTTCCGTATCTTTAACATGTATGCCTCTCCAGTTAAAAAACTAAGGGAGGAGTTGTTTGAAAAATTGCGTTTATTTCTGCCAGGGAGGGATCCGACCTTTGTGGTGGGGGATTTTAATTGTGTTTTGTGTGAGGAGGACAGAGAAGGTGGAGCAGAGAGGTGTAGACCGGATGGTACAAGCATACAGATAAAAAGTATAATAAATGACTATAATTTGGTTGATGCATATAGGAAATGGGGGAAAGATAAAAAAATGTTTACCTGGTTTAGTGAAAAAGGAGATGTCAAATCTAGGATTGACCTGTTGTTAATGTCCAAAGGAATGAATGTGTGTAATTGGGTGACAGTGAATGTTCCTTTCTCTGATCATGTCTGTGTGGTGTGTGAAGTGGGAGTGGATGGGTTAACGGAAATTGGGAAAGGGTATTGGAAATTGAATGTGAGTCTGTTAGAAGAGGTCAAATTTAAGAAACAGTATGAATGTTTGTATGAGAGATGTAAAGCTAGGATGAATGAATTTAGTGATATGATTGAATGGTGGGAATGGGTTAAAAGTGAGACAAAAAATTTCTTTATTAAAAAAGGGGGTGAGAAAGCTAGGGAAAAAAGGGAGGAGTATAAAATGGTTTTATTAAGAAGGCAATTTTTGCTTAGATTAAGGGAAATGGGGGAAGATGTTGATGAGGAGTTGGAAAAGGAAAAGAAACTGTTTAACAAAATGCTGGAGGATAAAGGGAAAAAGATTATTCATGCTGCAAAGGTAGAGGCAGTGGAGAAAGATGAAAAGTGCACGCCTTTCTTTTTTAAAAAAGCTTTCACAGCAAAATCTAGATTAGAGTCAGTGTTAAATAAAAAAGGGGAGGAAGTTAAAGGTAAGGGTCCTATGTTAAGGGAGATTGAAGGTTTTTATAAGAATTTATTTGAAGAAAAGGGTAGGGATTGCCACATTGAGAAAGATTGTATAGATAAGATTGAGTGCAGGCTAAACCAGGAAGAGCAGGATTTTTTGATAAGAGATTTGAATGCGGTGGAAGTAGATGAGGTGATTAAAGGAGGGAAGAAAGGGAAAACTCCAGGATGTGATGGCTTGTCTTATGAATTTTATCAGGAGATGTGGTATCTGATTGGGCCAGAAATATTTGAACTGTGTAAAGTGATTTTAAAAAAAGGGAAAACACCTTTATCTTTTAGGGAGGGGGTGATCACAATGATTTATAAAAAAGGGGATAAGAGGGACTTAAAGAATTGGAGGCCAATTACTTTATTGAATGTTGATTATAAAATTGTGGCAAAAATTATAATGTTAAGGTTAAAATTGGTTATAGGGAATTTAATAGAGGAAGATCAAGTCTGTGGGATTCCAGGGAGACAGATTACTGAAAATCTTTGCCTAATTAGAGATATTATTTGGGTGTGTAAAGAAAGGGGGCAGGGATTAGTGTTGGCAAATATTGATTTTGAAAAGGCGTTTGATAGGTTATCACATGATTTTTTGTTTAAAGTCTTATTAAAATTAGGTATACCGGAAGAGCTTGTTAAATGGATGAAATGTCTTTATGTGGGTATTTTTAGTAGAATTTTAATGAATGGTTTTTTATCAGACAAGGTGCAAGTTAATTCAGGGGTGCGCCAGGGGTGCCCACTGTCTCCGTTAGTTTTTGTTTGTGCCATGGAACCTTTGTTGCAAGGAATAAGGAATGATAAAGTTATTAGGGGTGTGGAGATCCCAGGGAGTGGAGGGAGAAATGTGAAAGTGCTTGGTTACATGGATGACCTGACGGTAATTTGCACAACACCTGCATCTTTAATCAGGGCAAAGTTTCATATTGAAACCTTTTGCCAAGCATCAGGTTTCAAGGTTAATTGGGGGAAAAGCAGCTGCAAGGCATTTGGGCAGTGGCAGGATCTTGATAGATGTGGGATTCCAGTGGAGGGTAATCAGTTAAAAATTTTAGGTGTGTGTTTTGAGGAAGATTTAAAAGGAGAGGCAAATTGGGAAAGTGTGGGGGAAAAAATCCAGAAAAAAATTAATTTTTGGATGCTAAGAAAGCTCTCTCTGGAAGGGAAGGTGTTAATTACCAAAGCAGTGTTAATTCCAATTGTGTTATATATAGGTTTGGTTTTTCCCCCATCTAGCAAGTGGCTTAGAAAACTGACAAGATTCCTTTTTATTTTTTTTTGGGGTTCCAAAATGGAAAAATTAAATAGAAATAAGGTGTGTTTGGAGAAGGATAGGGGAGGGAAAGGTTTACCAAGATTAGATTTAGTTGTAGGAGCAAAATATGCGCAGTTTGTGTTGACTCTGATAAATAAGAAAGAGACCAAGGTGGCATGTTTAGCCAGGTATGCTGCAGGAAGCATGTTTAGAAAGTTGAAGTTATGCAGAACAGATTTAAGGAGACCCTTTTGTTTTACTGTGCCTGATTTTTACAAATGCATTGAGGATTTCATATGCAAATATGATTTATCACAGATAAAAATAGAATTGTGGGAAGATCATAGAAAGATTAAAAACTTAATTGTAGACAGGGATCTGCAGGCTAGCGTGGGAGGCCTGTTTGACAGACAGGCAAAAAGTGTTTGGAGGAATGTTTGTCACAAGGGGTTAACAAATGTCCATAAAGATATAGCGTGGATGGCGGTCCACAGATGTTTGCCTGTTAGAGAATTTCAAAAGAAAAGGGATTTGGTGAGAACGGAACAATGTCCAAGGTATGGGTGTGGGGGTGTTGAGAATGTGGTACATTTATTTTGGAATTGTGTTTTTGTAAGGAATGTGTGGAAAAGTTTGGGGAAATTAATTAGAGAGCTGACGGGGATTAGAGTGTTAGAATATGATATGATGATGTTTGGTTTGTCTGATGTGATGGGGGAAAAAGCAATTGTGTTATGGAAGTTGGTAAACTGTGTGAAAGAGGTGGTGTGGGAGGTTAGGAATATTTTAATCTTTAAAAAAATAAGTGTGGAGGTGAAGGTGTGTGTGAGAATGGTGTTGGGGAAAATGTACACATATTTTTTGTTGGACAAAAAAAGGCTGGGAACAGTGGGAGGAGTGGAGCTATGGAAACCAAACATGTGGGGTAGAATGATTCTAAATGTTTAGTGGGAGGTGAGGTTGTTTAAGGGTTAAAAGGAGGTTATTTTTATGTGGTATGATATGGTTATTCTTATTGATAAAAATGGTATGCTCTTATAATAAGGAAGAGAAAGTATCTTCTGAGAAGATTGGTGTGTACAGTATGTAAATACCTGTTTGGGTCCTTATTGTGGAGCATTGGAGAGTAGAGGTGGGCCGATGCTCCACTCTACAGCTATGGCTGTGGAGTAACAGCATACAAGTTAGAATACAGGATGAACTTTTTGAAGTTAAATAAGTCTATGTAATTAATGTGAATAGTGTAAATAAGAAGTAAGATTTAGTGTGTTCTGTTGAAAATGTTGTGTTATGTGGGTTTTTGTAATGTTCGGGTGGTTTTTTGTTTTCCGAAAAGTAAACCATGTGAAACTAACAAACTGTAAATAAAATACTTTAAAAAGAAAAAAAAAATCTGTTCTTATCAGTTTAATATCTGATACGTCCCCTATCTGGGGACCATATATTAAATGGATTTTTAGAACAGGGAGATGGAAGAAGAGCTTGCTCTGTCCACTCCACGCATTGACCTGGTATTGCAGTACCTCCAGGACCGGTGCACTTCCCTTTGGGGATATTTGGCTTGTATCAAAAAATAGAAACAAATCACTGTCTGACAGAAAAAAAACAAACATGCATTTTTGGCTCTTTCTTTTGCAAAGAAAGAAGAAGATGAAATGACGACAAAATAAAGCCTCCTTCTTTTTGCTGTGTCTTGTTTGCTCTTTTGCGTGGCTTCTTACTTTCTTTTCTTTTCAGCTCCTCCTCGCATGGAGCAGGAGTGCCGCCTGCTGCCTAGCCTAATTCAGTCCGAACGAGCAGATGCCTAAGAAACTCCTGTTGAAGCTGTATCCAAATAGCCTGCATAGCAAACACTGCAGCAGCAAGCAGCAAGCAGCAAGCAGCAAATGCCTTGACTTGCTGGCTTCTTGTCACAATGGCTGGCTGGCTGGCTGAAATGACCTGAACTGAAAAGCCCAGCCACTGGCTGCTTGCTTGCTGCCTGAGTTTCATGGCAGCCCAGACGAGTCGGCTAGCAGAGAAAAAGTGGGCGGTTCCTATGCAAATAAGCAGACGAAGCCTGGTGCCGGAAAAAGAACTGGAAGCATGTGCCTTTTTGGCTGTTTGCTGGCCTTGCGGGCCCCCCGGCAGTGTGTGCGGCTGCTTTTCTTTACTCCATACAAAGTCTTTGGCTTTTGCATCCGTCGTCGTCGTCGCCGCCGCTGCTGCATAGACTCCCCGGGGCTGTGTCGGGAGGAGCGGAGGGACTGGAGGCAGGCCTGCTGGGGGAGGAGGCGAGCGGGCAGCCAGCGGCTCCCTCTGCCCTTCTCCCTAAAGCGTAGCGCCCCCGGCCGTCGGGCGGCGCTCAGGCGGGGGCCCATTTCTGGTTATCGCTTCTCGGCCTTTTGGCTCAGATCAAGTGTCTGGGCTGAGAGGTTGCGCTGAGTCTGTGACTCCTTGGCCTTGGGTCATCGCTTCCTGGGGAGCTTAAGACCCATGCTGCTATGAGGGAGTCACGCTAACTCGAGCTCGGGAGGCGATCAGGAGAGAGACGGAGAAGGGCCGGCGCCTTGGCCTTGAGGGATCGTTCCCCAGGAACTTAACCCTCATGCTGCTATAGGGGCGCCGCACCTGATCCTGGTCGGACGGATGCCGGAAGACGGAGTATTGAGCAAGAGAGACGGAGAGGAGCCGGCGCCTTAGGCCTTGAGGGTTTGTTCTCACGAATGTAACCCTCGGGATGCTGTTGGGGTGCCGCACCTGAGCTGTGATTGACGGTCGGACGTTGGAGAGATGGAGTTTGCTGGCTGTGAGCAGAATACCATCAGATTTGTGGTGGACGAAGCAGTGAGATGGAAAGTGGGACTACAAGTCATCGTGGAGGGAATTCTGAAAGGAATGCTTGGAGTGGAGTTTGAGGAAATCCACTGCGTCCAGGCGTTACAGAGGAAGGGGTTGTATGATGTATCTTTTTGCAAAGAGATGGAGTGTGCCAAGATATATGAGAGATGTAAAGAAAGTACAAGCGACTTAAAGAAAATGGGAGTTCGTGCTGTGCCTAGATTTCTACTGATGGAAAGAACATTGATGGTGCATGTGTATAATGCTTTCATACAGAAGGAAGAAATAATGACCTTTTTGAAAAGTTTTTGTTCAGTGGTTGGGGGGGGGGGAGGAGAGGAAAAATTTATATGGAATTTTCAATGGAGAAAGACTGTATAAAGTTCGTTTGAGACCAGATCCGGAGAGTATGGGGGGAATAATGCACCCCCCAGCCAGTTTTTGTATTGGAGGAAATAAGGGTTTTTTAAAGTACCCTGGGCAACCTTTGGAGAGTTGTCGGAATTGTGGAAAGGAGGGACACATTGCCGCTAAATGCAACAATCCAAAGAGGTGTGACTTTTGTGGAGTTATTGGACATTTAGCAAAGCAATGTTTGAAAAGGACTTATGTACAAGTGGTTGAAACTAAATCATTGGAGAAATCCTTTGGTACTGATGTTTTGTGTGAACAGACAGATAAGGATGAGGGAAAGGAGGATAGTATAAGGGAGGAGGAGGAAAAACTGCAATGTCAAGAGGGAATTTCCAGGAGAGAACAGAGTCAGGAAAAATTGTTAGTTACAAGTAAAAAGGGAAAGGAGGAGGGTAGAGAAGTCTGTGGAAAAGAGGAAAGTAGAATAGAGGAGTTTGAGGCTTTTCTTGATGACATAGTAAGGGAAGAGGAGAAGAGGAGGGAGGAGGAGGAAAGTCTGCAAGAGAAAAGGAATAAAGAAGTAGTAGAACCTTGGAAGAGTGTTAGAAAGAGGAGAGATAGGGGAAAGATGAAAAAAAATTTGTGGAATGAGATGTTGAGTGGTGAAATAGATTTTTAGAAGGAGATAGGCGGTATGATACTATGTAAAGAAATGAAAAAGAAAAAGGAAAAAGATGTAATGAAAGAAATGGAAAATATATGATGTTTTGGAAAATACCAGGATAAGAATTTGGATATAAGATAAAGAATAGAAGTTTTAGACAGAAATAAAAAAAAAAATAGGGGACAGATTTAGGATTAGGATTTTTTTTTTTTTTTTTGGAATCGAAAATGTTTTGTGACGTTTTTTGATAGTATAAATATGTGGAAATAACATGTTGATGAAAGAAATATTTTTTATTATATAATTTTTGTTTAAAAAGAAAAAAAAAAAAAAAAAAAAAAAAAAAAAAAAATCTGTTCTTATCAGTTTAATATCTGATACGTCCCCTATCTGGGGACCATATATTAAATGGATTTTTAGAACAGGGAGATGGAAGAAGAGCTTGCTCTGTCCACTCCA
This sequence comes from Ascaphus truei, assembly GCF_040206685.1. NCBI lineage: Eukaryota > Metazoa > Chordata > Amphibia > Anura > Ascaphidae > Ascaphus > Ascaphus truei. The sequence goes on from NC_134489.1 coordinate 26,933,844, forward strand.
CGCATTGACCTGGTATTGCAGTACCTCCAGGACCGGTGCACTTCCCTTTGGGGATATTTGGCTTGTATCAAAAAATAGAAACAAATGACTGTCTGACAGAAAAAAAACAAACATGCATTTTTGGCTCTTTCTTTTGCAAAGAAAGAAGAAGATGAAATGACGACAAAATAAAGCCTCCTTCTTTTTGCTGTGTCTTGTTTGCTCTTTTGCGTGGCTTCTTACTTTCTTTTCTTTTCAGCTCCTCCTCGCATGGAGCAGGAGTGCCGCCTGCTGCCTAGCCTAATTCAGTCCGAACGAGCAGATGCCTAAGAAACTCCTGTTGAAGCTGTATCCAAATAGCCTGCATAGCAAACACTGCAGCAGCAAGCAGCAAGCAGCAAATGCCTTGACTTGCTGGCTTCTTGTCACAATGGCTGGCTGGCTGGCTGAAATGACCTGAACTGAAAAGCCCAGCCACTGGCTGCTTGCTTGCTGCCTGAGTTTCATGGCAGCCCAGACGAGTCGGCTAGCAGAGAAAAAGTGGGCGGTTCCTATGCAAATAAGCAGACGAAGCCTGGTGCCGGAAAAAGAACTGGAAGCATGTGCCTTTTTGGCTGTTTGCTGGCCTTGCGGGCCCCCCGGCAGTGTGTGCGGCTGCTTTTCTTTACTCCATACAAAGTCTTTGGCTTTTGCATCCGTCGTCGTCGTCGCCGCCGCTGCTGCATAGACTCCCCGGGGCTGTGTCGGGAGGAGCGGAGGGACTGGAGGCAGGCCTGCTGGGGGAGGAGGCGAGCGGGCAGCCAGCGGCTCCCTCTGCCCTTCTCCCTAAAGCGTAGCGCCCCCGGCCGTCGGGCGGCGCTCAGGCGGGGGCCCATTTCTGGTTATCGCTTCTCGGCCTTTTGGCTAAGATCAAGTGTAGTGTCTGTCCTGTGAAGGACAGATTCTCCAGACTACACCTGGTCCTCTGGTCAATGGCTTAGAGAATGCGGATGCAAAGTAGCCCGGGCCTATTTTCTCTGCACCCCAGGAGACCTGGGGCAGTACCACTTGCTGCACCTTCGGGTTGTGGAGGTTGAGGGTATGCAACCTCCACTTCAAGAGCACTTGGCACGAGCACGGATTATGCGCACCCCTATTTTTCCCGCACTTGGCCCCCCTTATTGCCTTCCGCTGAGGGGACAAGCCAACTATTTTTGTCACCGCCTGGCCTTGCACGGGGCCGGGCGTGCACTCGTGCACACCTTTTTGTGTTTGTACGTCTGAGCACTTCCTGCACTGCATCACACAGAGCACTGGAGCACTCGCACCATGGATTTTGTTTCGGTTACGTGTTGGGTTATCGTCACCCCTCTCTCCGGAGAGCAAAGACTGAGTGCTGGCTAGTAGTCGCCATCCCTTCGGGGGAAGATTGCGGTGGGTTAGTAGGCGTCAGCCGAACACCCTAAAGTCTTGGACTCTCCTGCGGCGTCAGCTGCACCAGGAGGGAACGAGAAGGACGTCGGACTCTTCGGGGGAAGACGTCATGTAACAGCAGGACTCCAAGGCCTCGGCTGGAGAGAACTGTCTATGGCACGGACTGGCCTACTCTCCGGAGCGGACTTAGTCACAAGTTTGAGCACCTGATCTCACAGCGTGGATCACGAGCACGGATACAGAGGTGGATCACTTTTTTTCACCGCCCGGGCTACAAAAAAACAGAAAAAAACATCTGTTCTTATCAGTTTAATATCTGATACGTCCCCTATCTGGGGACCATATATTAAATGGATTTTTAGAACAGGGAGATGGAAGAAGAGCTTGCTCTGTCCACTCCACGCATTGACCTGGTATTGCAGTACCTCCAGGACCGGTGCACTTCCCTTTGGGGATATTTGGCTTGTATCAAAAAATAGAAACAAATGACTGTCTGACAGAAAAAAAACAAACATGCATTTTTGGCTCTTTCTTTTGCAAAGAAAGAAGAAGATGAAATGACGACAAAATAAAGCCTCCTTCTTTTTGCTGTGTCTTGTTTGCTCTTTTGCGTGGCTTCTTACTTTCTTTTCTTTTCAGCTCCTCCTCGCATGGAGCAGGAGTGCCGCCTGCTGCCTAGCCTAATTCAGTCCGAACGAGCAGATGCCTAAGAAACTCCTGTTGAAGCTGTATCCAAATAGCCTGCATAGCAAACACTGCAGCAGCAAGCAGCAAGCAGCAAATGCCTTGACTTGCTGGCTTCTTGTCACAATGGCTGGCTGGCTGGCTGAAATGACCTGAACTGAAAAGCCCAGCCACTGGCTGCTTGCTTGCTGCCTGAGTTTCATGGCAGCCCAGACGAGTCGGCTAGCAGAGAAAAAGTGGGCGGTTCCTATGCAAATAAGCAGACGAAGCCTGGTGCCGGAAAAAGAACTGGAAGCATGTGCCTTTTTGGCTGTTTGCTGGCCTTGCGGGCCCCCCGGCAGTGTGTGCGGCTGCTTTTCTTTACTCCATACAAAGTCTTTGGCTTTTGCATCCGTCGTCGTCGTCGCCGCCGCTGCTGCATAGACTCCCCGGGGCTGTGTCGGGAGGAGCGGAGGGACTGGAGGCAGGCCTGCTGGGGGAGGAGGCGAGCGGGCAGCCAGCGGCTCCCTCTGCCCTTCTCCCTAAAGCGTAGCGCCCCCGGCCGTCGGGCGGCGCTCAGGCGGGGGCCCATTTCTGGTTATCGCTTCTCGGCCTTTTGGCTAAGATCAAGTGTAGTGTCTGTCCTGTGAAGGACAGATTCTCCAGACTACACCTGGTCCTCTGGTCAATGGCTTAGAGAATGCGGATGCAAAGTAGCCCGGGCCTATTTTCTCTGCACCCCAGGAGACCTGGGGCAGTACCACTTGCTGCACCTTCGGGTTGTGGAGGTTGAGGGTATGCAACCTCCACTTCAAGAGCACTTGGCACGAGCACGGATTATGCGCACCCCTATTTTTCCCGCACTTGGCCCCCCTTATTGCCTTCCGCTGAGGGGACAAGCCAACTATTTTTGTCACCGCCTGGCCTTGCACGGGGCCGGGCGTGCACTCGTGCACACCTTTTTGTGTTTGTACGTCTGAGCACTTCCTGCACTGCATCACACAGAGCACTGGAGCACTCGCACCATGGATTTTGTTTCGGTTACGTGTTGGGTTATCGTCACCCCTCTCTCCGGAGAGCAAAGACTGAGTGCTGGCTAGTAGTCGCCATCCCTTCGGGGGAAGATTGCGGTGGGTTAGTAGGCGTCAGCCGAACACCCTAAAGTCTTGGACTCTCCTGCGGCGTCAGCTGCACCAGGAGGGAACGAGAAGGACGTCGGACTCTTCGGGGGAAGACGTCATGTAACAGCAGGACTCCAAGGCCTCGGCTGGAGAGAACTGTCTATGGCACGGACTGGCCTACTCTCCGGAGCGGACTTAGTCACAAGTTTGAGCACCTGATCTCACAGCGTGGATCACGAGCACGGATACAGAGGTGGATCACTTTTTTTCACCGCCCGGGCTACAAAAAAACAGAAAAAAACATCTGTTCTTATCAGTTTAATATCTGATACGTCCCCTATCTGGGGACCATATATTAAATGGATTTTTAGAACAGGGAGATGGAAGAAGAGCTTGCTCTGTCCACTCCACGCATTGACCTGGTATTGCAGTACCTCCAGGACCGGTGCACTTCCCTTTGGGGATATTTGGCTTGTATCAAAAAATAGAAACAAATGACTGTCTGACAGAAAAAAAACAAACATGCATTTTTGGCTCTTTCTTTTGCAAAGAAAGAAGAAGATGAAATGACGACAAAATAAAGCCTCCTTCTTTTTGCTGTGTCTTGTTTGCTCTTTTGCGTGGCTTCTTACTTTCTTTTCTTTTCAGCTCCTCCTCGCATGGAGCAGGAGTGCCGCCTGCTGCCTAGCCTAATTCAGTCCGAACGAGCAGATGCCTAAGAAACTCCTGTTGAAGCTGTATCCAAATAGCCTGCATAGCAAACACTGCAGCAGCAAGCAGCAAGCAGCAAATGCCTTGACTTGCTGGCTTCTTGTCACAATGGCTGGCTGGCTGGCTGAAATGACCTGAACTGAAAAGCCCAGCCACTGGCTGCTTGCTTGCTGCCTGAGTTTCATGGCAGCCCAGACGAGTCGGCTAGCAGAGAAAAAGTGGGCGGTTCCTATGCAAATAAGCAGACGAAGCCTGGTGCCGGAAAAAGAACTGGAAGCATGTGCCTTTTTGGCTGTTTGCTGGCCTTGCGGGCCCCCCGGCAGTGTGTGCGGCTGCTTTTCTTTACTCCATACAAAGTCTTTGGCTTTTGCATCCGTCGTCGTCGTCGCCGCCGCTGCTGCATAGACTCCCCGGGGCTGTGTCGGGAGGAGCGGAGGGACTGGAGGCAGGCCTGCTGGGGGAGGAGGCGAGCGGGCAGCCAGCGGCTCCCTCTGCCCTTCTCCCTAAAGCGTAGCGCCCCCGGCCGTCGGGCGGCGCTCAGGCGGGGGCCCATTTCTGGTTATCGCTTCTCGGCCTTTTGGCTAAGATCAAGTGTAGTGTCTGTCCTGTGAAGGACAGATTCTCCAGACTACACCTGGTCCTCTGGTCAATGGCTTAGAGAATGCGGATGCAAAGTAGCCCGGGCCTATTTTCTCTGCACCCCAGGAGACCTGGGGCAGTACCACTTGCTGCACCTTCGGGTTGTGGAGGTTGAGGGTATGCAACCTCCACTTCAAGAGCACTTGGCACGAGCACGGATTATGCGCACCCCTATTTTTCCCGCACTTGGCCCCCCTTATTGCCTTCCGCTGAGGGGACAAGCCAACTATTTTTGTCACCGCCTGGCCTTGCACGGGGCCGGGCGTGCACTCGTGCACACCTTTTTGTGTTTGTACGTCTGAGCACTTCCTGCACTGCATCACACAGAGCACTGGAGCACTCGCACCATGGATTTTGTTTCGGTTACGTGTTGGGTTATCGTCACCCCTCTCTCCGGAGAGCAAAGACTGAGTGCTGGCTAGTAGTCGCCATCCCTTCGGGGGAAGATTGCGGTGGGTTAGTAGGCGTCAGCCGAACACCCTAAAGTCTTGGACTCTCCTGCGGCGTCAGCTGCACCAGGAGGGAACGAGAAGGACGTCGGACTCTTCGGGGGAAGACGTCATGTAACAGCAGGACTCCAAGGCCTCGGCTGGAGAGAACTGTCTATGGCACGGACTGGCCTACTCTCCGGAGCGGACTTAGTCACAAGTTTGAGCACCTGATCTCACAGCGTGGATCACGAGCACGGATACAGAGGTGGATCACTTTTTTTCACCGCCCGGGCTACAAAAAAACAGAAAAAAACATCTGTTCTTATCAGTTTAATATCTGATACGTCCCCTATCTGGGGACCATATATTAAATGGATTTTTAGAACAGGGAGATGGAAGAAGAGCTTGCTCTGTCCACTCCACGCATTGACCTGGTATTGCAGTACCTCCAGGACCGGTGCACTTCCCTTTGGGGATATTTGGCTTGTATCAAAAAATAGAAACAAATGACTGTCTGACAGAAAAAAAACAAACATGCATTTTTGGCTCTTTCTTTTGCAAAGAAAGAAGAAGATGAAATGACGACAAAATAAAGCCTCCTTCTTTTTGCTGTGTCTTGTTTGCTCTTTTGCGTGGCTTCTTACTTTCTTTTCTTTTCAGCTCCTCCTCGCATGGAGCAGGAGTGCCGCCTGCTGCCTAGCCTAATTCAGTCCGAACGAGCAGATGCCTAAGAAACTCCTGTTGAAGCTGTATCCAAATAGCCTGCATAGCAAACACTGCAGCAGCAAGCAGCAAGCAGCAAATGCCTTGACTTGCTGGCTTCTTGTCACAATGGCTGGCTGGCTGGCTGAAATGACCTGAACTGAAAAGCCCAGCCACTGGCTGCTTGCTTGCTGCCTGAGTTTCATGGCAGCCCAGACGAGTCGGCTAGCAGAGAAAAAGTGGGCGGTTCCTATGCAAATAAGCAGACGAAGCCTGGTGCCGGAAAAAGAACTGGAAGCATGTGCCTTTTTGGCTGTTTGCTGGCCTTGCGGGCCCCCCGGCAGTGTGTGCGGCTGCTTTTCTTTACTCCATACAAAGTCTTTGGCTTTTGCATCCGTCGTCGTCGTCGCCGCCGCTGCTGCATAGACTCCCCGGGGCTGTGTCGGGAGGAGCGGAGGGACTGGAGGCAGGCCTGCTGGGGGAGGAGGCGAGCGGGCAGCCAGCGGCTCCCTCTGCCCTTCTCCCTAAAGCGTAGCGCCCCCGGCCGTCGGGCGGCGCTCAGGCGGGGGCCCATTTCTGGTTATCGCTTCTCGGCCTTTTGGCTAAGATCAAGTGTAGTGTCTGTCCTGTGAAGGACAGATTCTCCAGACTACACCTGGTCCTCTGGTCAATGGCTTAGAGAATGCGGATGCAAAGTAGCCCGGGCCTATTTTCTCTGCACCCCAGGAGACCTGGGGCAGTACCACTTGCTGCACCTTCGGGTTGTGGAGGTTGAGGGTATGCAACCTCCACTTCAAGAGCACTTGGCACGAGCACGGATTATGCGCACCCCTATTTTTCCCGCACTTGGCCCCCCTTATTGCCTTCCGCTGAGGGGACAAGCCAACTATTTTTGTCACCGCCTGGCCTTGCACGGGGCCGGGCGTGCACTCGTGCACACCTTTTTGTGTTTGTACGTCTGAGCACTTCCTGCACTGCATCACACAGAGCACTGGAGCACTCGCACCATGGATTTTGTTTCGGTTACGTGTTGGGTTATCGTCACCCCTCTCTCCGGAGAGCAAAGACTGAGTGCTGGCTAGTAGTCGCCATCCCTTCGGGGGAAGATTGCGGTGGGTTAGTAGGCGTCAGCCGAACACCCTAAAGTCTTGGACTCTCCTGCGGCGTCAGCTGCACCAGGAGGGAACGAGAAGGACGTCGGACTCTTCGGGGGAAGACGTCATGTAACAGCAGGACTCCAAGGCCTCGGCTGGAGAGAACTGTCTATGGCACGGACTGGCCTACTCTCCGGAGCGGACTTAGTCACAAGTTTGAGCACCTGATCTCACAGCGTGGATCACGAGCACGGATACAGAGGTGGATCACTTTTTTTCACCGCCCGGGCTACAAAAAAACAGAAAAAAACATCTGTTCTTATCAGTTTAATATCTGATACGTCCCCTATCTGGGGACCATATATTAAATGGATTTTTAGAACAGGGAGATGGAAGAAGAGCTTGCTCTGTCCACTCCACGCATTGACCTGGTATTGCAGTACCTCCAGGACCGGTGCACTTCCCTTTGGGGATATTTGGCTTGTATCAAAAAATAGAAACAAATGACTGTCTGACAGAAAAAAAACAAACATGCATTTTTGGCTCTTTCTTTTGCAAAGAAAGAAGAAGATGAAATGACGACAAAATAAAGCCTCCTTCTTTTTGCTGTGTCTTGTTTGCTCTTTTGCGTGGCTTCTTACTTTCTTTTCTTTTCAGCTCCTCCTCGCATGGAGCAGGAGTGCCGCCTGCTGCCTAGCCTAATTCAGTCCGAACGAGCAGATGCCTAAGAAACTCCTGTTGAAGCTGTATCCAAATAGCCTGCATAGCAAACACTGCAGCAGCAAGCAGCAAGCAGCAAGCAGCAAATGCCTTGACTTGCTGGCTTCTTGTCACAATGGCTGGCTGGCTGGCTGAAATGACCTGAACTGAAAAGCCCAGCCACTGGCTGCTTGCTTGCTGCCTGAGTTTCATGGCAGCCCAGACGAGTCGGCTAGCAGAGAAAAAGTGGGCGGTTCCTATGCAAATAAGCAGACGAAGCCTGGTGCCGGAAAAAGAACTGGAAGCATGTGCCTTTTTGGCTGTTTGCTTTGCGGGCCCCCCGGCAGTGTGTGCGGCTGCTTTTCTTTACTCCATACAAAGTCTTTGGCTTTTGCATCCGTCGTCGTCGTCGCCGCCGCTGCTGCATAGACTCCCCGGGGCTGTGTCGGGAGGAGCGGAGGGACTGGAGGCAGGCCTGCTGGGGGAGGAGGCGAGCGGGCAGCCAGCGGCTCCCTCTGCCCTTCTCCCTAAAGCGTAGCGCCCCCGGCCGTCGGGCGGCGCTCAGGCGGGGGCCCATTTCTGGTTATCGCTTCTCGGCCTTTTGGCTCAGATCAAGTGCCTGGGCTGAGAGGTTGCGCTGAGTCTGTGACTCCTTGGCCTTGGGTCATCGCTTCCTGGGGAGCTTAAGACCCATGCTGCTATGAGGGAGTCACGCTAACTTGTGCACGGGAGGCGTTCAGGAGAGAGAGAAGGAGAGGGGCCGGCGCCTTGGCCTTGAGGGATCGTTCCCCAGGAACTTAACCCTCATGCTGCTATAGGGGCGCCGCACCTGATCCTGGACGGCCGGACAGATGGAGAAGAGAGAGATGGAGAGCGAGTCCTGTGAGAGGAACACCATCAGGTTCCTGGTGGCAGAGACGGAGAGACGGCGAGTGAGACTCTGCAGCATTGTGGAGGTCATCCTGAGAGACATGCTGGAGGTGAACGGCGCAGATGTCTACTGCCTGCAGGCGTTCCAGCGGCAGGGCTGTTATGAGGTGTCTTTTGCAGAAGAAGAGGAGTGCGTCAAGGCTTACAAGAAATGTAAGGAGCGAGCAAGCGACCTGAGAAGGATGGGAATCCGTGCAGTGCCTAGCTTTTTGCTAGAAGAGCGACCGTTGATTATGCACGTTTTTAACCCTTTTGTGGAAGAAGAGGAAATCGAGGCCTTTTTGAAAAGGTTTTGTTCAGTGGTGGAGGGGGGAGAGAAAAGAAGGAACCGATACGGAATTTTTAACGGTGAAAGACTGTATAGAGTACGGTTCAGACGAAGTCCGGAGAGTGAAGGGGGAGTGTTACACCCCCCGGCTAAGTTTTGTTTCGGGACAAATAAGGGCGTCCTAAGGTACCCAGGCCAGCCTTTTGGAATTATTTGCCATAACTGCCAAGAGAGAGGACATATTGCGGCAAAATGTAGTGTACCAAGAAGATGTACGGTCTGTGGAGAGTTTGGACATTTGGCACGGTTTTGCCAGAGAAGGACTTATGCACCAGCGGCAAGAGAGACGGGGTTAAAAAAGGCATATGCAGTACCTGTTTCGTTAGACGGCGTTTTGGTGGGGGACAAGCATTGTAATGTATATTTTAAAGATGTCAGTGGGCAGGAGGTGGAAAGCGAGACTGAGGATGGTGTACAAGATAGGGGAGAGGAGGAGAGAGAGGACAGTGGACAGGAGTATAGTGAGGAAGAGAGGGAAGGAGAGAGGAGTCAGCAAAGAATAGAGAAGGATTCTTTAGGTGTGGGTGTAGATAAAGATGAAGGAAAAGGGGACAGTGTGGGGGAGGAAGAAATCAGTGTTCAGGAGAAGGAAAGGGAGTTTGAGAACTGTGGGCAGGATAGTGGGAAGGAGAGTGAGTTGGTTTTAGAGGAAGAGGGTGTTTTGGTGGAGGAGGAGGAGGAGGAAGAGAGTGTGTCAATGGAGGAGGAAGAGAGTGTGTCTGTGGAGGAGGAAGAGAGTGTGTCTGTGGAGGTAGAGGGGGAGGAAATGGAAGGGGGAGAAGAAGAAGAAGTGAGTATGTCTGAGGAGGAAGAGGCAAGGGAAAAGGAAGAGAAAAGGGAAAAGGTGGAGGGAATAGAAAAAGTATTCCAGTGGGGAGCAGAGAATGCAGAATTGTGGAGTTATTTTTGTAATGACATGCAATTAAAGAAAGGCATATTTCGTTTATGGAGAAAATTAAGCGATGCTTATATAAAGGAAGTAAAAAGTGTTCTGAAAAGTAACAGAAGAGAATATTGAATGAAATGTCTTTGTTTGTATGAAATGTAAAAATGTCAAGTATTTAATGCTTGCAGGAAATGTATTTAAGAGAAAGGGATACATGTGAAATTATGAAATGTAGAATGTTTGATTGTGTGAAGTAACAATGATTTATTTGTTGAAATGTTTTCTTATTTACTGTTTGTAAATATTTTTGAAATGTGAATAAGTTATATAAACAAAGAAAGGTTTAGGGCTTTGTTAAAAGAATGGGAGGGAAATAATATATGGATTTGCATATATATGGAATGTAATGTTGGTTTATAGTGTGTTTTGAGTGTTAATAACGGGAGGGAAATAATATATGGATTGCATATATGGAATGTAATGGGGGTTTATAGTGTGCTTAGAGTGTTTCTGGTGGGGAAAAGTAAGTTAGATGAGGAATGTGGGTAGTTTAGTATGGTAAGGTATGGATGAGGGTTACGTGTTGCATGTTAGAATTTGTCCGGTTTTAAGAGGTGTAAAGTGAAAAATGTGCACACAGTATGTAATTATGAAAGATAAGTTGTTTCTAGGAATATAGGTGAAATAATGGAAGGAATGTTTTGGTTTGTTAAAATAGTTATGGTTAGTTGTGTTTATTTTTCTGGGGAAAAAAAACACTGTAATGTGTTTCTGTTTATGTTCTTGACGGTATTATGGTACTAACCATTGTGTTTTCTCTGTGAATTTCTGTAATATTTTCCTTTTGTCGGCAATAAAATTACTATGGAAAACAAAAAATCTGTTCTTATCAGTTTAATATCTGATACGTCCCCTATCTGGGGACCATATATTAAATGGATTTTTAGAACAGGGAGATGGAAGAAGAGCTTGCTCTGTCCACTCCACGCATTGACCTGGTATTGCAGTACCTCCAGGACCGGTGCACTTCCCTTTGGGGATATTTGGCTTGTATCAAAAAATAGAAACAAATGACTGTCTGACAGAAAAAAAACAAACATGCATTTTTGGCTCTTTCTTTTGCAAAGAAAGAAGAAGATGAAATGACGACAAAATAAAGCCTCCTTCTTTTTGCTGTGTCTTGTTTGCTCTTTTGCGTGGCTTCTTACTTTCTTTTCTTTTCAGCTCCTCCTCGCATGGAGCAGGAGTGCCGCCTGCTGCCTAGCCTAATTCAGTCCGAACGAGCAGATGCCTAAGAAACTCCTGTTGAAGCTGTATCCAAATAGCCTGCATAGCAAACACTGCAGCAGCAAGCAGCAAGCAGCAAATGCCTTGACTTGCTGGCTTCTTGTCACAATGGCTGGCTGGCTGGCTGGCTGAAATGACCTGAACTGAAAAGCCCAGCCACTGGCTGCTTGCTTGCTGCCTGAGTTTCATGGCAGCCCAGACGAGTCGGCTAGCAGAGAAAAAGTGGGCGGTTCCTATGCAAATAAGCAGACGAAGCCTGGTGCCGGAAAAAGAACTGGAAGCATGTGCCTTTTTGGCTGTTTGCTGGCCATGCGGGCCCCCCAGCAGTGTGTGCGGCTGCTTTTCTTTACTCCATAGAAAGTCTTTGGCTTTTGCATCCGTCGTCGTCGTCGCCGCCGCTGCTGCATAGACTCCCCGGAGCTGTGTCGGGAGGAGCGGAGGCAGGCACGCTGGCCTGCTGGGGGAGGAGGCGAGCGGGCAGCCAGCGGCTCCCTCTGCCCTTCTCCCTAAAGCGTAGCGCCCCTGGCCGTCGGGCGGCGCTCAGGCGGGGGCCCATTTCTGGTTATCGCTTCTCGGCCTTTTGGCTAAGACCAAGTGTCTGAAACCAGAAGGCCATCAGAGAGAGGGAAGGGCCGGCACCTTTGCCTTGTGACATCGCCCCAGGGCTTAAGTCACATGCTGCTTTCGGGGTGCCGCACCTAAGCTCTTCGGGAAGGCGAGGACGTCAACGATGGCTGCGGGAGCGAGCCTAAGGAACACGCTGCGGTTCCAAGTCGTGGAGACGGAGAGAGATCGAGTGGGGCTTACCTTCTTCGTGGAGAAGGTGCTGAGAGAGATCGTGGGTCTGGATGCGGCAAGGATCTTCTGTTTGCAAGATTTCCCGAGGCAAGGAATATTCGACCTGACCCTTTGCGAAGAAAGTGACTGCCTGAACGTCTTACAGAGATGTAAGGAGGCTGCAAGAGAGCCCAATATGCGGGGGATCAGCATTGCACCAAGCTACATGATGGATGAGAGATCGGTTGTTGTGCACATGTACAACCCGTACATATTTAAGGAAGATATCATCCTCTTTTTGAAGAGATACTGTACGGTGGTAAGAGGAGGCATTGAGATGAAGAACCCGTACAACATGTTCAATGCCAAAAGGCGGTTCTGGGTGCGCTTCAGGCCGGATGCATCGTGTGTTGGAGGCGTAATGCACCCCCCGGCTAGTTTCAGCATCGGTGGAAACAGGGGTTTCCTCAATTACCCTGGACGACCGACCTATTGTAGGAACTGCTTCAAATATGGTCACACAAAGGCCGACTGTGAGAAAATAGGGGCAGTGTGCCGTAATTGCGGAGAGGAGGGACATATGGCATCCCACTGCAGTGTTCCTAAGAAATGTGACTTATGTGGGGAAGGAGGCCATCTTTTCCGCCAGTGCCCGCAGAAAAGTTATGCACGGGCGGCGAGAGGGGGAACGGATATGAAGGACACTTTCCAAAAGGAAGGAATGGACAGTACTTGGGCGGGACAGCCAACGGAGACCCAAAAGAGGGAGGAAGAGCTTTTTGTAGAAGCAATAGCCCGAAGTTTTGATGTGGGGGGGGGAGATGGGCTGGGAGTCCTCACCCAGGGGTCAGTAACAGATCTTTTGGGGGCGGCGCAGCCGAGCTGGGGGGATCAAATGGAGGTGCAGGAGGTGCAGAGTGTGGGGGTTTTGACCCAGGAAGAGCAGGGAGAGAGAATGGATGTAACTGTGGGGGAAAAAAAACCCCAAAAACGTAAGCAAGAGGTAGAGGTAACGGAGGGTAGACAAGTAGAGATAAGGGGGGAGGGACCAAGAGAGAAAATAGAGAAAACGCCCAAAGGGGAAGCTGGTGAAGTGAGAAGGCAGGAGGTTTTAACAGAGAAAATGGAAGTGTTTCAGAATGCAGTTGGAGATGTGAATTTTTGGGTGTGGGTGTTTAGAAAACAACATGTTGGGAGTAATGATGCTCAAATTATAGAGAGACTAGATAAATTGATGTGTCAAAGAAAAAACATGTCTAAAGAGGAGTATGAGCAAAGTAAAAAAGAAAATGTACACTGGTTGGAAATAAGAGATGGGAAAAGAGTATACAGAGGGAAAGAGGGGGAAGAGTGGATGGAATTTGAGCAAGATATGGGTATTTGTGAGGGGGAGGAAACTTGTGACCTGGGGAGCTCTCCAGAGGTAACAATAGTGGAAGAAACCCTGGAAGATCGTTGTGTGGGGGGAGAGGAGGAAGACATAGTATTTACAGACTGGGCCCCGGAGATTTTAGATGGGTTAGGCAGAAGTGATGGGAGCAGACCTATTAGTATAGGGAAGGGGCAGGGAGACAAGGGAGAGAGAGTGGAAGAGGAGAGAGAAGTGAAGATAGGCCCGAGTGGAGTTGGAAGACGGGATGTAGAAGGGCTGAGTGGTTTAGAAGAGAGCGGAAAGGTAAATTTGGGGGGCTTTGAAGGGTACCCTAGCATTTTGAGAACAAAAACTCTAGAAGTAGAAGATCCTGTAACTATAGGAAGGAAAGGAAAAGAGGAAGAAAGAGATAGGAAGCCAATCGCTACACCAAGACGTAAAGTAGGTGGAACAAGTAGGAGTGAGAGTGAAGATGGGGTAGTGTCAGGTATTGGTGAGAGTGATAGTGATTTCGTGGGAGGGACCCCAAAACAGGGGGTAACAAAATTAACGGAAGGGAAAAGTAGCCAAAAGAAGGTTGAACAAAAGAGCATAGTAGAAGTATGTACCAAAATAGTGGCAAACGAAGAGAGAGCGAGCTCGAGTGGTTTGGGGGAAGGAAAAAAAAAAGAATCATTTTCCAAAAAAATGATAAGAGAGAAAGTAGAGGAAGTTCAAAAGATAGCAGGGAATGGAGAAATGTGGCTGAAGTTTTGGGAAGAGATAAACCCTCTTTCTGATTGCTTGGAAATAGTAGGGTTATTAGAAAAGATAATTCAAATGAGAAAGCAGAGGACGGAGCCAGCCTTTAAAGCTTATGCAATAGAATATATGGAACGAGTAAGAAAGAAGAAGGAAAGGGCAACACGGGATCCAACCTTTTTGGGAACTATAGTTTAGTGATTTCAGTTTTTTCTTATGGAATGAACTGCTCTAAGTGTTGATTTTACATATAGGAAGTGAAGACATGGTGTTGGATGAATATCTTTGTTGTTTGGGGTTATTGTATGTAAGAAGGGGTTTTTTGTTATTTTATATATATATGGGTGTTAGAATGTGAGATAATACAATTTTTTGTACATAGAGATGTTTTTGGAAATTAAGAAATATGAATTTTCTGTTAGGCTTAGAATGTTGATTGTGTGAAATAATGATGCTTTATTTGTTGAAATGTTTTTCTTATTTACTGTTTGTAAATATTTTGAAATGTGAATAAACATTTAAAAACAAAAAAAAAATCTGTTCTTATCAGTTTAATATCTGATACGTCCCCTATCTGGGGACCATATATTAAATGGATTTTTAGAACAGGGAGATGGAAGAAGAGCTTGCTCTGTCCACTCCACGCATTGACCTGGTATTGCAGTACCTCCAGGACCGGTGCACTTCCCTTTGGGGATATTTGGCTTGTATCAAAAAATAGAAACAAATGACTGTCTGACAGAAAAAAAACAAACATGCATTTTTGACTCTTTCTTTTGCAAAGAAAGAAGAAGATGAAATGACGACAAAATAAAGCCTCCTTCTTTTTGCTGTGTCTTGTTTGCTCTTTTGCGTGGCTTCTTACTTTCTTTTCTTTTCAGCTCCTCCTCGCATGGAGCAGGAGTGCCGCCTGCTGCCTAGCCTAATTCAGTCCGAACGAGCAGATGCCTAAGAAACTCCTGTTGAAGCTGTATCCAAATAGCCTGCATAGCAAACACTGCAGCAGCAAGCAGCAAGCAGCAAGCAGCAAATGCCTTGACTTGCTGGCTTCTTGTCACAATGGCTGGCTGGCTGGCTGAAATGACCTGAACTGAAAAGCCCAGCCACTGGCTGCTTGCTTGCTGCCTGAGTTTCATGGCAGCCCAGACGAGTCGGCTAGCAGAGAAAAAGTGGGCGGTTCCTATGCAAATAAGCAGACGAAGCCTGGTGCCGGAAAAAGAACTGGAAGCATGTGCCTTTTTGGCTGTTTGCTGGCCATGCGGGCCCCCCAGCAGTGTGTGCGGCTGCTTTTCTTTACTCCATAGAAAGTCTTTGGCTTTTGCATCCGTCGTCGTCGTCGCCGCCGCTGCTGCATAGACTCCCCGGAGCTGTGTCGGGAGGAGCGGAGGCAGGCACGCTGGCCTGCTGGGGGAGGAGGCGAGCGGGCAGCCAGCGGCTCCCTCTGCCCTTCTCCCTAAAGCGTAGCGCCCCTGGCCGTCGGGCGGCGCTCAGGCGGGGGCCCATTTCTGGTTATCGCTTCTCGGCTTTTGGCTAAGACCAAGTGTCTTGGGCCGTTTCGAGGAGGGATCGACACGATGTCGTTCGACGACGGAACTGTGCCGGCTTACGCGCGGCTTAAGGACTCGGTAAGATTCGAATTCACTGAAATTGACAGGAAAGGAAAAGATCTGGGATACATCGTTAAGAAACTTTTATTGGGACTGTTTGAAATGAAAGTGGAATATATTTTGGCTATACAGGACTATCCCAGAAGGGGGGTGTATGATGTGACTTTTACAAACGCTTTCAACTGCACGAACTTTCACAAAAAACTTAAGGAAAAGATTGATGACCCCCTCCTGCAAGGAGTTAGAGTCACACTGCACCACTCCAATGAAGAAGTACTGCTAATTGTTAAGATGTACTCCCCACATGTTCCTGCAAGCGAGATTAAGATGTTCTTAGACAGATACTGTGAAAAAGTTGTTTTTGCGGGAAATATAAATAACGAATATGGTATCTGGACTTCAAAAAGAAAATTCTTAGTCATCTTTAAAAAAGACCCAGAAGGGATCGATGGGAAAATGAGACCCCCAGCCAGGTTTAAACTGGGCAAGTTTAACGGGGATTTATACTACACAGGAATGCCTTTATATTGCCGGTTATGCACAAAATTCGGGCACACAAAAGAATCTTGCAAAGAGGATAAGCATTGCACCAACTGTGAGGCCTCTGACCATGATCTTAAAGACTGCAAAGCAATGAGGAAATGTAATTTGTGCCAAAAAACAGGACATGTTTATATGTCTTGCCCTCAACGCTCACGCACAAACATGGAGGAGCAAAAAAAATCAAATGAAAAGGAACCAGAGCAAACAAATGGAGGCCTGACCCCAGAGAACGCAGAGGAATCAGCAACCAAAGACGAGACACCTGTGGCTGTAGAGGAGACGCCCGAGGAACAGCTGACCCCTGGAGAGCCAAGACTACCAGTAACACCTGGAGCAGATGATGACAGAGCGGAGTCAAAAGAACACTCGGAGGCGGAGGCTTCGGAGGGTCCTGGAGACGGGTTCTGGGAAACTGCAAGGGCTAAAAGGAGTAAAATCTCCCAGGGGAAAGAACAAAGGAAAAGAACAGCTAAAGTCAAAACCTACGTGGAAGTGACGCATCCTGAGGTGGAGCTAACCGCCAGATACGCAGCTTTACAGAACTCGGAGGTGGCTGATACTCTGCAAGAATCTGGGGAAATGGACACAATATCAGGTACGGAAGTAATAGAAACCTTTTCTACTGATTTTTATGGAGGAGTTGAGAATGTCTCTCCGTGTTCAGATGAATATCTTGAACATGATGCAGTTGAGTGTTTTACAGGTATGGAGAGGCCAGACTTTCCAGAAATAGGGACAGACATGGACTATTGAAAATCAAAATGGCTGTCTTAAAAGGTATATCTTTTAATGTGAGAAGCATAAAAGATAGGAAAAGAAGGAGAATGGTGTTTGATTATCTGACTACATTGAGTGTGACAGTTTTTTTCTTACAGGAATGTGGTATTGCGCATATGCAAAATTATAATGAATATGCAAAGGACTGGTCACAGGGGCCATCAGTGTGGTCAGGATCAAATGAAAATAAATCAGCAGGGGTTGCCATTTTATTCAAAGGGAATGTAGAAATAATGTCTGTAAATGAAATAAAACCGGGTAGACTTATAAAAGTCAGTACATTAATAGATGGCTGCAGATGGGATTTTATTAATGTATATACTCCCCCTGATAAGCAAGAAAGATCCGAAACACTTCAGCTTTTAACCCTTTTTATGGACAGTTCTTGTCCTCAAATAATAAGCGGGGATTTTAACTGCATTTTAAAGGGAGAAAAAAGATTGGGGAAAAATGTCAGTAGAAATTTTGATAAAACTTCAGGGCAATTAGAAAATATCAAAACGGATTTTAGACTACAGGATGTTTTTAAAGTGTGTAACCCCAGAAAACCAGAAGCGGAAGGCATGACCTGGAGCAATGGGATAACCTGCTCCAGGATAGATTTTTGTTTTTGTTCGAAAGAACTAAAGCCTTTAAAGTGTGTTTTAATAGAGAATATTTTATCAGATCATAAAATCTTAACTTTTACAATAAAAAGCGACGAAGTAAAGAAAAGAAATAAAAGTGAATGGAAATTAAATACTAGCCTGCTGGAAGATAAAGATATATGTGACAATTTTAGGAAAAGTTTTAAAGAATGGCAAAAACAAAAGGAACCAGGCACCACAGTTTTTAAATGGTGGGAAGATATAAAAAGAAAGACAAATTTTTTTTTCATAAAAACAGGACAGGGGAAAGCAAGGGAAAAAAGGGCTTTTTTTGAAAACCTAAATATACAATTACAAACCTTGCATAAATTAAAAGACATAGGATGTGTGGTTGAGGGAGAAATAGCTGAAGCAAAAAAACAAATAAAAAAACTCTTAGAGGCAAGAGGGAAAGAAATTGTTTTTAATTCCAGAATAAAACACATAGAAGAAAATGAAAAATGTACCAGATATTTTTTTAAGAAGAAGAATGAGAAAAAAGAATTAATTGAAGAAATGAATGGGGAAAAAACTTTACAAGGTATTCTTTTAAAAGTAGCAGCTTTTTATAAAGAACTTTTTAATAAAAAGAAGATTGATAAATATTTTACAGAGGATGCTTTAAAAGAAATAACGCTTGTTTTAAATAAGGATGATCAAGGTTTTTTAAAAGAAGATCTTAAAATGGAAGAAATCTTAGAGGTTATTAAAGGTTTTAAAACAAACAAGGTACCAGGCAAAGACGGGCTACCAATAGAATTTTATGTCACCTTCTGGGATATTTTAAAAGAAGATCTACTGAGTATTCTTAAAGAGTGTTTTGTTTTTAAAAAATTGCCATCTTCATGGAAAAAGGGCACAGTGACACTTTTATATAAAAAAGGAGATAAGACAGATATTAAAAACTGGAGACCTATTACGCTCTTAAACTCTGATTATAAAATTTTAGCAAAAATTTGTGCAAACCGATTTAAAAAAGTGGTGGATAAGGTAATACATAGTAATCAAGTATGTGCAATCCCAGGAAGGAACATCTGGGAGAATTTAAACCTGGTTAAAAATATTATAAATAATACAAAAGAGAGGGGACAGAAATTAATGATTTTATCAATCGATTTTGAAAAAGCTTTTGATAGAGTTTCCCATGAATTTTTATTTTTGGTGTTAAATAAAATGGGAATACCAGAGTGTTTTTTAAATGTTCTTAAATCCTTTTATGATGGTTGTTCAAGTGAGTTTTTAATTAATGGTTTTAGAACTGAAAGTGTGATACTAGAGTCGGGAGTAAAGCAGGGGTGCCCCCTTTCTCCCCTTTTGTTCATTTGTGCCCTGGAGCCACTTTTGTGCGTCATTAGAAAAGACAAGATGATCAGGGGTGTTGCCCTACCAGGAGGGGGAGGTGTAGAGGCAAAAGTCATTGGCTACATGGATGATATTACAATTTTTTGTAAAGACCAAATATCATTAAAAAGAACCATTAAACAGTTAGAATTTTTTAGTGTAGCTTCCGGTTTTAAAGTTAATTTCAACAAAAGTAATATCCTAAAAATCGGACATTGGGAACCCCTAACTATACCAGATATCCCAATAAAAGAATCGGTTGACATACTGGGTGTTAATTTTAATGAACAAAATGAAGGAGATCAAAACTGGGAAAAATGTATAAAAAAAATCAAGGAAAAAATCACGATGTGGTATTTAAGGAAATTAACAATGGAAGGCAAAATTTTAATAATAAAAATGGTTATTCTCCCAATCTTGCTATATATAGGTTTAGTGTTCCCTCCCTCCACTGGAGACATACAGAAAATAACAAGGTTGTGTTGTGTTTTTTTGTGGAGTTCACAAAACGAAAAATTAAAAAGGGAAATTATTTATAAAGAAAAGAATAACGGAGGAAGAGGCTTCCCAGAACTCAGATTATTTCTGTATGTTAAGTATTTTGCCTTTTGCCTTTTAAACCTTGGACGGGGAAATTATTGGTCTGTATTTTTAAAGTATGAAATAGGTTTTTTTGCAAGAAAATATAAATGGTTTGTAACATCGTTAAAAACACCCCATGTTTTAAATTTATCAGACACATATAAGATTTTAGATAAAATTTTAAACGAATTTAGTTTACAAAACAAATCTTTAGAAGAAGTTACAGACCAAAAAAAGCTGACCAAGAGCATAAAAAAAGGAGAAAAGATGTGCATTATCCCGAATGTAAACGAGCAGGGATGTAAAAAAGCCTGGGAAAGAGTGTCAGAAAAGGAGCTTTTTAATAACCAAAAGGACATTACATGGTTATGTGCGCACCAAGCTTTGCCAGGCAAGTTCTTCCAACACAGAAGGGGCCTGGCGATGAGCGCCAAGTGCCCAAGGGAGAATTGTCCACACGATGAGACAACTTTACATATTATGTGGTCATGTAATTATGCTAAAAAGGTGTGGGGAAGAGTTTTCTTGCTCTTGCAGTGGATTGGTGGCCTAAAAATTCTAGACCCAGATGTAGTTTTTTTTGGGAGTTTTGAACTTAAAAACAAAAATCAAAACATTATTACCTGGAAAATAATTAATTGTATAAAAGAAGCCTTGTGGAAAGTGAGAAACGTTTTATTATATTTTAGAGAAGAAATACCAGTGAATGATTGCATCTCCCTAGCTTTTAGTCAAATGTATTTATATTATCTCTTGGACAGGAAGAAAGGGAATAAAGAAAGAGAAAGCCTATGGGGAGTACAAATATGGTCCACCATTTTAAAGAAATAAATAAAAACACTGAGACTGGTTTTTAAATAAATTTCTTTAAATATTACTGTAAAACAAATGTTCCAAACGCTTTTACAAAAGGGAAAAGTTTTTTAAAAATAGTCAAAATTTGTGTTTAAAAGCAAAATATTTGCTGATTAATTGGCAGTTTTTGTGCCTTTTTGGGTCCCTTTTTGTGGGGCATCGGAGAGTAGAGGTGGGCCGATGCTCCCCCCCACAGCAGGAGGCAGCGGGGGAAAAGCATATGAAGATATGTTACAGAAATGCAAAATTTGTTACAAGAATGTGATATGGACTAAAAATCCTATTGCTTATGTTGGGGTTCTTGTAATGTTGGGGAGGTTTTTTATTTTTCAAAAAGTTTGAGTTTCTCTTTTTTCTGTAACTAGGATATATGTCTTTTTCGAAATAATAAAAAAAAAAAAAAAATAAATAAAATAAAATCTGTTCTTATCAGTTTAATATCTGATACGTCCCCTATCTGGGGACCATATATTAAATGGATTTTTAGAACAGGGAGATGGAAGAAGAGCTTGCTCTGTCCACTCCACGCATTGACCTGGTATTGCAGTACCTCCAGGACCGGTGCACTTCCCTTTGGGGATATTTGGCTTGTATCAAAAAATAGAAACAAATGACTGTCTGACAGAAAAAAAACAAACATGCATTTTTGGCTCTTTCTTTTGCAAAGAAAGAAGAAGATGAAATGACGACAAAATAAAGCCTCCTTCTTTTTGCTGTGTCTTGTTTGCTCTTTTGCGTGGCTTCTTACTTTCTTTTCTTTTCAGCTCCTCCTCGCATGGAGCAGGAGTGCCGCCTGCTGCCTAGCCTAATTCAGTCCGAACGAGCAGATGCCTAAGAAACTCCTGTTGAAGCTGTATCCAAATAGCCTGCATAGCAAACACTGCAGCAGCAAGCAGCAAGCAGCAAGCAGCAAATGCCTTGACTTGCTGGCTTCTTGTCACAATGGCTGGCTGGCTGGCTGGCTGAAATGACCTGAACTGAAAAGCCCAGCCACTGGCTGCTTGCTTGCTGCCTGAGTTTCATGGCAGCCCAGACGAGTCGGCTAGCAGAGAAAAAGTGGGCGGTTCCTATGCAAATAAGCAGACGAAGCCTGGTGCCGGAAAAAGAACTGGAAGCATGTGCCTTTTTGGCTGTTTGCTGGCCATGCGGGCCCCCCAGCAGTGTGTGCGGCTGCTTTTCTTTACTCCATAGAAAGTCTTTGGCTTTTGCATCCGTCGTCGTCGTCGCCGCCGCTGCTGCATAGACTCCCCGGAGCTGTGTCGGGAGGAGCGGAGGCAGGCACGCTGGCCTGCTGGGGGAGGAGGCGAGCGGGCAGCCAGCGGCTCCCTCTGCCCTTCTCCCTAAAGCGTAGCGCCCCTGGCCGTCGGGCGGCGCTCAGGCGGGGGCCCATTTCTGGTTATCGCTTCTCGGCCTTTTGGCTAAGACCAAGTGTCTGAAACCGGAAGGCCAACGGAGAGAGAAGGACCGTCCCCTTGGCCCTGGAGCATCGCCAGAAATGGCTTAAGCTCCTTGCTGCTTTAGGGGGGGCGCGCCTGATCTTGGGACGAGCGAGGAGATACTGGGTTCGTTTCAGACCTGATTCAGAAAGCGTGTCAGGGGTCATGTACCCGCCGGCCAGTTTTGACTTGGGGGGAAACCGAGGGTTCCTGTTTTACCCAGGGCAGCCGGTATACTGTAGAAATTGTCGGAAGTATGGGCACACAAAGTTCGAATGTGACAAATCTGGGACCATATGTCGAAACTGTGGGGAAGGTGGTCATACGGCTATGAGGTGTGACAAACCCCGCAAATGTGACCTTTGTGGGGGAACGGGTCACTTAGCCAGACAGTGTCCAAAAAGACCGTACTCCCATGCGGCCAGGATGCAAAGAAAAGAGGAAGAAGAAGAGGAAGATCGTATGGAAAAGGAGAGAGAGAGAGAGAGAGAGAGGGGGAACGAGAGATCTGAAAACCCCGAGAAGGCAAATGAGGAGGAGGGGGAGCAGGAGGTGATGCAGGAAACAGGAGATGAAAGAACAGAAGTTGAGAGGAACAATAAGGGAGTTGACCCTGTGATAGAAGAAGAGGACATGGTACAGGTATCAGTGGCTCCAATAGAGAGAGATTCTCAGGCAAATACTGAAGAAGAGTCCATAGGAATACCTAAAGATCTTAGAATATCACAGGAAGAGATGCCGGCAGAAGACGGGTCGGAAACATCAGAGGAAGATGGTGTGGTCAAAGGGGGAAAGCGGCCAAAATTCATGACGCCAAAACGTCGGGGAATATTTAAAAAAAAGAGAGGGAAGGTAACGATGCCGCCAAACTTTGTCCATCCTACAAGATTTGAGATGCTACAGTTCGTGGAGGAGGGGGAGCTGAAAACTTTCAGTACAGAGGAGATGATGGGAGACTTTCCAAGCCCGGTGAGTTCTATAGGAGACGGAAGTGAAGGAGGGACATCAAGTCCTAGAGCTTCAATGGAGGGATGGAGTCCCAGTGAAGAAGGGAATGGGGGAGTGCCAATAAGCCCAGGAGATCCAAAAGAGGGATGTAGTGGTGTGATTACAGAGGGGGAAGCACCATATAGAGACTTATTGCTTTTGTCCCCAGGGAGCATGCCATATGTGGAGGATGATGCAGTAGTGCAGTTGCAGGAGACAACTGGGTATGCTATCTAGGGAGAGGGTAGTGATGTTTGTTTTCTGCAACATAAATGTCTATCACAGTTGTTTCCCTGAATGTAAGTAGTATCAGAGCACCTGCAAGAAGAGCAATGATATTAGAGTACGTGGCTAAACAAAAAAGTGACATAATTTGCTTACAAGAGTGTGCAATAAATGATATACCACCTAAGACGGAATGGAAATTTGGGGAAGCTGTGTGGTCTGGGTGTCATGAGAACAGGAATAGTGGGGTAGGAGTGTTAGTTAGGAATAGGGAGATTAGTGTGATTAAAAATATAGTTATTGAACCCGGAAGATTGCAATGTGTTTGGTTGGGATGGAGGGGGATGAAACTGCGCATTTTTAATATATATGCTTCACCTGTAAAAAAGTTAAGAGAAGAGCTTTTTGAAATGCTTCAAATGTTTCTACCAGGGAGGGAGCCAACAATAGTTGCTGGAGATTTTAACTGTGCTTTGGAAAAGAGTGATAGAGTAGGTGGGGCTGAAGAACAGAGGCCTGATGGGACGAGGAATCTCCTCAAAAATATAATAAAGGATTATGGGTTAGTAGACGCTGGGAAAAAGGGGGGGAGAAGCACAACAGTGTACACGTGGTACAGTGATAAAGGAGAGGTCCGTTCGAGAATTGATTTGATACTCCTTTCAAAGGGGATGAAGATGAGAGAATGGAAGGTGATGAAAGTAGTTTTTTCAGATCATGTGTGTATAAAGTGTAGAGTGGACGTGGAAGGGATAGTTGAATATGGCAAAGGATATTGGAAACTAAACGTGGCCCTGATGGAAAACGTAATTTGTAAAAAACAGTTTGAAAGTCTGTATGCGAGAATGAAGGCGAGGATGAGAGAATTCAGGGATGTGGTGGATTGGTGGGAGTGGTTTAAAAAAGAAACTAAAGTGTTCTTTATAAAGAAAGGGTGTGAACAGGCTAGGAAGGTAGAAGAAGAATTTACAGCACTTTATTTAAGAAAGCAATTTTTGCTTAAATTAAGAAAAATGGGGTGGGATGTGGACAATGAGTTTGAGAAAGGGAGGAAAGATGTAAGAAGGCTAATTGAAAAAAAAGGTAAAAGGATCATACACGCCGCAAGAGTGGAAAAGATAGAACAAGATGAGAAGTGTACACCCTATTTTTTTTAAAAAGTTTTTTCGGAAAAAACTATAATGGGTCCAGTGTTAGATAGTAATGAGGGAGAAGTATATGGGACAGTGGAGATAGTGAAGGAAGTGGAGAAATACTATGGAATACTATTTGAGGAAAAATTCAGAGACAAAGGAATGGAGAAAGAACTATTAGAAAGAACACAATGTAAATTGGAGGTGGAAGAACAACACTTCTTGGGAAGGGACTTAAGTGAAATGGAAGTAGAGGAAGGAGTACGAAGAGGGAAGAAGGGGAAGACACCAGGGAGTGATGGGCTCCCCTATGAGTTTTACTGTGAGTATTGGGGGTTGATAGGACCAGAGATGGTAAGTGTATTTAAAGAAATTTGGAAAATGGGGAAGGTGCCGGCATCCTTTCGTGAAGGAATTATCACTTTCATTTATAAAAAAGGGGATAAACGAAACCTAAAGAACTGGCGCCCAATTACACTGCTTAATGTCGACTATAAGGTTTTTGCAAAAGTGATCATGGAAAGGATGAAAGGTGTCATTGAAAAGTTGGTGGATGAAGATCAGGTATGTGCAGTACCAGGCAGACAGATTGCTGAGAACTTGGGGTTGATAAGGGACTTGCTCTGGTATTGTAAAGAAAGGAACCAGCCAGTAGTAATAGCGAACATAGATTTTGAGAAGGCGTACGACAGGTTGGCCCATAGTTTTCTTTTTAAAGTACTGGGGAAGTTAGGAATTCCAGAGGGATTGCTAAGGCAAATTAGGAATTTATATGATGGGATTTTTAGTAGAGTTATGGTGAATGGATTCTTCACGGAAGAAATACAGATAAGATCAGGAGTGAGACAGGGGTGCCCCCTGTCTCCATTGGCTTTTATATGTGCCATGGAGCCACTATTAAACGAGATCAGGAGAGACAAGGTAGTGAGAGGGGTTGAAGTCCCAGGGAGTGGGGGTAGAAGTGTAAAGACACTGGGCTATATGGACGATTTAACGGTGGTCTGCACAACACAGGCAGCAATCAAGAGAGTGAAGTTCCATATAGAAAATTTTTGTGTTGCATCAGGGTTTAGAGTGAATTGGGATAAGAGCGTTTGTAAAGCTTTTGGTGACTGGAGAGATTTAGATAAGTGCGGGATCCCCGTTGAGATGCAGCAATTGAAAATCTTAGGAGTATGGTTTGACGAGGAGCTGAAGGGGGAGAGTAACTGGGAGCAGATAGGTGAAAGGATAAATAAAAAAATACAGTTCTGGTCCCTGAGGAAGTTATCAATGGAGGGGAAAGTCTTAATCACAAAAGCGGTTCTTGTACCTATTCTGTTATACATGGGAATGGTGTTCCCTCCGACAAGTAAATGGTTGAGGAAAATAACCAGATTTTTGTTTGTTTTTTTTTGGAGCTCAGAAAAGGAAAAACTAAGAAGACAAGTTGTGTATAAAGACAAAATGAAAGGGGGGAAGGGCCTGCCTGATATAGAGGTTAGTATAGAAGCAAAATATGCACATTTTTGCATAAATCTAGTTAATAATAAAAATAACAAAGCCGCATGCTTCTGTAGATATGAGGCGGGAGGCATGTTAAGGAGGTTGGGTTTGTTTAAAATTGATTTAAGGAAACCAGTCTGTTTTGTTACCCCAGTTTTTTATGAAAGAATACAAGGTTTCATAGAGAAATTTGGGTTGTTGGGGACAGAAAGAAAGTTGTGGGAAGATCATAGGAGAATTAAAAAATTAATAAGTAGTAAAGAGGTGAGTGAGGGTATAGGTGGATTGAGTGATAAACAAGTCGCCCAAGTGTGGAGAAGGGTGAGTCAAAAAGACCTAACTAACAACCAAAAAGATTTGGCTTGGATGACGGCACATAGTTGCCTTCCTGTAAAATATTTTCAAAAGAGGAGAGATCTGTCCAGATCTGAGGTGTGTCCAAGAGAAGGTTGTGGGGGGTCGGAAAACATAGCTCATCTCTTTTGGAACTGTAGATTTGTAAGAAAGGTGTGGCGAGGTTTGGGAAAACTTGTAACTGAAGTGACAGGGGTGGGGAAGTTACAATATAATACAATGATGTATGGGGAGAGTGGGGAGGATGGAAAACAGGAGAATGTGTTGTGGAAGATTGTGAATTGTGTGAAAGAATTGATGTGGGAAGTTAGAAATGTGCTAATTTATAAGAAAGAAGTGATAGGTGTGAATGAGTGTGTTAAGATGATATTGGGGAAAATGTATGTATATTACTTGATGGATGTTAAAAAATTGGGGAAGAAGGAAGGGGAAAAAATTTGGAAGGCCACAAAGTGGAGAAGTTTAATAAGTAAGGTATAGAAAGGTCAAGGTTTTGCAAGATGAAAATGTTCTATTTTAGTAACAAAGGGTGGTATTAAAAGTAGTTTTCTTTTTGATAGTATTAGGGAGTTTAAGGGAGAGAAGGAGTGCAAGGATGGAGCACAGCGAAAGATTGAGATGTGGAGGGACGGGAGAAAAGTATGCTTTTATCATATGGAAGAGAATATGAAGAGATAAAAGATATTTAATGAAGACACTAGGTGCCTTTAGGGTCCGTATGATGGAGTATCGGAGAGTAGAGGCGGGCCGATGCTCCCCTCCACGGGTGGATCGGTGGATGAAAAGCATACAGAAAGGGAAAAAAAAGGGGGTTTGTAAAGGGTTGAAATAAAAAAGTGTGTATAAAACATGTTGAAAGAATATGTTGTTGAATTGTATCATGTTTGGGGTGATTGTAATGTTGGGGTGGTTTTTTTGTTTTTCGAAAAGTAAAAATTGTATATAAAAAACTGTTCAATAAAAACATTTAAAAAAAAAAAAAAAAAAAAATCTGTTCTTATCAGTTTAATATCTGATACGTCCCCTATCTGGGGACCATATATTAAATGGATTTTTAGAACAGGGAGATGGAAGAAGAGCTTGCTCTGTCCACTCCACGCATTGACCTGGTATTGCAGTACCTCCAGGACCGGTGCACTTCCCTTTGGGGATATTTGGCTTGTATCAAAAAATAGAAACAAATGACTGTCTGACAGAAAAAAAACAAACATGCATTTTTGGCTCTTTCTTTTGCAAAGAAAGAAGAAGATGAAATGACGACAAAATAAAGCCTCCTTCTTTTTGCTGTGTCTTGTTTGCTCTTTTGCGTGGCTTCTTACTTTCTTTTCTTTTCAGCTCCTCCTCGCATGGAGCAGGAGTGCCGCCTGCTGCCTAGCCTAATTCAGTCCGAACGAGCAGATGCCTAAGAAACTCCTGTTGAAGCTGTATCCAAATAGCCTGCATAGCAAACACTGCAGCAGCAAGCAGCAAGCAGCAAGCAGCAAATGCCTTGACTTGCTGGCTTCTTGTCACAATGGCTGGCTGGCTGGCTGAAATGACCTGAACTGAAAAGCCCAGCCACTGGCTGCTTGCTTGCTGCCTGAGTTTCATGGCAGCCCAGACGAGTCGGCTAGCAGAGAAAAAGTGGGCGGTTCCTATGCAAATAAGCAGACGAAGCCTGGTGCCGGAAAAAGAACTGGAAGCATGTGCCTTTTTGGCTGTTTGCTGGCCATGCGGGCCCCCCAGCAGTGTGTGCGGCTGCTTTTCTTTACTCCATAGAAAGTCTTTGGCTTTTGCATCCGTCGTCGTCGTCGCCGCCGCTGCTGCATAGACTCCCCGGAGCTGTGTCGGGAGGAGCGGAGGCAGGCACGCTGGCCTGCTGGGGGAGGAGGCGAGCGGGCAGCCAGCGGCTCCCTCTGCCCTTCTCCCTAAAGCGTAGCGCCCCTGGCCGTCGGGCGGCGCTCAGGCGGGGGCCCATTTCTGGTTATCGCTTCTCGGCCTTTTGGCTCAGATCATTGTGTCTGAGTCAGGGGCTTAGCTGGGACTGTGTCACCTTGGCCTTGCGGCATCGGCTCGAAAGAGTCTTAAGCCGCATGCTGCTTTTGGGGTGACACGCCATCCCGAGCAGTTTCGGAGGGCGAGCGATGGCGACTTTTAATGAAGTGCGCTTGAAGAACACAGTCAGATTCCTGGTTGGTGAGGAATATCGGTCGGTGGAGATGCTGAAGCAGATTGTCGAGAAGGTGCTGCGGGAGCTTTGTGATGTCGGGACGAAGAAATTGTTTTGCGTCCAGGATTTCCCTCGCCAGGGAATTTATGACGTCACGTTTCACCAAGAGGGGGATGCCTCCAAGGTGTACGAAATCTGCAAGGAAAGAGCGGAGAGTGACATGCTACGAGGGATTTCGGTAATACCTTGTTTTATGATGGAAGAGCGCCAGGTTCTTGTCCACATGTACAACCCGTACACGAGCAAGCAGAATATCACCATGTTTCTGGAAAGATATTGCTCAGTAGTGAAAGGAGGATTTGAGCAGGTGAACGTTTACGGAGTGTATAACGGGAAAAGGAAGTACTGGGTACGGTTCAAGAAAGACCCATCGTGTGTTGGAGGTGTGAGACAGCCCCCTGCCAGTTTCAGCATTGGAGGGGATCGTGGGTTTATTACCTACAAAGGACAGCCGATGTATTGTCGTAATTGTTTCACATATGGACATACCAAAGAAGGTTGTGAAAGATCGGGAGTAGTCTGCAGGGTGTGTGGCAAGGATGGGCACACCGCTGCGGGCTGTAAGACACCCCGTAAATGTGACATTTGTGGGGAGGTGGGTCATTTGATGCGGCAGTGTACGCAGAGATCTTATGCTCAAGCAACAACGGGAGAGAAAGTGTTGGTGGAGGAAATGGAGATTGGGGGAAATACTTTTTCGCCAGTAAGTGATGTAGGTGAAGAAACCCCAGAACTTGGGGTAGATCCTTTTGTTGAGGAAATGTATTTAGAGAACTTAAGGCAAGAAAGAGAAAAGGAAGTTGGAGCAGAAGTATCCCAGGAATTTGAGGAGGGGGGAGTGAAGGAGGTGGTGAAAACTTTGGAACAAAGTAAAATGGACATGGACAGTATTGTGTTGGCCTCCACATCACAAGGAGGGGGGATTGTGGTGCCAGAGATACAAGAGAGGGAGGAGATGGAAGTAAATGTGGATGAGAAAAAGGCTCAGAAACGGAAAGAGAAGGTGGTGGGGGTAGAGGATAAGTTTTGCCCCCACCGGACGGAAGGGGAAGAGGGTTTTAGAGGGTTAGAAGCAATAGAAGAAGCGGTGAGAGTTTTAGAGACGGGGAAAGGACAAGAGGCAAAGAGTACAGTACAAGAGGAAGAGATGGAGGTCGGAGGTTCAGAAAAGAAAACCTTAAAACGTAGACAAAAGGAGAGTATAAAGAAAGCAGAAATTGAGGCAGGTACGGAAGCAGGCCCCAGCAAAAGGGGAAGTAAGGAACAGAAGGGTAGTGAGAGTGATAGTTCAGCCTCACAAGAAAGTCAGGGAAGTGATCAAATGCAGGGAAAAGGGAAAGTACAGAGGAAAGTAAGCAGAACAAGTGGAGAAGAAGATATAACGAAGGAAAGGGCTAAAAAGGATTGGTGGTTGGAGAAAAAGAGAAAGAGGAAGAAAGCAAACTTGAAGTAAATAGAAATCAACTTCAAAGACTTTTAGGAGTTTGGGATAAGACAGAACCGGGGGAAACGCTGAAAAAGGTAAAAAGATCTATAGAATCACTAGAAATGGGGTTAAGCATAGCACCAGGAACCTCAATTAGTATTCGGGAAAAAAAGAGAGAGATAAATGTATTGGAAAGTTTAGAAGGAAAATAGGATGTTAAGGGGTTATTGTATATGTCTGAAGTGTCTGAAATAGAAAGAGATATTTGTGGAATTATGAAACATAGGTATGTTCTGTATTAATATTATTGTGTATAAAATGCTAAATGAAAACTGTTCTGTGTTATTTTCGAAAAAATGGAAAAATTGTAAAACTTTATCTTTATGTTTGAATAAAAAAAAAAAAAAAAAAAAAAAAAAAAAATCTGTTCTTATCAGTTTAATATCTGATACGTCCCCTATCTGGGGACCATATATTAAATGGATTTTTAGAACAGGGAGATGGAAGAAGAGCTTGCTCTGTCCACTCCACGCATTGACCTGGTATTGCAGTACCTCCAGGACCGGTGCACTTCCCTTTGGGGATATTTGGCTTGTATCAAAAAATAGAAACAAATCACTGTCTGACAGAAAAAAAACAAACATGCATTTTTGGCTCTTTCTTTTGCAAAGAAAGAAGAAGATGAAATGACGACAAAATAAAGCCTCCTTCTTTTTGCTGTGTCTTGTTTGCTCTTTTGCGTGGCTTCTTACTTTCTTTTCTTTTCAGCTCCTCCTCGCATGGAGCAGGAGTGCCGCCTGCTGCCTAGCCTAATTCAGTCCGAACGAGCAGATGCCTAAGAAACTCCTGTTGAAGCTGTATCCAAATAGCCTGCATAGCAAACACTGCAGCAGCAAGCAGCAAGCAGCAAGCAGCAAATGCCTTGACTTGCTGGCTTCTTGTCACAATGGCTGGCTGGCTGAAATGACCTGAACTGAAAAGCCCAGCCACTGGCTGCTTGCTTGCTGCCTGAGTTTCATGGCAGCCCAGACGAGTCGGCTAGCAGAGAAAAAGTGGGCGGTTCCTATGCAAATAAGCAGACGAAGCCTGGTGCCGGAAAAAGAACTGGAAGCATGTGCCTTTTTGGCTGTTTGCTGGCCATGCGGGCCCCCCAGCAGTGTGTGCGGCTGCTTTTCTTTACTCCATAGAAAGTCTTTGGCTTTTGCATCCGTCGTCGTCGTCGCCGCCGCTGCTGCATAGACTCCCCGGAGCTGTGTCGGGAGGAGCGGAGGCAGGCACGCTGGCCTGCTGGGGGAGGAGGCGAGCGGGCAGCCAGCGGCTCCCTCTGCCCTTCTCCCTAAAGCGTAGCGCCCCTGGCCGTCGGGCGGCGCTCAGGCGGGGGCCCATTTCTGGTTATCGCTTCTCGGCCTTTTGGCTCAGATCAAGTGTCTGGGCTGAGAGGTTTTGCTGAGACTGTGCCCCCTTGGCCTTGAGTCATCGTTCCGGAGGGGACTTAAGACTCATGCTGCTATTAGGGGGGTGCGCCATCTCAGGCAGCGGGAGGTGATCAGGAGCGGACAAGGAGAGAGATGGTGAAGGGCCGGCGCCTTGGCCTTGGGGGATCGTCCTAACAGACTTAACCCCCTTGCTGCTATAAGGGTGCCGCTCCGGAGCCAATGTTGTGTTTGGCGGACAAGGACGAGAAGAGAGAGAGACGGTGAAGGGCCGGCGCCTTGGCCTTTGGGGATCGTTCTAACGGACTTAACCCCCTTGCTGCTATTAGGGCGCTGCACCTGGAACTAGAGGTGACGGTGATCGTGAAAGAGGATGGCGGACAAAGCAAATGAGAAGAACTGCATCCGGTTCCAGATCGTGGGATCCAGTCGAGCCAGTGTCGGTGTTGGATATGTCGTGGAGGAAATTGTGAGAGATTTGCTGGGAGTGGAGTATGGAGACATATACTGCCTTCAGGATTTTTTGAAAGAAGGAATCATGGATTTAACCTTTGTGGAGGAGAAGAAATGCCGACAGACTTATGAAAAATGCAAAACGATCTTGAGTGATAAAAGAATGGAAGGAATCAGAGTGATACCAAGATTTCTGCAAGTGGAGAGACCGGTAATAGTGCAGATGTTTAATGTGTTCACGAAGAAGGAGGACATTGAGGAATTTCTAATGCACTTTTGTGTAACAGTGAAAGGAGGAACTAAATTGAGAAATACATATGGACTGTATAATGGCAGACGTCGTTTTTGGGTCAGACTCAGACCCAATATAGAGGGGGTGGAGGGATTGATGTATCCACCTGAAAGGTTTTGCATTGGTAGAGATAAGGGAGTATTGGAGTTTCCAGGGCAACCTGAGGAAGTGATGTACAATAAATGTGGGGAAAAAGGACAGCTTTTAGCTAAGTGTGTGGAAGGGAAAAGAGGGGAGGTTGGAAAAGAGACAGATATTTTGAAGCAAGATGTGTTTAACGTGGAAAATATGAGATCTGTAAATGAAGTATTATTAGAATTTGAAAGAGATAGGGAAAAGCAGATGAAGGAGGAGGAAAGGAAAAAAAGAAAAAGAGATGGAAGAGAAAGAAGAGGGCAGAAGAGAAAATAAGGGTGGTTTAGAATCTAGAAGGGGAAGTAGTGGAAAAAAAGAAGAGGAAGAGGAAAGTGAGTGGTCTGAGGTTAAAGTAAGAAAAAAGGAAAGAAAAGGGATGTGCAAAAATGAGAGTGTTGAGCAAGTAGAAAATCATTGGAGTAATGTTAAAAACAGAAGAGGAAATAAGGGTGGTTTGAGTGGCCTGAGAATAGAGCAAGGAAAAAAGTGCAAAAATGAGAGTGTTGAGCAAGTGGGAAATCTTTGGAGTAATGTGGAAAGAAGAGAAGGAAGGAAAGAAGAGAAGGATAGGGGAGAGGAAGGGTATCGTAGCAGAATGGTTTTGATGAGTATAGAATGTGAATAAAAAGAAGGTGAAGGATGAAGAGTGTAAAGGGAATATTGTAAAGAAAAGATTTACAGTGTGTAAAATTTAAATTTTTCTGAAATGTTTTATTTTACGTTGTTGTAAAAATGGAAAGATGAAAATAAAAAATATTTAACACAAAAAAAAAAAATCTGTTCTTATCAGTTTAATATCTGATACGTCCCCTATCTGGGGACCATATATTAAATGGATTTTTAGAACAGGGAGATGGAAGAAGAGCTTGCTCTGTCCACTCCACGCATTGACCTGGTATTGCAGTACCTCCAGGACCGGTGCACTTCCCTTTGGGGATATTTGGCTTGTATCAAAAAATAGAAACAAATCACTGTCTGACAGAAAAAAAACAAACATGCATTTTTGGCTCTTTCTTTTGCAAAGAAAGAAGAAGATGAAGAAATGACGACAAAATAAAGCCTCCTTCTTTTTGCTGTGTCTTGTTTGCTCTTTTGCGTGGCTTCTTACTTTCTTTTCTTTTCAGCTCCTCCTCGCATGGAGCAGGAGTGCCGCCTGCTGCCTAGCCTAATTCAGTCCGAACGAGCAGATGCCTAAGAAACTCCTGTTGAAGCTGTATCCAAATAGCCTGCATAGCAAACACTGCAGCAGCAAGCAGCAAGCAGCAAGCAGCAAATGCCTTGACTTGCTGGCTTCTTGTCACAATGGCTGGCTGGCTGGCTGAAATGACCTGAACTGAAAAGCCCAGCCACTGGCTGCTTGCTTGCTGCCTGAGTTTCATGGCAGCCCAGACGAGTCGGCTAGCAGAGAAAAAGTGGGCGGTTCCTATGCAAATAAGCAGACGAAGCCTGGTGCCGGAAAAAGAACTGGAAGCATGTGCCTTTTTGGCTGTTTGCTGGCCATGCGGGCCCCCCAGCAGTGTGTGCGGCTGCTTTTCTTTACTCCATAGAAAGTCTTTGGCTTTTGCATCCGTCGTCGTCGTCGCCGCCGCTGCTGCATAGACTCCCCGGAGCTGTGTCGGGAGGAGCGGAGGCAGGCACGCTGGCCTGCTGGGGGAGGAGGCGAGCGGGCAGCCAGCGGCTCCCTCTGCCCTTCTCCCTAAAGCGTAGCGCCCCTGGCCGTCGGGCGGCGCTCAGGCGGGGGCCCATTTCTGGTTATCGCTTCTCGGCTTTTGGCTAAGACCAAGTGTCTTGGGCCGTTTCGAGGAGGGATCGACACGATGTCGTTCGACGACGGAACTGTGCCGGCTTACGCGCGGCTTAAGGACTCGGTAAGATTCGAATTCACTGAAATTGACAGGAAAGGAAAAGATCTGGGATACATCGTTAAGAAACTTTTATTGGGACTGTTTGAAATGAAAGTGGAATATATTTTGGCTATACAGGACTATCCCAGAAGGGGGGTGTATGATGTGACTTTTACAAACGCTTTCAACTGCACGAACTTTCACAAAAAACTTAAGGAAAAGATTGATGACCCCCTCCTGCAAGGAGTTAGAGTCACACTGCACCACTCCAATGAAGAAGTACTGCTAATTGTTAAGATGTACTCCCCACATGTTCCTGCAAGCGAGATTAAGATGTTCTTAGACAGATACTGTGAAAAAGTTGTTTTTGCGGGAAATATAAATAACGAATATGGTATCTGGACTTCAAAAAGAAAATTCTTAGTCATCTTTAAAAAAGACCCAGAAGGGATCGATGGGAAAATGAGACCCCCAGCCAGGTTTAAACTGGGCAAGTTTAACGGGGATTTATACTACACAGGAATGCCTTTATATTGCCGGTTATGCACAAAATTCGGGCACACAAAAGAATCTTGCAAAGAGGATAAGCATTGCACCAACTGTGAGGCCTCTGACCATGATCTTAAAGACTGCAAAGCAATGAGGAAATGTAATTTGTGCCAAAAAACAGGACATGTTTATATGTCTTGCCCTCAACGCTCACGCACAAACATGGAGGAGCAAAAAAAATCAAATGAAAAGGAACCAGAGCAAACAAATGGAGGCCTGACCCCAGAGAACGCAGAGGAATCAGCAACCAAAGACGAGACACCTGTGGCTGTAGAGGAGACGCCCGAGGAACAGCTGACCCCTGGAGAGCCAAGACTACCAGTAACACCTGGAGCAGATGATGACAGAGCGGAGTCAAAAGAACACTCGGAGGCGGAGGCTTCGGAGGGTCCTGGAGACGGGTTCTGGGAAACTGCAAGGGCTAAAAGGAGTAAAATCTCCCAGGGGAAAGAACAAAGGAAAAGAACAGCTAAAGTCAAAACCTACGTGGAAGTGACGCATCCTGAGGTGGAGCTAACCGCCAGATACGCAGCTTTACAGAACTCGGAGGTGGCTGATACTCTGCAAGAATCTGGGGAAATGGACACAATATCAGGTACGGAAGTAATAGAAACCTTTTCTACTGATTTTTATGGAGGAGTTGAGAATGTCTCTCCGTGTTCAGATGAATATCTTGAACATGATGCAGTTGAGTGTTTTACAGGTATGGAGAGGCCAGACTTTCCAGAAATAGGGACAGACATGGACTATTGAAAATCAAAATGGCTGTCTTAAAAGGTATATCTTTTAATGTGAGAAGCATAAAAGATAGGAAAAGAAGGAGAATGGTGTTTGATTATCTGACTACATTGAGTGTGACAGTTTTTTTCTTACAGGAATGTGGTATTGCGCATATGCAAAATTATAATGAATATGCAAAGGAC
The DNA here is from genome assembly GCF_040206685.1 of Ascaphus truei. NCBI lineage: Eukaryota > Metazoa > Chordata > Amphibia > Anura > Ascaphidae > Ascaphus > Ascaphus truei. Next base: position 26,968,832 of record NC_134489.1, read on the forward strand.
TGGTCACAGGGGCCATCAGTGTGGTCAGGATCAAATGAAAATAAATCAGCAGGGGTTGCCATTTTATTCAAAGGGAATGTAGAAATAATGTCTGTAAATGAAATAAAACCGGGTAGACTTATAAAAGTCAGTACATTAATAGATGGCTGCAGATGGGATTTTATTAATGTATATACTCCCCCTGATAAGCAAGAAAGATCCGAAACACTTCAGCTTTTAACCCTTTTTATGGACAGTTCTTGTCCTCAAATAATAAGCGGGGATTTTAACTGCATTTTAAAGGGAGAAAAAAGATTGGGGAAAAATGTCAGTAGAAATTTTGATAAAACTTCAGGGCAATTAGAAAATATCAAAACGGATTTTAGACTACAGGATGTTTTTAAAGTGTGTAACCCCAGAAAACCAGAAGCGGAAGGCATGACCTGGAGCAATGGGATAACCTGCTCCAGGATAGATTTTTGTTTTTGTTCGAAAGAACTAAAGCCTTTAAAGTGTGTTTTAATAGAGAATATTTTATCAGATCATAAAATCTTAACTTTTACAATAAAAAGCGACGAAGTAAAGAAAAGAAATAAAAGTGAATGGAAATTAAATACTAGCCTGCTGGAAGATAAAGATATATGTGACAATTTTAGGAAAAGTTTTAAAGAATGGCAAAAACAAAAGGAACCAGGCACCACAGTTTTTAAATGGTGGGAAGATATAAAAAGAAAGACAAAATTTTTTTTCATAAAAACAGGACAGGGGAAAGCAAGGGAAAAAAGGGCTTTTTTTGAAAACCTAAATATACAATTACAAACCTTGCATAAATTAAAAGACATAGGATGTGTGGTTGAGGGAGAAATAGCTGAAGCAAAAAAACAAATAAAAAAACTCTTAGAGGCAAGAGGGAAAGAAATTGTTTTTAATTCCAGAATAAAACACATAGAAGAAAATGAAAAATGTACCAGATATTTTTTTAAGAAGAAGAATGAGAAAAAAGAATTAATTGAAGAAATGAATGGGGAAAAAACTTTACAAGGTATTCTTTTAAAAGTAGCAGCTTTTTATAAAGAACTTTTTAATAAAAAGAAGATTGATAAATATTTTACAGAGGATGCTTTAAAAGAAATAACGCTTGTTTTAAATAAGGATGATCAAGGTTTTTTAAAAGAAGATCTTAAAATGGAAGAAATCTTAGAGGTTATTAAAGGTTTTAAAACAAACAAGGTACCAGGCAAAGACGGGCTACCAATAGAATTTTATGTCACCTTCTGGGATATTTTAAAAGAAGATCTACTGAGTATTCTTAAAGAGTGTTTTGTTTTTAAAAAATTGCCATCTTCATGGAAAAAGGGCACAGTGACACTTTTATATAAAAAAGGAGATAAGACAGATATTAAAAACTGGAGACCTATTACGCTCTTAAACTCTGATTATAAAATTTTAGCAAAAATTTGTGCAAACCGATTTAAAAAAGTGGTGGATAAGGTAATACATAGTAATCAAGTATGTGCAATCCCAGGAAGGAACATCTGGGAGAATTTAAACCTGGTTAAAAATATTATAAATAATACAAAAGAGAGGGGACAGAAATTAATGATTTTATCAATCGATTTTGAAAAAGCTTTTGATAGAGTTTCCCATGAATTTTTATTTTTGGTGTTAAATAAAATGGGAATACCAGAGTGTTTTTTAAATGTTCTTAAATCCTTTTATGATGGTTGTTCAAGTGAGTTTTTAATTAATGGTTTTAGAACTGAAAGTGTGATACTAGAGTCGGGAGTAAAGCAGGGGTGCCCCCTTTCTCCCCTTTTGTTCATTTGTGCCCTGGAGCCACTTTTGTGCGTCATTAGAAAAGACAAGATGATCAGGGGTGTTGCCCTACCAGGAGGGGGAGGTGTAGAGGCAAAAGTAATTGGCTACATGGATGATATTACAATTTTTTGTAAAGACCAAATATCATTAAAAAGAACCATTAAACAGTTAGAATTTTTTAGTGTAGCTTCCGGTTTTAAAGTTAATTTCAACAAAAGTAATATCCTAAAAATCGGACATTGGGAACCCCTAACTATACCAGATATCCCAATAAAAGAATCGGTTGACATACTGGGTGTTAATTTTAATGAACAAAATGAAGGAGATCAAAACTGGGAAAAATGTATAAAAAAAATCAAGGAAAAAATCACGATGTGGTATTTAAGGAAATTAACAATGGAAGGCAAAATTTTAATAATAAAAATGGTTATTCTCCCAATCTTGCTATATATAGGTTTAGTGTTCCCTCCCTCCACTGGAGACATACAGAAAATAACAAGGTTGTGTTGTGTTTTTTTGTGGAGTTCACAAAACGAAAAATTAAAAAGGGAAATTATTTATAAAGAAAAGAATAACGGAGGAAGAGGCTTCCCAGAACTCAGATTATTTCTGTATGTTAAGTATTTTGCCTTTTGCCTTTTAAACCTTGGACGGGGAAATTATTGGTCTGTATTTTTAAAGTATGAAATAGGTTTTTTTGCAAGAAAATATAAATGGTTTGTAACATCGTTAAAAACACCCCATGTTTTAAATTTATCAGACACATATAAGATTTTAGATAAAATTTTAAACGAATTTAGTTTACAAAACAAATCTTTAGAAGAAGTTACAGACCAAAAAAAGCTGACCAAGAGCATAAAAAAAGGAGAAAAGATGTGCATTATCCCGAATGTAAACGAGCAGGGATGTAAAAAAGCCTGGGAAAGAGTGTCAGAAAAGGAGCTTTTTAATAACCAAAAGGACATTACATGGTTATGTGCGCACCAAGCTTTGCCAGGCAAGTTCTTCCAACACAGAAGGGGCCTGGCGATGAGCGCCAAGTGCCCAAGGGAGAATTGTCCACACGATGAGACAACTTTACATATTATGTGGTCATGTAATTATGCTAAAAAGGTGTGGGGAAGAGTTTTCTTGCTCTTGCAGTGGATTGGTGGCCTAAAAATTCTAGACCCAGATGTAGTTTTTTTTGGGAGTTTTGAACTTAAAAACAAAAATCAAAACATTATTACCTGGAAAATAATTAATTGTATAAAAGAAGCCTTGTGGAAAGTGAGAAACGTTTTATTATATTTTAGAGAAGAAATACCAGTGAATGATTGCATCTCCCTAGCTTTTAGTCAAATGTATTTATATTATCTCTTGGACAGGAAGAAAGGGAATAAAGAAAGAGAAAGCCTATGGGGAGTACAAATATGGTCCACCATTTTAAAGAAATAAATAAAAACACTGAGACTGGTTTTTAAATAAATTTCTTTAAATATTACTGTAAAACAAATGTTCCAAACGCTTTTACAAAAGGGAAAAGTTTTTTAAAAATAGTCAAAATTTGTGTTTAAAAGCAAAATATTTGCTGATTAATTGGCAGTTTTTGTGCCTTTTTGGGTCCCTTTTTGTGGGGCATCGGAGAGTAGAGGTGGGCCGATGCTCCCCCCCACAGCAGGAGGCTGCGGGGGAAAAGCATATGAAGATATGTTACAGAAATGCAAAATTTGTTACAAGAATGTGATATGGACTAAAAATCCTATTGCTTATGTTGGGGTTCTTGTAATGTTGGGGAGGTTTTTTATTTTTCAAAAAGTTTGAGTTTCTCTTTTTTCTGTAACTAGGATATATGTCTTTTTCGAAATAATAAAAAAAAAAAAAAAAAAAAAAAAAAAAAAAAATCTGTTCTTATCAGTTTAATATCTGATACGTCCCCTATCTGGGGACCATATATTAAATGGATTTTTAGAACAGGGAGATGGAAGAAGAGCTTGCTCTGTCCACTCCACGCATTGACCTGGTATTGCAGTACCTCCAGGACCGGTGCACTTCCCTTTGGGGATATTTGGCTTGTATCAAAAAATAGAAACAAATGACTGTCTGACAGAAAAAAAACAAACATGCATTTTTGGCTCTTTCTTTTGCAAAGAAAGAAGAAGATGAAATGACGACAAAATAAAGCCTCCTTCTTTTTGCTGTGTCTTGTTTGCTCTTTTGCGTGGCTTCTTACTTTCTTTTCTTTTCAGCTCCTCCTCGCATGGAGCAGGAGTGCCGCCTGCTGCCTAGCCTAATTCAGTCCGAACGAGCAGATGCCTAAGAAACTCCTGTTGAAGCTGTATCCAAATAGCCTGCATAGCAAACACTGCAGCAGCAAGCAGCAAGCAGCAAGCAGCAAATGCCTTGACTTGCTGGCTTCTTGTCACAATGGCTGGCTGGCTGGCTGAAATGACCTGAACTGAAAAGCCCAGCCACTGGCTGCTTGCTTGCTGCCTGAGTTTCATGGCAGCCCAGACGAGTCGGCTAGCAGAGAAAAAGTGGGCGGTTCCTATGCAAATAAGCAGACGAAGCCTGGTGCCGGAAAAAGAACTGGAAGCATGTGCCTTTTTGGCTGTTTGCTGGCCATGCGGGCCCCCCAGCAGTGTGTGCGGCTGCTTTTCTTTACTCCATAGAAAGTCTTTGGCTTTTGCATCCGTCGTCGTCGTCGCCGCCGCTGCTGCATAGACTCCCCGGAGCTGTGTCGGGAGGAGCGGAGGCAGGCACGCTGGCCTGCTGGGGGAGGAGGCGAGCGGGCAGCCAGCGGCTCCCTCTGCCCTTCTCCCTAAAGCGTAGCGCCCCTGGCCGTCGGGCGGCGCTCAGGCGGGGGCCCATTTCTGGTTATCGCTTCTCGGCCTTTTGGCTGCGATCATTATGGTCGTTTGCTGAAGGGCCAACGGAGAGAGGGACCGACCCCTTGGCCTTGGAGCATCGCCCGAAAGGGCTAAAGCTCCCTGCTGCTTTTGGGGGGACGCACCCAATCTTGCGACAGAATCGAGATGGCGGCTTTCTATACGGGAGCGCGCATGAAGAACACCCTGCGGATCCATGCGGATGAAGAAGTGAGAGGACAAGTTACCCTGAGATACGTCATGGAGAAGATCTTAAGAGACGTGCTGGGCGTTCCAACCGGGAAGCTGTTTTGTGTACAGGACTTTCCACGCCAAGGTAATTACGACATAACCTTCGTTGTGCAAAGCGATGCTTTAAACATGTACGAAAATTTCAAGAAATGCAGAGGTGATGATAGACTCCGAGGAGTGTCGATAGAACCTTGTTTCATGATGGAGGAATTGCCCCTTATCGTGCACATGTTTAACCCTTACATGAAGACGGAGGACATTACTACCTTCCTTAAAAGGTATTGTGTTTCGGTTAAGGGAGGCTTCAAACAAAATAATAATTGGGGTGTCTTCAATGGGAAAAGGAAGTATTGGGTGCAGTTCAAACCAAATCCTGAACATATAGGTGGAGTTATGCAGCCTCCTGCAAACTTTAGCATCGCAGGAAACAGGGGATACTTATGGTACCCGGGTCAACCACAGTATTGCCGAAAATGTTTTACTTATGGTCACATCCAAGAAGAGTGTCCAAAGACATCAGTGGTCTGCAGAAGATGTGGGAAGGATGGGCATATGGCGGCAAATTGTGATGCGCCGCGCACTTGTGATCTATGTGGAGAGGCCAACCACGTCTCGAGACAGTGCCCTGAACGGACATATGCTCAGGCACTAGTTGCCGAGCAGAAAGCACATGAAGAAGGAGGTGAAATTGAGGAGGCCAGTACGCCAGATACCCCTGAGGCGGAAGAAGTTGCAGAGGTGGCAGAGAGTGAGCTACCAAGTGACATAGAGCCAGAGATGGGGTCTGTGACGTTGGCGGAGAGAGAAGTACCTCTTGTGGGGGAACAAGGAAAGGCGGATCCAGAACTTACAGAAGAGATGGAAGTCCAGATGATCCAAGAGAAGGGGAAACCCGCAAAGCGCAAAGCGGGGAAAGGAGGTGGGTCCGCGAGTAAGGCCCGTTTGACATCAATGGAAGAAAGAGATAGTGAGAGTGATACAGTAGCAGACTATCACATCTCAGACATTTCATCAAGTTCGGAATACCCAGAAAGCCCAGGCCAGAGCATCGAGGATGACCACTCATCAACGGGCTCAATTAAAAGTTATGCATCGGAACAAAAAGTGTCCCTTTTGACAGGGGTGATGGGGGTGTTGCATAAAAAAAAAGAAGGGGAAGAAACATGAGGGTTGGAATGGAGACTTTCGGTTCAAGAACCTTTCTTATCCTGATGCTTATTATATGCTCATTGAATGTGCGCAGCATAAGGGGTGCAGCGCGCAGAGCAATGGTCCTAGACTACGTTAAGCATTCAAGGGGAGATATTGTATGCCTGCAGGAATGCGCTTTAGAACACGCCCCAAGGGTAGGGGAGTGGAAGGAAGGACTAGCAGTGTGGTCACCTGGGAGTGCATGCAGAAATAGTGGCATTGGGATTCTGATTAAAAACCATAGGGTGACAGTAACCCAAACGGTTATTGTGGAACCAGGTCGGATAATGTTAGTGGTGTTAGAGGTGGGGGGTAATAGATTTAGACTTTTTAATGTGTATATGTCTCCAAGGAGGAAGGAGAGGAGAGTACTCATAGAGAAACTCAAATTGTTTCTACCGGGCTCTGAACCAACAGTGGTGGTGGGTGATTTTAATTGCACGGTGGCGGGGGGTGATAGAGAGGGGGTAGGAGAAGGTGGAGGAGTAGATAGCACGGGTGTTTTGCTTCAAAATTTAATAGAAGACTTGCATTTAAGTGACCAGGGGAAGCGCTTGGTGCCGGAAGAGAAGCGTTTTACCTGGAACAGCGATAAAGGGACAGCCAGATCTCGGATCGATTTCTTCTTGACTCGTGGTCTTAAGGTGAGTACGGTCACTCAAAAGGAAGTGGTGTTCACTGATCACGTATGGATGGAAGGGAATATATGTTTAGGGGAGGATGCAGAGTATGGAAGGAGTGCTTGGAAGCTGAATGTGAGGCTGCTTGAGGATGAATGGGTAAGAAAGAGTTTTGAAAGGATGTACGAAAGGTTACAAATGAAGAAGGATGAATATGGGGACCTGAGTGAATGGTGGGAGATGGTGAAAATGGAGACTAAAAGGTTTTTTATAAAGAGAGGATGTGAGAGTAAAAGGAAGGAGAGAGAGAAATATGAGAGGTGGCATTTGCGCCTTAATTTTTTGTATAAATTGAGGAATTTTGGGGAGGAGGTAGAATCAGATATTAGGGAAGCTAGGGAGAAGATAAAGGGGATGCTTGAGAAGAAGGGAAAAGAGATAATCTTTCAAGCTAGGATAGAAAGAGCAGAGCAGGGTGAAAGGTGCACGCGTTTCTTCTTCAAGAAGGCGTATGCGAGACAAGAATACATGAAGAATGTAAAAGACACAAATGGGTTGGAGGTGACTGAAAAGAGAAGAATGATGGAAGTGATTGAGGAATTTTATAAAGAGTTGTATGAGGTGAAAGGAAGGGATGAGAGTTTCGAGAAAGATGTGTTGAATGCACTAGAGAGGGTGTTGGAGAAGAGAGACCAGGAGGTATTAGACAGAGAAATTACTATAGGAGAGTTGGAAGAAGCTCTGGAAAAGGGGAAATCAAATAAGACCCCGGGAAGTGACGGTTTGCCCTACGAGTTCTATCGGACATTCTGGGGAGTCCTAGGCAAGGACTTCCTAGGGGTTTGTGAGGCTTGTTTGAGGAAAACAGAACTTCCAAATTCGATGAGGGAAGGCATAGTGATTTTAATCTTTAAGAAAGGGGACAAATCGGAGCTTTCAAACTGGAGACCGATTACTTTATTAAACTCAGACTATAAACTTATAGCAAAAGTTTTGGCCAATAGAGTAAAAATCATAGTGGATCAAATTGTTGGGGAGGAACAGGTGTGTGCAGTGCCGGGAAGACAGATTGGAGAGAACCTAGCTTTATTAAGGGATGTGATTGAAGATTGTAAGGGAAGGAAGCAAGCCGTGTTAGTTACAACTCTGGATTTTGAGAAGGCTTTTGACAGGGTTTCTCATGATTTCTTATACAATGTGTTTGGGAAAATGGGAATCCCTGGACATTTTTTGGGGTTTATAAAAGTATTGTACAAGCACGTCTATAGTCGGATTCAGGTTAACGGCTTTTTGACAAAACGGATAGAGGTTAAGTCGGGCGTGAGACAGGGGTGTCCGTTCTCTCCAGTGGCGTTTATTTGTGCACTAGAACCACTGATTCGCTTAATTAATAGAGATAAATTCATTAGAGGGGTAGAGATTCCGGGGAGTAGAGGCCGGAGCGTCAAAATTTTAGCGTATATGGATGACGTAACTCTAGTTTGTAAGTCGTCAGTCGCCCTTAAGAGAGCTCTATTCCAGACAGATATCTTCTGCCAAGCCTCTGCTTTTAAGATCAATAGAGCGAAGTGTAATATTAAGGCATTTGGGGAGATAGAAGGGTTGGGGGAACTGAACATTCCCGTAGTTGAGGGCCCCCAAGAGGTACTAGGCCTTAGTTTTGATAATAAATTGGAAGGGACGCAGAACTGGGTGAACCTAGAGGCTAAACTGAATAGGAAAATAAGTTTATGGTCCATGAGAGCCTTGACCCTTGAGGGAAGGAACCTGATAATAAAGTCAGTGTTCCTCCCGAGCATATTATATATCGGCCTGATTTTTCCTCCAACGAATGAATGGTTGCGAAAGATTTGGAGGTTGTTGTGCACCTTTTTTTGGGGATCCAAGACAGAGAAGTTAAGAAGGAGTAGAGTAGTCAAATCAAGAGAAAAGGGGGGGAAGAGCCTTCCTGATTTGGAAGTGTTCTTGTACGTAAATTATATCAGTTTTTACATACGTAGAGTAGGTAGGGAAGAGTTGTTGGTTTCACAATTCTGTGAATACATGATGGGGGGGATGTGCAGAAGACTTTGGGGAGTTAGGAATGACCTCACGAGACCCTTTTGTTTCAACCCGTCACGTTTCTATAAAGTTATAGAAAGGTATATTTTAAAATTTAAGGTGCAAATGCTTGGAATGGAGGTTTGGAAGACTAGGAAGAAAGTAACAAATGTGTTGAAAGAGAGGGAAAGAATGGAGATGATTGGGGGATTGACTGGAGAGCAAATGAAAAAGGGATGGAAGATGGTGAATGAGAAGTATCTGTTTAATGAGCAAAAGGATGTGGCATGGATGGCAGCATGGATGTGCCTCCCGGTGCGTGAGGTACAAAAGAGATGGGAACTGGCCGAAACGGACAGATGCCCGAGAGAATGTTGTGAGGAAGTGGAGAGCGTGGTCCACCTACTCTGGGAGTGCCCTTTTGCGAGGGCGGTTTGGAGGAAGGTGGGCCCACTGTTCAAAGAAGTTACGCTCTTGAAAAGTTTGAGTCTAGAGAGAATGTTGTTTGGTTTGGGTAAGTATGAGTATGGAAGAGAGAGGGTGACGTGGCAATTGATAAACTGCGTGAAAGAGGCTTTATGGCAAATGAGGAATGTTTTGGTGTTTCAGCAGGAGGAGGTGAATGTGAGAGATTGTGTTAAGGTGATTTTGAGCAGAATGTATCTGTATTATAGTAGAGATAGAAAGTCAAACAGAGATCTGGCTGTCCTTTGGAAACGGGAATCTTGGAAGGACCTAGTGTAAATGATGTGGGATTTTTTTCTAGAGGAAAGAAAGGGGGAATGAAAGAATAAAAGAAGGTGTAAATTATATGTTTTATTTTTTTCCAAATCAATGCATAAAGGGGTGTTGTATTTTGGGAGGTTTTTTATTTTTCGAAAGGTTCTTGCTTTCTGTAAAAATAACCTGAAAATTTATTTGAAATAAAGTACACCTTTAAAACAAAAAACAAAAAATCTGTTCTTATCAGTTTAATATCTGATACGTCCCCTATCTGGGGACCATATATTAAATGGATTTTTAGAACAGGGAGATGGAAGAAGAGCTTGCTCTGTCCACTCCACGCATTGACCTGGTATTGCAGTACCTCCAGGACCGGTGCACTTCCCTTTGGGGATATTTGGCTTGTATCAAAAAATAGAAACAAATGACTGTCTGACAGAAAAAAAACAAACATGCATTTTTGGCTCTTTCTTTTGCAAAGAAAGAAGAAGATGAAATGACGACAAAATAAAGCCTCCTTCTTTTTGCTGTGTCTTGTTTGCTCTTTTGCGTGGCTTCTTACTTTCTTTTCTTTTCAGCTCCTCCTCGCATGGAGCAGGAGTGCCGCCTGCTGCCTAGCCTAATTCAGTCCGAACGAGCAGATGCCTAAGAAACTCCTGTTGAAGCTGTATCCAAATAGCCTGCATAGCAAACACTGCAGCAGCAAGCAGCAAGCAGCAAGCAGCAAATGCCTTGACTTGCTGGCTTCTTGTCACAATGGCTGGCTGGCTGGCTGGCTGGCTGAAATGACCTGAACTGAAAAGCCCAGCCACTGGCTGCTTGCTTGCTGCCTGAGTTTCATGGCAGCCCAGACGAGTCGGCTAGCAGAGAAAAAGTGGGCGGTTCCTATGCAAATAAGCAGACGAAGCCTGGTGCCGGAAAAAGAACTGGAAGCATGTGCCTTTTTGGCTGTTTGCTGGCCATGCGGGCCCCCCAGCAGTGTGTGCGGCTGCTTTTCTTTACTCCATAGAAAGTCTTTGGCTTTTGCATCCGTCGTCGTCGTCGCCGCCGCTGCTGCATAGACTCCCCGGAGCTGTGTCGGGAGGAGCGGAGGCAGGCACGCTGGCCTGCTGGGGGAGGAGGCGAGCGGGCAGCCAGCGGCTCCCTCTGCCCTTCTCCCTAAAGCGTAGCGCCCCTGGCCGTCGGGCGGCGCTCAGGCGGGGGCCCATTTCTGGTTATCGCTTCTCGGCCTTTTGGCTCAGATCAAGTGTCTGGGCTGAGAGGTTTGCTGAGACTGTGCCCCCTTGGCCTTGAGTCATCGTCGCCTGATGGGACTAAAGACTCATGCTGCTATTAGGGGGGTGCGCTATCTCAGGCAGCGGGAGGTGATCAATGAGCGGACAAGGAGAGAAAGTGAGATGGTGAAGGGCCGGCGCCTTGGCCTTGGGGGATCGTCCTAACAGACTTAACCCCCTTGCTGCTATAAGGGTGCCGCACCAGAGCCAAATGAGGTTTTTTGCGGACAAGGACGAAAAGAGAGAGAGAGACGGTGAGGGGCCGGCGCCTTGGCCTTGAGGGATCGTTCCTTGGAACTTAACCCTCTTGCTGCTGTTGGGGTGCCGCACCTGAGCTGGGACGGACGGACGCTGGAAAGAAGGAGCATTGAGAGAGAGAGACGGTGAGGGGCCGGCGCCTTGGCCTTGAGGGATCGTTCCCAGGAACTTAACCCTCTGGATGCTGTGGTGGTGCCGTACCTGATCCTCAGACGACAGACGGACAAAGATGGAGACCGGTGGCTGTGAGAGAAACACCATCAGATTTCTGGTGGAGAAGACAAAGAGATGGCGTGTGGGACTTCAGGTTATCGTGGAGGAGGTGCTGTCAGAGATCTTGGAAATAGAGATTGGAGACATCTTCTGTATACAAGCATCCCAAAGACAAGGGATCTTTGATTTGTCATTCAGCAAGGAGATGGAGTGTTTGAGAACATACAAGAAGTGTGGAGAGAAAGTGGAGGCTTTGAGGAGAATGGGGATCTGTGCAATCCCCAGGTTTTTGGCGATGGAAAGACCTATGATTGTACATGTATACAATGTGTTTATTCGTAAGGAAGAAATTGTAACCTTTTTGAGAAGATATTGCTCGGTGGTTGGTGGAGGAGAACAGCAAAAGAACTCTTATGGTATCTTTAATGGTGAAAGACTGTTTAGAGTTTGTTTCAGACCGGACCCGGAGAATATAGGGGGAGTACTGCACCCCCCTGCAAATTTTTGTATTGGAGCAAATAAAGGGTTTTTGAGGTACCCAGGACAACCTTCTGGGGTGATATGTTGGAATTGTGGAAGAGAGGGACACATTGCAGGCAAATGTAATGCACCAAAGAAATGTGACTTTTGTTGGGATTTTGGACATTTAGCACGTCAGTGCCCGAAGAAGAGTAAAGAACAAGGGACAAAAAATGTTGTGACTAAAATTGTACCAAAGGAAGTGAATGTGAGTGAAATTGGTGCCATAATAAGTGATATGAAAAGAGAGAGTGCCTTTGTAGAGACAGAAAATGCAATATTGTGTGAGATTGAAGAGAATGAAGAATGTCAGAAGGAGGAAAAAGTTGTAGAGGAGGAAGTACAGGTTGAGGTTGAAAGTGAGAGGGGAAATGAGGAAGGTTTTTTCTTGGAAAAGGAAAATGTAGAGGAAAGTAGTGGAAGACAGTTTTGTGAAAGAGAAGAAGATAAAGAGGAATGTTTAGATACTAGTGAGGAGAAGGTGGAGAGTAAAAAAGAAGTACAGAGAGAGAGCATAGAGAGTGAAGAGAAAGTGAAAAGAAAAGAGGAAATACAATTGAGTTTTGTAGAAATATTAGAACAGATTGATAAGAGTACGGAAAAAGTAGGAAAGGATAGAAAGGGGAAAAAGAAAGCAAAAATAAAGAAAGGAGGTTTAGACAAGAGGTAGAGGTATGGAAAGAAATGTTTAGTAAGGGAAATCAGAAAGAGAAGAGATAATTTTTTTATGTGTTGTAATTTTTTATTTTTTGTAAGGGAAATGAAAGGTTTAGACAGGGAAAGATGAAAGAATGAGTGGAATAAAAAAATGAAGGGGAGTATAATTGGAAAATTTTCTGGTATGATAACTGATGGAATTTGAAGTTTTTTTGGACTAGTGGGGTATGGAAAAGTAGAGAAAAATGGGAATGTGTTGTGAAGTAACAAAATGTAATAGTGTTATTTGTTTGTTTGTTTGGAAATTATGAAAGAATAATTTTTAATTATATAATTTTTGTCCAAAAAGAAAAAGTAAATAAAATGTCAAATGTATATATTATACAATAAACAAAATAAAAAAAAAAAAAAAATCTGTTCTTATCAGTTTAATATCTGATACGTCCCCTATCTGGGGACCATATATTAAATGGATTTTTAGAACAGGGAGATGGAAGAAGAGCTTGCTCTGTCCACTCCACGCATTGACCTGGTATTGCAGTACCTCCAGGACCGGTGCACTTCCCTTTGGGGATATTTGGCTTGTATCAAAAAATAGAAACAAATGACTGTCTGACAGAAAAAAAACAAACATGCATTTTTGGCTCTTTCTTTTGCAAAGAAAGAAGAAGATGAAATGACGACAAAATAAAGCCTCCTTCTTTTTGCTGTGTCTTGTTTGCTCTTTTGCGTGGCTTCTTACTTTCTTTTCTTTTCAGCTCCTCCTCGCATGGAGCAGGAGTGCCGCCTGCTGCCTAGCCTAATTCAGTCCGAACGAGCAGATGCCTAAGAAACTCCTGTTGAAGCTGTATCCAAATAGCCTGCATAGCAAACACTGCAGCAGCAAGCAGCAAGCAGCAAGCAGCAAATGCCTTGACTTGCTGGCTTCTTGTCACAATGGCTGGCTGGCTGAAATGACCTGAACTGAAAAGCCCAGCCACTGGCTGCTTGCTTGCTGCCTGAGTTTCATGGCAGCCCAGACGAGTCGGCTAGCAGAGAAAAAGTGGGCGGTTCCTATGCAAATAAGCAGACGAAGCCTGGTGCCGGAAAAAGAACTGGAAGCATGTGCCTTTTTGGCTGTTTGCTGGCCATGCGGGCCCCCCAGCAGTGTGTGCGGCTGCTTTTCTTTACTCCATAGAAAGTCTTTGGCTTTTGCATCCGTCGTCGTCGTCGCCGCCGCTGCTGCATAGACTCCCCGGAGCTGTGTCGGGAGGAGCGGAGGCAGGCACGCTGGCCTGCTGGGGGAGGAGGCGAGCGGGCAGCCAGCGGCTCCCTCTGCCCTTCTCCCTAAAGCGTAGCGCCCCTGGCCGTCGGGCGGCGCTCAGGCGGGGGCCCATTTCTGGTTATCGCTTCTCGGCCTTTTGGCTCAGATCAAGTGTCTGGGTCAGGGGCAGGCTTGCGAGACCCGGCTCCTTGGCCTTGTGGCATCGTCCCTTCGGGGACTAAAGCCACTTGCTGCTTTTGGGGGGCTGCGTCAAAGCAGAGCAGGAGGTGATCATGGCGGCGGGAGCGCCTACAAAAAATACGATTCGTTTTCAGCTGGACGAGGAGGCGCAGACGAGGATTTATCTGAGGAATTTTGTGAATATCGTGTTGATGGAGACCCTTGAAGTGGAGATCAAGGAGATTTTTTGCCTACAAGACCCCCCTAGGTTGGGATTTTTTGATGTCACCTTTCACGACTTGGATGTCTGCATGCGAGTTGCTGGAAAAGCAAATGAAGAAACAGTGAGAGATGCGATGAAGGGGATTAAGCTAACTCCCTTCTTTATGATGCAAAATACTGCGGTGACGATTCATATGTTTGATCCGTATGTGGAGACTGGCGATTTAATGTTGTTCCTTCAGAAATATTGTAATAACGTAAGGGGCGGAAACAAGCTGGAAAATTTCATGGGAATTTACAACGGTAAAAGAAGGTTTTGGGTGGAGTTTAAGCTAGACGATTCCAGCCCTTTTGGGGTAATGTACCCCCCAGCGACCTTCAGCATTGGAGGGAAGAGAGGCTATCTAACCTTTGATGGACGCCCTACGTATTGCAGGAAGTGCCAGAAATATGGGCATGTGCAAGAGATGTGTGCCAGAATGGGAGCAGGTTGCAGGAATTGTGGCGAGGAAACGCATAAGTCTGCACAGTGCGGGGTTCCGAAGAAATGTCACCTGTGTGATGAGGAGGGGCACCTGGCCAGACAGTGCCCTAAACGTTCATATGCACGTGCTACAGCGAGAGGGCGAGAGGGAGCCGGTGCAGAGGGATCGTTTCCCTCCTCTTTCCAGGAACCCCAAACACATGAACCTCCAGAGGACGGGATTCCCCACAGTGAGGAGGAGAAGGAAGATGAAGAAGAAACAGAGGAAGTACCTGAAACAATTATCCCCGAGTCTGAACTCGCTGAAGCTCAGCTGATGGATAGAAAGCTGACAGAAGAGTCGGAAGAGGAGGAACCAATGGAAACGCAGGTACAAAGGAAAAGAAAGTTGTCAAAGAAAGACACAGAGTCGGAAGTGGATGCCCAAAAGACTAGACATGATTTGAGTGAGCAGCTGGCTGTAAGTGATAGTGAAGGCTCTTTTTCTGAAACAAATCCGGCTTTTGAGAACTTTGAGAGCCTTGTCGGAGCAGAGAGCCCGGAGGGGGAGTTTCAGGACTTTTCTTCTGTGTCCTTGGTGGGGAGCCCCGCGGAACCCCCTGAGAGTCCCCGTCAAAATGGGACGTTGGGGATATGCCGGAGGGCTCCAGAGACTGATGAGCCGGATTAAAATATGATTTATGATGGTGCGGATTGCGACTTTGAATGTGCGCAGCATTAGGGCTGCAACAAGAAGGGCAGCAATTTTTGATTTTTTGCGGTTGCAGAGAGCTGATATTGTAGCCCTTCAAGAATGTGGGCTTGTACATCCTTTGAAGGCGACAGATTGGAAGTGGGGACCAGCGTTCTGGTCGGGGGGATCCGATAGCAAGAATGCGGGGGTAGGGGTGGTGGTTAAAAGTCCAGATGTTTCGTTGGGTAAAACCAGAGTTATAGAACCAGGAAGGTTAATTTTAGTTTATGTCCAAACTGAAAGCTGTCGGTTTAGATTATTCAATATTTATGCCCCACCTGTGAGGAAAGAGAGGGCCGTTTTATTTGAAAAATTGAGGGGTTTTTTGCCAGGGAGAGAGCCGACAGTAATAGTGGGCGATTTTAATTGCATAATAACAGATGCAGACCGAGAAGGAGTAGGAGGTAAGGGGGAGGTTGACTCTACAGGGAGACTTCTGATTAAGATAATGCAAGAGTTCCATTTGATAGACGCAGGGGCACCAGGAAAGGGAAGAGATAAGGTGTTTACATGGTTTAGCGACAAAGGAACGGCGAAATCTAGAATTGATTTTTGTTTAATTTCTGAGTTTGTGAAAGTAAAGGATTTCAAGGGCCAAGAAGCAGTGTTTTCTGACCATGTTATGTTGAATGTAAGGTTAGAGGTGGAGGGAGAAGGAGAGAGAATGAAGAATGTTTGGAAGTTGAATGTGGCACTATTAGAGGATGAATGGGTTAAAAAACAGTATGAATGGGTATATAGGAGATTGAAAAGGGAAAAGGGAAAAGGGTGGTTTCCAAGAAGTGGGAGAGTGGTGGGAATGGGTGAAGCTCGAGTCAAAAAAGTTTTTTATTAAGATGGGAGCAAGAAAAGCAAGAAGGGAAAGACAATGGTATGAGAATTGGCAACAGAGACTGCAGTTTTTGTATAGGATGCGAAGATTTGGTCACAAGGTGGAGGGTGAAATAGAGGAGACTCGCAGAGTAATCAAAGAGTGTTTGGGAAAAAAAGGGAAATCCATAATTTTTAAAGCGAAAGTAGAGTGTGTGGAGTTGGATGAAAAGTGTACGAGTTTCTTTTTTAAGAAAGTTTTTGGTCGAAAGCAGAGAATGGAGGCTGTTTGGGATAAGAATGGGATGGAGATAAAGGGAAAGGAGAAAATGATTGAGGTGGTAGAAGACTTTTATAAAGATCTGTATGCGGAAAAGCGGAGAGACGAGAATATTGAGGCAGATGTGTTGAACGAGCTGCATAGGAAATTGGGAAGATCAGAGCAGGAATGGCTTAATAGAGAAGTAAATGGAAGGGAATTGGAGGAAGTGATTTTGGGAGGGAAAAGAAATAAGACACCAGGAAGTGACGGATTGCCGTACGAATTTTTCCAGACTTTTTGGACAATTTTGAAAGAGGACTTTAAGGAGGTGAGTGAGGCGGTGCTGAAGGAAAGTGGGGGAACGATCTCTATGAGGGAAGGCTTAATTACGCTAATTTTTAAAAAAGGTGAGAAAGAAGATCTAAAAAATTGGCGTCCGATTACGTTGTTGAATGTAGACTATAAAGTTATAGCTAAAGTGATTGCGAATAGGCTAAAGAAGGTAATACACAAGCTTATTGGGGAAGAACAGGTATGTGCGGTCCCGGGCCGACGGATAGCAGAAAACTTAGTAGCTTTAAGAGATGGGATTTGGGATAGCCTCAATAGAAATCGAGGTCTATTGGTGGCAGGAGTGGACCTGGAGAAAGCGTATGATAGACTTTCGCAGGAATTTGTCTTTAGAGTGTTAGGTAGGATGGGGGTTTCAGAGAGGTTTGTTGGTTTTATTAGGAAATTGTACATAGGGGCGAACAGTAGGGTTTTGGTCAATGGTTTTCTTTCAGGAGTTGTAGAGATCAAATCGGGGGTAAGACAGGGATGCCCTTTGTCACCCATTATGTTTATTTGTGCGATGGAGCCACTCCTGTGTATGCTGGATAAAGATAAAGTGGTAAAAGGGGTAACAGTTCCAGGGAGTGGAGGGCGTCAATTAAAAGCTCTAGGCTATATGGATGATGTTACTATTATTTGCGATTCAGAGAGGGCGCTTAAAAGAGCAATGTGGCAGGTAGGGATTTTTGCTGAAACGTCAGCATTAAAAGTGAATTGGGGGAAATCTAAGATGAAAAAGTTTGGAGAAGCTCAATCTGGGCTGGATTTGGGGCTAAAGATTGTGGATAAAGAGATTGAGATCCTGGGGGTCTTGTATGACGCAAAACTTGAGGGGACCCAGAATTGGTTGAGATTATTTGAAAAATTAGAGAGGAAAATTGGTTTTTGGTCACAGAGAGAGCTCTCTTTGGAGGGGAAAACGCTGATGGTAAAGGCAGTATTAGCCCCAATGATTCTCTATCTTGGTCTAGTGTTTCCCCCAACAGGGGTATGGCAAAGGAAATTAGCAAGGTTGCTGGCTACCTTTTTTTGGGGATCAAAAAATGAGAAATTGGGTAGGGAAAGAATTTGTATGGTGAAGGAGAAAGGAGGAAAAGGTTTTCTTGATTTGGAGTTATTTGTTTTTATTAAATATATCTGCTTTCATTTATGGTTGACAGAAAGGGAAAATAAAGGAGGATGTTATGCAAGGTTTTTTTTAGGGAGTATAATTGGTCGATTTAAAGAGATAGGGTATGACCTGAGGAAACCAGTATGTTTTGACCCGCCTCCCTTTTATAAACTTATTGAGAAATATATGGATAAGTGGGAGCTAAAAGAGTTGGCTTGGGAACAATGGAAAGATGGGAAGAAGATAATTAGAGTAATAAAAGACAGGGAGAGAATGGGAGTGAGAGGGGATTTGAATGAAAGTCAGATGAAAAAAGCGTGGAAGAATGTGAGTGATAAAAGCTTAATGAATGGTCAGAAAGATGTGGCGTGGATGGCTGTGTGGGGGTGTTTGCCGGTTAGGGAATTTATGAAAAGGAGAGGAGCGGCAGAAACAGAGCTTTGCCCAAGAGTGGGCTGTGGTGGTATTGAGGGGGTAATACACCTCCTGTGGAATTGCGATTATGCGAGGAAAGTGTGGAGGATGATGGGGCCGTTGTTTAAGCTAATTGTGGGAGTACAGACATTGAGCTTTGAAAGAATGATGTATGGTGTGGGAGGGAGTGAGAGTGAGAAGGAGAATAAGTGTTGGAGAATGGTAAATTGTGTGAAAGAGGCGTTATGGCAGGTACGGAATGTTGTACTGTTTCAGAAAGAAGAAGTGGGTGTGGATGGATGTGTGAAATTAATAATGAGTAAAATGTATTTGTATTATTTATGTGACAGAAAGAAGGATGGGAGGAAAGGAGAATTATGGCATCAAAAGGAATGGAAAGATGTAGTGGTCTTTGCAAGAGCGGGAGTTGGGTAATCGAAAAGGAAAAGGTGGTCTTATTTGAAGGGAATGTAAAGGGTATAAAGATGTGGGGAAAATGTTAAAAAGTATAACATGAAATAAATATTAGAAATGTGCAGAATTGTAAAATAATAGATGTAGTATGAATGAAAGTATGAATGTTGAGAGGATAGTGTGTAAATATGCTTTTACAAAAAGGGAATAGAAGATTTTTGATAGAAGGAAAAGTGTTGGAGGATTGAGACACTCATGTGTGGAAAGGGTCCCTTTTTGTGGAGTAACCGGAGAGAAGAGGTGGGCCGGTGCTCCCCTCCTTTTCAGGAGACAAGGAGGAAAAGCATATGGAAGAGTATGAGATGGATGAATGGGGTTTAAAGAGAGAGTGAGAAAGATGTGAATAAAAGTGTGTTTGTAAAAGTTTAATAAGATGTGTAAAGTTATGAAGGAAAAATCCTGTGGTTTGTTATGTTCGGGGTTTTTGTAATGTACGGGTGGTTTTTTATTTTTCGAAAAGTGAAACTGTAACTTTGACAACCTGTATGAATAAAAAAACTTTGAAAACAAAAAAAAATCTGTTCTTATCAGTTTAATATCTGATACGTCCCCTATCTGGGGACCATATATTAAATGGATTTTTAGAACAGGGAGATGGAAGAAGAGCTTGCTCTGTCCACTCCACGCATTGACCTGGTATTGCAGTACCTCCAGGACCGGTGCACTTCCCTTTGGGGATATTTGGCTTGTATCAAAAAATAGAAACAAATGACTGTCTGACAGAAAAAAAACAAACATGCATTTTTGGCTCTTTCTTTTGCAAAGAAAGAAGAAGATGAAATGACGACAAAATAAAGCCTCCTTCTTTTTGCTGTGTCTTGTTTGCTCTTTTGCGTGGCTTCTTACTTTCTTTTCTTTTCAGCTCCTCCTCGCATGGAGCAGGAGTGCCGCCTGCTGCCTAGCCTAATTCAGTCCGAACGAGCAGATGCCTAAGAAACTCCTGTTGAAGCTGTATCCAAATAGCCTGCATAGCAAACACTGCAGCAGCAAGCAGCAAGCAGCAAATGCCTTGACTTGCTGGCTTCTTGTCACAATGGCTGGCTGGCTGAAATGACCTGAACTGAAAAGCCCAGCCACTGGCTGCTTGCTTGCTGCCTGAGTTTCATGGCAGCCCAGACGAGTCGGCTAGCAGAGAAAAAGTGGGCGGTTCCTATGCAAATAAGCAGACGAAGCCTGGTGCCGGAAAAAGAACTGGAAGCATGTGCCTTTTTGGCTGTTTGCTGGCCTTGCGGGCCCCCCGGCAGTGTGTGCGGCTGCTTTTCTTTACTCCATACAAAGTCTTTGGCTTTTGCATCCGTCGTCGTCGTCGCCGCCGCTGCTGCATAGACTCCCCGGGGCTGTGTCGGGAGGAGCGGAGGGACTGGAGGCAGGCCTGCTGGGGGAGGAGGCGAGCGGGCAGCCAGCGGCTCCCTCTGCCCTTCTCCCTAAAGCGTAGCGCCCCCGGCCGTCGGGCGGCGCTCAGGCGGGGGCCCATTTCTGGTTATCGCTTCTCGGCTTTTGGCTAAGACCAAGTGTCTTGGGCCGTTTCGAGGAGGGATCAACACGATGTCGTACGACGACGGAACTGTGCCGGCTTACGCGCGGCTTAAGGACTCGGTAAGATTCGAATTCACTGAAATCGACAGGAAAGGGAAAGACCTGGGATACATCGTTAAGAAACTTTTATTGGGACTGTTTGAAATGAAAGTGGAATATATTTTGGCTATACAGGACTATCCCAGAAGGGGGGTGTATGATGTGACTTTTACAAACGCTTTCAACTGCACGAACTTTCACAAAAAACTAAAGGAAAAGATTGATGACCCCCTCCTGCAAGGAGTTAGGGTCACACTGCACCACCCCAATGAAGAGGTACTGCTAATTGTAAAGATGTACTCCCCACACGTACCTGCAAGTGAGATCAAGATGTACTTAGACAGATACTGTGAAAAAGTTGTTTTTGTGGGAAATATAAATAACGAATATGGTATCTGGACTTCAAAAAGAAAATTCTTAGTCATCTTTAAAAAAGACCCAGATGGGGTTAATGGGAAAATGAGGCCCCCAGCCAGGTTTAAACTGGGCAAGTTTAATGGGGACTTATACTATACAGGAATGCCTTTATATTGCCGTTTATGCACAAAATTCGGCCACACAAAAGAATTCTGCAAAGAGGATAAGCATTGCACCAACTGTGAGGCCTCAGACCATGACCTAAAAGACTGCAAAGCGATGAGGAAATGTAATCTATGCCAAAAAACAGGACATGTTTACATGTTCTGCCCTCAACGCTCACGCACAAACATGGAGGAGCAAAAAAAATCAAAGGAACCAGAGCAAACAAATGGAGGCCTGACCCCGGAGAACGCAGAGGAATCAGCAACCAAAGATGAGTCACCTGTGGCTGTAGAGGAAACGCCCGAAGAAATGCTAACCCCTGGAGAGCCAAGACTACCAGTAACACCTGGAGCAGATGATGACAGAGCAGAGTCAAAAGAACACTCGGAGGCGGAGGCTTCGGAGGGTTCTGGAGACGGGCACTGGGACACTGCAAGGGCTAAAAGGAGTAAAATCTCCCAGGGGAAAGAGCAAAGGAAAAGAACAGCAAAAGTTAAAACCAACGTGGAAGTCATGCGTCCTGGGGTGGAGCTGGCCACCAGATACTTAGTTTTACAAGACTTGGAGGCGGCTGATATTCTGCAAGAATCTGGGGAAATGGACACACTATCAGGTACGGAGGTAATAGAAGGCTTTTATACTGATCCTTATGGAGGACTTGAGAATGTCTCTCCGTGTTCAGATGAATACCTTGAACCAGATGCAGTTGTGAGCTTCACAGGTATGGAAAAGGCAGACTTTGAAGAAATAGAGTCAGAAATGGAATTTCAAACTTAAAATGGCGGTTTTAAAAGGTATATCTTTTAATGTGAGAAGCATAAAAGATAGAAAAAGAAGGAGAATGATGTTTGATTATCTGACTACATTGAGTGTGACAGTTTTTTTCTTACAGGAATGTGGTATTGCGCATATGCAAAATTATAATGAATATGCAAATGACTGGTCACAGGGGCCATCAGTGTGGTCAGGATCAAATGAAAATAAATCAGCAGGGGTTGCCATTTTATTCAAAGGGAATGTAGAAATAATGTCTGTAAACGAAATAAAACCGGGTAGACTTGTAAAAGTCAGTACATTAATAGATGGCTGCAGATGGGATTTTATTAATGTATATACTCCCCCTGATAAGCAAGAAAGATCAGAAACACTTCAGCTTTTAACCCTTTTTATGGACAGTTCTTGTCCTCAAATAATAAGCGGGGATTTTAACTGCATTTTAAAGGGAGAAAAAAGATTGGGGAAAAATGTCAGTAGAAATTTCGACAAAACTTCAGGGCAATTAGAAAATATAAAAACGGATTTTAGATTACAGGATGTTTTTAAAGTGTGTAACCCTAGAAAGCCAGAAGCGGAGGGAATGACCTGGAGCAATGGGATAACCTGCTCCAGGATAGATTTTTGTTTTTGTTCTAAAGAACTAAAGCCTTTAAAGTGTGTTTTAATAGAGAATATTTTATCAGATCATAAAATCTTAACTTTTACAATAAAAAGCGACGAAGTAAAGAAAAGAAATAAAAGTGAATGGAAATTAAATACTAGTTTGCTGGAAGATAAAGATATATGTGACAATTTTAGGAAAAGTTTTAAAGAATGGCAAAAACAAAAGGAACCAGGCACTTTAGCTTTTAAATGGTGGGAAGATATAAAAAGAAAGACAAAATTTTTTTTCATAAAAGCAGGACAGGGGAAAGCAAGGGAAAAAAGGGTTTTTTTTGAAAACCTAAATATACAATTACAAACCTTGCATAAATTAAAAGACATAGGATGTGTGGTTGAAGGAGAAATAGCTGAAGCAAAAAAACAAATAAAAAAACTCTTAAAGGCAAGAGGGAAAGAAATTGTTTTTAATTCCAGAATAAAACACATAGAAGAAAATGAAAAATGTACCAGATATTTTTTTAAGAAAAAGAATGAGAAAAAAGAATTAATTGAAGAAATGGAAGGGGAAAAAACTTTACAAGGTATTCTTTTAAAAGTGGCAGCCTTTTATAAAGAACTTTTTAATAAAAAGAAGATTGATAAATATTTTACAGAGGATGCTTTAAAAGAAATAACGCTTGTTTTAAATAAAGATGATCAAGGTTTTTTAAAAGAAGATCTTAAAATAGAAGAAATCTTAGAGGTTATTAAAAGTTTTAAAACAAACAAGGTACCAGGCAAAGACGGGTTACCAATAGAATTTTATGTCACCTTCTGGGATATTTTAAAAGAAGATCTACTGAGTATTCTTAAAGAGTGTTTTGTCTTTAAAAAATTGCCATCTTCATGGAAAAAGGGCACAGTGACACTTATATATAAAAAAGGAGATAAGACAGATATTAAAAACTGGAGACCTATTACGCTCTTAAACTCTGATTATAAAATTTTAGCAAAAATATGTGCAAACCGGTTTAAAAAAGTGGTGGATAAGGTAATACATAGTAATCAAGTATGTGCAATCCCAGGAAGGAACATCTGGGAGAATTTAAACCTGGTTAAAAATATTATAAATAATACAAAAGAGAGGGGACAGAAATTAATGATTTTATCAATCGATTTTGAAAAAGCTTTTGATAGAGTTTCCCATGAATTTTTGTTTTTGGTGTTAAATAAAATGGGAATACCAGAGTGTTTTTTAAATGTTCTTAAATCTTTTTATGATGGTTGTTCAAGCGAGTTTTTAATTAATGGTTTTAGAACTGAAAGTGTGATACTAGAGTCGGGAGTAAAGCAGGGGTGCCCCCTTTCTCCCCTATTGTTCATTTGTGCCCTGGAACCACTGTTATGCGTCATTAGAAAAGACAAGATGATCAGGGGTGTTGCCCTACCAGGAGGGGGAGGTGTAGAGGCAAAAGTCATTGGCTACATGGATGATATTACAATTTTTTGTAAAGACCAAATATCATTAAAAAGAACCATTAAACAGTTAGAATTTTTTAGTGTAGCTTCGGGTTTTAAAGTTAATTTTAACAAAAGTAATATCCTAAAAATCGGACAGTGGGAACCCCTAACTATACCAGATATCCCAATAAAAGAATCAGTTGACATTCTGGGTGTTAATTTTAATGAACAAAATGAAGGAGATCAAAACTGGGAAAAATGTATAAAAAAAATCAAGAAAAAAATCACGATGTGGTATTTAAGGGAATTAACAATGGAAGGCAAAATTTTAATAATAAAAATGGTTATTCTTCCAATCTTGCTATATATAGGTTTAGTGTTCCCTCCCTCCACTGGAGACATACAGAAAATAACAAGGTTGTGTTGTGTTTTTTTGTGGAGTTCACAAAACGAAAAATTAAAAAGGGAAATTATCTATAAAGAAAAGAATAACGGGGGAAGAGGCTTCCCAGAATTAAGGTTATTTCTGTATGTTAAGTATTTTTCCTTTTGCCTTTTAAACCTGGGACGGGGAAATTATTGGTCTGTATTTTTAAAGTATGAAATAGGTTTTTTTGCAAGAAAATATAAATGGTTTGTAACATCGTTAAAAACACCCCATGTTTTAAATTTGTCAGATACTTATAAGATTTTAGATAAAATTTTAAATGAATTTAGTTTACAAAACAAATCCTTAGAAGAAGTTACAGACCAAAAAAAGTTGACCAAGAGCATAAAAAAAGGAGAAAAGATGTGCATTATCCCAAATGTAAATGAGCAGGGATGTAAAAAAGCCTGGGAAAGGGTGTCAGAAAAGGAGCTTTTTAATAACCAAAAGGACATTACATGGTTATGTGCGCACCAAGCTTTGCCAGGCAAGTTCTTCCAACACAGAAGGGGCCTGGCGATGAGCGCCAAGTGCCCAAGGGAGAATTGTCCACACGATGAGACAACTTTACATATTATGTGGTCATGTAATTATGCTAAAAAGGTGTGGGGAAGAGTTTTCTTGCTCTTGCAGTGGATTGGTGGTTTAAAAATTTTAGACCCAGATGTAGTTTTTTTCGGGAGTTTTGAACTTAAAAACAAAAATCAAAACATTATTACCTGGAAAATAATTAATTGTATAAAAGAAGCCTTGTGGAAAGTGAGAAACGTTTTATTATATTTTAGAGAAGAAATACCAGTGAATGATTGCATCTCCCTAGCTTTTAGTCAAATGTATTTATATTATCTCTTGGACAGGAAGAAAGGGAATAAAGAAAGAGAAAGCCTATGGGGAGTACAAATATGGTCCACCATTTAAAAAAAATAAAAACACTGAGACTGGTTTTTAAATAAATTTCTTTAAATGTAACTGTAAAACAAATGTTCCAAATGCTTTTACAAAAGGGAAAAAGTTTTTAAAAATAGTCAAAAGTTGTGTTTAAAAGCAAAATAGTTGCTGATTAATTGGCAGTTTTTGTGCCTTTTTGGGTCCCTTTTTGTGGGGCATCGGAGAGTAGAGAAAAAAAAAAAAAATCTGTTCTTATCAGTTTAATATCTGATACGTCCCCTATCTGGGGACCATATATTAAATGGATTTTTAGAACAGGGAGATGGAAGAAGAGCTTGCTCTGTCCACTCCACGCATTGACCTGGTATTGCAGTACCTCCAGGACCGGTGCACTTCCCTTTGGGGATATTTGGCTTGTATCAAAAAATAGAAACAAATGACTGTCTGACAGAAAAAAAACAAACATGCATTTTTGGCTCTTTCTTTTGCAAAGAAAGAAGAAGATGAAATGACGACAAAATAAAGCCTCCTTCTTTTTGCTGTGTCTTGTTTGCTCTTTTGCGTGGCTTCTTACTTTCTTTTCTTTTCAGCTCCTCCTCGCATGGAGCAGGAGTGCCGCCTGCTGCCTAGCCTAATTCAGTCCGAACGAGCAGATGCCTAAGAAACTCCTGTTGAAGCTGTATCCAAATAGCCTGCATAGCAAACACTGCAGCAGCAAGCAGCAAGCAGCAAATGCCTTGACTTGCTGGCTTCTTGTCACAATGGCTGGCTGGCTGGCTGAAATGACCTGAACTGAAAAGCCCAGCCACTGGCTGCTTGCTTGCTGCCTGAGTTTCATGGCAGCCCAGACGAGTCGGCTAGCAGAGAAAAAGTGGGCGGTTCCTATGCAAATAAGCAGACGAAGCCTGGTGCCGGAAAAAGAACTGGAAGCATGTGCCTTTTTGGCTGTTTGCTGGCCATGCGGGCCCCCCAGCAGTGTGTGCGGCTGCTTTTCTTTACTCCATAGAAAGTCTTTGGCTTTTGCATCCGTCGTCGTCGTCGCCGCCGCTGCTGCATAGACTCCCCGGGGCTGTGTCGGGAGGAGCGGAGGGACTGGAGGCATGCCTGCTGGGGGAGGAGGCGAGCGGGCAGCCAGCGGCTCCCTCTGCCCTTCTCCCTAAAGCGTAGCGCCCCTGGCCGTCGGGCGGCGCTCAGGCGGGGGCCCATTTCTGGTTATCGCTTCTCGGCCTTTTGGCTAAGACCAAGTGTCGAAGTCAGAGGGCCAGCAGGGATAGTGCCTCCTCGGCCTTGCGGCATCGGCCCCTCTGGGGTCTTAAGCCGTATTGCAGCTATTGGGGAGGTACAATATCCTGTGCGTTCCAGAGGGCGAACACGAGACAGAGTGTGAGGGGCCGGCACCTTTGCCTTGCAGCATCGCTCTTATGAGCTTAAGCTGCATGCTGCTTTTGGGGTGCCGCACCTGAACCTCGAGAAAGCAAGGACAAGGACGATGGCTGCGGGAGCGAGCCTAAGGAACACCTTACGATTTCAGGTCGTGGAGGAGGAGAGAGGACGAGTGGGACTGTCGTGCTTTGTGGAGAAGGTGCTGGGAGAAATCGCCGGTCTGAGTGGAGTGAAAATCTACTGCCTTCAAGATTTCCCTAGACAAGGAATTTTCGACCTAACGTTGGTGGGAGAAGGCGATTGCCTAAATGTCTACCAGAAGTGTAAAGAAGCAGTGAACGACCCAAGGATGAGAGGGATTACCGTAGAACCCAGTTACATGATGGGTGAAAGATCAGTGGTGGTCCATATGTACAACCCGTATGTACAGACGGCGGATATTATCCTTTTCTTAAGAAGGTACTGTACGGCGGTTAAAGGAGGAGTGGAAATGAAGAACTCCTATAATATGTACAATGGGAAAAGGCGCTTTTGGGTGCATTTTAAGCCGGACCTTTCCAGTACGGGGGGAGTGTTACACCCGCCATCGAGTTTCAGCATTGGTGGCAACAGGGGGTTTCTTTTTTACCCGGGACAACCCACCTACTGTAGAAACTGTTCTCAGTACGGACACACTAAGGACGAATGTGAAAAAACGGGGATAGTGTGTCGGAATTGCGGGGAGGAGGGGCACACAGCAGCACACTGTAGCGTCCCGAAAAAGTGTGATCTGTGTGGAGAAAGTGGACATTTATACCGCCAGTGTTCAAAAAGGAGGTCCTACGCCCAGACGACCAGAGGTGGGTTTGAAACTGGGCAGGAAAGAAGAGAGAAAGAAGCCCAGGAAAAAAGAGAGGAAGATATTTTCTTGGACTCTGTGGCTCAAAGTTTTGGTGGGGAAAAGAAGGAAGGGAGAGACTTTGTTCAGGCTGTGGATAAGGGTGGGGAAGCAGGGTCTGTAAGTACGCCTGCCCCAAGCTGGGGGGAAAGTATGGAAGTTCATGATGCACAAGGGGGGGAGGGGAAGTCTTGTGAAGAACAGGAGGAGGGAATGGAGATCACAGTGGGGGAAAAGAAGCCCCAAAAGCGTAAAAGTCAACAGGAAGCAGACAGTATGGAAGGGAAGGAAGGCAAAGAGGGAGAAAAGAGAGAGGAGCCTAGAGAGAAAGTAGAGAGGGTTGTGAAGATAGGGAGGGAACAGATAGGAGAAATACCACGTAGGAGTGCTTTAGAAGAAAAAATGGGAGAGTTCCAGAGGGCAGTTGGGGAGGTAGATTTCTGGGTAGGAGTTTTTAGGAAGCAACATAGAGGAAGTACAGATATGCAAATTATTAAGAGATTAGACGAAGTAATGCACCAAAGAAAAAACATTACTAAAGAGGAATATGAGGAAATGAAAAAAGAGAATATACATTTGGTGGAGGTGAAAGAGGGCAGAGCTGTCCTGAAGGAAAGAGAGGAGGAAAGGGAGTTTTTCGGAGATGTGGAGGATATTAGCGAGGAGGAGGAAGTACAAGATATAGTGGTGGAGGAGACCCCGGAAAGTATCATGCCAAGGGAGAAAGAGCACAGTAATTTTGAGGGGTATCCTAGTGTTCTGGAAACTAAAACACTGGAAGCAGCTAGGAGTAGTGGGAGTGATTGGGGGTCGGTCTCCTCATCAGAAAGTGAAAGAGGAGGGGGGCAAAAAGAGGAAAAGAGATACCCAAGTAAGGAGATAGAAAAGGGGAAGATAACAGAGATGCCAACACGGAAGGTGGGAGGAACGAGTAGAAGTGAAAGTGAGGGAGGAGTTCTATCTGTAGGAGAAAGCGGGGAAGAAAAAAAGGGGAGAAGTAAAAAAATGTTAGAGCAGAAGGGAAAAGTAGGAGTATGTAGTCAGATAACAGAGGAAATACCAATACAAATAGCTCTAAGGAGAAAAGGGACTGAAGGAAAAATGAATGTAAAGATGGTAGAACAAAAGAAAATAGCAGAAGTATGTAGTCAGATAGTTGGGGAAAAAGAGAAAGTGATGGGTAGTAGTTTGAGTGGAGTGGTAATGGGGGAAAAAAAAGAGAGTAAAATTGAAGATGGTACAAAAGGATTTTTTAGACCCCTTGGTAATGTGAGCTTAGATTTAAAAAAAAAGATTTTAGAATTTAGGAAAGAAATGGAGACTGGAGAAATGGAAGAAATTTGGCTAAAAAGCTTCTCACCAATAGAAGCAGATTCAGAGGACGAAGCAGAGGAAAGCAAGGTTATAGAAATTATAGATAAAATTTTAAAGGAAAAAAAATTGTTGTCGGACGAAAAATTTAAGAAAGAAACAGAAAGACGGAAGGTAAAATACCAGGATAAGAAAAGTTGGATATATGACAGATAGATCTAAAAAAATAGGGGTCAGATTAAGGATAAGTTTGGAATCTTAAAATGATTAGTGATTGTTTATTTTGATAGTATAGAAATGTGAAATTAACATGGTGGAAAAAAAGTTTTTTTATGAAATATAATTATTTTTTATTATATAATTTTTATATATTTTTTAGATATGAAGTTTTATTACAAAAATGGAATAGAATAATGGATGGTATGATGTATTAATTTTTTTGGTTTGTTGTTTTTCAAAAAAGTAACATTGTAAAACTAAAAAGATGTAAATAAAAATCATTTAAAACAAAAAAAAAAAAAAATCTGTTCTTATCAGTTTAATATCTGATACGTCCCCTATCTGGGGACCATATATTAAATGGATTTTTAGAACAGGGAGATGGAAGAAGAGCTTGCTCTGTCCACTCCACGCATTGACCTGGTATTGCAGTACCTCCAGGACCGGTGCACTTCCCTTTGGGGATATTTGGCTTGTATCAAAAAATAGAAACAAATGACTGTCTGACAGAAAAAAAACAAACATGCATTTTTGGCTCTTTCTTTTGCAAAGAAAGAAGAAGATGAAATGACGACAAAATAAAGCCTCCTTCTTTTTGCTGTGTCTTGTTTGCTCTTTTGCGTGGCTTCTTACTTTCTTTTCTTTTCAGCTCCTCCTCGCATGGAGCAGGAGTGCCGCCTGCTGCCTAGCCTAATTCAGTCCGAACGAGCAGATGCCTAAGAAACTCCTGTTGAAGCTGTATCCAAATAGCCTGCATAGCAAACACTGCAGCAGCAAGCAGCAAATGCCTTGACTTGCTGGCTTCTTGTCACAATGGCTGGCTGGCTGGCTGAAATGACCTGAACTGAAAAGCCCAGCCACTGGCTGCTTGCTTGCTGCCTGAGTTTCATGGCAGCCCAGACGAGTCGGCTAGCAGAGAAAAAGTGGGCGGTTCCTATGCAAATAAGCAGACGAAGCCTGGTGCCGGAAAAAGAACTGGAAGCATGTGCCTTTTTGGCTGTTTGCTGGCCATGCGGGCCCCCCAGCAGTGTGTGCGGCTGCTTTTCTTTACTCCATACAAAGTCTTTGGCTTTTGCATCCGTCGTCGTCGTCGCCGCCGCTGCTGCATAGACTCCCCGGAGCTGTGTCGGAAGGAGCGGAGGGACTGGAGGCATGCCTGCTGGGGGAGGAGGCGAGCGGGCAGCCAGCGGCTCCCTCTGCCCTTCTCCCTAAAGCGTAGCGCCCCTGGCCGTCGGGCGGCGCTCAGGCGGGGGCCCATTTCTGGTTATCGCTTCTCGGCCTTTTGGCTCAGATCAAGTGTCTGGGCTGAGAGGTTTGCTGAGTCTGTGATTCCTCGGCCTTGGGTCATCGCTTCCTGGGGAGCTTAAGACCTTTGCTGCTATGGGGGAATCACGCTAACTCGAGCACGGGAGGTGATCAAGAAAGACGGAGAGGGGCCGGCGCCTTGGCCTTGAGGGATTGTTCCCCAGGAACTTAACCCTCTTGCTGCTTTAGGGGCGCCGCACCTGATCCTGGTCGGCCGGTTTGACGTTTTGGCAGATGATGAGGAAGATGGAGAGTGAGTCCCAAGAGAGGAACACCATCAGGTTCCTGGTGGCAGAGACGGAGAGATGTCGAGTGAGACTCAGCGTCATCGTGGAGGATGTCTTGAGGACAATACTGGAGGTGAACATCGCGGAGATCGTATGCCTACAGGCGTTCCAGCGCCAGGGCTTTTACGACGTATCGTTTACCAAAGAAGTGGATTGTGCGAGAGCTTACGAGAGATGTAAGGAGAGAGCAAGCAAGTTGAAGAGTTTGGGAATTCGAGCAGTACCGAGCTTCCTACTAGGAGAATGCACCATGATGGTGCATGTTTTCAATGCCTTTGTGAAGGAAGAAGAAATTGAGACCTTTTTGAGAAGGTTTTGTTCTGTGGTGGGTGGTGGTGTGAAAAGGGAAAACTCATACGGTATATTCAATGGAGAGAGGCTGTATAGAGTACGTTTTAGACTAAATGAGGGAAGTACAGGGGGCGTGATGCACCCCCCGGCCAACTTTTGTTTCGGGACAAACAAGGGCTTCCTGAGGTACCCGGGACAGCCATTGGGAGTGATATGTCGCAATTGTGCGAAGGAAGGACATATAGCAGCAGAATGTAAAGTGCCGAAGAGCTGTACTTTTTGTGGACTTATTGGACATTTGGCACGTCAGTGCCGGGAAAGAACTTTTTTGCAAGTGACAAACAAGACGGTGTTAAATGTTGAACCGAGGGACCAGATCAAGAAGGATTTGGTTGTGGGGGGTGAAACAAAGTGGGAGGTTTTGGTAAAGGAACAGAGTCAGCAAAAGGAGGAGGAGGTGGAGAAATCGGTTTTGGTGGAGTGTGTTCCTGAAGGAAAAAATTTGGGGGACAAGCACTTTAATGTAAATGTGGGAAATGTCAGTGTAAAGGAGATGGAGAGTGAGACTGAGGATAGTGAGGAGAAGGAGAGGGAAGAATTGAGGGATTCAGAGGACAAGACCGTGTGGAGACGCCTAGATAGACTGAGGGAAGCCTTAGAGGCAGATAGGGAAGAGATGGGAAGGAGAGCTATGGAAGGTGAGCGGAGAAAGGAACAGAAGAGGAAGAAAGGTTTTTTCTTTGGGAGTTTAGAGAAGGGGGAGGAAGTAAAAAGGCATATTGTGTCACTTTAGAACGTGTGAAATGTTATGGGTTAATGTAAATTTTTGATTATGAAATGAAGGGAATTGGTGTTTTGGGTTTGTATAGGTTTTGTAATGTTTAGAATGGGAAACGAATAAGAAGGGAGAAGGAAAGGTTAACATGTGATCTAATCTTTTTGGGAACTATAAGCTAGAGAATTCATGTTCTTATGGAATGAACTATTCTAAGGTTGGGTTTTCTTTATAGGAAGTAAAGACATGTGTGTAGACAATTTTTTTGTGTCTTAATTTGAGAAATGAAAGGAATTAAGTGGGTCTTTGGGGTTTTTTTTATTTAGAGACGGAGTTTTGTATATAATGTATGGGTGTTAAAATGTGAAGATAATACAATTTTTTTGTACATAGAGATGTTTTCGGAAATTAAGAAATATGAATTTTCTGTTAGGGTTAGAATGTTTGATTGTGTGAAGTAACAATGATTTATTTGTTGAAATGCTTTCTTATTTACTGTTCTGTAAATATTTTGAAATGTGAATAAACATTTAAAAACAAAAAAAATCTGTTCTTATCAGTTTAATATCTGATACGTCCCCTATCTGGGGACCATAAATTAAATGGATTTTTAGAACAGGGAGATGGAAGAAGAGCTTGCTCTGTCCACTCCACGCATTGACCTGGTATTGCAGTACCTCCAGGACCGGTGCACTTCCCTTTGGGGATATTTGGCTTGTATCAAAAAATAGAAACAAATGACTGTCTGACAGAAAAAAAACAAACATGCATTTTTGGCTCTTTCTTTTGCAAAGAAAGAAGAAGATGAAATGACGACAAAATAAAGCCTCCTTCTTTTTGCTGTGTCTTGTTTGCTCTTTTGCGTGGCTTCTTACTTTCTTTTCTTTTCAGCTCCTCCTCGCATGGAGCAGGAGTGCCGCCTGCTGCCTAGCCTAATTCAGTCCGAACGAGCAGATGCCTAAGAAACTCCTGTTGAAGCTGTATCCAAATAGCCTGCATAGCAAACACTGCAGCAGCAAGCAGCAAATGCCTTGACTTGCTGGCTTCTTGTCACAATGGCTGGCTGGCTGGCTGAAATGACCTGAACTGAAAAGCCCAGCCACTGGCTGCTTGCTTGCTGCCTGAGTTTCATGGCAGCCCAGACGAGTCGGCTAGCAGAGAAAAAGTGGGCGGTTCCTATGCAAATAAGCAGACGAAGCCTGGTGCCGGAAAAAGAACTGGAAGCATGTGCCTTTTTGGCTGTTTGCTGGCCATGCGGGCCCCCCAGCAGTGTGTGCGGCTGCTTTTCTTTACTCCATAGAAAGTCTTTGGCTTTTGCATCCGTCGTCGTCGTCGCCGCCGCTGCTGCATAGACTCCCCGGGGCTGTGTCGGGAGGAGCGGAGGGATTGGAGGCATGCCTGCTGGGGGAGGAGGCGAGCGGGCAGCCAGCGGCTCCCTCTGCCCTTCTCCCTAAAGCGTAGCGCCCCTGGCCGTCGGGCGGCGCTCAGGCGGGGGCCCATTTCTGGTTATCGCTTCTCGGCCTTTTGGCTCAGATCAAGTGTCTGGGTCAGGGGCTTTGCTGAGACTGTGACCCCTTGGCCCTGGATCATCGCCCCTTCGGGGGCTTAAGATCCTTGCTACTTTTGGGGGGGCACGCCATCTCGAGCGACGAGGAGTGATCAGAAGCGGAGGAGAGTGGAGGGCCGGCACCTTGGCCTTGGGGCATCGCCTTTGATGGCTTAAGCCCCTTGCTGCTATAAGGGTGCCGCACCAAAGCTCATGGCGATGGGACCAAGCGGAAAGAATGGCATCCGTTTCCTGGTCGCAGAGGAGGAGAGGAGCCGGGTGGACTTAACTTGGATCGTGGAGAAAGTGATGACGGAGTTGTTGGAGTTGGAGCAGAATCAAGTTTTTTGTCTGCAGGACTTCCAACGTCAGGGGATATTCGACCTGGCATTCGTAAGAGTGGCGGACTGTTGGAGCGCTTTTGAGCGATGCAAAGAAATGGGTGAAGATCCGAGGCTAAAGGGGATTACAGTGATGCCAAGCTTCGGCTTGGAGGAGAAACCTTTGGTGATTCACATGTATAACCCGTATACTGAGAAGAGAGATATTGAAAGCTTCCTGAGCAGATACTGCACAATGATTAAAGGAGGAATGGAGTTATCGAATGCCTATGGGATGTTTAACGGGAAACGGCGGTACTGGGTCCGCTTCAAAGTAGACCCAACACGCGCAGGAGGAGTGATGCACCCTCCGGCAAGTTTTAGTATTGGTAGCAATAGAGGCTTTTTGAACTATCCCGGCCAACCTGCGTACTGCAGAAATTGTTATCAATACGGGCATACAAAAGAAAGATGTGGGAGGGAAGGGGTGGTGTGCCGCAATTGCGGAGAAGAGGGGCATGCAGCTTTTAACTGCAGAGTCCCAAAGAGATGCGACCTTTGTGGAGCGAGAGGGCATTTGGCAAGGAACTGTAAGGAGAAAAAGTCCTATGCGCAGGCAACAGAAGAAACGTCTGGAGAAGGAGGTTTTCTTAGCTGTAATCAGATAGAAACTGACCCAGTCTTAACGGAACTATATCTGGAAGATTTGGAAAGGGAAAAAAGGGAGGAGGCTGGACAGGGGCCCCGAGGTCCAGGGGAGAGAAGGGGAAAGATTGAAAGACCAGGACCCAGTTGGGCGGACAAAGTGGAGGAGGAGGAGCCTTTGGGCCCAATCTCTCAACAGGAACTGGAGATTAAGGAGAGCAAAAAGAATTTGAGGACTATGGACAATCTAAGGGTGGAAGCATCCCCTGAATCAGTGGAGATGGTATTACCCTCCGAGCAGGAGGAAAGTCAAATACAGATGGGTCAGGGGGAGGGAGGGAGAGAAGGGCGGACATGTGAAGGGGAGGGGGCGTCGGTCTTGGAAGGCTCCAACCTGGAGAAAAATGTAGTTTGCCTGGAGGTAGAGAAGGGGAAAAGTCAGGAAGAGGCAATGGAGTTGGGTGCGGCAGAAAAAAGAGCGTTGAAACGTAGACAAGAACAAGAAGGAATAGCAGAACAAAAATGGGAGAAAGTAGCATCTAGAAAACTGAAGGCTGTAGAAAGCGGGAGTGATAGTTCATCTTCACTAGAAAGTGGGGGAAAAGGAAAGGGAATTAAAGTACAAAGACAGGGAAGTGGAGCAAGTGAAAGTGAGAGTAAAGAGAAGGGTAAAACATTAAGTACGAGGCTACATGGTAACAGAAAAAGCCATGGAAAAAATATTGGAGGAGATTGAGGCGAAAGTGGGAAATAGATCTTTTTGGCTATATGTAGTCCGTGCAGAACTGAGGGGACTAACAACAGAGCAGCAGATAGACTGGCTACAAAAGGAAGTAATTGTTAAAAGAACACAATGTTCAAGTAAAAATTTTGGGGTGTATTTTGAAGCTTTCCAACGGAAATATCCAGACTTGTATGTAAAATCATGTTATACGTATAGTAGTTATAAGTAGAAGAGGAGTATTTTTCGTGTATAAAGGGACTTTGAGGAATATCAGATGGTTTGGGTTTTTTGACGAAAGGTCTGAAATAGAAAGGGATATATGTGAAATTATGAAATGTAGGTTTCGTTTCTGTATAAGCATTATTGTGTATATATGCTAATGTAATGTATACATATGATTTTTTTTGTTAGTTTTAGAATGTTTGATTGTGTGAAGAAACAATGATTTATTTGTTGAAATGTTTTCTTATTTACTGTTTGTAAATATTTTGAAATGTGAACTTGACTGTATTATGGTGCTAACCATTACATTTTCTCTGAGAATTTCTGTAAACAATTTTACTTTTGTCGGCAATAAAAATTACTATGGAAAACAAAAAATCTGTTCTTATCAGTTTAATATCTGATACGTCCCCTATCTGGGGACCATATATTAAATGGATTTTTAGAACAGGGAGATGGAAGAAGAGCTTGCTCTGTCCACTCCACGCATTGACCTGGTATTGCAGTACCTCCAGGACCGGTGCACTTCCCTTTGGGGATATTTGGCTTGTATCAAAAAATAGAAACAAATGACTGTCTGACAGAAAAAAAACAAACATGCATTTTTGGCTCTTTCTTTTGCAAAGAAAGAAGAAGATGAAATGACGACAAAATAAAGCCTCCTTCTTTTTGCTGTGTCTTGTTTGCTCTTTTGCGTGGCTTCTTACTTTCTTTTCTTTTCAGCTCCTCCTCGCATGGAGCAGGAGTGCCGCCTGCTGCCTAGCCTAATTCAGTCCGAACGAGCAGATGCCTAAGAAACTCCTGTTGAAGCTGTATCCAAATAGCCTGCATAGCAAACACTGCAGCAGCAAGCAGCAAATGCCTTGACTTGCTGGCTTCTTGTCACAATGGCTGGCTGGCTGGCTGAAATGACCTGAACTGAAAAGCCCAGCCACTGGCTGCTTGCTTGCTGCCTGAGTTTCATGGCAGCCCAGACGAGTCGGCTAGCAGAGAAAAAGTGGGCGGTTCCTATGCAAATAAGCAGACGAAGCCTGGTGCCGGAAAAAGAACTGGAAGCATGTGCCTTTTTGGCTGTTTGCTGGCCATGCGGGCCCCCCAGCAGTGTGTGCGGCTGCTTTTCTTTACTCCATAGAAAGTCTTTGGCTTTTGCATCCGTCGTCGTCGTCGCCGCCGCTGCTGCATAGACTCCCCGGGGCTGTGTCGGGAGGAGCGGAGGGACTGGAGGCATGCCTGCTGGGGGAGGAGGCGAGCGGGCAGCCAGCGGCTCCCTCTGCCCTTCTCCCTAAAGCGTAGCGCCCCTGGCCGTCGGGCGGCGCTCAGGCGGGGGCCCATTTCTGGTTATCGCTTCTCGGCCTTTTGGCTCAGATCATTGTGTCTGAGTCAGAGGCTTAGCTGGGACTGTGCCCCCTTGGCCCTGTGGCATCGGCTCCTTCGGGAGTCTTAGGCCACTTGCTGCTTTTGGGGGGGCACGCTATCCTGAGCGTTCTCGGAGGGCGATCTAAGGCAAGATGGCGACATGGACGCATATAAAGAACACGATTCGGTTCGTGGTGGAGGAGGCAGAGAGAGGACGGGTCGAGCTTCGCTTCATCGTGGAGGAGGTTATCCGGAAGGTCGGTTTGGATGCAGAAGATATCTATTGCCTGCAGGATTTTCCCCGACAAGGAATTTTTGACGTGACCTTCCATCGGGAAGGGGCTGCTCTTTGCTGCTTTGAAAAGGTGAAGGAATGTTTGGACGACGAAATTATGCGGGGCATAAAGGTGATCCCAAGTTTTCGGATGGATGAGAGGCCAATAACCATACATATGTATAACCCGTATGTGCCAAAGGAGGACCTAGTGATGTTCCTGAGAAGGTACTGTTCATCCGTCAGAGGTGGAGAGGAGTTGCACAACTCCTATGGGATCTACAACGGGAAGAGAAGATTTTGGGCCCGTTTCAAACTTGACCCATCAGGTGCAGGAGGAGTGTTAAACCCCCCGTCAGGTTTCAGTATTGGAGGGAACCGGGGGTTTTTGTTCTTCCCGGGGCAACCCCTGTACTGCAGGAACTGTTTACAGTATGGCCACACGCGCGAGAACTGTGAAAAAACAGAACAGTGTTGCCGCAATTGCGGAAAGGAAGGTCATTTTGCAGGAAATTGCGATTTACCCAAAAAATGTGACTTATGTGGGGACCGGGGGCACATTGCAAGACATTGTACAAAGAAAAAGACTTATGCCCAGACGGCAAGGCAACCTGCTGAGGAGGGTGAGGTGGCCATGGACAACATTGAGTGGGATGAAAAGGACTCAGTAGTGGAGGAAACCCCTGAGGCTATGCAAGGGTTGGAGGGGGTGGGGGGGAGGATTCAGAATACAAGTTGGGCGGAGAAAGTGGAGACGCAAGAGAAGAGCGTAATAACCCAAGGGATACAGGGTGGGAGGGAGATGGGTGGGACGGAAGAGGGCCTCTTGGAGCCCGGTGTAAAGGGGGAGGGAGAAAAGAAGCAGGATTGTGGCAAGGGAGAATCAAGGGTTTTCTTAGAAGGATTGGAGCGTTTTGACAGAGAAGTAGGGGATGTTAAGATGTGGGTCCAAGTTTTTCGCACGGAAAATAAAGAAATAAGTGAGGAAGACCTAATGATAGAGTTAGAGAATATTAGGGTCCGCAGACCTAGAATGACACAAAAGGAATACATGAGTCTAAGAGAAGACCAAGTAAAGTGGTTAAAAGAGGCAAAAGATAGACAGGAGGGGGAAGAAATGTTAATGGAGGAAGAAAGTAAGAAAGAAGAAATGGGGGTAGGGGTACATCAGGATAAGGAGCCGGAAAGGGGGGAAGAGGTACAACACCGTGGGAATGAGAAAGTAGTGCAGGGTGACAGCTTGGAAATAATACAGGAGGCAGTAAGAGAGTTGGAGAGAAAAAAAGATCTAGGGAGTCAGGAGACGCAGGAAGAGGCAATGGAGCTGTCCTCGGCGGAAAAAAGAAAGTTGAAGCGTAGAACAGAACAGGAAGGAACAGCAGAACAAAAGTGGGAAAAGGTAGCACCGAGAAAATTGAAAGCGGTAGAAAGTGGGAGTGATAGCTCATCTTCGAGAAAGAATTGGGAATGGGACCAAAAGCAAACAGGGAAGGGAATCAAAGTTCAAAGACAAGGAAATGGAGTAAGTGGAAGTGAGAGTAAGGGGGAGGAAAAAAAAACACTGACTCAGAAGTACCCACCGGGAGAGTCGCCAAGGGAAAAAGCCTTAGACGTTAAATTAAAGGAAGTTGAGGAGAAAGTAGGAAACAGATCCTTTTGGTTTCAGGTGATACGAGATGAATATAGGGACCTAAACACAGAACAGCAGATAGATTGCTTAGAAAAAATAATTGTTAAAAGAGCACAGTCTTCTATTGAGGATTTTGGAGTGTTTATGGGAGGTCTTCAAAGAAAACACCCTGATGCTTATGCAGCATCGAAATATACGTATGGGAGTTATAGGTAGAGGAGAGGTTTTTCTACAGGGGGAATATTGGATGTATTGCTTATATATACAAGAGTTGTCTGTCTTATGATAGATGTTTGTATTTTTTTCTGAAAAGTAAAACTCTGTATGTTTTTTATTTATGTGAGGAATATTGAATGTTTATTGTTGGAATATACTAGAGGTGTTTTTATGATAGACGTGTTTTTTATTATTTTCTGAAAAGTAAAACATTGTATGTTTTGATCTTGGAACAATAAAATACTTTGAAAAACAAAAAAATCTGTTCTTATCAGTTTAATATCTGATACGTCCCCTATCTGGGGACCATATATTAAATGGATTTTTAGAACAGGGAGATGGAAGAAGAGCTTGCTCTGTCCACTCCACGCATTGACCTGGTATTGCAGTACCTCCAGGACCGGTGCACTTCCCTTTGGGGATATTTGGCTTGTATCAAAAAATAGAAACAAATGACTGTCTGACAGAAAAAAAACAAACATGCATTTTTGGCTCTTTCTTTTGCAAAGAAAGAAGAAGATGAAATGACGACAAAATAAAGCCTCCTTCTTTTTGCTGTGTCTTGTTTGCTCTTTTGCGTGGCTTCTTACTTTCTTTTCTTTTCAGCTCCTCCTCGCATGGAGCAGGAGTGCCGCCTGCTGCCTAGCCTAATTCAGTCCGAACGAGCAGATGCCTAAGAAACTCCTGTTGAAGCTGTATCCAAATAGCCTGCATAGCAAACACTGCAGCAGCAAGCAGCAAATGCCTTGACTTGCTGGCTTCTTGTCACAATGGCTGGCTGGCTGGCTGAAATGACCTGAACTGAAAAGCCCAGCCACTGGCTGCTTGCTTGCTGCCTGAGTTTCATGGCAGCCCAGACGAGTCGGCTAGCAGAGAAAAAGTGGGCGGTTCCTATGCAAATAAGCAGACGAAGCCTGGTGCCGGAAAAAGAACTGGAAGCATGTGCCTTTTTGGCTGTTTGCTGGCCATGCGGGCCCCCCAGCAGTGTGTGCGGCTGCTTTTCTTTACTCCATAGAAAGTCTTTGGCTTTTGCATCCGTCGTCGTCGTCGCCGCCGCTGCTGCATAGACTCCCCGGGGCTGTGTCGGGAGGAGCGGAGGGACTGGAGGCATGCCTGCTGGGGGAGGAGGCGAGCGGGCAGCCAGCGGCTCCCTCTGCCCTTCTCCCTAAAGCGTAGCGCCCCTGGCCGTCGGGCGGCGCTCAGGCGGGGGCCCATTTCTGGTTATCGCTTCTCGGCCTTTTGGCTAAGACCAAGTGTCTGAAACCAGAAGGCCAACGGAGAGAGAAGGACCGTCCCCTTGGCCTTGGAGCATCGCCAGAAATGGCTTAAGCTCCTTGCTGCTTTAGGGGGGGCGCGCCTGATCTTGGGACGAGCGATGGCGTTCGGAGGAGGAGGTATGCGGAGTACAGTCCGCTTTCAGATCGAGGAGGAGGAAAGAGGAAGAGTCGGACTACGCTTTATCATGGAGGAGATTTTGGCCAAAATGGAGATGGACTTTGCGAAGATCCGGTGCATCCAGGATTTCCCCCGCCAGGGAATATTCGATGTGACGTGTTACCAGGACAACGAGTGCTTATATATGTACGAGGAAACAAAGAAGTTGTTGGACGACCCTAAGATGAGGGGAATTCAGGTAATCCCCAGCTTTCAATTGGGTGAGAAACCACTGACAGTACATATGTACAACCCCTTTGCAAACCCACTGGACATTGAAGTTTGCCTGAAAAGATACTGCCTGGTAGTTAAAGGGGGAGAAGAATTAACAAATGACTATGGCATTTTCAATGGCAAAAGGAGATACTGGGTTCGTTTCAGACCTGATTCAGGAAGCGTGTCAGGGGTCATGTACCCGCCGGCCAGCTTTGACTTGGGGGGAAACCGAGGGTTCCTGTTTTACCCAGGGCAGCCGGTATACTGTAGAAATTGTCGGAAGTATGGGCACACAAAGTTCGAATGTGACAAATCTGGGACCATATGCCGAAACTGTGGGGAAGGTGGTCATACGGCTATGAGGTGTGACAAACCCCGCAAATGTGACCTTTGTGGGGGAACGGGTCACTTAGCCAGACAGTGTCCAAAAAGACCGTACTCCCATGCGGCCAGGATGCAAAGAAAAGAGGAAGAAGAAGAGGAAGATCGTATGGAAAAGGAGAGAGAGAGAGAGAGAGAGAGAGAGGGGGAACGAGAGATCTGAAAACCCCGAGAAGGCAAATGAGGAGGAGGGGGAGCAGGAGGTGATGCAGGAAACAGGAGATGAAAGAACAGAAGTTGAGAGGAACAATAAGGGAGTTGACCCTGTGATAGAAGAAGAGGACATGGTACAGGTATCAGTGACTCCGATAGAGAGAGATTCTCAGGCAAATACTGAAGAAGAGTCCATAGGAATACCTAAAGATCTTAGAATATCACAGGAAGAGATGCCGGCAGAAGACGGGTCGGAAACATCAGAGGAAGATGGTGTGGTCAAAGGGGGAAAGCGGCCAAAATTCATGACGCCAAAACGTCGGGGAATATTTAAAAAAAAGAGAGGGAAGGTAATGATGCCGCCAAACTTTGTCCAACCGACAAGATTTGAGATGCTACAGTTTGTGGAGGAGGGGGAGCTGAAAACTTTCAGTACAGAGGAGATGATGGGAGACTTTCCAAGCCCGGTGAGTTCTATAGGAGACGGAAGTGAAGGAGGGACATCAAGTCCTAGAGCTTCAATGGAGGGATGGAGTCCCAGTGAAGAAGGGAATGGGGGAGTGCCAATAAGCCCAGGAGATCCAAAAGAGGGATGTAGTGGTGTGATTACAGAGGGGGAAGCACCATATAGAGACTTAACGCTTTTGTCCCCAGGGAGCATGCCATATGTGGAGGATGATGCAGTAGTGCAGTTGCAGGAGACAACTGGGTATGCTATCTAGGGAGAGGGTAGTGATGTTTGTTTTCTGCAACATAAATGTCTATCACAGTTGTTTCCCTGAATGTAAGGAGTATCAGAGCACCTGCAAGAAGAGCAATGATATTAGAGTACGTGGCTAAACAAAAAAGTGACATAATTTGCTTACAAGAGTGTGCAATAAATGATATACCACCTAAGACGGAATGGAAATTTGGGGAAGCTGTGTGGTCTGGGTGTCATGAGAACAGGAATAGTGGGGTAGGAGTGTTGGTTAGGAATAGGGAGATTATTGTGATTAAAAATATAGTTATTGAACCCGGAAGATTGCAATGTGTTTGGTTGGGATGGAGGGGGATGAAACTGCGCATTTTTAATATATATGCTTCACCTTTAAAAAAGTTAAGAGAAGAGCTTTTTGAAATGCTTCAAATGTTTCTACCAGGGAGGGAGCCAACAATAGTTGCTGGAGATTTTAACTGTGCTTTGGAGAAGAGTGATAGAGTAGGTGGGGCAGAAGAACAGAGGCCTGATGGGACGAGGAATCTCCTCAAAAATATAATAAAGGATTATGGGTTAGTAGACGCTGGGAAAAAGGGGGGGAGAAGCACAACAGTGTACACGTGGTACAGTGATAAAGGAGAGGTCCGTTCGAGAATTGATTTGATACTCCTTTCAAAGGGGATGAAGATGAGAGAATGGAAGGTGATGAAAGTAGTTTTTTCAGATCATGTGTGTATAAAGTGTAGAGTGGACGTGGAAGGGATAGTTGAATATGGCAAAGGATATTGGAAACTAAACGTGGCCCTGATGGAAAACGTAATTTTTAAAAAACAGTTTGAAAGTCTGTATGCGAGAATGAAGGCGAGGATGAGAGAATTCAGGGATGTGGTGGATTGGTGGGAGTGGTTTAAAAAAGAAACTAAAGTTTTCTTTATAAAGAAAGGGTGTGAACAGGCTAGGAAGGTAGAAGAAGAATTTACAGCACTTTATTTAAGAAAGCAATTTTTGCTTAAATTAAGAAAAATGGGGTGGGATGTGGACAATGAGTTGGAGAAAGGGAGGAAAGATGTAAGAAGGCTTATTGAAAAAAAAGGTAAAAGGATCATACACGCCGCAAGAGTGGAAAAGATAGAACAAGATGAGAAGTGTACACCCTATTTTTTTTAAAAAGTTTTTTCGGAAAAAACTATAATGGGTCCAGTGTTAGATAGTAATGAGGGAGAAGTATATGGGACAGTGGAGATAGTGAAGGAAGTGGAGAAATACTATGGAATACTATTTGAGGAAAAATTCAGAGACAAAGGAATGGAGAAAGAACTATTAGAAAGAACACAATGTAAATTGGAGGTGGAAGAACAACACTTCTTGGGAAGGGACTTAAGTGTAATGGAAGTAGAGGAAGGAGTACGAAGAGGGAAGAAGGGGAAGACACCAGGGAGTGATGGGCTCCCCTATGAATTTTACTGTGAGTATTGGGGGTTGATAGGACCAGAGATGGTAAGTGTATTTAAAGAAATTTGGAAAATGGAGAAGGTGCCGGCATCCTTTCGTGAAG
Source organism: Ascaphus truei (assembly GCF_040206685.1). Classification (NCBI taxonomy): domain Eukaryota; kingdom Metazoa; phylum Chordata; class Amphibia; order Anura; family Ascaphidae; genus Ascaphus; species Ascaphus truei. Next base: position 27,011,540 of record NC_134489.1, read on the forward strand.
GAATTATCACTTTAATTTATAAAAAAGGGGATAAACGAAACCTGAAGAACTGGCGCCCAATTACACTGCTTAATGTCGACTATAAGGTTTTTGCAAAAGTGATCATGGAAAGGATGAAAGGTGTCATTGAAAAATTGGTGGATGAAGATCAGGTATGTGCAGTACCAGGCAGACAGATTGCTGAGAACTTGGGGTTGATAAGGGACTTGCTCTGGTATTGTAAAGAAAGGAACCAGCCAGTAGTAATAGCGAACATAGATTTTGAGAAGGCGTACGACAGGTTGGCCCATAGTTTTCTTTTTAAAGTACTGGGGAAGTTAGGAATTCCAGAGGGATTGCTAAGGCAAATTAGGAATTTATATGATGGGATTTTTAGTAGAGTTATGGTGAATGGATTCTTCACGGAAGAAATACAGATAAGATCAGGAGTGAGACAGGGGTGCCCCCTGTCTCCATTGGCTTTTATATGTGCCATGGAGCCACTATTAAACGAGATCAGGAGAGACAAGGTAGTGAGAGGGGTTGAAGTCCCAGGGAGTGGGGGTAGAAGTGTAAAGACACTGGGCTATATGGACGATTTAACGGTGGTCTGCACAACACAGGCAGCAATCAAGAGAGTGAAGTTCCATATAGAAAATTTTTGTGTTGCAACAGGGTTTAGAGTGAATTGGGATAAGAGCGTTTGTAAAGCTTTTGGTGACTGGAGAGATTTAGATAAGTGCGGGATCCCCGTTGAGAGGCAGCAACTGAAAATCTTAGGAGTATGGTTTGACGAGGAGCTGAAGGGGGAGAGTAACTGGGAGCAGATAGGTGAAAGGATAAATAAAAAAATACAGTTCTGGTCCCTGAGGAAGTTATCAATGGAGGGGAAAGTCTTAATCACAAAAGCGGTTCTTGTACCTATTCTGTTATACATGGGAATGGTGTTCCCTCCGACAAGTAAATGGTTGAGGAAAATAACCAGATTTTTGTTTGTTTTTTTTTGGAGCTCAGAAAAGGAAAAACTAAGAAGACAAGTGGTGTATAAAGACAAAATGAAAGGGGGGAAGGGCCTGCCTGATATAGAGGTTAGTATAGAAGCAAAATATGCAAATTTTTGCATAAATCTAGTTAATAATAAAAATAATAAAGCCGCATGCTTCTGTAGATATGAGGCGGGAGGCATGTTAAGGAGGTTGGGTTTGTTTAAAATTGATTTAAGGAAACCAGTCTGTTTTGTTACCCCAGTTTTTTATGAAAGAATACAAGGTTTCATAGAGAAATTTGGGTTGTTGGGGACAGAAAGAAAATTGTGGGAAGATCATAGGAGAATTAAAAAATTAATAAGTAGTAAAGAGGTGAGTGAGGGTATAGGTGGATTGAGTGATAAACAAGTCGCCCAAGTGTGGAGAAGGGTGAGTCAAAAAGACCTAACTAACAACCAAAAAGATTTGGCTTGGATGACGGCACATAGTTGCCTTCCTGTAAAATATTTTCAAAAGAGGAGAGATCTGTCCAGATCTGAGGTGTGTCCAAGAGAAGGTTGTGGGGGGTCGGAAAACATAGCTCATCTCTTTTGGAACTGTAGATTTGTAAGAAAGGTGTGGCGAGGTTTGGGAAAACTTGTAACTGAAGTGACAGGGGTGGGGAAGTTACAATATAATACAATGATGTATGGGGAGAGTGGGGAGGATGGAAAACAGGAGAATGTGTTGTGGAAGATTGTGAATTGTGTGAAAGAATTGATGTGGGAAGTTAGAAATGTGCTAATTTATAAGAAAGAAGTGATAGGTGTGAATGAGTGTGTTAAGATGATATTGGGGAAAATGTATGTATATTACTTGATGGATGTTAGAAAATTGGGGAAGAAGGAAGGGGAAAAAATTTGGAAGGCCACAAAGTGGAGAAGTTTAATAAGTAAGGTATAGAAAGGTCAAGGTTTTGCAAGATGAAAATGTTCTATTTTAGTAACAAAGGGTGGTATTAAAAGTAGTTTTCTTTTTGATAGTATTAAGGAGTTTAAGGGAGAGAAGGAGTGCAAGAATGGAGCACAGCGAAAGATTGAGATGTGGAGGGACGGGAGAAAAGTATGCTTTTATCATATGGAAGAGAATATGAAGAGATAAAAGATATTTAATGAAGACACTAGGTGCCTTTAGGGTCCGTATGATGGAGTATCGGAGAGTAGAGGCGGGCCGATGCTCCCCTCCACGGGTGGATCGGTGGATGAAAAGCATACAGAAAGGAAAAAAAGGGGGTTTGTAAAGGGTTGAAATAAAAAAGTGTGTATAAAACATGTTGAAAGAATATGTTGTTGAATTGTATCATGTTTGGGGTGATTGTAATGTTGGGATGGTTTATTTGTTTTTCGAAAAGTAAAAATTGTATATAAAAAACTGTTCAATAAAAACATTTAAAAAGAAAAAAAAAAAAAAAGTGAGTTTAGCATTTGTCTTGCCGTAAAATAATGTGCCTTTCTCTACGCGCTATGAAGAAGGTATACCCTGTAAAATGATAATGTTTTAAAAAAAAAGAAAAAGAAAAATTGTTTTATGTACCAAGTCATGTTTGTAAACTTGGAAGTTTTATATGCAAAATTTGTATTGAAATGTTTTGGGGTTTTTGTAATGTCGGGGGTTTTTTATTTTTCGAAAAGTGACAAGTTGTGGAAATTACGTGTCAAGAATAAATAAAGTATTTTCATAAAAAAAAATAAAAAAAAATCTGTTCTTATCAGTTTAATATCTGATACGTCCCCTATCTGGGGACCATATATTAAATGGATTTTTAGAACAGGGAGATGGAAGAAGAGCTTGCTCTGTCCACTCCACGCATTGACCTGGTATTGCAGTACCTCCAGGACCGGTGCACTTCCCTTTGGGGATATTTGGCTTGTATCAAAAAATAGAAACAAATGACTGTCTGACAGAAAAAAAACAAACATGCATTTTTGGCTCTTTCTTTTGCAAAGAAAGAAGAAGATGAAATGACGACAAAATAAAGCCTCCTTCTTTTTGCTGTGTCTTGTTTGCTCTTTTGCGTGGCTTCTTACTTTCTTTTCTTTTCAGCTCCTCCTCGCATGGAGCAGGAGTGCCGCCTGCTGCCTAGCCTAATTCAGTCCGAACGAGCAGATGCCTAAGAAACTCCTGTTGAAGCTGTATCCAAATAGCCTGCATAGCAAACACTGCAGCAGCAAGCAGCAAATGCCTTGACTTGCTGGCTTCTTGTCACAATGGCTGGCTGGCTGAAATGACCTGAACTGAAAAGCCCAGCCACTGGCTGCTTGCTTGCTGCCTGAGTTTCATGGCAGCCCGGACGAGTCGGCTAGCAGAGAAAAAGTGGGCGGTTCCTATGCAAATAAGCAGACGAAGCGTGGTGCCGGAAAAAGAACTGGAAGCATGTGCCTTTTTGGCTGTTTGCTGGCCATGCGGGCCCCCCAGCAGTGTGTGCGGCTGCTTTTCTTTACTCCATAGAAAGTCTTTGGCTTTTGCATCCGTCGTCGTCGTCGCCGCCGCTGCTGCATAGACTCCCCGGAGCTGTGTCGGAAGGAGCGGAGGGACTGGAGGCATGCCTGCTGGGGGAGGAGGCGAGCGGGCAGCCAGCGGCTCCCTCTGCCCTTCTCCCTAAAGCGTAGCGCCCCCTGCCGTCGGGCGGCGCTCAGGCGGGGGCCCATTTCTGGTTATCGCTTCTCGGCCTTTTGGCTAATATCCAGTGTAGTGTTTGACTTGTTGAACACTATAACAGAAGCGTCGGCTGTGAAAACGGCTGCTGGGATGAATTTCTGAGCAGATTTTGACAAAAAAGCTGTAATATTCAGCAGTATCTTCGTTCTGCTCATTTGCATGAGGACGTAGTACCGGTTTCAACCAATAGAGGTCACACTAAGTGTAGTGTGATACCACGGTTAACCAATAGATGGCGCAGTAACTGGAGAGTGTGATATCACTGTCAACCAATAGATGGCGCAGTAACTGGAGAGTGTGATATCACTGTCAACCAATAGAGGTCTCACTACGTGTAGTGAGATATCCAATGTGTCTTTGTGGGTCTGAACCCAACCAATAGAATCGCCAGAAAATGGCAGAAGGTGTACGCCTGAGGAATACCATTCGGTTGCAAGTTGAAGAAGGACGCAGAGAAGAAATTGGATTGAAGTATGTTGTACAAGAAATTTTACTGAAGGTGCTGGAAATGGACTTTGTGAAAACATTGTTTTGCCTGCAAGACTTCCCAAGGATTGGAGTCTATGATCTGACTTTTACCAAGCAAGAGGATTGCCTGAACTACTATGAAAGATTTAAAGCAAAGTTGGATGATACCCTGATGAGAGGAATTCAAGTGATCCCCAGCTTTTCAATGGAAGAAAAACCACTGACTATTCATATGTATAACCCATATGCACGCACAGAGGATCTGCACTTATTTTTGCTGAGGTATTGCAGTGTGGCAAAAGGAGGCCAACAATTGACAAATCAATATGGCGTATACAACGGCAAAAGGCGCTTCTGGGTACGTTTCAGAGAAGATGCATCCGCAGTAGGAGGAGTGATGAGCCCGCCGGCGAATTTTACTATTGGAGGAAATAGGGGGTTCCTGTACTACCCTGGACAACCTACCTTTTGCAGAAATTGCCTACAATATGGACACGTCAGAGAGACTTGTGACAAATCTGGACTGAATTGCAGGAACTGTGGGAAAAATGGACATTCGGCCTATAATTGTGAGTTACCCCGCCTTTGTGATTTGTGTGGGTCACCAGGACATTTGTCTCGTATGTGCACGAATAGAACGTATGCTCAAGCGGCAGGTGGCCGGTGGAGAGAGGGGCCACCACCACCACCCAAGGAGACGACCGTGGTGCCGGAGACACAGGAGGAGAAAGAGGTGACAATACAGAAGGAGGACAATGCGTTTATAGGAACAGAGGGGCCAAGAACAAGCACAGGCATGCGCAGTGTCACAGAGGTTGAGGAGACAAGCCAATCAGAGGAGGAGGAGGAGGATGGTTCAGCGACGATTACGGAGATATACGAGGAAGGGGTGAAGGAACAGAAGGAAGAGGAGGATCGTTTCCTAAACAGCTTGGCGGAGAACCCCAACAAAAGGAAAGAGAAGGACGTTAAGGCTGTGGAGGACTCAGAAGGGTTAGAAGAAAGGGGAACACCTCAACATAAAGACTTTGAACTGGAATCCCAACAAACTGCGCAAACAGATTGGGTAGTAGTAGGGGGAGGTAAACACCTAGTGCAAGGGGAGGTAGAAAACATGGATACAACAGAGAAAAGGAATGCGCTAAAGCGTAGGATGCAGCAAGATGTAGAAAAGGGACAATCAGGTGAGAGAGCACAGTCTATGGTAGGGAAGTCAAAGTTTTTGGTACTAGCACAGGAAGGAGAAAGTGAGAGCGAGGGGGAAGAGCAGGACGATACTGACGAAGAGGAGGATAGCGAGGAGGATAGCCAGGAAGACGAAAAGAGGAGGGAGGGGAGAAGAGAAAGACAAATGATCAAAAGATGGGGAGATAAATATAGAAAAGCGCGAGAGAAATTTGACAATACAAGGAAAGCTTTGTTGGAAACAAATATAGAAAAAAAGAAGAAAAAGCTAGAGCATGTAATACATGGAGTGGGAAAAGAGATAGAAGAGATGGAAAGAGTGTTGGAGAAAGAAACCAAAAAGGAAGGAACCACAACACAAGGGACTGCTGACGGAAACGTGGAATCAGGAGAGAGTGGGACTGGAGATCCATTTCCAAATGTACAGACTTAAAGTTACTACTTTTAACGTGCGGAACTTCAAATCTGAGGCTCGCAGGACGGCAATACTTTCCTGTTTGTCAAAAATAGACACAAATATATTGTGTTTACAGGAGTGTGGCATTCCGGTATGTAGGGACTATGCCGCATTTCAGCGCAGCTGGACCATGGGACCATCGGTGTGGTCGGGAGGTAATGATAGTCGCAGTGCTGGAGTGGCGGTTTTATTTAAAGACAAAAATGTAATCATTGAACATGTGTTGGAGATTGTGCTGGGACGGGCATTATTGGTTAAAGCCAAAATTCAAGGTGTTAGCGTTAGAATTTTCAATGTGTATGCTCCCCCTGATAGACAAAGGAGGTGTGAGGTGTTTGAAGCACTTAAGGTGTTTCTCCCGGGGTCTGGGCCAACTATTGTGGCTGGAGACTTTAACTGTCTTATAGATTTAAAAGGGCGAGCGGGAAAAAGAGAAGTTGAAAATTTAGATAGATCTTCAAAGATGTTGGGGGATTTTGTTACTGATTTATCCTTAACAGATGTATGGCCAAAAATTAACCCTAAGAAAGCGGGGTTTACATGGGAGAACAGACATACAAAATCTAGGATTGACTATCTGTTTGCATCTAAACATTTTGGTATAGAAAAGGCTGTACTGTTGCCAAATATTTTCTCTGACCATAAAATAATGACATGTACAGTAAACATCATGGGAAAGGAAACAAGAGGGAAGGGGTATTGGAAGCTAAATACCTCGCTTTTGGCAAATGAAGAGCTACGGAAAAAATTTCAGGTATTCTATAGCTCTTTGAGTAGAAAAAAAAATACATTCCCATCCATAGTACAGTGGTGGCAAGATGCTAAAATTAAAATTAAAATGTTTTTTATTAAAGCAAGTAGGGAATCGGCACAGCAGCAAAGATTACTGTATCAAAATTTGCAGTACAAACTGCACACATTATTGAAATTTGAGAAGGCTGGTGTGGATGTCACGCAAGACATCGAACAAATTAAACTAGAAATTAAAAAGAAGATTGTTGAAGAAGGAAAAAAAATTATTTTCAATTCCAGAATTAAAAATGTGGAAGAGGGTGAAAAATGTACAAGGTATTTTTTTAAGAAAGCTTTCACCAAAACAGATATGGAAGTCTTAAAGGAGGGATCGGAGACAACTACTTCCAAAAAAGGTCTTTTGAAAATTGCAAAGGTTTTTTATCAAAATTTGTACAATACAAAGAAGGTTGATGGCTCTTTTGTACAAGAGGCACTGGACAATATGTCTGCAGGTATTGAGCATTTTGACCAACAAAGTCTTATAAGAGACCTCTCTGAAAAAGAGCTAAAACAGGTGGTGTATACTGCACCGACACACTTTATTCGAGCAAATACCCGGTATGTACCTGGCAGATACCTGGAATGCGCCACTCCTCACCTCTGACAAGCCCTGTTGCATTTGCCTTCCCAGCCTGGGTTCGTGCCTGGCTGATCTGTTAAATGATAATGATTAGGATTTAATAGGCTGCAATGCTTCGCGTGTCTACCAGATGGCATAAATTCATGAATTGTAATGCAGTATATATATATATACTGTGCAGTATTGCAGCCAGCGGGAATAAAATGCTTCAATCCCTGCTTGGAAAATAACTCAATGCACTCGGGCAGAAAACAGTCACAAACCTCAATACAACCGGGTATACCCGAATTCGTGGGACTAGCCAAGCTCGAATAAAGTGTGTCGCCAGTGTAGTTTTGCAATGAATAAAACCCCCGGTGAGGATGGTATCCCGGTTGAATTTTATAAAACTTTTTGGGAGGACATGAAATGGGATTTATTGGAAATGTATAAAGAATATTTTCTGAAGGCTGATATACCAGAGGCTATGAAAAAAGGAATCATAGTCTTGTTATTTAAAAAAGGGAATAAGGAAGATATTAGAAATTGGAGGCCTATTAGCTTGCTAAATGTGGACTATAAAGTATATACAAAAATTATAGCGTCTAGAATCAAGGAGGTTATTGCTAAGGTTATTCACCAAGATCAGACGTGTGCAGTCCCAGGGCGGACGATCTGGGATAACTTATCCCTGTTAAGAGATGCCATTGGGTACACGAAGGACCGGAACCTGAAGATGGCTATCTTAAGTTTGGATTTTGAAAAGGCCTATGATTCGGTGGCACATGAATTTTTGTTTAAAGTGCTAAAGAAAATGGGGTTCCCAGATATTCTGCTAAAGCAAATTGCTACGGTATATAGAAATTGTACCAGTCAAATTTTGATTAATGGACACCTTACAGATGATGTGCACATTAGATCAGGGGTGAGACAAGGATGCCCCTTGTCACCAATTTTGTTTATCTGTGCAATTGAACCTTTATTGCATGCTATCAGAAGAGATAAAATGATAAAGGGAGTCTTTGTACCTGGTAGCGGAGGACAACAGGCTAAAGTGATTGCTTACATGGACGATGTTAGTATTTTATGTACAGATAGGTATTCACTTAAAAGAGCTTCTTTTCAAGCCGAGTGTTTTAAGCAGGCCTCTGGCCTAAAAGTAAATGTTAAAAAAAGTGCATGTATGACCTTTGGAGAGTGGAAACTAGACGAGTTACCTGACTGCCAGCTTAAAAATGATCAAATTAAAATTCTGGGTATAATTTTTGATCAAGAGTTAAAAGGGGTGGAAAATTGGAAATTGATTTTTCAAAAAGTAACGGCCAAAATACGGATGTGGTCCCTTAGAAGTTTGACGCTAGAAGGGAAAACGCTTATTACAAAAGTTATTTTATTGCCAATTTTGTTGTATGTAAGTTTGGTATTCCCCCCGAATGATTTTTGGCTCAGAAAGATTAAGAAATTGATCTTCACCTTTTTTTGGGACTCCAAATCAGAAAAATTGAAACGGGAAAAAGTGTGTAGGAGCAAACTACAAGGTGGTAAAAACTTCCCTGATATAAATATGTTTATTTTTATTAAATATGTGGCCTATTATGTCACACTGGCAGATAAAGATACAAAAGCTGCATGTTATGTGAGATATGCTGCAGGCAGCATACTCCATAGATATAAATGGAATATGATTACGAGTAAGGTGCCTTTTATGTTGGTACCATCTGAGTTTTATATAATAGTAGAAAAGATGGTAAAACTGTATAAGTTGAAAGATCTGCCCAAAGAGGTGATCGGGAATCAAAGGAAACTGACAAAAATGTTACAGGACCAAAAAGACATTTTACAGGTGTTAAATTATACGCAAACATATGCCAAGGAAATATGGAGGAGAGTAGCTGCTCCTTTTTTGACCCATTCTCAACAAGATTTGGGGTGGGCTGCAGTACACGGCTGTGTGCCAGTCAGAGAATTCCAGCATAGGCGACGTTTAGCAACTACGGCATCATGCCCAAGAACAACATGTGCTGATAATGAATCGGTTATGCATTTGCTGTGGAATTGCCCTTATGCTACTAGGGTTTGGAGGAAGATGGGCAAAATTCTCAAAATGGTCAGTGGGATTAAAAAAATTGACTATTATGTTGTTTTCTATGGCATTTCAGAATGTTTAACTATGGAAAATTTTAAACGGATGTGGCAGACGGTCTCTTGTATTAAAGAGGCCTTATGGAAATGTCGAAATTTACTGTTACATAAACATGTTCTCTTATCAGAAGACCAATGTGTGGGACTGGCCTTAGGGGCTTTATATCTATATTTTCTGTTGGATAAAAAACAAATGGGAAATAACGCAATGAGTGTCTGGCATACTGATGAGTGGAATGAAAATGTTTAAAGACAAAGTGTTAATGGACCAAGTAATGTTGCCAATTTGGAAGTTATATGTATATTTTGTATTGAAATGTTTTGGGGTTTTTGTAATGTTGGGTGGTTTTTTATTTTTCGAAAAGTGAAACTTTGTGGAGATTACGTGTAAAAACGGAATAAAGTATATTTTATAAAAAAAAAAAAAAAAAAAAAAAAAAAAAAAATCTGTTCTTATCAGTTTAATATCTGATACGTCCCCTATCTGGGGACCATATATTAAATGGATTTTTAGAACAGGGAGATGGAAGAAGAGCTTGCTCTGTCCACTCCACGCATTGACCTGGTATTGCAGTACCTCCAGGACCGGTGCACTTCCCTTTGGGGATATTTGGCTTGTATCAAAAAATAGAAACAAATCACTGTCTGACAGAAAAAAAACAAACATGCATTTATGGCTCTTTCTTTTGCAAAGAAAGAAGAAGATGAAATGACGACAAAATAAAGCCTCCTTCTTTTTGCTGTGTCTTGTTTGCTCTTTTGCGTGGCTTCTTACTTTCTTTTCTTTTCAGCTCCTCCTCGCATGGAGCAGGAGTGCCGCCTGCTGCCTAGCCTTTTGGCTGCGATCATTATGGTCGTTTGCTGAAGGGCCAACGGAGAGAGGGACCGACCCCTTGGCCTTGGAGCATCGCCCGAAAGGGCTAAAGCTCCCTGCTGCTTTTGGGGGGACGCACCCAATCTTGCGACAGAATCGAGATGGCGGCTTTCTATACGGGAGCGCGCATGAAGAACACCCTGCGGATCCATGCGGATGAAGAAGTGAGAGGACAAGTTACCCTGAGATACGTCATGGAGAAGATCTTAAGAGACGTGCTGGGCGTTCCAACCGGGAAGCTGTTTTGTGTACAGGACTTTCCACGCCAAGGTAATTACGACATAACCTTCGTTGTGCAAAGTGATGCTTTAAACGTGTACGAAAATTTCAAGAAATGCAGAGGTGACGATAGACTCCGAGGAGTGTCGATAGAACCTTGTTTCATGATGGAGGAATTGCCCCTTATCGTGCACATGTTTAACCCTTACATGAAGACGGAGGACATTACTACCTTCCTTAAAAGGTATTGTGTTTCAGTTAAGGGAGGCTTTAAACAATCAAATAATTGGGGTGTCTTCAATGGCAAAAGGAAGTATTGGGTGCAGTTCAAACCAGATGCTGGGTGTATAGGTGGAGTTATGCAGCCTCCTGCAAACTTTAGCATCGCAGGAAACAGGGGATACTTATGGTACCCTGGTCAACCACAGTACTGCCGAAAATGTTTCACTTATGGACACATCCAAGAAGAATGTCCAAAGACATCAGTGGTCTGCAGAAGATGTGGAAAGGATGGGCATATGGCGGCAAATTGTGATGCACCGCACACTTGTGATCTATGTGGAGACGCCAACCACGTCTCGAGACAGTGCCCTGAACGGACATATGCTAAGGCACTAGTTGCCGAACAGAGAGCACATGAAGAAGGAGGTGAAATTGAAGAGGTTAGTTCGCCAGAAACCCCTGAGGCGGAAGCAGTTGCAGAGGTAGTAGAGAGTGAACTATCAAGCGACATAGAGCCAGAGATGGGGTCGGTTACTTTGGCGGAGAGAGAAGTACCTCTTGTGGAGGAACAAGGAAAGACGGATCCAGAACTTACAGAAGAAATGGAGGTCCAGATGTTCCAAGAGAAGGGGAAACCCGCAAAGCGCAAAGCGGGGGAGGGAGGGGAATCGGCGAGTAAGACCCGTTTGATGGAAGAAAGAGATAGTGAAGGTGACACAATAGCAGACTTTCATATTTCGGACATTTCGTCAAGTTCGGAAAACCCAGAAAGCCCAGGTCAGAGTATTGAGGATGACCACTCATCAACGAGCTCAATTATAGGTTATGCATCAGAAAAAAGAGTGGATATTTTTGGGGAGATGATAGGGGTGCGGAAAAAAAAGAAAGAAGGGGAAGAAACATGAGTGTTGAAAGGGAGACTTTTGGCCCTCAAACCTTTCTTATCCTGATGCTTATTATATGCTCATTGAATGTGCGCAGCATAAGGAGTGCAGCGCGCAGAGCAATGGTCCTGGACTACGTTAAGCATACAAGGGGAGATATTGTATGCCTGCAGGAATGCGCTTTGGAACACGCCCCAAGGGTAGGGGAGTGGAAGGAAGGACTAGCAGTGTGGTCACCTGGGAGTGCATGCAGGAATAGTGGCATCGGGATTTTGATTAAAAACCATAGGGTGACAGTAACCCAAATGGTAATAGTGGAACCAGGTCGGATAATGTTAGTGGTGTTAGAGGTGGGGGGTAATAGATTTAGACTTTTTAATGTATATATGTCTCCAAGAAGGAAGGAGAGGAGAGTACTGATAGAGAGACTTAAATTGTTTCTACCGGGCTCTGAACCAACAGTGGTGGTGGGTGATTTTAATTGCACGGTGGCGGGGGGTGATAGAGAGGGGGTAGGAGATGGCGGAGGTGTGGACAGCACGGGTGTTTTGCTTCAAAATCTAATAGATGACTTACACTTAAGTGACCAGGGGAAGGTTTTGGTGCCGAAAGAGAAGCGTTTTACTTGGAACAGCGATAAAGGAACAGCCAGATCTCGGATCGACTTCTTCTTGACACGTGGTCTTAAGGTGAGTACGGTCACTCAAAAAGAGGTGGTGTTCACTGATCACGTATGGATGGAAGGGAATATATGCTTAGGTGAGGAAGCGGAATATGGAAGGAGTGCTTGGAAGCTAAATGTGAGGCTGCTTGAGGATGAATGGGTAAGAAAGAGTTTTGAAAGGATGTACGAAAGGTTGCAAATGAAGAAGGATGAATATGGGGACCTGAGTGAATGGTGGGAGATGGTGAAAATGGAGACTAAAAGTTTTTTTATTAAAAGAGGATGTGAGAGTAAAAGGAAGGAGAGAGAGGAATATGAGAGGTGGCATTTGCGCCTTAATTTTTTGTATAAATTGAGGAATTTTGGGGAGGAGGTAGAGTCAGATATTAGGGAGGCTAGGGAGAAGATAAAGGGGATGCTTGAGAAGAAGGGAAAAGAGATAATCTTTCAAGCTAGGATAGAAAGAGCAGAGCAGGGTGAAAGTTGCACGCGCTTCTTTTTCAAGAAGGCGTATGCAAGAAAGGAATATATGAAGAATGTAAAAGACACAAATGGGTTGGAGGTGACTGAAAAGAGAAGAATGATGGAAGTGATTGAGGAATTTTACAAAGAGTTGTATGAAGTGAAAGGAAGGGATGAGAGTTTTGAGAAAGACGTGTTGAATGCACTAGAGAGGGTGTTGGAGAAGAGAGACCAGGAGGTATTAGACAGAGAAATTACAATAGGAGAGTTGGAAGAAGCTCTGGACAAGGGGAAATCAAATAAAACCCCTGGGAGTGACGGTTTACCCTACGAGTTTTATCGGACATTCTGGGGAGTCCTTGGCAGGGACTTCCTGGAGGTTTGTGAAGCATGCTGGAGGAAAACAGAACTTCCAAATTCGATGAGAGAAGGCATAGTGATTTTAATCTTTAAGAAAGGGGACAAATCGGAGCTTTCAAACTGGAGACCGATTACTTTATTAAACTCAGACTATAAACTTATAGCAAAAGTTTTAGCCAATAAAGTTAAAAATATAGTGGATCAAATTGTTGGGGAGGAACAGGTGTGTGCAGTGCCGGGGAGACAGATTGGAGAGAACCTAGCTTTATTAAGGGATGTGATTGAAGATTGTAAGGGAAGGAAGCAAGCCATGCTAGTTACAACTCTGGATTTTGAGAAGGCTTTTGACAGGGTTTCTCATGATTTCTTGTACAATGTGCTTGGGAAAATGGGAATCCCTGGACATTTTTTGGGGTTTATAAAAGTTTTGTACAAGCACGCTTATAGTCGGATTCAGGCAAATGGCTTTTTGACAAAACAGATAGAGGTTAAGTCGGGCGTGAGACAGGGGTGCCCGTTCTCTCCAGTGGCGTTTATTTGTGCACTAGAACCATTGGTTCGTTTAATTAACAGAGATAAATTTATTAGAGGGGTAGAGATTCCGGGGAGTAGAGGCTGGAGCGTCAAAATTTTAGCATATATGGATGATGTTACTCTAGTTTGTAAGTCGTCAGTCGCCCTCAAGAGAGCTCTATTCCAGACAGATATTTTCTGCCAAGCCTCTGCTTTTAAGATCAATAGAGCGAAGTGTAATATTAAGGCATTTGGGGAGATAGAAGGGTTGGGGGAACTGAACATTCCCGTAGTTGAGGGTCCCCAAGAGGTATTAGGCCTTAGTTTTGATAACAAATTGGAAGGGACGCAGAACTGGGTGAACTTGGAGGCTAAACTGAATAGGAAAATAAGTTTATGGTCCATGAGAGCCTTGACCCTAGAGGGAAGGAACCTGATAATAAAGTCAGTGTTCCTCCCGAGCATATTATATATCGGCCTGATCTTTCCTCCAACGAATGAATGGTTGCGAAAGATTTGGAGGTTGTTGTGCACCTTTTTTTGGGGATCCAAGATAGAGAAGTTAAGAAGGAGTAGAGTAGTCAAATCAAGAGAAAAGGGGGGGAAGAGCCTTCCTGATTTGGAAGTGTTCTTGTACGTAAATTATATCAGTTTTTACATACGTAGAGTAGGTAGGGAGGAGTTGTTGTGTTCACAATTTTGTGAATACATGCTGGGGGGAATGTGTAGAAGACTTTGGGGAGTTAGGAATGACCTCACGAGACCCTTTTGTTTCAACCCGTCACGTTTCTATAAAGTTATAGAAATGTATATTTTAAAATTTAAGGTGCAAATGCTGGGAATGGAGGTTTGGAAGACTAGGAAGAAAGTAACAAATGTGTTGAAAGAGAGGGAAAGAATGGAGATGATTGGGGGATTGACTGGAGAGCAAATGAAAAAGGGATGGAAGATGGTGAATGAGAAGTATCTGTTTAATGAGCAAAAGGATGTGGCATGGATGGCAGCATGGATGTGCCTCCCGGTGCGTGAAGTACAAAAGAGATGGGAACTGGTTGAAACGGACAGATGCCCGAGAGAATGTTGCGAGGCAGTGGAGAGCGTGGTCCACCTACTCTGGGAGTGTCCTTTTGCAAGGGCGGTGTGGAGGAAGGTGGGCCCACTGTTCAAAGAAGTTACGCTCTTGAAAAGTTTGAGTCTAGAGAGAATGTTGTTTGGTTTGGGTAAGTATGAGAATGGAAGAGAGAGAGTGGCGTGGCAACTGATAAACTGCGTGAAAGAGGCTCTATGGCAAATGAGGAATGTTTTGGTGTTTCAGCAGGATGAGGTGAACGTGAGAGATTGTGTTAAGGTGATTTTGAGCAGGATGTATCTGTATTATAGTATAGATAGAAAGTCAAATAGAGATCTGGCTGACCTTTGGAAACGTGAATCTTGGAAGGACCTAGTGTAAATGATGGGAGTGGAGAAATTTTCTTCCTCTAGAGGAAAGAAGGGGAAATGAAAAGATAGGGAAATGTTTAAAAATATATGTTTTTTATTTTTTTCAATATCAAAGCATAAAGGGGTGTTGTATTATGGGTGGTTTTTTATTTTTCGAAAGGTTCTTGCTTTCTGTAAAAATAACCTGAACATTTATTTGAAATAAAGTACAACTTTAAAACAAAAATCTGTTCTTATCAGTTTAATATCTGATACGTCCCCTATCTGGGGACCATATATTAAATGGATTTTTAGAACAGGGAGATGGAAGAAGAGCTTGCTCTGTCCACTCCACGCATTGACCTGGTATTGCAGTACCTCCAGGACCGGTGCACTTCCCTTTGGGGATATTTGGCTTGTATCAAAAAATAGAAACAAATGACTGTCTGACAGAAAAAAAACAAACATGCATTTTTGGCTCTTTCTTTTGCAAAGAAAGAAGAAGATGAAATGACGACAAAATAAAGCCTCCTTCTTTTTGCTGTATCTTGTTTGCTCTTTTGCGTGGCTTCTTACTTTCTTTTCTTTTCAGCTCCTCCTCGCATGGAGCAGGAGTGCCGCCTGCTGCCTAGCCTAATTCAGTCCGAACGAGCAGATGCCTAAGAAACTCCTGTTGAAGCTGTATCCAAATAGCCTGCATAGCAAACACTGCAGCAGCAAGCAGCAAATGCCTTGACTTGCTGGCTTCTTGTCACAATGGCTGGCTGGCTGGCTGAAATGACCTGAACTGAAAAGCCCAGCCACTGGCTGCTTGCTTGCTGCCTGAGTTTCATGGCAGCCCAGACGAGTCGGTTAGCAGAGAAAAAGTGGGCGGTTCCTATGCAAATAAGCAGACGAAGCCTGGTGCCGGAAAAAGAACTGGAAGCATGTGCCTTTTTGGCTGTTTGCTGGCTATGCGGGCCCCCCAGCAGTGTGTGCGGCTGCTTTTCTTTACTCCATAGAAAGTCTTTGGCTTTTGCATCCGTCGTCGTCGTCGCCGCCGCCGCTGCTGCATAGACTCCCCGGGGCTGTGTCGGAAGGAGCGGAGGGACTGGAGGCATGCCTGCTGGGGGAGGAGGCGAGCGGGCAGCCTGCGGCTCCCTCTGCCCTTCTCCCTAAAGCGTAGCGCCCCTGGCCGTCGGGCGGTGCTCAGGCGGGGGCCCATTTCTGGTTATCGCTTCTCGGCCTTTTGGCTCAGATCAAGTGTCTGGGTCAGGGGCAGGCTTGCGAGACCCGGCTCCTTGGCCTTGTGGCATCGTCCCCTTGGGGACTTAAGCCACTTGCTGCTTTTGGGGGGCTGCGTCACAGCAGAGCAGGAGGTGATCATGGCGGATAGCCCGCGCATGAAGAATACTGTGCGTTTCCAGTTGGATGAGACGGCCCGGAAGAAGTGGGGTCTGCCCCATATCGTGAAAGTTGTTCTGGAGAAGATCTTAGAGGTGAATATTCGTGACATTTTCTGCTTACAAGACTCCCCGAGAGTTGGATTATACGACGTTACGTTCCAAAATACCAACGAGTGTCTAAGAGTGACGGAGAGAGCCAAAGTCACTGCTGGGAAAGAAGAGATGCAAGGGGTCAAGGTAATTCCTATGTACATGTAACACGATACAATGGTTACAGTGCATATGTACAACCCATATGTGGAGACAGCGGAAATAAGAATGTTCCTTCAAAGATTCTGTACCCAAGTGAGTTTCGGGTCAGAAATGTTTAACCCATTTTGGATCTATAATGGGAAAAGACGTTTCCGGGTAAAATTTCGTGAAGATGTAACGCATACAAGTGGGGTCTTGTACCCGCCGGCCAACTTCAGCATAGGTGGGAATCGTGGATATCTTATGTTTGAGGGGCAACCCACATACTGCCGTAAGTGTAAGGATTATGGCCATACGCAGGAGAACTGTGCGAAAGTGGGCCCATTCTGTAGAAATTGCGGGGAAGAGGGTCACCTGGCAGCAAGGTGTGGTATGGCCAAGAAATGTGATCTGTGCGGTGATGAGGACCATTTGTCCAGGAGATGCCCAAAACGCACGTTTGCGCAAGTCTTAAAGAGACTAGATGACGCGGAGGTGGAGGAGCAGACCCCCCAACTGGAGCCGGTGCCAGAAAAGGTGGAGGTAGAAGGGGTGGTAACAGCAGACACTCAGCCCGATGATGCGTTTTTGCAAGCAGCAGGCCTGGAAGATATTTCAGAATCAGAGCCGGAGGACACGGGTTCAATGGGCGGCGTGGAAGAAGACTTTGAGGCAATGGGAGCAGAAGGTGAAGTGAACGTTGTGATAGGAGATTCACCTGAGCCACAAAATGAAGAAATGGAGTTCCAGGTGGTGGGGAAGGGAAAAAAGCGAGCGGCTAAGAGAAAGAAAGCTGGCTTGAGATCCGTTGGTCAGAGGTCTAGACTTGACATGCCGGAAACAGGAGGAGAAATTGAAAGTCCTTTGCAGACGGATGGGACTCAATATATTGGAGAATACGAAAGCTCGGACTCCCCAGGCAGCTCGCTGCCAGAGATAGAGGACGTCCAGCCCTCATCAGAGGCTGCCCAAGAATGTGTAGAAGGATTTGACATAACGCATTTGGGAGAGACTTCGGAGGGAATGATTTAAATGGACGGTAAGGACTCTTTGACTAAGATATCATGGTGTGGATATCATCATGCAATGTGCGGAGCATTAGAGCTCCGGCCAGGAGAGCCGCCATTTTTGATATTTTGCGGAGAAAAAAGGGTGAAATAATATGTATTCAGGAATGTGGACTCGAGAGTGCGTTAATCCAGAAAGATTGGAAGTGGGGACAATCAGTGTGGTCCGGGGGAAGTAACAACAAAAATGCTGGTATAGGCGTGTTAATTAAGGGATCAAGGGTGCAAATTGTGAAAACAACAGTTATAGAGCCAGGTCGGCTGATGTTGGTTTGGTTAAAGGTAGAAGATTACTGTTTTCGTTTGTTTAATATATATGCACCAGCTAAAAGAAAAGAAAGAGCCGAAGTATTTTTCAAATTAAGAATGCACCTTCCAGGAGTGGAGCCCACAATTGTAGTGGGGGATTTTAATTGTATTATTGAGGAGAAGGATAGGGAAGGGGCAGCAGAAGGTGCAGGCATAGACGCAACCGGGAAAGCCCTTGTTAAGTTGATTGC
This sequence comes from Ascaphus truei, assembly GCF_040206685.1. Taxonomy (NCBI): domain Eukaryota; kingdom Metazoa; phylum Chordata; class Amphibia; order Anura; family Ascaphidae; genus Ascaphus; species Ascaphus truei. Next base: position 27,029,608 of record NC_134489.1, read on the forward strand.
TGACTTTCAATTAGTAGACAACCACAGGAAACTAAATAAAGGTGACCAGGGATTCTCATGGTTCAGTGACAAAGGGGTGGCAAAATCCCGTATTGATTTTTGTTTCTCTTCAAAGAATGTTCAGTTTGTAAATATGAAATATGAGAAGGTGATTTTCTCAGACCATTTGTATATAGAATGTGACTTGAAATTGAAAGGTGACTGTACGAATGGAAAGGGTTTGTGGAAACTAAATACGGAACTTTTAGAAGAAGAATGGGTTAAAAAACAGTTGGAAAGATTGTACGTAAGATTAAGGAATAAGAAAAAAGAATTTGAAAGCGTAATAGAGTGGTGGGAAATGGTTAAAAGGGAAGTAAAAAGGTTTTTCATAAAGAAAGGGTGTGAAAAAGCAAGGAGGGAGAGGGAAGAATACGAGAGATGGCAAATGAGGTTGCAGTACCTCTTTAAAATAACAAAGTTAGGTTACGAGATGAAAGCGGAAATTGAAGATGCTCGTAAAAAAATAAAAGAATTATTGATTCAGAAAGGAAAGAAAATTATCTTCCAAGCGAGGATTGAAAAGATGGAAAAGGATGAGAAATGTACTCAATTCTTTTTTAAGAAAGCCTTTTCAAAGAAGGAAAGGATGAGTTGTGTAAGAGACAAGGAAGGTATTATAAGGGTTGGAAATACAGACATAATGAAGGTGGTAGAGGAGTTTTATAAAGATTTATATGCAAAAAAAAAGAGAGATGTGCAATTTCGAGGAGGAGGTGTTAAAAAGCTTGCAGAGCAAGTTGGGGAAAGAAGACCAAATGTTTTTAATTAGAGAATTAGCTCAAAGTGAAGTTGAAAAAGTAGTAACGGAAGGGAAGAGTGGTAAGACCCCGGGAAGTGATGGCCTTCCGGTAGAGTTTTATAAAACTTTCTGGCATATACTGAGGGAAGATGTATGTGAATTATGTGGAGAGGTTTTGAAAAAAGGAGAATTGGCGAAAACTATGAGAGAGGGGGTAATTGTATTACTGTTTAAGAAAGGGGAAAAATCAGAGTTGAAGAATTGGCGCCCTATAACCCTACTGAATGTAGATTACAAAATAATTGCGAAATTGTTAGCAAACCGGATGAAAGAGGTGATTAGCAATGTGATAGAGGAGGACCAGACATGTGCGGTACCAAATCGACAGATTAATGAAAGCTTAGTGCTATTAAGGGATGTAATATGGTACAACGAGGAAAGGAAACAAAGTTTGGCTATAGTGTCATTGGACTTCGAAAAAGCGTATGATAGTTTGGCGCATGATTTCTTATTTAGAGTTCTTGAAAGAATGGGTATCCCGAAAATGTTTTTATGGCAGATAAGAACTTTGTATAAGGAGAGCTATAGTTCGGTTCTAGTGAACGGTCTAACAACAAATGGGATTAAGGTCGACTCAGGGGTGAGGCAGGGGTGCCCCCTCTCTCCAATTGCTTTTATATGTGCAATAGAGCCCTTGCTTCAGATGGTAAGGAGGGACAAAGTAATAAAAGGGGCAGAGGTACCGGGGGGTGGGGGGAGGGAAATAAAGGTGTTGGGCTATATGGACGATGTTACGGTAGTGTGCAAATCCATGGTAGCAATAAAAAGAGCGTTGTGGCAGACAGAAGTTTTCTGTCAAGCATCTGCATTAAAATTGAATCGTTTAAAGTGTAAAGGGAAGGTGTTTGGAAAAATGGAAGAGATAAAGGATTTGGGGATTCCTATACAGGAAGGCCCCCTTGAGGTGCTGGGGTTAAATTTTGAGAGTGGTCTGAGTGGACACCAAAATTGGGTGTGTTCATTTGCGAAGTTAGAAAATAAAATAAAAATGTGGTCAATGAGGGCGTTATCGGGGGAAGGAAAGATCCTATTGATAAAAGCTGTGTTACTTCCGATAGTATTATACATTAGTTTTGTTTTCCCACCCACACAATTCTGGATAAAAAAGATAGCGAGATTATTTAGCGTATTTTTTTGGAATTCGACAGATGAAAAGTTGAACAGGGAAAAGGTATGTAAGCTTAAAGAGAAAGGGGGCAGAGGTTTGCCAAATATAGAGCGGTTTTTGTATACGAAGTATATTAGTTTTTATACCAAAATGGTGACAGAGAAAGAAAATAAAATGACATGTTTTGTTAAGTACTTAATGGGTGGGATTTTGAGAAGGTACAATATTGTGAAGGTTGATTTGAGAAAACCTGTGTGTTTTGAACCTCCAGAGTATTATGAGTTGTTTGAAAAGTACTTTAAAAAATTTGACTTAGGAAAAATGGGGGTGGAAGTGTTAAATAATAGTAGAAAAATAATGAAAGTGTTTTTAGACTCAGAAAGGATAGAAATGGTGGGAGACCTAACAGAAGCTCAAATGAAGGTTGCATGGAGAAATATAAGTGATAAGACATTGGTTAACACACAAAAAGATATAGCATGGATGTCGGCTTGGAGATGCTTACCTGTAAGGGAGTTTCAGAAGAGGAGGGGATATGTACAGTAACGTCAGAATTATGTCCAAGACAGAGGTGTGGAGAAATTGAAAGCGTAACGCACGTATTCTGGAATTGTGATTTTGCCAGGCAGATCTGGAATAAAATGGGTGTCATATTAAAAGAATTAACAGGAATGCAGACATTAAAGTACAATACAATGTTGTATGGTATAAGCGACATGAGCAAAAAGGAAGCAAAAATTGCGTGGGAAATAATAAATTGTGTTAAGGAAGTATTGTGGGAAGTGAGGAATGTATTAATATTTGGAAAAGAAACTATAAATGTGAAAAGATGTATTAAGATGATTTTAAGTAAAATGTATGTTTATTATTTGGCAGAGGAAAAAAGTAGTAAAGGAGTAGAAAGTAAATGGAAACAAAAAAAGTGGAGAATATTGATTGAGATGTAAGGTTTTTGGTTTTGGTTTAAAAAAAAAAAAAAAAAAAAAAAAAAATTTTTGAATATGTTGAGAATATATCTGCTAAGATAAAAGTGACATTTTTGGAAAAATGATATGTCACGATACTGTGTCGGAATGTGGTGATGAGTATTGCAAAGAGTAAGAAAAGCTCTAAAATTATGCTTTTGCAAGAATGGAGAAGAAAGAAAGGTTCTCTTTTAGAACCAAAGTTAAAGTAGAAAGGAAAGGTACAAGATACCTGTTTTTTTGGGGTCTGTTCTTGCGGAGCATCGGAGAGAAGAGGTGGGCCGGTGCTCCTCTCCACTGAGGAGGGAGTGTGGAGGAAAAGCATAAAGAATGAGGTTGTAGGGAATCCCTAAAGGGAACAAACTGTGTGATGATGGTGTTAATTTGTCGGTTTCTTGTAATGTACACTTGGGTGGTTTGTTTTTTTTCGAAAAGTAAGAAATGTAAAATTATTTTTGGTGTTTTTTCAATAAAATACTTTAAAAACAAAAACAAAAAAAAAATCTGTTCTTATCAGTTTAATATCTGATACGTCCCCTATCTGGGGACCATATATTAAATGGATTTTTAGAACAGGGAGATGGAAGAAGAGCTTGCTCTGTCCACTCCACGCATTGACCTGGTATTGCAGTACCTCCAGGACCGGTGCACTTCCCTTTGGGGATATTTGGCTTGTATCAAAAAAATAGAAACAAATGACTGTCTGACAGAAAAAAAACAAACATGCATTTTTGGCTCTTTCTTTTGCAAAGAAAGAAGAAGATGAAATGACGACAAAATAAAGCCTCCTTCTTTTTGCTGTGTCTTGTTTGCTCTTTTGCGTGGCTTCTTACTTTCTTTTCTTTTCAGCTCCTCCTCGCATGGAGCAGGAGTGCCGCCTGCTGCCTAGCCTAATTCAGTCCGAACGAGCAGATGCCTAAGAAACTCCTGTCACAATGGCTGGCTGGCTGAAATGACCTGAACTGAAAAGCCCAGCCACTGGCTGCTTGCTTGCTGCCTGAGTTTCATGGCAGCCCAGACGAGTCGGCTAGCAGAGAAAAAGTGGGCGGTTCCTATGCAAATAAGCAGACGAAGCCTGGTGCCGGAAAAAGAACTGGAAGCATGTGCCTTTTTGGCTGTTTGCTGGCCATGCGGGCCCCCCAGCAGTGTGTGCGGCTGCTTTTCTTTACTCCATAGAAAGTCTTTGGCTTTTGCATCCGTCGTCGTCGTCGCCGCCGCTGCTGCATAGACTCCCCGGGGCTGTGTCGGAAGGAGCGGAGGGACTGGAGGCATGCCTGCTGGGGGAGGAGGCGAGCGGGCAGCCAGCGGCTCCCTCTGCCCTTCTCCCTAAAGCGTAGCGCCCCTGGCCGTCGGGCGGCGCTCAGGCGGGGGCCCATTTCTGGTTATCGCTTCTCGGCCTTTTGGCTCAGATCAAGTGTCTGGGTCAGGAGGTCCAACGGGAAGGCGACGGTCCGGCACCTCGGCCTTGCAGCATCGCTCGAAAGAGCTTAAGCCGCATGCTGCTATAGGGGTGTCGCACCAGACCCGACCAAGAACGATCGATGGCGTCATGGACGGCGGCCAGAAATACTGCCAGGCTCCAAGTCGTGGAGGCCTTGAGACACCGAGTTGGGTTGCAGTACGTTGTGGAGACGGTGATGCGGGAGCTGCTGAAGACGGATGTCGGTGTGCTGTATTGCCTGCAGGATTTCCAGAACCAGGGGATTTTCGACCTGACCTTCGAGAGTGAAGCCGATTGCTGGAAGTTCTTTGAGAGGTGCAAGGAGTTTGGAAAAGACCCACGCATGGAGGGGATTATGGCTATTCCCAGTTTTATGATGGGAGAAAGGCCGGTGACGGTACATATGTACAATCCTTTCGTGAAAAAAGAGGACATCGCAGAATTCCTGAAAAGATATTGTACAGTCGTAAAAAGAGGAGATGAACTGGTTAACGCATATGGAACTTTCAATGGGAAGAGACGTTTTTTTGTGCGTTTTAAAACAGACCCAGGCCAACCAGGTGGAGTGTTGCATCCCCCTGCAACATTCAGCATAGGGGGAAATGGAGGTTTTTTGATGTACCCAGGTCAGCCGCAGTTTTGCAGAAAATGTTATGACTTTGGCCATACCAAAGACAAATGTGAAAGGAAAGAGATGGTCTGTCGCAATTGTGGAGTGGAAGGTCATGGAGCAGCATCGTGTAAAGTCCCAAAGAAATGTGACATTTGTGAGGAGAGGGGGCATTTGGCACGACAGTGTCCCAAAAGAACATATGCACGAATAGCAAAAGCCAGGAAATTTGAGGAGGGGACGAAAGACCTAGAATTTACGGGACTTATCTTTGATCCCAAAGCAACAAGGGGGCAAAGAGAGGAGGGAAGAAGCTATACTCAAGCTGCAGGAGTGGAGGACACTAGTGCGGCAAGCCGAGAAAGAGATGAGCTGGAGAAAAAAGAGGAAGATCTTTTTTTGGACACCATTGCCCAAAGTTCTTTTGGGGGAAAGGAAGAGGGGGGGGACTGTGAGCAGACTTTTGGGGGGAGTGGGGAATTAGAGTCTGTAAGCATGCCTGCGCATAGTTGGGCGGAAAAAATGGATATTCAAGACGCACAGGGGGAGGGAAGGAAAGTTGGTGTAGAGCAGGAGGAGGGGATGGAAATCACAGTTGAAGGGAAAAAGCCTCAAAAGCGTAAACAGGGAGGGGACTACAGAGGCGTGAAGGAAGGCCAAGAGAAGGAGGAGAGAATGGAGCCTAGAGAAAAGGTAGAGAGGGTAGTGGAAATATGTGGAAAAGATCTAACAGAAAAAATGGAGGAGTTTGAGAAGGCAGTAGGGGATGTAAAGTTTTGGACAGAAATCTTTAGGAAGCAACATAAAGGGTGCTCAGACCAACAAATGATACAGAGATTAGACAAATTAATGTGTAAAAGAAAAAATATTACTAAAGAAGAATATGAGGTAGAAAAAGGAAAAAATCTGAAATGGGTGGAGGTACAGGAGGGTAGAGCTGTTTTTGAAGGAGAGGAGGAAGGAGATATAATAGGAGAAGGTGAGGAGGTTAATGAGGAGGAAGTACAAGATTTTGTAAGGCCAGCAGAAGTGTCAGAGGTGGAAGAGACCCTGGATGACAGACAAGAAGAGGGAGCGAATAAAGCTCTAGAAATAATACGAGAGTTAGTGAGGGAAGTGGGAATAGAAGTAGGGAAAGAGGAGAAAGTGGACACAGGGAGAGAGGGAGGCGTAGTGGAAGTATCCTCGGATGACTTTATAGGGTACCCAGCCATATTTAAAATGGAAAGTCAGGAAGAAATAGGAACAAGTGTAAATGAGAAGGAGAGGGATGTGAACTCCCCTTTGGGAAGTGAAAGTAGAGAAATACAAATAGAGGAAGGGAATAAACCTTGGGAGGATGTAGGAAAGAAAGGAAAGGGAAAGAATAAAAAAATCGGATATGTTGTGAGTATAGAAGAAAGAGAGGAGCAGGGAAAGCTAAGAGCGTTAGGGAAAACATGGACATATGAGGATTGTTATGACAATTGGGGGGAGAAATATAACCTGCACTTGGATAAATGGATAAGAAATAAGATAGAAAAAGAAAGAAAGGATATTTCGGAGAAAAGCAGAGCAAAAGCAAAAGCAGCAGAGTATGCTGTAAATAAAGAGCTAGAAAACTGTGAAAAAGTGGTGGAGGATAGACAGAGTGAAAGGTTTATATCGGACTCAGAAAGCAATAGTGAGGAAGAAGAGCAGAGAGAGCAGAGTGAGCATGACAAAGAGGAGAACCTAAGAAAAGTGGGGGGGACAAGTAGGAGTGAAAGTGAGGAAGGGAGTTCTAGTAAGATGGAGGCTATAGAGACAGAGGCTCCCTCTTTGGGAAGTAAAAGTGGGAGTGTTGGTTTGGGTGAGGGTACAAAACAGGGAGCGGTAAAAGTAATGGAAATGGGAGCCAGCCAGAAGAAGCTAGAACAGAAAGAATATACAAGTATAGTGGCAAATAAAGAAGATACAAGGCGAAGAATTTTGGAAGAGAAAAAAAAGGAGTTTGAGGAGAAAGTAGGGGAAGTAGACCTATGGTGTGGCATTTTTCAGAAGGCGTACCCTTATTCGGGAGCAGAGGGTACCACTAAAGAGCTTGAGAGGATGATATCCCAGAAACGAGTGATGGAATCAAAAGTTTTTGAGGCAGAAAAAGTGAGACATATGAAGGCTCTAAATATAATAATAGCAAACATGGCGGATGAAGTCAAAAAGAGACTAGGTATATATAGGGAATAGGATGTGAAGTATGAGATAAGGAAAGTTTTAGGGAGTAATAGTTATAGGAATGTATGTGAGAGTAATGTAGAAATATGACATTTAGAAATTACGTGGATGTATATAGGGAAAGTATGTATATTTAAACTACTAAATAGAGCAGAATTGGATGTAAGAAGAATATGATATGAAATGATTTCTTAGCTTGTATTTTAAGGAATAGCATGAGTTGTATGCTAATGAAATATATGTGAGTTTTGTTATTTTTCGAAAAGTGAAAAAAACTGTAAAACTTTATCTTTATGTTTGAATAAAAAAACCTTTAAAACAAAAAAAAAAAAAAAAAAAATCTGTTCTTATCAGTTTAATATCTGATACGTCCCCTATCTGGGGACCATATATTAAATGGATTTTTAGAACAGGGAGATGGAAGAAGAGCTTGCTCTGTCCACTCCACGCATTGACCTGGTATTGCAGTACCTCCAGGACCGGTGCACTTCCCTTTGGGGATATTTGGCTTGTATCAAAAAATAGAAACAAATGACTGTCTGACAGAAAAAAAACAAACATGCATTTTTGGCTCTTTCTTTTGCAAAGAAAGAAGAAGATGAAATGACGACAAAATAAAGCCTCCTTCTTTTTGCTGTGTCTTGTTTGCTCTTTTGCGTGGCTTCTTACTTTCTTTTCTTTTCAGCTCCTCCTCGCATGGAGCAGGAGTGCCGCCTGCTGCCTAGCCTAATTCAGTCCGAACGAGCAGATGCCTAAGAAACTCCTGTTGAAGCTGTATCCAAATAGCCTGCATAGCAAACACTGCAGCAGCAAGCAGCAAATGCCTTGACTTGCTGGCTTCTTGTCACAATGGCTGGCTGGCTGAAATGACCTGAACTGAAAAGCCCAGCCACTGGCTGCTTGCTTGCTGCCTGAGTTTCATGGCAGCCCAGACGAGTCGGCTAGCAGAGAAAAAGTGGGCGGTTCCTATGCAAATAAGCAGACGAAGCCTGGTGCCGGAAAAAGAACTGGAAGCATGTGCCTTTTTGGCTGTTTGCTGGCCATGCGGGCCCCCCAGCAGTGTGTGCGGCTGCTTTTCTTTACTCCATAGAAAGTCTTTGGCTTTTGCATCCGTCGTCGTCGTCGCCGCCGCCGCTGCTGCATAGACTCCCCGGGGCTGTGTCGGAAGGAGCGGAGGGACTGGAGGCATGCCTGCTGGGGGAGGAGGCGAGCGGCCAGCCAGCGGCTCCCTCTGCCCTTCTCCCTAAAGCGTAGCGCCCCTGGCCGTCGGGCGGCGCTCAGGCGGGGGCCCATTTCTGGTTATCGCTTCTCGGCCTTTTGGCTAAGATCAAGTGTCTTAGTCAGAAGGCCGAACGGGAGAGTGACGGTCCGGAACCTCGGCCTTGTAGCATCGCCTTCGGGCTTAAGCTACATGCAGCTATTGGGGTGACGCACTAGATCTCAGGGCGCTTCGGAACACGAGAGAGAGACGGTCCGGAACCTCGGCCTTGTAGCATCGCCTTCGGGCTAAAGCTACCTGCCGCTATTGGGGTGACGCACCTGACCTCTGGGCGATTCGGAAACACGAGAGAGATGGTGACTCACCTGACCTCTGGGCGATTCAGGACCAAGCGACAGGACCCCCGGGCTGCGAGGAACGGCGAAGCTCTACCCCCCTGCGACGAGAAGGATGGCAACAGCGGCCCCCCAGACCGGAACGGAGAGGATGGAGGTCGCCACGGAGCCCGTCGGGACCACCCTGCGCAAGAAGACGAAGAAGAAGGAGAAGCACACGGCACCCCCGGAGACGGTCCCCAGCAGCCAGGAGACGGACGGAGGAAGCCCAGCGGCTGCCATCTCCAGCGGCTCAGGCGACGTTGCCCCCCCCAGCGGCCTCACCCCCACTGCCAGCACCAGCAGCGGCGGCCCCAGCTCCAACCCTGGAGCTGGGAGCAGCAGCAACAGGAGGATCCCCCGCCTGGAACCCTGGATGAAGCAGACAGTGGTGATGCAGCTGAGGGAGGTCGACGGACAGCGCCCTCTATTGGACGCTGAGACCTTTGCCAAGGAGCTGGTGAGCAAAGCGGGCTTTACTCCGGACGAGATCCTGAGCATCCAGGACCTCAGGGGTGGCCTGTTTTTCGTCACCTTTGCCACGGCGGGAGCCTGCAGGAGGTACTGGGAGGCTTTCCAGACCCTGAAACAGGAGGTCCCCTTCTCAGAGTTCGACGTGAACTGCCCTATCCAGAGGGACGAGAAGAGGATCACTGTGACGGTGAGGAACCCCCATATCCCTGGAAGGGATATTGCTACCTTTCTGCGGCGCTTTTGCACCGTGGTGAAGGAGCCGAGCAGGATCAAAGACAAGTTGGGGTACTGGGTGGGAAAGTGGAGCATGGTAGTTCGCTTGTGGCCAAATCCAGAAGCAGCAGACCGGCTGCACCACCTCCCTCCCAGTTTTTCACTTGCGGGCAGCTCAGGGAGGATCTTTTACCCTGACCAGCCCCAGACCTGCGGTAATTGCGGGAACCTGGGGCATCAGTGGAAACAGTGCACCCTGAAAGCCTGCAGAAACTGCAAGAACACCGGACACGAAACAAAGGATTGTCCCCGCCAGAAAACCTGTGACCTGTGCGGAGAGACAACCCACATGTTCCGGGACTGCCAGCTGGGGGTCAGGAGCTATGCAGAGGCCGCGACGAAAGGCGCGACACCGGGCGTGCCCCAGACAGCAACCCAGAAGGCAGCCAAGAAGCCCCATGCAAACCAACCCGTAAAGGCACAAGGGGGTAAGTATCAGAAGGAGCAAAGGCAAAAGGAGGCCACCCAAGCAGCGCCCGCTGTGGCTCCTGAGCCCGCTGCCCCTTCAGTAGCAGCCCCCACCCCACCCCCCCCATCCCCACCCCACCCACCCCCATCCCCACCCCTGCAGCAACACCCCCTCCCATACCCACTGCTGCTGCAACCCCCACCCTCCCTCCTACCCCAACCCTCCCCGCCCACCCACCACCCCTTGACCCCTCCTCCCAACCCTCCACTGCAGCCCCCCCCACCCTCCCCGAGGCTGCAGCCCCTCCCTCTGTAACTCCTCTCCCCAGCCCCGAGGCTGTTGCACCCCCTCCCCCTTCCTCCCTTGCTACAGATACCACCCCCAGAGCCCAGACCGGTACGGAGAAGCAGGGAATAAAGAGGAGAGCCCCTGAGACGGAAAGCCCGCACCAGGGGCTGGAGCAGAAGAGGGCCCAAATGCAAATCGGCGACTCACCCACTTCCAGCGACGCTGACAGCGAACTTGAAAGCGACCTGGAGGAGGAGGAGGAGGAAGCGGAGATGCAGGAGGCAGCCATCGTAGAGGAACAGGCGGCCATTCTAGAACAGCCACCTAGCGAGGTACAGGTGACCGTGGACGAGCTCATAAGAGAGGGGCGAGAGGCAGCAGAGACCCTCCTCAATGACAACCTTGGGCAAACCATGGACCGGCTGAACCAACTGTGCGAGGAGATCAGCACAGCCAATCACGCCAGCGAGGATGGTAACTAGTATCACTGCATGTCTGTCTAACCCTTTATTCCCAAACTAATGGCGTCTTTTAACATTTTCTCCATTAACGTAAGGAGCATAGGAGAGCGGATGAGACGTGCCAGAGTACTAACATTCCTTTCTTTTCAGAAATGTGATGTGTATATGCTACAGGAATGTGCCTTACCTTTTTCCAGGTCTTACAGGCACCTGAGCGGACAGTGGTCTCACGGCCCCTCCTACTGGTCTGGAGGGAACGGGTGCAGGAACGCGGGTGTAGCCATTTTGATCAGGGGGGGATGTTTCACTGTTGATTCTGTCCATGAACTCGTCTGCGGCAGATTACTTGTCATAGACGGTTCGTGGGCAGGGGAGCCGGTTAGGCTCATCAATGTGTACGCCTCCCCTGGGAAAAATGAGCGCTTGGAACTTTTCCAGCACCTCCGCCCTTGGCTCGCAACCTCCAGAGCAGTGGTGATGGGTGGGGATTTCAACTGCACGATTGAGGTGGGGGGGCGCGTGCCCCCCAGCAAATCAGCAAAGATAGATGTGACGTCAAGGCTACTCACGGCGATGATTGGGGAGGCATCCCTAAAGGACGTGGTGGGATCTATGGGAGCAGGCGCCGCAAACTACTCTTGGTGTCGCCCAAACGGTTCCGTGCGTTCTCGGATTGACTTCCTGTTCACCACCAAGCAGGTACAGCACAGTCAGCACTCCATGGTCGCAGTACATTTCTCTGACCACAGAGCCATTCATCTCCAGGGGCGCCTGGGAGGAGGTTTCCCCCCAGGGCCAGGATCCTGGAAGCTGAACTGCGCACTGCTGGAAAGGGAGGAGATCATGGAGGAGCTGAGAACAGCATACACAGCATGGAAAGAAGAAAAGGACTGCTTCCCCAGCACCGCAGAGTGGTGGGAATTCACGAAGATAAGGATCCGCTGCTTCCTGCAGGCAAAGGGCAGACGCCTGGCGTGTGAGAGGAAGGGGGAGTTCGGGGGCCTGCAGCGCAAGCTGCAGTCCCTGCACGACCTCAAACGCTGCGGATGGGACGTGGATGATGACCTGGAGGAAACCAAGGAGAGCCTGCGAAAGCACTTTGAGGAGGAATCCAGACGAATCATCTTCCGTACCAAGGTGGAGAACCTTGAGAGAGGGGAGAAATGTAATGCCTTCTTCTTCAAGAAACTCCACTCCGCCCACACGCTCCTGAGGGAGCTGCGAGACAAGGATGGCAACGTGCAGCAGGGGAAGGAGGAAGTCATGGGAGTCGTGGAAGACTTCTACGAAGACCTCTACTCCCCAAAAGCATCAGACCAAGACCAGGCTGACAAATTCCTGTCAGGGATTACAAACACCATCGACCCGGCAGGAAGAGCAGCCATGAACGCCCCGCTGACGCTGGAGGAGCTCCACGCTGCAACCAAATCCTTTAAGACGGGTAGGACGCCGGGCGGAGACGGTATCCCAGCTGAGTTATACACGAAGCTGTGGGACCTGATCGGCCCGGACCTGCTCGAGCTTTACAAGGAGATGGAAGCAGAAGGTAGGATGCCCCCAACGCTGAGGGAAGGAATGCTGACGCTCTTGTACAAACAGAAGGGGGAGAGGTGCGACCTCAAAAACTGGCGTCCCATCTCGCTCCTGAACGTGGACTACAAGATCCTGGCAAAAGTCCTAGCGAACAGACTGAAGAAGGTCATCAGCCAGATCATCCACCCAGACCAGACGTGCGGCATCCCCGGACGCAGGATCGCGGACAGCCTTGCCCTAATCAGAGACACAGTCCACTACATCAAAGACCGCCGTGTACACGCGGCCCTGGTCACTCTGGATCAGGAGAAGGCCTTTGACCGTGTCTCCCATGATTTCATGGGCAGGGTGCTGCGTGAGTATGGGATGGGGGAGATGTTCTGTTCTTATGTTAACCTGATGTACCTTGACATTTGCAGTGTGGCGATCGTGAACGGATGGAAGACTAACCCCTTCCCTGTCCTCTCAGGGGTTAGGCAGGGCTGCCCTCTTTCACCTCTCCTTTTTGTCTGTTGTATAGAGCTCTTCGCCCAGTGCATCAGACGAGATGCAGGGATCAGAGGGATTGTCGTGCCAGGACCCCAGAGACGTGAAGTGAAGTGCTCGCTCTACATGGATGACGTCACCATCTTCTGCGCAGATAGCCGGTCGGTGAGGACGCTGGTCCAGACGTGCGAGGATTTCGGGAAAGCTTCAGGAGCAAAAGTAAACTGCGGGAAGTCGGAGACCAAGCTATTTGGGCTTTGGAACCTGACTGCCGACCCCCTCCCCTTCCCCATCAGAGCAGGCCTCATTCAAATACTTGGAGTCTGGTTTGGTGTGGGGAGCGAGGGGGCTGCCCTGAAGAGCTGGAACGAGAGGCTGAACAAGGTGAAGCAGAAGATCGGATTGTGGCGCCTCAGACCCCTCACCATTGAGGGGAAAAAGCTGGTACTGCTGAACGAGATCCTTCCTGTCCTGCAGTATGTGGCCCAGGCATACCCGCCTTCGTCCGGAACCTGCAAGGAGATCTCCATGGCAGTGTTCCGCTTTGTCTGGGGGGCCAAGTATGAGAGGGGAAAGCGCGAGCTGATGTACAAGGAGCCGCACAAGGGGGGTAGAGGAATCCCCGATATCCCCACTATGCTGCGAGCCTTCTTTGTGAGCAACTGCGTGCGGATCACCCTGAGAGACTGCGACAAAGACTCCTCTGGCTACTCCATGTCCCGCCTCCTACTGCTGCCGCTCTGGAGAGCACTGGGGTGGGACAAGTGGGACAGCTCCATCCCTTACAGCTGGCGCACGGCCTGGTTCTACAAGGACGTGAAGAAGTTTGAGAGGCAGAACAATCTGGAGGGAGTAAAACCAGACCTGTGGAAGCCCAAGGTCATCTACAAAATGATCAGGGCTAAAGACATCATGGAATCGGTCCCAGGCCTCCACCCCAACACTTTTGGAACGGTGTGGAGGAATGTGGCATCAAAATGACTTACGAACAAACACAAAGACATTGCTTGGCAGGCCATACACGGGGGACTCCCTGTGAATGCGGACAAGTACCAGAGAAAACTCAGCCTCGTGAGGCACTGCCCCAGGTGTAACCCAGTGGAGGAAAGTGTCATGCACCTCTTCTGGGACTGCCCCTTTGCGCAGGCCTTGCTGCGTGCGCTGGACACGGACTTAAAGGATTGTATACCGAGGAAGTGCGTCACGTACTACTCGGTGTTCCACGGACTTTTCACAGGAACACACACAGAGGACGCAATCGAAACCGGTTGGCGTCTAATGTGCTGTTTCAAAGACGTTTTACTATTCGCCAGGGAACGTTTGACCAAGGGGAAGAAGAGGATGTCGGTACAGGACTGTCGCAGGCTGCTCCACAGCCTGCTAAATGACTATTCCATCTTTGACGGTCCTGAGGAGGAGGACTAAACACCCCCCTCCCCACCCCCTTCCACTCCCCTGCCCCAAAGGTTTTTCTGTGCAATAAAGTTAGAGTTAATGTTTGTATGATATGTCATGCCTGTGGTGCGGTGCATATGTATAAATGCACTGCACCGTCGTGTTCGTCACAGTTTTTTTACTTTTGGGGAAACCATTAATAAAAATGTATGTGAGATGTATGGGATATGCACTGCGCCGTTGTCTACGTCGCGGTTTTTTTTCGTTTGGAAAATGTTTTATGTACTGTTATAATCTTGTTGTAAAGATTCGCTGCATAATAAAAGAATTTTCAAAACAAAAAAATCTGTTCTTATCAGTTTAATATCTGATACGTCCCCTATCTGGGGACCATATATTAAATGGATTTTTAGAACAGGGAGATGGAAGAAGAGCTTGCTCTGTCCACTCCACGCATTGACCTGGTATTGCAGTACCTCCAGGACCGGTGCACTTCCCTTTGGGGATATTTGGCTTGTATCAAAAAATAGAAACAAATGACTGTCTGACAGAAAAAAAACAAACATGCATTTTTGGCTCTTTCTTTTGCAAAGAAAGAAGAAGATGAAATGACGACAAAATAAAGCCTCCTTCTTTTTGCTGTGTCTTGTTTGCTCTTTTGCGTGGCTTCTTACTTTCTTTTCTTTTCAGCTCCTCCTCGCATGGAGCAGGAGTGCCGCCTGCTGCCTAGCCTAATTCAGTCCGAACGAGCAGATGCCTAAGAAACTCCTGTTGAAGCTGTATCCAAATAGCCTGCATAGCAAACACTGCAGCAGCAAGCAGCAAATGCCTTGACTTGCTGGCTTCTTGTCACAATGGCTGGCTGGCTGAAATGACCTGAACTGAAAAGCCCAGCCACTGGCTGCTTGCTTGCTGCCTGAGTTTCATGGCAGCCCAGACGAGTCGGCTAGCAGAGAAAAAGTGGGCGGTTCCTATGCAAATAAGCAGACGAAGCCTGGTGCCGGAAAAAGAACTGGAAGCATGTGCCTTTTTGGCTGTTTGCTGGCCATGCGGGCCCCCCAGCAGTGTGTGCGGCTGCTTTTCTTTACTCCATAGAAAGTCTTTGGCTTTTGCATCCGTCGTCGTCGTCGCCGCCGCTGCTGCATAGACTCCCCGGGGCTGTGTCGGAAGGAGCGGAGGGACTGGAGGCATGCCTGCTGGGGGAGGAGGCGAGCGGCCAGCCAGCGGCTCCCTCTGCCCTTCTCCCTAAAGCGTAGCGCCCCTGGCCGTCGGGCGGCGCTCAGGCGGGGGCCCATTTCTGGTTATCGCTTCTCGGCCTTTTGGCTAAGATCAAGTGTCTTAGTCAGAAGGCCGAACGGGAGAGTGACGGTCCGGAACCTCGGCCTTGTAGCATCGCCTTCGGGCTTAAGCTACATGCAGCTATTGGGGTGACGCACTAGATCTCAGGGCGCTTCGGAACACGAGAGAGAGACGGTCCGGAACCTCGGCCTTGTAGCATCGCCTTCGGGCTAAAGCTACCTGCCGCTATTGGGGTGACGCACCTGACCTCTGGGCGATTCGGAAACACGAGAGAGACGGTGACTTACCTGACCTCTGGGCGATTCAGGACCAAGCGACAGGACCCCCGGGCTGCGAGGAACGGCGAAGCTCTACCCCCCTGCGACGAGAAGGATGGCAACAGCGGCCCCCCAGACCGGAACGGAGAGGATGGAGGTCGCCACGGAGCCCGTCGGGACCACCCTGCGCAAGAAGACGAAGAAGAAGGAGAAGCACACGGCACCCCCGGAGACGGTCCCCAGCAGCCAGGAGACGGACGGAGGAAGCCCAGCGGCTGCCATCTCCAGCGGCTCAGGCGACGTTGCCCCCCCCAGCGGCCTCACCCCCACTGCCAGCACCAGCAGCGGCGGCCCCAGCTCCAACCCTGGAGCTGGGAGCAGCAGCAACAGGAGGATCCCCCGCCTGGAACCCTGGATGAAGCAGACAGTGGTGATGCAGCTGAGGGAGGTCGACGGACAGCGCCCTCTATTGGACGCTGAGACCTTTGCCAAGGAGCTGGTGAGCAAAGCGGGCTTTACTCCGGACGAGATCCTGAGCATCCAGGACCTCAGGGGTGGCCTGTTTTTCGTCACCTTTGCCACGGCGGGAGCCTGCAGGAGGTACTGGGAGGCTTTCCAGACCCTGAAACAGGAGGTCCCCTTCTCAGAGTTCGACGTGAACTGCCCTATCCAGAGGGACGAGAAGAGGATCACTGTGACGGTGAGGAACCCCCATATCCCTGGAAGGGATATTGCTACCTTTCTGCGGCGCTTTTGCACCGTGGTGAAGGAGCCGAGCAGGATCAAAGACAAGTTGGGGTACTGGGTGGGGAAGTGGAGCATGGTAGTTCGCTTGTGGCCAAATCCAGAAGCAGCAGACCGGCTGCACCACCTCCCTCCCAGTTTTTCACTTGCGGGCAGCTCAGGGAGGATCTTTTACCCTGACCAGCCCCAGACCTGCGGTAATTGCGGGAACCTGGGGCATCAGTGGAAACAGTGCACCCTGAAAGCCTGCAGAAACTGCAAGAACACCGGACACGAAACAAAGGATTGTCCCCGCCAGAAAACCTGTGACCTGTGCGGAGAGACAACCCACATGTTCCGGGACTGCCAGCTGAGGGTCAGGAGCTATGCAGAGGCCGCGACGAAAGGCGCGACACCGGACGTGCCCCAGACAGCAACCCAGAAGGCAGCCAAGAAGCCCCATGCAAACCAACCCGTAAAGGCACAAGGGGGTAAGTATCAGAAGGAGCAAAGGCAAAAGGAGGCCACCCAAGCAGCGCCCGCTGTGGCTCCTGAGCCCGCTGCCCCTTCAGTAGCAGCCCCCACCCCACCCCCCCCCCATCCCCACCCCACCCACCCCCATCCCCACCCCTGCAGCAACACCCCCTCCCATACCCACTGCTGCTGCAACCCCCACCCTCCCTCCTACCCCAACCCTCCCCGCCCACCCACCACCCCTTGACCCCTCCTCCCAACCCTCCACTGCAGCCCCCCCCACCCTCCCCGAGGCTGCAGCCCCTCCCTCTGTAACTCCTCTCCCCAGCCCCGAGGCTGTTGCACCCCCTCCCCCTTCCTCCCTTGCTACAGATACCACCCCCAGAGCCCAGACCGGTACGGAGAAGCAGGGAATAAAGAGGAGAGCCCCTGAGACGGAAAGCCCGCACCAGGGGCTGGAGCAGAAGAGGGCCCAAATGCAAATCGGCGACTCACCCACTTCCAGCGACGCTGACAGCGAACTTGAAAGCGACCTGGAGGAGGAGGAGGAGGAAGCGGAGATGCAGGAGGCAGCCATCGTAGAGGAACAGGCGGCCATTCTAGAACAGCCACCTAGCGAGGTACAGGTGACCGTGGACGAGCTCATAAGAGAGGGGCGAGAGGCAGCAGAGACCCTCCTCAATGACAACCTTGGGCAAACCATGGACCGGCTGAACCAACTGTGCGAGGAGATCAGCACAGCCAATCACGCCAGCGAGGATGGTAACTAGTATCACTGCATGTCTGTCTAACCCTTTATTCCCAAACTAATGGCGTCTTTTAACATTTTCTCCATTAACGTAAGGAGCATAGGAGAGCGGATGAGACGTGCCAGAGTACTAACATTCCTTTCTTTTCAGAAATGTGATGTGTATATGCTACAGGAATGTGCCTTACCTTTTTCCAGGTCTTACAGGCACCTGAGCGGACAGTGGTCTCACGGCCCCTCCTACTGGTCTGGAGGGAACGGGTGCAGGAACGCGGGTGTAGCCATTTTGATCAGGGGGGGATGTTTCACTGTTGATTCTGTCCATGAACTCGTCTGCGGCAGATTACTTGTCATAGACGGTTCGTGGGCAGGGGAGCCGGTTAGGCTCATCAATGTGTACGCCTCCCCTGGGAAAAATGAGCGCTTGGAACTTTTCCAGCACCTCCGCCCTTGGCTCGCAACCTCCAGAGCAGTGGTGATGGGTGGGGATTTCAACTGCACGATTGAGGTGGGGGGGCGCGTGCCCCCCAGCAAATCAGCAAAGATAGATGTGACGTCAAGGCTACTCACGGCGATGATTGGGGAGGCATCCCTAAAGGACGTGGTGGGATCTATGGGAGCAGGCGCCGCAAACTACTCTTGGTGTCGCCCAAACGGTTCCGTGCGTTCTCGGATTGACTTCCTGTTCACCACCAAGCAGGTACAGCACAGTCAGCACTCCATGGTCGCAGTACATTTCTCTGACCACAGAGCCATTCATCTCCAGGGGCGCCTGGGAGGAGGTTTCCCCCCAGGGCCAGGATCCTGGAAGCTGAACTGCGCACTGCTGGAAAGGGAGGAGATCATGGAGGAGCTGAGAACAGCATACACAGCATGGAAAGAAGAAAAGGACTGCTTCCCCAGCACCGCAGAGTGGTGGGAATTCACGAAGATAAGGATCCGCTGCTTCCTGCAGGCAAAGGGCAGACGCCTGGCGTGTGAGAGGAAGGGGGAGTTCGGGGGCCTGCAGCGCAAGCTGCAGTCCCTGCACGACCTCAAACGCTGCGGATGGGACGTGGATGATGACCTGGAGGAAACCAAGGAGAGCCTGCGAAAGCACTTTGAGGAGGAATCCAGACGAATCATCTTCCGTACCAAGGTGGAGAACCTTGAGAGAGGGGAGAAATGTAATGCCTTCTTCTTCAAGAAACTCCACTCCGCCCACACGCTCCTGAGGGAGCTGCGAGACAAGGATGGCAACGTGCAGCAGGGGAAGGAGGAAGTCATGGGAGTCGTGGAAGACTTCTACGAAGACCTCTACTCCCCAAAAGCATCAGACCAAGACCAGGCTGACAAATTCCTGTCAGGGATTACAAACACCATCGACCCGGCAGGAAGAGCAGCCATGAACGCCCCGCTGACGCTGGAGGAGCTCCACGCTGCAACCAAATCCTTTAAGACGGGTAGGACGCCGGGCGGAGACGGTATCCCAGCTGAGTTATACACGAAGCTGTGGGACCTGATCGGCCCGGACCTGCTCGAGCTTTACAAGGAGATGGAAGCAGAAGGTAGGATGCCCCCAACGCTGAGGGAAGGAATGCTGACGCTCTTGTACAAACAGAAGGGGGAGAGGTGCGACCTCAAAAACTGGCGTCCCATCTCGCTCCTGAACGTGGACTACAAGATCCTGGCAAAAGTCCTAGCGAACAGACTGAAGAAGGTCATCAGCCAGATCATCCACCCAGACCAGACGTGCGGCATCCCCGGATGCAGGATCGCGGACAGCCTTGCCCTAATCAGAGACACAGTCCACTACATCAAAGACCGCCGTGTACACGCGGCCCTGGTCACTCTGGATCAGGAGAAGGCCTTTGACCGTGTCTCCCATGATTTCATGGGCAGGGTGCTGCGTGAGTATGGGATGGGGGAGATGTTCTGTTCTTATGTTAACCTGATGTACCTTGACATTTGCAGTGTGGCGATCGTGAACGGATGGAAGACTAACCCCTTCCCTGTCCTCTCAGGGGTTAGGCAGGGCTGCCCTCTTTCACCTCTCCTTTTTGTCTGTTGTATAGAGCTCTTCGCCCAGTGCATCAGACGAGACGCAGGGATCAGAGGGATTGTCGTGCCAGGACCCCAGAGACGTGAAGTGAAGTGCTCGCTCTACATGGATGACGTCACCATCTTCTGCGCAGATAGCCGGTCGGTGAGGACGCTGGTCCAGACGTGCGAGGATTTCGGGAAAGCTTCAGGAGCAAAAGTCAACTGCGGGAAGTCGGAGACCAAGCTATTTGGGCTTTGGAACCTGACTGCCGACCCCCTCCCCTTCCCCATCAGAGCAGGCCTCATTCAAATACTTGGAGTCTGGTTTGGTGTGGGGAGCGAGGGGGCTGCCCTGAAGAGCTGGAACGAGAGGCTGAACAAGGTGAAGCAGAAGATCGGATTGTGGCGCCTCAGACCCCTCACCATTGAGGGGAAAAAGCTGGTACTGCTGAACGAGATCCTTCCTGTCCTGCAGTACGTGGCCCAGGCATACCCGCCTTCGTCCGGAACCTGCAAGGAGATCTCCATGGCAGTGTTCCGCTTTGTCTGGGGGGCCAAGTATGAGAGGGGAAAGCGCGAGCTGATGTACAAGGAGCCGCACAAGGGGGGTAGAGGAATCCCCGATATCCCCACTATGCTGCGAGCCTTCTTTGTGAGCAACTGCGTGCGGATCACCCTGAGAGACTGCGACAAAGACTCCTCTGGCTACTCCATGTCCCGCCTCCTACTCCTGCCGCTCTGGAGAGCACTGGGGTGGGACAAGTGGGACAGCTCCATCCCTTACAGCTGGCGCACGGCCTGGTTCTACAAGGACGTGAAGAAGTTTGTGAGGCAGAACAATCTGGAGGGAGTAAAACCAGACCTGTGGAAGCCCAAGGTCATCTACAAAATGATCAGGGCTAAAGACATCATGGAATCGGTCCCAGGCCTCCACCCCAACACTTTTGGAACGGTGTGGAGGAATGTGGCATCAAAATGACTTACGAACAAACACAAAGACATTGCTTGGCAGGCCATACACGGGGGACTCCCTGTGAATGCGGACAAGTACCAGAGAAAACTCAGCCTCGTGAGGCACTGCCCCAGGTGTAACCCAGTGGAGGAAAGTGTCATGCACCTCTTCTGGGACTGCCCCTTTGCGCAGGCCTTGCTGCGTGCGCTGGACACGGACTTAAAGGATTGTATACCGAGGAAGTGCATCACGTACTACTCGGTGTTCCACGGACTTTTCACAGGAACACACACAGAGGACGCAATCGAAACCGGTTGGCGTCTAATGTGCTGTTTCAAAGACGTTTTACTATTCGCCAGGGAACGTTTGACCAAGGGGAAGAAGAGGATGTCGGTACAGGACTGTCGCAGGCTGCTCCACAGCCTGCTAAATGACTATTCCATCTTTGACGGTCCTGAGGAGGAGGACTAAACACCCCCCTCCCCACCCCCTTCCACTCCCCTGCCCCAAAGGTTTTTCTGTGCAATAAAGTTAGAGTTAATGTTTGTATGATATGTCATGCCTGTGGTGCGGTGCATATGTATAAATGCACTGCACCGTCGTGTTCGTCACAGTTTTTTTACTTTTGGGGAAACCATTAATAAAAATGTATGTGAGATGTATGGGATATGCACTGCGCCGTTGTCTACGTCGCGGTTTTTTTTCGTTTGGAAAATGTTTTATGTACTGTTATAATCTTGTTGTAAAGATTCGCTGCATAATAAAAGAATTTTCAAAACAAAAAAATCTGTTCTTATCAGTTTAATATCTGATACGTCCCCTATCTGGGGACCATATATTAAATGGATTTTTAGAACAGGGAGATGGAAGAAGAGCTTGCTCTGTCCACTCCACGCATTGACCTGGTATTGCAGTACCTCCAGGACCGGTGCACTTCCCTTTGGGGATATTTGGCTTGTATCAAAAAATAGAAACAAATCACTGTCTGACAGGAAAAAAAACAAACATGCATTTTTGGCTCTTTCTTTTGCAAAGAAAGAAGAAGAAGAAATGACAACAAAATAAAGCCTCCTTCGTTTTGCTGTCTCTTGTTTGTTCTTTTGCGTGGCTTCTTACTTTCTTTTCTTTTCAGCTCCTCCTCGCATGGAGCAGGAGTGCCGCCTGCTGCCTAATTCAGTCCGAACGAGCAGATGCCTAAGAAACTCCTGTTGAAGCTGTATCCAAATAGCCTGCATGGGAAACACTGCAGCAAGCAGCAAATGCCTGACTTGCTGGCTTCTTGTCACAATGGCTGGCTGGCTGGCTGAAATGACCTGAACTGAAAAGCCCAGCCACTGGCTGCTTGCTTGCTGCCTGAGTTTCATGGCAGCCCGGACGAGTCGGCTAGCAGAGAAAAAGTGGGCGGTTCCTATGCAAATGAACAGACGACGCCTGGGGCCGGAAAAAGACCTGGAAGCATGTGTCTTTTTGGCTGTTTGCTGGCCTTGCGGGCCTACCCGGCAGTGTGTGCGGCTGCTTTTCTGTACTCCATAGAAAGTCTTTGGCTTTTGCATCCGTCGTCGTCGTCGCCGCCGCCGCTGCTGCATAGACTCCCCGGAGCTGTGTCGGAAGGAGCGGAGGCAGGCACGCTGGCATGCTGGGGGAGGAGGCGAGCGGGCTGCCAGCGGCTCCCTCTGCCCTTCTCCCTAAAGCGTAGCGCCCCTGGCCGTCGGGCGGTGCTCGGGCGGGGGCCCATTTCTGGTTATCACTTCTCGGCTTTTGGCTAAGACCAAGCGTCTTGGGCCGTTTCGGGGAGGGATCGCGACCATGTCGTCGGATGACACATCCGTGCCGGCTTATGCGCGGCTCAAAGATTCAGTACGGTTTGAATTTACAAAGGAAAGAAAAGAGACAGCTCTGGGGTACATTGTGAAGAAGCTCTTACTAGGACTTTTCGAGGTGAGAATTGATCAAATTCTGGCAATTCAAGATTACCCTAAAAGAGGTGTATATGATGTTACCTTTACAAGTGGGATAATATGCCAGAACTTTCACAAAAACCTGCAAGCACATATCAAAGACCCCCTTCTGGAGGGAGTAAAGGTTACTCTACACTATCTTAATGAGGAAAAACTTATTATTGTGAAAATGTATTCCCCACACGTCCCTGCAACTGAGATAAAAACCTTTCTGGACAGATACTGCACAAAAGTTGTCTTTGTGGGGAATATTAATAATGAATTTGGCATTTGGACGGCCAAAAGGAAATTTCTGGTGACTTTTAAAAAAGACCCGAAAGGTCTAGATGGAGTAATGAGACCTCCAGTCAGGTTCAAATTTGGTAAATTCAATGGCGACCTATTTTATGCAGGGATGCCTTTTTTTTGTCGCTTGTGCACAAAGTATGGGCACACAAAGGAAGGCTGCAAAGAGAAAACATATTGTACAAACTGTGGAGCTTTTGACCATGACATGAGGAACTTTACTGAAGGCAAGAAATGTAATTTATGTAAAAAAAATGGTCATTTGTATAGTTTCTGCCCACAGCGTTCTCGCCAAAAAAACATGGCAGACACAAAAAGGAAGGAATCAGAAAAACCCAAAGAAGATTCACAAGTAGAAAGGGCGGAAGAATCAGCAAGTGGAGTGTCTCAGCTGGTTGTGAAGGAAACGCCCGAGGAGTTGCTGACCTCTGGAGAGCCTATGCTGTCCGTAATACCTGGAACGGAGCAGGCAGAGCCGATGTCAGAAGAACGCTCAGAAGCGGAGGCTTGGGGGAGTTCTGAAGACGAAGGTACTTGGCAAAAAAATCCAAAAAGAAGCAAACGGGAGGAATCACAAAAAAAGGAAAAAAGACTGTAAGAAAGAAAAATTATGTGGAAACATTAAAAACACCAGAAATGGGGATAGAAACTTACAATACTTATAGTATTCTGCAGGACATTGGGGGAATGGAGTCAGAACTGAGTATGGAAGCGGTAGAGGCACTGCAGGGCTCGGAGGTAATGGGGTCCCCGGTGGATGCCTCCTATGGGGGGGATGGTGACTCCTCTCCATGTGGGATGCCGTTCCTCTGTCCAGCAGGAGTGGAGATTTTTGGCGGTTGGGGAGAAATGGGTTTTGAGGAAAATGAGAATGAAATGATGTTGGACTCTCAATGATGGGGGTTACACTTAAAGGACTCATGTTTAATGTGAGAAGTATAAAAGATAAAATCAGAAGGAAAACGATTTTTGATTATTTAGCTTCTTTAAGTATAACAGTTTGTTTTTTACAGGAATGTGGCATCCCGTATATGCAAAATTACAATGATTACAAAAAAGATTGGGTGCATGGGCCATCTGTGTGGTCTGGGTCAAATGAAAATAGATCTGCAGGGATTGCTTTTTTATTTAAAGGGAATGTGGAGGTTACAACAATTAGAGAGTTGGTTCCAGGGAGACTAATGAAAATAAGCACCCTAATTGATGGTAACAGGTGGGATTTTATACATGTGTATACACCTCCAGACAAAAAAGAAAGAACAGAAATGTTAAAACAGTTAACCCTTTTTTTAGATAGTCCCTGCCCCCTAGTGATAGGAGGTGATTTTAATTGTATTATGAGAGGAGAAACCAGACTTGGGAAAAGCCACAGTAGAAATTATGACAAAACTGCTGGTCATTTAAAAAATATAGTAACAGATTTTAGCTTACAGGATGTTTTTAAACGGGGTAATCCTGGGAAACCAGAGGCTGAAGGTATGACATGGAGCAATGGAATTAGTTGCTCCAGAATTGATTTTTGTTTTTGCACTAAAGAGTTAAAACCGATCAAATGTCAATTACTGGAGAATGTGTTATCAGACCATAAAGTCTTGGTTTTTGAAATAGGAAGTGACAGGGAAAAAAGGATAAATAAAAGTGCATGGAAACTAAACACCACTTTGCTAGAAGATAAAGAAATATGTGCAAAACTTAGTATAAAAATTAAAGAATGGCAAAAACAAAAAATATAAGTATGTCTAGTTTTAAATGGTGGGAGAAATTTAAAAAGAAAATCAAATCCTTTTTTATAAAAGCATGTCAGGAGAAAGCTAGGGAAAAAAGAATGGTTTTTAATAATTTAAACCTTAAGATACAAACACTATATAAACTAAAAGAAGTAGGGTGCGAAATAAAAGAAGAAATGGAAAAAGCAAAAAAAGAAATTAAGAAAATTTTAGAAATAAGAGGTAAAGCAATAATATTCAATTCAAGAGTTAAACATATAGAAGAGAATGAAAAATGCACAAGATATGTTTTTAAGAAAAATGCGGCGAAAAAAGAATTAATAGAAGAAATGGACGGCGAAAAAACCCTTAAAAATATTTTAGTAAAGGTTGCAGACTTTTATAAAAAATTATATGAGGAAAAAAAGATTGATAAAGATTTTGCTAATGATATCTTAAAAGAATTAACAGTTAATTTAAATAAGGAAGATCAAGCCTTTTTAAATAAAGAGTTTAAAATAGAAGAGGTTTTGGAAACTATAAAAAGTTTTAAAACCAACAAAGTGCCAGGAGAAGACGGATTGCCAATTGAATTTTATACTACTTTTTGGGATATTTTAAAAGAGGATATGCTATGTATTTTTAAAGAATGTTTTAATACAAAGAAACTGCCATTGTCTTGGAAAAAAGGAACAGTCACGCTTTTATATAAAAAAAGGGACAAAAAAGACATTAAAAATTGGAGACCCATAACGCTTTTAAATAGTGACTATAAAATTTTTGCTAAAATGTGTGCAAATCGTTTTAAGCAAGTTGCAGGAAAGATAATATATAGCAATCAAGTGTGTGCAATACCAGGCAGGAACATGTGGGAGAATCTGAATCTTGTTAAGAATGTAATAGATAATGTGAAAAGTAGAGAACAAAAATTAGCTATCCTAACTATAGATTTTGAGAAAGCTTTTGACAGGGTCTCCCACGAGTTCCTGTTTTTAGTACTGGAGAAAATGGGAATACAAGATGGTTTTTTAAAGGTTTTAAAGGCTTTTTATGATGGATGTTCTAGTAAAGTGTTAATTAATGGTTTTAAGACAGATGAAGTAATGTTGAATTTAGGAGTGAAAAAGGGGGTCCTCTTTCCCCCTTACTGATCATATGTGTGTTAGAACCCCTTCCATGCGCAATCAGGAAAGTTAAAAGAATTAAAGGAATACCATTACCAGGAGGAGGAGGTATAGAAACAAAAATTATGGCATATATGGACGATATTACCACACTGTGTAAAGACCAAAGATCGCTCCAAACGACAATAAGACAAATAGAGTGTTTTTGTATAGCATCTCGTTTTAAAATCAATTATAACAAAAGCAATGTCTTAAAAATAGGTAATTGGGAAAACATAGACTTAGCAGAAATCCCAACAACAATGTCGGTAGATATCCTGGGAATAAATTTTAACGAGCAAAATAATGGGTTACAGAATTGGGACAAAATTATAGACAAGCTTAAAAAGAAAATACTGATGTGGAATATGAGGAATTTATCAATGGAAGGGAAAATCCTAATGGTAAAAATGGGTAACCTCCCAATACTTTTGTATACTGGGTTGGTGTTTCCGCCGCCCAAAGAGGTACTACAAAAAATAACAAAAATGTGTTTTACTTTTTTTTGGAGCTCACCATCAGAAAAACTCAAAAGAGAAACAGTATGCAAAGAAAGGGAAAAAGGGGGAAGAGGTTTTCCAGACCTGGGTTTGTTCCTTTATGTAAAATTTTTAGTATTTTGTATCCAGAACATTGGAAAAGAGAATTATTGGTCCTTTTTCCTGAAATATGAACTAGGTTTGTTTGCAAAGAAATACAATTGGTTTAAAATTTCCTTAAAAGCGCCGTTTGTGTTATGCTTATCAGAGGCGTATGAAATTTTAGAAAGAACAGTAAAAATGTATAATTTACAAAATAAATCAATAGAAGAGATGTCTGATCAAAAAAAATTAATCAAAAGTATAAAAAAAGAGGAAATGTTGTGTCCTATTGCATACTGTTGCGGCAGCTTTTATTCTTACAAATCACCGGCTTTTACCTGGCTTGTTCCTGGAATGCCACGCTGTTCACCTGGAGCATGCCGTGCTGCTTTTGCCGTCCCAGCCAGGGTCATGCCCGGCTGACGCGCGGTTGATGGGTTTATTGATAATGGTTCGGATTTAAATAGGCTGCAATACTTTGCGTGTCCACCTGATGGCAGAAATTCATGAATTGTAATGCACCGAATCAGTAATGTGTCGGCTTGCAGGTGTTTCGTTTAAAAAAGATACTGTACCACAGTGTGCCATTGTAACTTGGCCTTGGCCTTGAGACTGAAGGAAGAGTTGCCAAAATGTATCAATTTAGGCTTTTCATATTAAAGAATGACAAAGACCAGTTTCAGTTTGTGTTACACTATTCTCCAGAGACCCACCCGCCATGAGTGTTTAAGTGCAGCCTGCTTTCCAAAAACCTGACAGAAGGTACACGTATTTGATATGGGCCGCGATGAATGCAACAGAGGATGAGATGGCAACAGTTGCTCAAATTTATCAGTATTTTATCGAAAACTATGACTTTTACAAATTTTCGCCAACTCCTCATAAGTGGAAGCGTGCAGTAAGGAAAAGGTTATGTAGTGGCCCCTGTTTTCACCGTATTGAGCCCCAATTTGTTGGAGGGTATTGGTGTGTATCACCGGGGTTTTTCCCGTATCTATGATCATGGAGGCGGCAAAAGGCAAAGGGTCGTGTTAAAACCAACTAAGAAGCGACGGTCGCTGCCAAGCAATGCACCAGCACCAGCTTTAAATGATGGTCCCACTGTCAGTGACAACCCTGAGCCTGAGGCTGAGCTGGATTTGGCGTGCAGTTTTGATGAAGCTTGCATGTACCTAAGCGATTTCCAGCCTCACCTGCTGACTACAGGTGGACTAGTCCCGCTGCCAACTATCGACGTGGATGTTGAAGAAAGCTGGACTAGCAGTGGACCGGCGCCGGCACAAGCTGAATGGGAAATTCAATGGTGAGTACTGTCTTGTTGCCGTATTATTTTGGTGGGGCTGGCTGGGTACTTCTTTAGGGGGCTGACCATTACTGTACATTAAAACTTTTCTTTTTTTTTCCTCAGAAAAGAAAACGGCTAATGGGGGGATTTCGATGGATAATATTGTACTGTATGCTGATGTTTTCCGGCCATACAGTATACTGTGTAATAAACCCGAATAAATAAAACTATGCATTTATTCTACATATTCAGTATCGTTTCATTATGTATCTTCCACAGTAGACTGTACAGGCATACCCCGCTTTAAGTACACTCACTTTAAGTACACTCGCGAGTAAGTACATATCGCCCAATAGGCAAACGGCAGCTGACGCATGAGCCTGTCAGCACGTCCTGAACAGTAATACCGGCTCCCTACCTGTACCGAAGCTGTGCTCAAGCAGGGAGACTATAGAGCCTGTTACACATGCATTATTTACATCAGTTATGCACGTATATAACGATTGCAGTACAGTACATGCATCGATAAGTGGGAAAAGGTAGTGCTTCACTTTAAGTACATTTTCGCTTTACATACATGCTCCGGTCCCATTGCGTACGTTAATGCGGGGTATGCCTGTACAGTGGTATACAGTGCCTAACATCTATGGGCAAAAATAATTTTATTCCTAGGTGCCCTAGAACAGAAGTTCCCACGCCAATTGCCCGTGAACTTGACCGCGGCCCTAAGTAGTTCCCACGCCAATTGCGCGAATATAATGTAAAATAACCCGTTCTGTGGGTCTGAGCGGGTTGAAATTTACCTGGTCCTCATGTGGGAAGACCCTTGCCATAGTGGCAAAATATCAGCCTTACACGACCCCCGGAACCGGAGGTACCAAAAGACAGTTTAAAAGCACATTACCAAAGTGGCTTTTTTTCTGCCATGCAAGTCAATGGCAGAAATCTGAACTTTAACATCACCCTGACTCCGTTCTGTTGCCACGAGAGGGTCACAATTTGCCATGCAATCCTGCCGCAACTAGGACTACATGGTCACCGAATCTGAGCCCTCTAGGTCGAACAGAACCAGAGTTGTGGGTTCCAGGTTTCTGCTCATTCTGACTTAGCCGGTTCAAAGCTTTCTCCGCCATTGCGCTCAATGGTAGGACCCTCCTCGCCGGCGTGACCCTTTCTCGCCGCCATTACTGCTCGGACCCTGTTGGGGTCAAGTGAGGGGTTCCTAACATCTAGGGGCAAAATGAATTTTATATTCTGTGTGCCCTAGAACAGAAGTTCCCACGCCAATTGACCTAGTTCCCACGCCAATTGCCGTAGTTCCTACGCCAATTGCGCAACCAGGCAGTAAAAAAACAGTAGAATGTAAACAAAAAGAAAATATAATGCTCACTGAAATAATAATGTGAATGTAATATGATTGTGCCTTACACGTCTAGAGTGACGGTGGGTGCAACTATGAGCCAAAATTAACATAAATTAACAACAATTGGAAGGAGAAAGCATTTTTGTTGCCGACGCCAACCAACTAGAAGCCCATTTGAAATTGCACTCCTTGGCAATTAAAACTTAACATTTAATTATAATATAAATAAAATAGGTTCTTAACATATAGTAATTAGTAATTAACAACATATAATGTACTTTTGCGGGAAGGGATGGGGAGGTGGTAGACGGCCACAGTGTTTAATAATTTATGCTATGCCTAAATACAACGGCAATAGCACCTGACAAAGATTGGCCTTAATAAAGAGTCAGTTACCTTGCTGTAATTGCTGTTGATGAATTTGGGCGTTTAAAATGGCTGTGTACCAGGCCATCCTTCAAATTTGCAGATCTCCTACTAGTGATGCTTGGAGTGCCGGTTAAGATTTTATTTAGATCATCATCTGATTGCAAAATATGCCAGTATTTGGTGAAAATCTTTTTAATCTCATTCCACCTGTAATTATAAGTTCCAATGCAGCGGACTTGAGTATTTGATGGTTTAATATTCGGACCCAATAATTGTGCTCTAATGCTATCTCTAGCGCGATGATATGCTTTTTTCAATATGGGCATTGGGTATCCCCTATCCAGAAAACGTTCTTTGAGGTCTTGGGCTTGTAGATAGAACTCTTTTGGTGTTGAGCAGTTACGACGTAGTCGTAGATATTGCCCAATGGGGATACTGTTGACTAGAGATGGCGGATGATGGCTCGTGGCCGCCAGCAAGCTGTTGGTGGCCGTATTTTTTCTAAAAATTGTAGTTTGTACATTACCATCAATATCCTTACTTATTTTCAAGTCTAGAAATGTTATTTCTGTTGCATTGTACTCAGAAGTTAGTTTTAAATTTAAGTCATTAACATTCAGTAGAGACACGAATTCAACCAACACTGTAGCCGGACCATGCCAAATCAATAGTATGTCGTCTATAAATCGAATCCACAGTTCAATATATTGTGTATATTGTGCAAGTCTGTCACTGAACACGTATTTGTCTTCCCACCAGCCCAGGTACAGATTAGCATATGTTGGAGCACAAGACGTGCCCATAGCTGTTCCCTAGGTCTGGTGGTAGAGTGTTCCATCAAATAGGAAGAAATTGTGACATAAGACGAATTGCAAAAGGTCAATCATAAACTTATTGTGTTCATTGTAACCATGACCCCTTGTAGAGAGAAAATGACTACATGCTCGAACACCATTAGAATGGATGATGCTGGAATAAAGGGATTCCACATGAAGTGTGGCAAATAGGGTCTGACTGTCACAATTTATGCCATCTAATCTCAGCAAGGTATCTTTCGTATCCTTAATGTGAGATGGCAAATTGGTTACAAAGGGACGCATGATTTTGTCCAAATAGACACTACAGTGTTCAGTAAGATTATTATTGCCAGAGACAATTGGTCTTCCTGGCGGTCGCTTTGAATCTTTGTGAATCTTTGGCAAGATATAAAACGTTGCCACTGTCGGTGTCTTGGGTAATAAATAATCATGCTCATTTTTATCAATAATGTTGTTGGCAAGTGCACTGTTCAGGATAATTTGAAGTTCTTTTATGAATTTTATTGTTGGATTTGAGTCCAATATCCTATAAGATGTTTTATCTTTCAGGATGCGTTGACATTCCTTCACATAGAATTCTGTGTCCATGACAACAACATTACCCCCCTTGTCTGAGGACTTGATAGTAATTTCTTGATTTTTCATTAATTCCCTAAATGCCAAATTTTCTTTTTTGGTGATGTTATACCGCATGTGTTTTTTTGTTTTCATTTTTTCCAAGTCCTTGGTGACTAGGTTGGTAAAAACCTCAACCTGAGGACACAATGACATAAAGGGGGTAAATTTACTTTTGAGTTTACAATCAGAAAATGGACCTTCTCTTTTATCTGGCGGACATTCGTTATCGTCCAATAGTGACATACAGTAAGATTCTGAACATTGGTCTGGTCGAATGCTGCGAGGCCAGTATTATCAATTTCACGCCTAGATTTTTTGGCGTGAAACTTATGCAAGAGGAGTTTCCGGGAAAACAAATTTAAGTCCTTCACCCACTCAAAGAGATTGAAATCCTTGGTGGGTGAAAAGGATAATCCCTTCTCTAATAGTGAAACATGATCACTCGTCAGATTGATTTTAGAGAGATTAAAAATCTGTAATTTCCCATCCTTTACTGTTATTGGATCTACTTCTTGCGCTGGCCTCTGCCTGCTTTTTCTTTTTGCTTTTTTATTATTGCCTCCTCGTCTTGTTGGTCTCTTATGAGGGGGTATTCTAAAAAAGCAATAGTGTTGTTGTCAGTTGGAGAGATCCCACTTGTAGAAGGGGATGGGGCAGATATTCTAGTTTCAGACTCAGCTGCTAGCTGTTTCAGACTCAGAATTCTCAGCCTCAGAAGAGGAATAATTAATCGTGGCCTGTCTTCTCTTTTGGGATTTTTTGTAACTATACACCTGATGCAAACTATAGTCAAGGGCATCCCTCTGAAATTTTCTGTGCTTCCTCTCTTTGATTTCATTTCTAAATTTATCAACCTCTCTTTGGAGTTTAGATTCCATGTCATCAAAATCTTTGTGGGATCTAAAATCATTCAGTTTGCGTAGTTGTATATCCAATTCCTTCTGTATATTTAATAGCCGTGTCTGTTGAGTTTCAACCAACAATTTTATCAAAGATTGTGAACAGGTTGATAATATTTTTTCCCATTGCTGGGTAAACTCAACAGTGGTTATATGATACGCTGGAGAGAGGCCGATGCATAGGCCCCGAGGAATCATATCTTGAGTATCATAATTCTGAAGACTGGACACATCCCACCAGGTCTGTGCCTGAGATTTAAATAGACGGTTGAGGATTCTGAAAAAATCAGTGATGTTATCAGTGTTATTGTAAGGGGTGTATGTATTTTCCACAGAGAAGACTTTTTTTGCCTCATCATGCCATGAGCTAGTATCCCAGCTTGTAGACAGAAAACCTGTCATATTCTATATTAATTTGGCTGATTAACTCTTAATAGAGGTAGGAGCAAGTATAAGGAAGAGGATTCTTACGTTCCCCTATAATGAATACTAGAATGTAAACAAAAAGAAAATATAATGCTCACTGAAATAATAATGTGAATGTAATATGATTGTGCCTTACACGTCTAGAGTGACGGTGGGTGCAACTATGAGCCAAAATTAACATAAATTAACAACAATTGGAAGGAGAAAGCATTTTTGTTGCCGACGCCAACCAACTAGAAGCCCATTTGAACTGCAGTGCAATGTAGGTTGGTGCAACGCACAGCAAAAAAGGTGATGGCAGGTCTGGCAAAATATTTCTTTATTGCAGGGACATAAAAAGGCTCACCAATTGGTTTATTGAAAGGGGTTACAACAGGGAGTCCCTCCAATCCATAGTGGGGGAAATAACGAAAAGAGAGAGAAGTACATTACTCCCCACCAGGGAGTCAAGGACGAAGGATGTTAGTCAAAAAAGGGACAAGAAAAAACTGGGAAATAAATACCCTCTGTTTATTTCACAATACAGCAAGGCCAGTGGCCAAGTGAATAAAATAATCAATAGACATTGGGGTTTATTACGTATGGATCCCATTCTGGGTGAGTACACCAAAATGGGACCCAAGATTGTCTATAGGAAGGCTAAGACTATTGCCAATTATTTACCTCCCAGTGTCATTCCCGATATTACTACCAATATAAACACATTCAGTACAAAGGGTTCATTCAGATGCAATAGCTGTAGCATGTGTCGGTACATGAAACCCTCCAGATGTGTCTTTTCCCACAGCCCGCATAGACGTTTCAACATTAATAATTTTATTGATTGTAATACATCCTTCGTGGTCTATGTGATCAACTGTGGCTGTGGGAAGAGATATGTCGGAAGGACAACAAGGTCCCTCAAGATCAGAATGCAAGAGCATTTCAGGCTCATTAAGAGAGGAGACTTGGCGCACCCGGTTTCCAAGCATTTTTCAGAATGCGATAAGGGTGGCACTGAGAACTTTTCCTTTATGGGAATTGAGAGAATCATACCAAAAATGAGGGGCGGTGACTTGGTAAAACGGTTAGATTGTAGAGAGTCATTCTGGATCTTCATGCTTAAAACCCGGTTTCCAGATGGAATCAACATTGAATGGAGCATTAATCATTTTTTGAAGTGAATCATTGTTAGATATCTTAGTACTATCTTTAGTCATACCTCTCCTGAGTTTACCATTGCCTTGTGTTTAACAATAATAATCTTGTATTCATGTTTTGACTAAACAGGTTTATAGAAAATGAACATCCAAATAAGGGTTCGGATTGAGTGAAATTATTGCATTGTAATTTTTATTCATGGTAACACAAACAATATCTAGTGCAATGTGAACACATTTCTCCAAGTAGAACCACATTATTGTTTATGGATAAGTTAAATATGCATTACTGTATATGGCTCTTCTTTCTTCTTTTTTCATGATTTGTTAAACAAATTATATGTACAATTAATTAAGTAGTCATCCTCTGTACTTCAGGTAGGCTGCTCATATGTTTTTAATATAGGTATAAGTTAGTTTCAAAAAATGTTTTATTTTGTTTGATTATTATAAAAAAAAATTGTTTTTAAATTCACAATTTATGTATGTTTTTGTATATATTGGGTACAGTCTGCCTGATCAGGCTCTCAATCTAGACCTTAAATATATCTCAGGGTTGGTGTGTTTTTTCCCCATTCCTCTTCCCTTCTTCTTTCACCCCCCCCCCCTTTTTCCCTTCTCTTCCCCTCTCTTTCCTTCCCTCTCCCGCCTCCCTCCTTCTTCACCCTTCTCTTTCCCCTTTTCCTCCTTTTCCCTCCTTCTTATCCCTTCTCTTTCCCCTTTTTCCTCCTTTTCCCTCCCTTTTTCCTTTCACACCCCCCCCCCCTCAGTGGGGCATGTCAATGGGTGTCTGTATAGGTTTATGAGGCATTCCCATGGACATCCCCATAGTGTGGGTGGTCACACCTTATTTTCAATATGTTCAAGATTCACTTAGAGCATGTTGGCGCATGCGCGAGTACTTAGGACCTTAGTGGCATCAATCCGCGGGATCTGAGTCTGTTTGAGAAATATCGATCTGCGCATGCGCAGAAAAACGTGGCTTGAGGCGCATCTCGCGAGATTTTGCCCTCCATTGCCCTGCGGTGCGTGTCACCGAGCAGGTGGGTTTGGAGGCTCTTTTCTCGCAGTGTGAACAGGTATTCAGCCGCTTTTATATGATGCTCACACAGCTATATGTTATATCCTTAATTAACATGAGGTTACCAATTAGTGATTTGGGCGCCAAATCGGCAGACTGTCCCTATATATAGGGTGATGTATACCATGTTAACACACTTCTTGATAAAGTGCAATTTACCTGCACGAAACGCGTAGAAGGTTGCAGCCTTCCGTTTTTTATGTCCCTGCAATAAAGAAATATTTTGCCAGACCTGCCATCACCTTTTTTGCTGTGCGTTGCACCAACCTACATTGCACTGGATTTCTCCCCATTGGCAACAGCACGCAGACTGAGAGGAGCCCTGGTGACATTCATTCGTGAGTACTTACCTGGGGCCAGCCCAATGAGGTTAGGGGGGGTGTTTTTGTGCATCTACCCCTGCCTTCAGGGTAACTGGAGCCCTTTCATAGGTTTAATATAGTATTCATGTCCCAGAAGTAGGCCGGCGCCAGTTCAAACCGTGACGTGTATAGTCCAAATCAAGTCCTTTTGTGATGGTGATGAGCAAATTGCAGATTTCCTCCAAAACGTGACGTGATATGTGAAAAAATAAAGAGAGAATTATAGTGCAATATGTCAAATTGAGGACATAAAAACATATAACACTGACAACATGAAACAAACAAGACAAACTCACAACACAAACTAGCCAGACAGAATTAATAAAAAGCTATTTAATGACAACTAATATAGGATTCTGGATGTTTACACACACTAATCCGGGGGGGCAAAATCGTTGCCCTACTCACAGGATGCAGGATAATTAAAAGCAGCAGGACTGGAAGCACTTTCTGTAGATCCAAGATGGCGACCGGAGCTCACTCTCTGGCGTCCCCACGTGTGGCAGATGCTGTCCGGGGCTCCAGAGGGTCTGGATCAGTGGTGCTGCTGCGCGTGACTCCCTCCCTAAAAACGAGTCCTCACATTTTAGAAGCAAATCATTCGTGGAGTATACCGCACGGCTGGGTAACAGGAGAGGAGGAGAATAGGAGGATTGAAAACCGGCAGGAGGAGGGAGTCACGCGCAGCAGCACCACTGATCCAGACCCTCTGGAGCCCCGGACAGCATCTGCCACACGTGGGGACGCCAGAGAGTGAGCTCCGGTCGCCATCTTGGATCTACAGAAAGTGCTTCCAGTCCTGCTGCTTTTAATTATCCTGCATCCTGTGAGTAGGGCAACGATTTTGCCCCCCCGGATTAGTGTGTGTAAACATCCAGAATCCTATATTAGTTGTCATTAAATAGCTTTTTATTAATTCTGTCTGGCTAGTTTGTGTTGTGAGTTTGTCTTGTTTGTTTCATGTTGTCAGTGTTATATGTTTTTATGTCCTCAATTTGACATACTGCACTATAATTCTCTCTTTATTTTTTCACATATCACGTCACGTTTTGGAGGAAATCTGCAATTTGCTCATCACCATCACAAAAGGACTTGATTTGGACTATACACGTCACGGTTTGAACTGGCGCCGGCTTATCTTTTTTCCTTTGTCTAGTTACTGACTGTACAGTCAGTTTTTGTCTGGCTGCCTATTATATTTTATTGTCATTGTGTGTTTTAGCGCTGTTTTGCACCGTCTTTTCTGTTTTTTTTTTTTCATGTCCCAGAAGTGTTCCTCTCACATTACTACCTGATGGGATTTCATGCTTGAGCACCACATTACCTTCATTTGAAATTGCACCTTATGACGCACAATACACCAATATAGGTAAAGCGTCCTTGGGCAATTACAGCAAGGTAACTGACTCTTTATTAAGGCCAATCTTTGTCAGGTGCTATTGCCGTTGTATTTAGGCATAGCATAAATTATTAAACACTGTGGCCGTCTACCACCTCCCCATCCCTTCCCGCAAAAGTACATTATATGTTGTTAATTACTGATTACTATATGTTAAGAACCTATTTTATTTATATTATAATTAAATGTTAAGTTTTAATTGCCAAGGAGTGCAATTTCAAATGGGCTTCTAGTTGGTTGGCGTCGGCAACAAAAATGCTTTCTCCTTCCAATTGTTGTTAATTTAAGTAAAAAAACAGTGCAGTAAGCCTCTACATTTGTTACACTGGCAAAGGAGCAAATGGAAACAATGTGAGGCAATTCAACATGTTCTTTTATTGGTGGGGTCAGTACAAAAACATTTATTTACAAATACTGTACAATGTTGAAGCATTTTAAGTAACATCTCCTTTATTAAAGAAACCCAGTACTGTATACAGTACAGTACAGTGGGGTGGTGCGCAACACTGTCAGTCAGACCTGCACCAGTTCACTCCTAGAGGCAAGCAAACAGGGCAGGTTTTCCGGGCAACATTGAAAACCGTGCCTGTTTGCGGCCCTCAGGGACTGGAGTTGTGCATGTCCTGTGAAAAAAAACACACAACAACATCTCCTTTGTTTAAGTACAGCAGGTACTGTAGGGCAAAACATGTACAGTACAATACAGTTCAGCACAACAGTATGGTCTCACTGACAGTCCTCCACATTGTCCATCCATAGCCGATTCCTTGCATGGCACAAAACGCCATTAATGCAGTCTCTAACGCCTTTCATTACAGGATCTGTAACTGTATAAAAGTGCCGCAATTCTTCCACAATGTTTTTCCTTAAATTGGCAGGAAGGACCTTTTTTACGCGATTCCTATCGTAGTTCACTTTGAACACCCACTCGCAGTACAACGTGTAGGGAACATGGTGCTTAAAAATGATCAAGGCATACTTGTGGGGTACACCAGCATTCATCACCCTATACTTCTCCCTAAGCGCCGCTGTCAGATTGCGCAGGGTGATGTCAGGCACTGTTTCGATGCGAGTGCGATCGGGTGTAGGTCTTTTGGGAGCGGGTGTGCTTGTGGCGACGGGCGATGGTAGGATGTCTGGGAGGAAGCTTTCCTTCGGTCGTGGTCGCCGTGTTGTCTCCTGGCGTGGTCTTGACGGGGTTGTCATGTCCTCCTCAACGGCATACATGTACACTACATCTTGTGGTGGAGGGGAGGGCGCTTGGTGATGGAAGGGGGTCGAAGGTCCCATTCATCACATCCATGTCACCCTCCTGCTCCGGCATCGGGGAAATAGGGGCATTAGCACCGAGCAAATAATGTATGCCCGCAATGTCAGCCTCTATCTTCTCCATCCGTTGATCCATCCGTTGCTCCATTTGTAGCATCCGTTGCTCCACATTTAACATGGTCTCCAGAAGCAGATCTATCTTTGCCAGCACAATAGAATTCCCGGGGAGATCCACACTTATCCCATTCAGCATCCGGTCCAACGAGCGGCTTCTTGTGCATGGCATCTGGACATCTGGGGGGATGGGTGCAACGGAGGATGAGATGGGGGTTCCATGGACAGCAGCGGCATCGATGGAGAGTGGAGGAGGTGACCTGTGGATACCCGGTAGAGGAGAAGCGGTAGCGTCGAAGAGGGATGGAGAAGGTGACCTTTGGATTCCGGGCGAGAAGCAGAGTCGTCTAAGAGCAAAGGAGAAAGTGACCCGTGGATTTCAGAGGTGGCAGCGTCGTCAGATGGAACTGGAGAAGATGGGGGTGGAGAAGACGGGATGAAGATTTCCGGGACAGCTAAAGCAGAGTCGTCGAAGCACATGGGAGGAAGTGGTCTGCGGGTCCGATGGGTTGGCTGCCATTCGTTTTGTGTCGAGAGTACATCACCATATATCTTCTTCACATAATGAGGCTTACGTCTAAGAAAACCCTTAACCTTTGGGGTCAGCAGAAGGTTTTCTTTATTGGCCTTAGCCTGTCGCTTTTGCCTTGGCATGGAAACGGCAACCGCCTTTCGCTTTTTCAGCATGACAGGCACGGCAGAGGTGAGTGGGTTCTTGCGTCCATAGAAACGGGGATGCTACATGGAAGCAGGTGGCACAATGCAGTACAGTATCTGGACAAGGGCAAGTTCAGATAAAGATCCTGGAGTGGTGGCCTATGCAAAGTGTGTGACCTTTTGTGCATGGCGGCCAGGTACAGGTGTTGAAAGTGGGCGTACTCTAATGTGAGTCATTACCGTATAAATACACCATCAATTTTGTGTATTGACTGCACATAGAATACACACTGACTAAACATCGAATATACATTCTTGTGTTTGTATTTCTTTCTACTCGCAGCAATGCCTGTTAAAAAGATTTCAAAGGATCTCAGCATGCGAATTAAGGAGATGTACAGGAGCGGACACCAAATTGCTGCTATCCAACGCTGGTTAGCTACTTCTGACCTCGTTGTTCCATTAACCACCGTGAGCTATCATGCACAAGGAAAAAACAGAGACCGGAAAAAGGCACCAAGGGTAACTAACGCGTAAGTATATTTATAAAACTTAACAAACAAAAAAATATAGAAAACTGTACTGTACATCTACAGTACAGTTCTGTATCTACTGTAATACTGTTGTTATTTCTGTTGATTTATATTACAACATACTGTACAGTAGTTTGTCTATTTATATTTATAGTACAGCAGTATACATTTTTTGTATATTTCAATTAATCTTACAACGGTATATACTGAATAGGATGTACTGTATATTTATATTTATATTACAACAGTATATTTATTTTGTATATTTATAGTACAACAGTATATATATTTTGTCTATTTATATTTATAGTACAGCAGTATACATTTTTTGTATATTTCAATTAATCTTACAACGGTATATACTGAATAGGATGTACTGTATATTTATATTACAACAGTATATTTATTTTGTATATTTATATTTATTGTACAACAGTATATATATTTTGTCTATTTATATTTATAGTACAGCAGTATACATTTTTTGTATATTTCAATTAATCTTACAACGGTATATACTGAATAGGATGTACTGTATATTTATATTTATATTACAACAGTATATTTATTTTGTATATTTATATTTATAGTACAACAGTATATATATTTTGCCCATTCCTGGAAAGCGCCATCGAGGAATCTCCATTGAAGTCAATGGGCCCATTGACTTACAATGGGAAACCGCCGCTCCTCCTCTCGGACGCCACCTGCTGGTCTTCACAGGAAACAGGACCAAAACAGCAAGATTCGCCATTGAAACGCATGGAGCTCCAATGGCGGCCTATGGGACCCTGCAAAATGGTGCCTGAAAAGGCGGGAAAATTACACAAAGGACTATAATCAGTAACGAATTATTAACCCTTGCACTCCCGGATGAATCCCAGTGTGTGTGTGATGCAGACACTGATTAAACCAGATTTTACAATAAAGCATGGGAACAGGGGAATATACATTTTCATGTTATAACAAGGGTAAAATCACATTTCTGGGCCTCAGCCCAGTTTACCCCTTGTCTCCCTGGCGAGGTCAGGGGATGGCCAAATGGGGTGCAATCCCTTTAATACCGGGCCACCCCCTTTCTCCCTCTACAGGGGGTGATAAGCTCAACCAGATTTGCAGACGTGAAGCTTTCTGGATTTATGATTTTAGAACCCTCTCTCCAAATGGATTAAATCTAGACTTTGATCTAGGGGTCTTTCTTATTAAATAATATAGGGTCTCTTAAAATAGTGTATAGTGTTGCACTTTTTAATTACATTATATTCCCTTGTTCTTCTTTCTTCTTTATGATTATTATCATCATTTTTATATATAATTGTTGGAATGATTATAATTATGAGTTTGTTATTTTAATATAATTATTTTTTCATTTATATATTTATTATAAAATATAGATTATATTAGGATTATTATTATTGTATTAATATTTTGTTACTTCTATCTATACAGTCTTAGATGTCAATTCATCTTCATTTTTACTATGTTTGTAGGTCTGTATTTGTGTATTTGGTAGTCTTAGTCTGAGTCTGTGTTGTATTGTCTAGAGCTGAAGTTTTAAACTCAATTGGCATTAGATATTTCTATCCAATCAGTTATAAGTGAGGTGTATATAATGGGACTTCACCTTCACTGAATCATCCCCATAGGAAGTGACGTCAGTCACGAAACGCATAGGGTCAGAGTCACGGTACCTTGGAGAAGCACTGGATGTGAGAACGTGTCAGTCAAGTGAAGCAGGAAGCAGCATTATCGAGATATCGCGAGAGCGGCTGCTGTGCTTGCATGCAGGAGAGTGTGGAGTTCCCCTACTCGGCGTCCATCTTGGAGAGTGTTCCGAAGTTAGAGGAAAAGAAACTACACATCGGGGAGCCCGTGAGGACCCTCACTGCTGCCGGCGTCTGCCCCACTTGGTTATACACGCTTGTTTTTTCTAGTCCTCCTGTAAATTGGGTTTTGGGTTTTAACCCCTTGATGACCCGCTGCAGCAGGCTCCGTTTGTTTTATTAAATAGTTATTTTACATTCAGCTTGATTATTTTATGTATGTCTTTTGTTAAGTGTTCCATGTTCTTTGTCCCATTTTAACATTACGTATTACACTATTATTTCTCTTTGTTTCTGTCCCTATGTCACGGACCCTGGATTGGAGATCTTCCAGTGATTGGACCATTTGGATTTTCTTCTCCATCTGTTTGGACTCTATTAGGGACTTTGGACTCTTTTGGGCGCTGGTCTGTATATGTTATTTGTGTTTACGTGCTGTATTTGGATTATATGGTGTATATATACTGCATTCGAGGTTACAAGGTGCTGTAATTGGGTTACATGGTGTATATAGCGTATATACTGCATTCGTGGTTATGTGCGGTATTTGGATTATATGGGGTATATACTGCATTCGTGGGTATGTGCGGTGTTCAGACGATACGGGGTATATACTGCATTCATGGTTACGTGCTGTGTTCAGTATATAGGGTTTATATACTGCATGCGTGGTTACGTGTTAGGTTTGGATTATATGGCGTATATACTGCATGCATGTTACGGGCTGTTCTGTGGATCATATGGTGTGCGTATATACTGCCTTTGGGGGTCATGCACTGTATTGGTCCAGCGTTATATACTACATCCAAGATTCTGTGGGGTATACGGTGTGTATATACTGCATTCAGGGGTATAACGCGTGTATGGGTAATCTCACTTCCTGTTCAGCGCATGCCCCTGGTGTGGTATGGGTAACCCCACTTCCTGGTCAGCGCATGGCCCTGGTATTGTATGGGTAATCCCACTTCCTGTTCAGCACATGACCGCAGGGTATGGGTAATCCCACCTCCGGTTCAGCACATGGCCCCGGTATTGTATGGGCAACCCCACTTCCTGTTCAGTGCATGGCCCTGGTATGTATGGGTAATCCCACTTCCTGTTCAGCGCATGGCCCTGGTATTGTATGGGTAATCCCACTTCCTGTTCAGCGCATGGCCCTGGTATGTATGGGTAATCCCACTTCCTGTTCAGCACATGGCCGCATGGCCCTGGTATTGTATGGGTAATCCCACTTCCGTTCAGCGCATGGCCAGGGATGGTGCAGGTAATCCCACTTCCTGTCAGGGCATGGCCCAAGTATGATACGGGAATCCCACTTCCTATTCTGCGCATGGCCCCATAGATTACCCGCCTCACTCAAAAAAAAAAAAATTGTATGTTGGTATAACAAATATGCATGCAGGAGCGAGTCAAGGGGTGGTTACAGATAGCAGGCCTAACTCCCCTCTTCTGTTATCAGAATGTTCCATGTATCGATGATAACATTATCAATTCATGTTCCTTTCAGTCAGTTTCGGTACTTTGTGCAAGTAGCAATTCAATTTTCGTCCGGATTGGAACCACCTCCGTCGACCCTCGATACTTCCCATACTCACATGACAACCCAGTCGACGGAACACATATTTCAATCACTCAAATTTGAAATCACATTCCCACGTCACTTAGCACATCAAATCAGAATGTCTTTCGTAGACAAAATCATACAACTGCAGGCTGATGCGCGAAGCAAGGAAGAAGGCTGGTTCCAGAGACAGCTGTTGATGCTTATGCACGGAGCGGGTGATGGCCAAGGTCATTTGAGCGGACAAGGTCAGGCTGGCGGGCAGGATTGGTTGAGCGGACAAGGTCGATACGTTCCCGCATGCGAGGACGCATGGCCCTCATTAAGTGATGAGGGCACCCCCAGCCAGGTTGTGTGCCATGCGGCAGGACAAGGAAACGGAAGGGACACACTGCAATGGCAGGGCATAAGTCCACAAGCAGGGCGGCGACCCACTTCATTGGTGCCAGGGGGCATGTCAACACGGAGGTTTCAAAGACCATCGCCGGTCACAGACAAGCCAGCGGGCAGGCTTCCCCATTCTTTCATTTCAGGCGTCAGTGAGGCCGCGTCCGGCTCAGGGTCGGCTCAGCAGCATGCGGCTGAGGCGCGGGGACCATCACCATACAGGGTTGATGATGGGGCGTCGATAGCACGCGGTCACAAGGGGAGACCTGATAACAGAGACCAGGGGGAGGAGGCAGCCATCACGGTTCCCGATAGGCGGCCGGCAACGCCACCCGGGTCAACCCCCAGCCTGGCGAAAAGCGATCAAAGAAAGGTAAACGACCAGCGACAACTGACAAAGGGGTAGCCAGCGGGAGTTCCCCGCACAAGAGGCTAGCGGTTTGCGCTCCCCCTCAAGTGATAGTGGGCGAATATCCCCGGTGTACTGGTGCGCAGCTCATGGAGGCAGCGTTGTTGGGCATAAGGCAAGCCCTATCCCCTTTAGTGGCGCACCTTGACGCAGGATCAGGGGCGTCGGCGAGCGCAGGGGGTCACATTGGGGTGACGACACCCGTGCTGGCAGAGTCACCGACAACAGTAGTGACACCAGCGATAAGCACAGCGCCAGTTCTAGCAATGCTAATCGCGTCAGCAGCAGCGATAGCTCCGTCAATATCGACAGTCGTAGCGCCAGCATTGGGGGCGGCGCCAGTAGAAGCTTAGCCTATAGTACCAGCAGCGGCGGGTCCCCCGCAAGCTATTAGCAACACACCCCTAGGGGCCGGTGGGCAAGCCGGGCAGGTGGAATCACCATCTTCCACGCTTCCCCTTCCTCAGGCTGCATCCGCTTCAGAGGAGCTAGCCAAGGATAAGAGGATACTGATATACAAGAAAACTGGGGCGCTCCTCACAATTATACACACTGATACCCAAAATCTAGTTGTAGTTCAAAGTGGATGTAGATAGGCGGCAATGATGCACATAAATAATAAAATCATGCAATACTAGCCGCTGGTCTTTGCTGCTGCTCAGCCGGTAACGGATCTCCCACGATCCTCACACAGAATGAAGAAACAATAAGGCTTGCGCTCGCCTTATTGTTTCTTCAAGGATAAGAGGATGCCCGACGCGGCATATAAGGTCTCTTATACATCCAGACCTAGCTCAGTGGGCTTGCATTTGCTTAAAGAGGTGAAGGACAAGATATGGGCCGGGGAGTACATAGATATATTATCTCTGCTACCAGGCTACAGGGAGGCGTTGGCTGGGTCCTCAAAGACGGGGGAAGCGAAGAAGGAGGATGAGGAAAAAAGGCTTTTCCCACACACCTGTCGCAATTGGTCAAAGGCCTTTGTTATCCTGGCTGGAGTAATTGGGGAGAAGGATCCCCAGGCGTGTGCCTCACTCTTTACTTATCACGACATGATCGAGGAAGCACACCACATTTACGGGGGAACGGGTTGGTGGACATATGACCAGTGCTTTAGGCAATCAATGAAGGCCCAAGATGAGGTGATACCATGGAACGTCAAGGACGTCAACCTTTATTTGCAGTTTGTGTCTGGGGCGGGGCAGATTCCTTTTGAGGGAGCGGCACCGGAGGTAAGGGGGCATGGCGGAATAATGTATGTCACCACGCACCAACTCAGGCGTCTGTTGACCGTTTAACCAGTCCAACTGCACGTTCGACAACTGCTGTTTCCAACACATCTGCTACTTTTGCGGCGGCCGCCACGCCCAGGCAAAGTGTTTTAAGAAAGGCGGTCACAGGGGGAGGGGTGCAGGGCGGAAGTTTGGACGCGAGG
This sequence comes from Ascaphus truei, assembly GCF_040206685.1. Taxonomy (NCBI): domain Eukaryota; kingdom Metazoa; phylum Chordata; class Amphibia; order Anura; family Ascaphidae; genus Ascaphus; species Ascaphus truei. Next base: position 27,073,793 of record NC_134489.1, read on the forward strand.
GCAGTGACACCAATAATCGTCGCCAATTTGGCACCGTGGCTAGCAAGGTACCCCAATAGGGAAGCAGCCCAGTTACTTTTAGCTGGGTTTAAGGAGGGGTTTAGGATTCCGTTTGAGTATCAAGCGGGATCAGAATTTAGTCGGAACTTGAAATCGGTCAGGACACACGTTGACATAGCTAGGGAAAAAGTCTGGAAGGAAGTCGAACTGGGGAGGATGGCTGGCCCCTTCGAGTCCCCCCCCATGCCTTATCTCAGGATTTCCCCATTGGCCGTGGTCCCCAAGAAAGAGTCAGGGGTGTATAGGTTGATACAACACCTATCCTACCCCGAGGGGTCGTCAGTAAACGAAGGTATTGACCAGGAGTTGTGTTCGGTGTCTTACGCAAACTTCGACCAAGCCGCAGCGCTAGTGGAAAGGATGGGAGTAGGGGCTTTAATGTCAAAAGCCGACATCAAATCGGCCTTCAGACTCTTGCCAGTACACCCCGAGTGCTTCCATTTGCTAGGCTGCATGCTCGAGGGGCAGTACTACGTAGATTTATACTTGCCAATGCGATGTGCACTTTCTTGTTTTTATTTTGAGACATTTAGCACCTTCCTAGAATGGGTGGCCCGGAAGAGGGTGCAGGCAGCGGGAGTTATGCACTACTTGGACGACTTCCTTTCTGTTGGCCCCGGGGGTTCAGATTTATGCGCTAGGTGGCTGTTTGAATTTTCATCCTTGGCACATGAGTTCGGCGTTCCTTTGGCCGACGAAAAGACGGTGCGCCCGACAACCACTCATACCTTTTTGGGCATAGAAATCGACTCAGAGATGATGGAGTACAGGCTCCCTCTGGAGAAGCTGGTCGCCCTAAGCAGGCTTCTCCGCGAATTCATAGGCCTCAAGAAAACATCATTTAGGTACTTCCAGGCACTGCTAGGCCACTTAGTATTTGCAGCGCGCGTCATGCCGGCAGGAAGGGTGTTCGCCAGGTGCCTCTCCGCAGCAACGGTCGGGGTGAGACGCCCCAACTTCAACTGGGTCACCGCCGAAATCCGAAAGGCCTTGGCGGTGTGGCTGCATTTTTTAAAGGATTATAACGGCAGAACCTTGTGTCGAGGTCCCCCAGCCAACAACACAGAATTACAGTTGTCTACAGACGCTTCAGGGTCAGTCGGTTTGGGGCCTACTTTGATGGGGCATGGTGCGCGGAGCAGTGGCCTCTCCACTGGCGGGAGACGCCGCTCATCAAGAACTTGGCGTTCTTGGAATTATTTCCCTTGCTTGTCGCAGTGTGCCTTTGGGGTCACTTATTCGCGAATAAGCAAGTCATTTTTTGGACAGATAACATGGGGGTGGTGGAAGCCGTGAACAATTTCGGTTCACGCTCCCCGCCAGCGCTGTCCCTTCTGCGCAGTTTCGTACTTGCATGCTTGCAATTGAACATTGCGTTCAAGGCTCGACATGTCCCGGGGGTGGCGAATAACATTGCTGATGCCTTATCCCGGTTACAGATGGCGCAGTTTCGGAGACTGGCCCCCGAGGCGGACCCAATCGGCAGTCCATGCCCTGCAGACCTGTGGGAGCTGGCGACGACCCAGTAACCTCGTTGGTACGATCACCGCTGGCTCCGGGTAAGTGGCGGGCCTATTCGGCAGCGTGGCGCGATTATCAAAGTCTGGCAGAGGAATTGGGTCTCGACGTATTGGGAGTCGGGACCTTGCTATCGTTTGTCCTAAACTTAAGGGCAAGGGGTTTAGCGGGAGGATCCATAGGAAAAAAATTGACAGGGGTTTCCTTCTTTTTGCAGCTAGAGGGCAAGGGAGACCCAACGAAGGCGTTTATCGTCAAAAGGGTGCTAGCGGGGTTAACGAAGGGGACGGCGGCAAATGATAGCAGAAGGCCAGTGACACCAGCGATATTAGAGGGTTTAATGCAGGCCACAGACAGAGTGTGCCTATCAGGGTTCGAGGCAAAGCTTTTCCGGCTGACGTTTGCATTGACCTTCGCAGCACTGCGAGCCGGGGAGCTGGTGTGCGTGTCGCGCAAAGGTGAGGGAGGGATGTAGTTTGAGGACATAGTCTTAGGGGAAGGATGGGTAAAACTACACATTAAAAGGTCAAAAACAGACCAGCAGGGAAGGGGAGCGTGGATTTCTTTGCTAGGGCTACCAGGGACCATTTTTTGCCCAGTGAACACGCTCAGGGAATACTTGGCATGTAGGCCAGACGGTCAGGGTCCCCTGCTCCTTCACGCGGACGGGGTACCGTTATCTAGATTCCAGTACCTGCGGGTTTTCTGCCTGTGCCTAAGACACCAGGGTCTCGACGAGGCACAATACGGGACACATTCGTTCCGGATTGGGGCGGCAACGGAGGCATCACGCGCGGGGTTGTCAGTAGCTGCGATCCAAAAGATAGGGCGATGGAAGTCTAACAGATACCGGTCCTATATCAGGCCCGCATTATCTGGGATTTAGCGTGCTTGGATAAACCCCCTCATCCCTTTATGCCTTCACAGATGCCGCAACCACTTGGATAATCGGAGACTCACTTATACAGTATACTGGGCAGAGAAGCGGGCTGTCAAACGCCCATACGGGGCTAACCTCGGGTTGCGAGCGGAGCAGGCAAATGTGGTATGGGGGGGGAGGTAGGGGGCTGCGGTGGGCTCAGTTGCTCCCACGGCTAATGGTGATGGGTAGGGATAGGAGGGCGCCACAGATCCTGCTCCTCCACGTCGGGGGCAACGATCTGACCGCTCAACGGTACTTCGAGCTGGTTAATTCGATAAAACACGACCTTGCCCTTATACTCGCCCGTTGGCCAGCAGTACAGATCGTTTGGTCAGACATAGTTTGCAGGATAGTGTAGAGAGGTGCAAGGGCACCGGGTGCCGTCGACCGAGCGCGGGTCAAATTGAACAAGATGGTGGGAAAGCTTGTGACACAGTGTGGGGGATGGCAGATCACCCATCCCGAGTTCGACTACTAGTCAATCGGCCTGTTTTGGGCCGACGGCACACACTTATCTGAGATAGGGGTGGATTTGTTCAACAACGATTTGCAGGAGGTGCTGGAGAGGGTCCGAGCGGTGTTGGCGGCACGGTCTAATTTAAGGAGGTTTAAATAGAGCCGTGAGTGGCGGCAGTTCGGGGGTAAGTGCTTGTCCTTGCCAAAATGGGCTCGGGGCGGGCGTCGCCCGGGGGTAGGATCAAATGTGCGGGGTCTGTTTATATGTGGGTACCGTTTCCAAGTGGGAGGGGGAGGGGGTCCCTCGCAGCCTCCCTGGTCAAGCAATCCCTCCAGCCAATTAGGCGAGGGATGCCCATGACCAGGGGGCAAGCCTCCTCTCCCCTCACCTCGCTAGGACCTCTGGGCCGCCGTCGCGACCCCTGGGGGAGGGACGGCGGGGGGGGCAGGCCAAGGGAAGCCTCAAGAGGCAGCCGGGAGCCGAATCTTCCATTCTGCTCCCGGTTTGCGACAAAATTCCCACCCACCCATCCCGTTAGCAATACAGTCGGGGGCAGATGCTTGCCCCCGGCCACTCCGTGGAGTAGTTACAATTCCCTTGGTTGATAAGCTGTCTAAACTGCCTGTAAGCTTTAACATGTACAGTGGCGACACTGTTTATTTGACCACGGCCATAGCCGCGGTGTGGGGGAGCCGGCGGCTCATTTCGGGAACTCCCTGGCGCGTGCAGCGCGTCACTCTGGCGCCGGTCACACGGCCCAGGGTTCCCCGGCATACCCGAAGGCTGCAGAGGCAGCAGGGGTAAGGGGGACGGTGCGCGCAGCTTTGCGCAAGCCAGGGGGAGCAGCCAGGGGTTTGGGGAAGGGGGGCATTTTAATTAAACGCGCGGGAAGGGGAAGATGCGGCAAGATGCGGCTCGCTCGCAGCTCCGTTTTGGCGCCAGCCGCAATAAGCCCCGTTCATAAGGGGCACAAAACGGGCAAATGCTCGAATAAACTGTGTCGGGCCTGTACCATCATATTTTACAGGGCAGAGTCCGAAGACCTCCCGAGAAACAAAGGACTGAAGTTCCTTCAGGAGGGTTCAGTTGGTCGTTTTGCCACTGTCGCGGTGGCAGTTTGGGGTAAGTGCTTGTCCTTGCCAGATGGGCTCGGGGCGGGCGTCGTCCGGGGGTAGGAGCGAATGGGCGGGATCAAGCGACCGTGAAACCCGGGAACCCACTCGCGACATCGGCCGTCTCTTTAGGGCTCGGCCGGGTACGGGGGCAGCAGGCCAAGGCCTGGCTGACCCTCTTACCCCACTCTGGCATGGACTAGCGCTTACTCCATTATTATGATTGTTAATAAACAAAGCCGCGGCCTTTTATACCTCCAAACTGAGTCTGTAATTACTTGTCTGTTTATATGTGGGTACCAGTTCCAAGTGGGAGGGGGTCCCTTGCAGCTTCCCTGGTCATGCTAGGTTGATGTCACAATGGGTGGCTGAAATGACCTGAACTGAAAAGTCCAGCCACTGCCTGCTTGCTTGCTGCCTGAGTTTCATGGCAGCCCAGACGAGTCGGCGAGCAGAGAAAAAGTGGGCGGTTCCTATGCAAATGAACAGATGAAGACTGGTGTCGGAAAAAAAACTGGAAGCATGTGTCTTTTTGGCTGTTTTTTGGCTTTGTGGCCCCCCGGCAGTGTGTGCGGCTGCTTTTCTTTCCTCCATACAAAGTCTTTGGCTTTTGCATCCGTCGTCGTCGTCGCCACTGCTGCATAGACTCCCCGGAGCTGTGTTGGAAGGAGTGGAGGCAGGGATTCTTGAGGAGAAGGAAAGCGGGCAGCAGGCGGCTCCCGGCTCCCTCCCTTTTTCTTTTCTCCCTAAAGCGTAGTGCCCTTTGCCATCGGGCGGCGCTCGGGCAGGGGCCGATTTCTGGTTATTGCTTCTCGGCCTTTTGGCCAAGATCAGTGTGTCTTGGCCAGGGGCGACTGGAAGAATCCCGGTCTCTCGGCCTTGTGGCATGGCCCTTTTAAAGGGTCTCCTGCTGATAGTGGGGGACTGCAATTTTGAAAGTCATTATGGCGGAATATGGTCCGCGTTTGAGGAACACGATCAGGCTGGAGGTTATACCACCGGAGAGAGAAAAGGTTGATTTTTGGGGAGGGGGGAGAGGAAGACCTTTCCTAGATGCTTTGGCACTGGACTCATGGGATGCCATGCAGAAAAGAGAGGAGTTTCTGCAAAGCACTAAGAGAATGGAGGGTTTGGATCCAGGGGGGGGGGGGAGAAACATTGGTGAAATGGAGTTTTCTGAGACTTGAGCGACATCTATTGGTTATATGTTGTAGTTACTCCATAAAGTGTTAATATGGCTCTGAAATTAGTCTCACTGAATGTGAGAATGCTTACATCCCTGCCAAGAAGAACTATGATCTTACAATTTATGGCTAATCAAAATACAGATATAGTCTGTTTGCAAGAATGTGGGATTAGTAATGCACCTAGTAAATCTGAATGGCCGTGGGGGGAATCATGTTGGTCAGGTAGTAAAGATAATAGGAATAGTGGGGTGGGGGTTTTGTTTAGAGGGAACAGTTTTAAAGTTATAGTTATAGTTATAGAAGCAGGGAGGTTAATGGAGGTGGTGTTTGAATGGGGGGGGGGTGTTAAGTTTAGGTTATTTAATATATATGCTTCTCCTATTAAACAGCAAAGAGAGGAATTGTTTCAAAAGTTACAAATGTTTTTGCCAGGGAGGGAGCAGACTATTGTGGTGGGGGATTTCAATTGTATAATGTCTGAACAGGATAGGGAGGGGGGGAGGGGCAGAGGATTTAAGGCCTGATGGGACAAGTACTTTATTAAAAACTGTAATAAAGGATTTTAAGTTGTGTGATGGGTTCAAAATATGGGGGAAGAGCCCTAAAGGATTTACACGTTTTTCAGACAAAGGGAAGGCAGCTTGGAGCCCCTCAGCGACGGAGCTCATGACCGCTGGGGCCAGGCTCCCTCCTCTTCCCACCTAACCCCCACCCCTTGCGGGGTCCCCTCCCCCCCTTTTCTTCCCACCATGCCTCGGGGGGGAGGGGTGGGGCTTAGGGGAGTTAAACTGGGGAGGGAGCGGGAAGGCAGTCAGGCACAGGAAAGAACGGAGAATGGCTGACGTGCAGGAGCTGTTAACCAGGCTGCAAACGGAGGCTCTTTCTAGAGAGGAAGGATGGCTGCAGCAGTAGCTGGCAGGTCTGCTCGCAGGAGGTAGAACACTACACTACTGCTACAGCTGGGGAATCGGAGGAGCCCAGAGTAGAAGCAAGTGGTGGAACTGTGCGGCGCAGCCAGAGATCCATGCGGCCGACTCAAGGCCCACTCAAGGCGGTCAGGCCCTCTGAGGGGAGCGGTGGAGGTCTGGGACCCGCCTGTGTGGCGAACGCGGCCGCGTGCTGGTCCTACAGTGGAGGGCACGGGGGTGGAGTCAACTTGCACCGGGAGGGTAAGAGGAAGGTTTCCTCTTGTTCTGTTCAATCAAGTACCCAGAAATATAAAAAATATGCTTTTAAAAAATAGCTGACGATGACACGTCACGATGTCACGAAGCTGTCACGATGACATCAACTTTTATCAACACATTTATATTTATGGGTACTTGATTGAACAGAACAAGTTGCAAAATAAATTGTGATTTATTTCCTTAATAGACAAACACACGACATCTGCAGAATACACTTAAAACCACACTCACTGGGATCAGGAAACAAAACAAATTGTCCTTTGAACGAAAGAAATAGTCCTTTGCTTGCCAGTGCAAGAAATGGAGCCTTGGTTTTAAAAGTCCTGTGGTTATTTGGTTGTTAACCCCTTCACTCCTGGACTGGTTGCTGCTGTACTGGAACAAAGTCTTGCATCTTTACATCATGGATTAAAATGCAAGAATCACACTGGGAAATACCTGGGAAGCCACAGTTAGTTATAGACTGGCCAAAGCTATCTTTAACTTGTGGATCCAATCCCCTCGTGGGAACAAAAAAAACCACGAATAGCCAAGTGACCCACAGTTCATAAGACCGGTCAAAAGGGCTGTCCTGTGGGCAGGGCGCATGGGTCAGGTTGACGCCCATGCCACTTAGCATACCTGGGCTACACCCATTTCTTGGGGCCACTGTGTCTGGTCTCTGACATAGAGGTGTCACTAGCCTGACATCTGCTGTGCCTCAGTATGCCAGTATTGTATACATTATGGGCCTATGGGTCTTGTCATAATTGACACTCTTTTAGACAGGGGGACTCTAAATCTGTGGGAGCCTTTTGAGGCTCCATCATAAAAATAATTACAACCCTTTCAGGCTTGGTCATAAAAATACCGAAGCTCATTCACCCATATCACAGCTGGATGTACAAGTAATTCCTGCTTAGACTTACAAAAAAATACCTTCTGCCTTACATTTAAGATCTTCTATCATGTGTTGGTTAGAGGGTATAGCAAGCAATGCATCTTGTCTTTTACCCTCACAGACAGGGAATGGCCTGCACATGGGGAATAAAAATGGCGGGGACAGGGCAACAACAGTAATGCATGGCAAATCAGGTATTAACCCTTTCCTCCCTATCACAGGGCCCCACTACAGTTCTTAGTTTTTTAGGGATAGAAATTGATTCGGTTCTTATGGAATATAGACTGCCTGGGGAAAAGCTGAGGGCTTTAAAAAGTTAAATGGAGACATTTTTGTCCCTCAAAAAAGCATCGTTGAGGAGTTTTCAGTCCTTAATGGGACATCTGGATTTCGCAACAAGAATTATGCCAACAGGGAGGGTTTTTCAAAACTGCTAGCGGCTGCTACGGCCGGGGTGAGGCGTCTGCATCATTTTATAAGGGTAACAGCGGAGATCAAGAAGGATTTGGGGGTTTGGTCAGAGTTCTTGTGTTGCTACAATGGGAGGACACTGTGGAGGGGTCGACCTACATCGAACGAGCTCCAGCTCTTCACAGATGCGGCTGGGGCAGTGGGATTCGGAGCAGACTTTGAGGGGTCCTGGTGCGCGGAACGGTGGCCCCAGCTTGGGCGGTGTCGCAGTTAATGAGAAACCTGACGTTCCTGGAATTTTTTCCTTTGGTAGTTGCGATAAGTCTTTGGGGCACTCAGCTGGCTAACCAGAATGTAGTATTCTGGACTGACAATATGGGGGTGGTCGAGGAGGTAAACAATTTTGGGTCCCGCTCACCCCCCCAGTGTTGGCTTTATTGCGTAATTTTGTTTTAGTCTGCCTGAAGCTAAACATAGCCTTTAGGGCTAGGCATGTGCCTGGGGTGGCTAACAGGGTTGCTGACTCTTTATCCCGAATGCAGCTAACAGAGTTCAGGAAGTTGGCGCCAGAGGCGGATCAAGTCAGCCAGCGATGTCCAGTTGAGTTGTGGGAGCTGGTGAGGGTCCGTAATGGCTTTGGTACGGGCTTCAGTAGCACCTGGTACGTGGGACACTTATGTAACAGCTTAGGAAGAATACCGGGTTCTGGCAGGGGAACTTGAGTTAGGGGTATCGGAGGTGGGGGCCCTCTTGACGTATGTGTTATTCTTAAAGGAGAAAGGGTTGGCGGGGAGCTCAGTGAAAAGGAAACTCGCGGGGGTGACATTTTTCTCGCGTTTAAATGGTTCAGAAGATCCAACCAAGGCTTTCATAGTTAGGAGGGCAGTAGCTGGTTTCTTGAGGGCATCAACAGTACAGGATGTCAGGAAGCCGGTCACTCCGCAAGTGCTGGAGGGTCTGGTTCAGGCAACCGGGGGAATGTGTTTTTCTCAATTTGAGGCAAAATTATTTAACGCAGCATTTACGTTTGCATTTTTTGGGGCATTATGCATTAGCGAATTGGTTTGCGCGACAAAAAGAGTTAAGGGGTCTTGTCTGTCGAGAATGTTATACAGGCACCCGGATCACTCAGATTCCTGGTACAGCACTCTACGACAGACCAGTAAGGCCGAGGGGCGTGGGTTTCTTTAAAGGGGTTTGTAAACAGTTTGATCTGCCCGGTAGAGAGGCTGGGAGCCTACATGGAGGTTCGTCGTCCTATACCAGGCCCTTTGCTGGTTCATGCAGATGGTGGGCCGGTTTCAAGATTCCAGTTCCGGCGGGTTTTTCAATTATGCATAAAGGATCTGGGGATAGATGGTACACGGTTTGGGACACATTCCTTCCGAATAGGGGCAGCAACAGAGGCTGCACGGGTTGGCCTCGGAGCTGAGGTAATCAAAAGGATTGGCCGTTGGGAATCCAATCGGTATCAAAGTTATGTTAGGCCCGGGTTATAATAAAGAGTAGGGGTTGATTTTGTTTTGATATTTTAGGTTTTTCTCCTCCAGACGTTTGGATCATCGTGGATTCTTTTATTCATTGGGCGGAGAAGCGCGCAGTTGACCGACCATACGGGAAGAATTTGGGCTTAACCGGGAAACGTGTTCTGGTGGGGCACGCGAGGTTTGAGGTGGCACCAGTTATTACCAGAACTACTGGTATTGGCAAGGGATAGGAGGTCGCCCAAAATTTTGATTATTCATGTGGGGGGGGGGGGGGGGTGACATCATTAGACCTAATTAGGTCAATAAAGAGTGATATAGCGCGGATTCAGGTGCATTGGGGAACAGTCCTCCAGGTGGTGTGGTCGGATATAGTGTACAGAAAGGTGTGGAAGGGGCGCAGCGAGCAGAGGCGGTGGAGCGCACGAGGAGGAAAATGAATAAGGCAGTTGGCAAATTTGTGTTGCAGGTAGGAGGCTGGGTGATAGGGCACCTTGATTTCGAGTCAAATAATAGCGGATTGTTTCGCCTAGACGGGGTACATTTATCCGAGATAGGATTAGACTTGTTTAACTTAACACTCCAAGAAGGGTTCGAAAGGGTCCTGGCGGGTCTGGGGGTGCGGGGCAAGTTTAAGGAATTAAATAGCCCCATTGGTGGCGGCTGTTGGGGAGGGGTGAGTGCACGGTAACCTTGCCAGCAGGGGCTCTATGGTGCAGATAACCACTAAAGCCTTCGGGTGGGGAGCGAGTGGACAGGGCTCATTTGTGCGTGATTCCCTGAGCCCAGTATCACTTAACAGCCGGGCCAACGGGCGCCTGGCTTGGTGGGTGTGCGGGCCATGGTTTGGGTGCCAATGGCCTTTACCCAGGCGGGAGAGCATGCTGGCAGAGGTAGACCTCACCAAGGTTTATTATTATTTGTGTAAATAAAGCCGTGGCCCTTGAACCTCCAGACCTTTGTCGTGTGTGTTTTTTTTTGGGGGGGGGGGTGATCAGAGCGGGAGCTTCCTCGCAGGCTCCGAGGTCAGGCAGCTTGGAGCCCCTCAGCGATGGGGCTCATGACCGCTGGGGCCAGGCTCCCTCCTCTTCCAACCTAACCCCACCCCTTGCGGGGTCCCCTCACCCCTTACGGGGTTCCCTCACCTGTAGCGCTAGAAAGCGCATTTGCTCCCTGTCCGGGCCAGCCGGATACTGCTTCCCCTCCCTTCTGCACGAGCGCCCCTTCCCCCCCCTTTTCTTCCCACCATGCCTCGGGGGGGATGGGGCTTAGGGGATTTAAACTGGGAGGGAGCGGGAAGGCAGTCAGGCACAGGAAAGAACTCCCACCCACCCGGCCCTTTGTGTGTTAAACGTGACAGAATTTAATTATATTGTGTATGCTGAATTCCCCCCCCCCCCCATTCAGAATGTGGATAAAAGAAGGACTTTGATGTTGATATACCTGAGGTGGACATTTTAAAAGGCAGGTGTTGCCTTCGTCACGGCGGCTGTTGGGAGGGGGGGGGGGTGAGTGCACAATAACCTTGCCAGCGGGGGCTCTATGGTGCAGATAACCACTAAAGCCTTCGGGTGGGGAGTGAGTGGACAGGGCTCATTTGTGCGTGATTCCCTGAGCCCAGTATCGCTTAACAGCCGGGCCAACGGGCGCCCGGCTTGGTGGGTGTGCGGGCCATGGTTGGGGTGCCAATGGCCTTTACCCGGTCGGGAGAGCATGCTGGCAGGGGTAGCACTCACCAAGGTTTATTATTATTTGTGTAAATAAAGCCGTGGCCCTTGAACCTCCAGACCTTTGTCGTGTGTTTATGTATGTGTTTTGGGGGGGTGATCAGAGGGGGAGCTTCCTCGCAGGCTCCAAGGTCATGTAAAATCAAGAATAGATTTGGTGTTATCAAAAGGAATGAAAGTGAGTGACTGGCAAGAAAAAAAAGTTTTATTCTCTGATCATGCGTGTGTGAGGTGTGAATTGAAAATGGATGAGTTACAAGAATATGGAAGAGGGTATTGGAAGTTAAATGTGTGTTTGTTGAATGATAAAAAAATTAAGCAACAGTATGAGTCAATGTATGTAAGGTTGAAAGGTAGACAAAATGAGTTTAGGGGGGATAATGGAATGGTGGGAATGTGTAAAACATGAAACTAAGATTTTCTTTGCAAAAAAAAGGGAAGGAAAAAGCTAGAAGGAGGGAAGAAGATTACAAACAGGCGAATTTGAGAAGGCAGTTTTTATATACATTAAGGCCTGGTCCCCGCTGTGGCAGACGCTGCAGGGACGAGAGCCCTCCCCTCAATGGTGCCGGGCCCGCTGCGAGGGGGGGCCACAGCGCTGGGGCGAGAGTTGCTCCTGCTCTCAATAGAATTGAGAGCAGGACTCGCGACGGAGCGCTAAGCCATGCCCCCCGGCGGTTCAGCCAATGAGAGCGAACCTGCCGGGTGACGTCATGGCCACACCCCATCACTCCCCCCGGTCTCTTTTCCTGCAGCTCACTGCTGACCGGGGAATCGGCTGCACGCGCCGTCAGTCTCGCGTGCAGCGGAGGTACTGGGGCCTCAGCCAAAGAAACATGGGAGAAGATGTAGAAAAGGAATTAGCGCAGACAAAATTAGTTTTTCATAAATTAATGGAGGAAAAAGGGGAAAAAATTATTCATGCAGCAAAAGTAGAGCTAGTGGAACAAGATGAAAAATGTACACCCTTTTTTTTTCAAAAAAGCATTTGGAGAAAGGACAAGACTGAGCCCAGTGTTGAATAGAGAAGGGGAAGAAGTATTGGGAAAAGATAATATAATGAAGGTAGTGGAAACTTTTTATGGAGACTTGTTTGAAGAGAAAATACGAGACAAAAGTATGGAGAATGATGTGTTAGAGAAAACTGACTGCAAGTTGAATAGAGAGGAGCAGGATTATCTGAAGAGGGACTTAAATGTAAAAGAGATAGAAGTGATTATTAAAAGTGGGAAGTTAAGAAAGACACCTGGGAGAGAGGGGCTGCCGTACGAATATTATATGGAAACGTGGTATTTAATAGGACCAAGAGGTCTTTATGTGAAAAAGCACCTGCAGAAGGGAGAACACCACCTTCCTTTAGGGAAGGCATAATTACACTGCTGTATAAGAAAGGAGATAAAAGGGATCTAAGAAATTGGAGACCAATCACATTATTAAATGTAGATTATAAGATTGTTGCAAAATTAATTATGAGCAGACTGAATCGGGTAATTGAGAAATTGGTAGAGGAAGAACAAGTTTGCGCAGTACCAGGGAGGCAAATTGCAGAAAATCTTGTATTAATAAGAGATATCATATGGTACGGCAAAGAAAGGAATCAGTCAGTTGTTATAGCTAATATAGATTTTGAAAAAGCGTATGACAGATTGTCTCATGCCTTTTTGTTGGAGGTGTTAAAAAAATTAGGAATTCCAGTAAATTTGTTAAAATGGATTAAGTGTTTGTATGAGGGAATTTATAGCAGAGTTTTAGTTAATGGCTTTATGTCTTAAGAAGTCAGGATAAGTTCGGGAGTTAAACAGGGGTGCACATTGTCGACCTGATGTTTATTTGTGCGATGGAACCTTTACTACAATTAATTAGAAAAGATAAAATAGTCAGGGGAGTACAGATTCCAGGGAGTGGGGGCCAGGATGTTGAGGTATTGGGCTATATGGATGACCTGACAATTATATGTACAACGCAAGCGGCAATTAAGAGAGCAAAGTTCCATAATGAAACGTTTTGTCAAGCATCGGGTTTTAGAGTAAATTGGGATAAAAGTAGTTGTAAGGCGTTTGGGTACTGGAGCGAATTAGATCAGTGTGGAAAGGAAATCTTTAAAATTGTTAGGAATCTGTTTTGATGAGGAATTGGTAGGGGAAGAAAGTTGGGAAAGTGTGGGAGAGAAAATTCAGAAGAAAATTCAATTTTGGAATTTGAGGAAACTGTCCTTAAAAGGAAAAGTGTTGATTACTAAGGCAGTATTAGTACCGTTACTACTGTACCTGGGGATGGTATTCCAATCGCAATTAAAATGGATAAGGAAAATAACAAGATTTTTAATTGTGTTCTTTTGGAATTCAGAAAATGAAAAATTAGTAAGACCTAGTGTAGAAAAAGAAAAATTGAAAGGAGGGAAAAGTTTACCTAATATTGAAATAATTTTGACAGCAAAATATGCGCAATTTTGTGTACAGAGGATGCAGCACAAGAACAACAAGGCTGCATGTTTATGCAGATATGCAACAGAAGGAATACTGCGGAAACTAGGCCTTTTTTAAATAGATTTACGTAAACCAACGTGTTTTTTGACGCCTGAATTCTATAAGATAATTCAAACGTTTGTTAAAAAATATGAGTTGGGGAAAATAGATTAAAAAAAAGTTGGGAAAATTATAAGAAAATTCTAAAGATCATTACAGATAGAAGTTGCATAGAAACGATTGGTAGGTTGAATGATAAACAAACAAGTAAAGTGTGGAAGAATGTAAGTATGAATGAACTGACAAATAGTCACAAAGACATGGCGTGGATGACAGTCCATAAATTCATCCCGGTGAGGGCTTGTCAAAAAAGGAGTGGGAAGGCTCATTCGGAGGAGTGCCCTAGAGAGGGGTGTAGAGGGTTTGAAAATATGATTCATTTGTTCTGGAACTGCCAATTTGTGAGAAAGATATGGAATTGTTTGGGAAGATTGATCAAAGAACTGACAGGGGTGCAGAAATTGGAATTTAATATGATGATGTATGGGTTGAGTGGGTTGAATGGGAAGAAAGAGGTTGTATTATGGAAGATTATGTTGTGTGAAAGATGTGGTATGGGATGTAAGGATTGCGGTAATTTATAGAAATTAGGTTATTAAAGTTAATGTGTGTGTGAAGATGATTCTGGGAAAGCTGTATATATATTTCCTGTTGGATAAAAAAAGATGGGGAAGAGATGAAAGAAAACAATTATGGAAACCAGAGATGTGGAGTAGACTGGTACAAAGTGTATGAGAAGAAGAAGGGGAAAGTTTACTGTTAAAGGAAAAGAAAATGTAAAGGAGTAATGTGACTTATTGGGTTTCATTCAGAGAAGGTTCATTAAAAAAAATCGCCATTTTAAAATAGCGATTTTTTTGTCCGTTCCTATCACGGTATTCATAAAGCCTCGATGAGCAATCATATTCCATTTGTAAAACTCGGCGATAATGTTGCAGCGATTTTTTCGCGTGTGTGTATTTTTGCTAAAATGATCATACGTGTCGATGTTTTTTTCAACTGGATTTTAACTTTGTTTTCGTCACGGCGATATTCTCGCGAGACAATCCAAATCCCAAAAGCCTATTTAAATGGTGTCTTTCTTCTAATCAGTGTCTGTGGTGCTGTGCAGAAGTGAGAGACACACAGGCTAGTTGCATTGAGAGAGCTACAGTTGATTGTAAGTTTGAAAGGATTGTGTTTTGTTGTGAAATTTGCTGAACTATTGTGTGTTAGTGAGTGTGATTTTTTTTTGTGTGCCATTTATTAGATTTATCTCTTATTTGTGAGTGATTGTGTAACGTGTTGCTATGGACGACAGTAGTGGAACTGACCATGTGAGTGAGCGTGTGAGTGAGCGTGTGAGTGACCGTGAGCGTGGTCGTGAGGGTGAGCGTGAGGGTGGTCGTGAGGGTGGTCGTGAGGGTGAGCGTGGGCGTGAGGGTGGTCGTCAGGGTGAGCGTGGGCTCGAGGGTGGTCGTGAGGGTGAGCGTGGGCGTGAGGGTGGTCGTGAGGGTGAGCGTGGGTGTGAGCGTGGGTGTGAGGGTGATCATGAGGGTGAGCGTGGGCCTGAGCGTGGGGGTGGTCGTGAGGGTGAGCGTGGGCGTGAGGGTGGTCGTGATGGTAAGCATGGGCGTGAGCGTGGGCGTGAGGGTGGTTGTGAGGGTCACCGTGGGCGTGAGGGTGGTCGTGAGGGTCACCGTGGGCGTGGTCGTGAGCGTGGTGGTGTTCGTGAGCCTGGTGGTGGTCGTGAGCGTGGTGGTGGTCGTGAGCATGTGAGTGGCGGGGTATCTGTTGGTGGTATTTCTGTGCGTGTTGGGGACAGTGCGAGTGTCCTTCAGTCTGTATCATTAGAAATAGGGGAGTGCAGTAATGAGCAGAGCAGCTCAATAGTGAAACAGAAGACTGTACGGAAGAAGCGGATAGAAAAAAAACGCAATCTCAAATTTAATGATGAAGAAAATAAAGTCCTCGTGACGGAGATAATGCAGCAGTATGATCAGCTGTAGGGAAAATTAGTCGGTAAGATCATTATGCAAATGTGTCATACAAAATGATTTATATGTATTCTTGAATATTTTTGCTTACACATTGATATCACATAAGGATATACATGTGATACTTTATTTATATGCTTGATATTATTTTGCGTCGTTGCATCGCCCCTCATGTTATGGGACACATTTATATTTATGCCTCATTCAGGGTGGCACAGGCACGAGTTGGAGGGCGTGCGTTCGCGTCAGTCTGCTGTTCGATCTGTGCACATCATCACAACCAGTCATTTCCAATATGGGATGAGGCGGGGCTACAGACAGCAGTTTCAGGATCGTTGTTGCTGCCTTTAAAGAATGTTAAAGAATCATTTAATTTGTTGTCAAAGTAACAGTGACACAGCTGCAGCTTCAATAAACAACCTTTTTTTAATTTAAACAACTTTAACCAGCGTCAACTCCGTATTTTGGAGACAGGGCAGCTGCTACCTTTACAACCGTAAAGCACTTAACATACATTGTTTGTTGGTGCCGCCCTCACGTAAGTTGACCCCCCACCCCCCTTTGAAGCCTGCACCCTGAACGACATGGTCTATGAGACGTGTGCATCCAAACGACGCTTGCAGACCGCAGCTGAGGGTATAGGGCAGCCCTGGCCAAGTCCATTTTTCAATGTCCGCAAACAGGCAAGGTTAGCAGGATATCCCTACATCAGCATAGCTGACTCAATAAGTGGGTCCGTATGACTGACCCACTCATTTAACCATCTGTGCTTAAGTAGGAATATCTTTAAAATATTGTCTGTTTGCGTCCCTCCAGGACTGATTTTTAAAAGGCCTGGAATACTGCTTTTCAGGTTGCGCATGCTCGCTAGGTGGACATGCATGCACTTGCAGTGTGGCCTCAACAACCATGTTGACATATGAAAATATTTATAATGTCGATATAAGTATGTCTAACTACATTTTTTAAATCTTAATATGTTAATAACATATCTCTTTAAACTTTTGTGTTTGCTTGTCAAGGCAAGACATCCGGCAGAGTCAAAAAAGAATTGTGGAAAGAGGTGGAAATCTCTGTTTCGGCGTGTGGCAATCAAGTCAGATCCTGTATGAACTGTCGGAAACGTTTCCAAGATATCAAAAGTAATGTTAAAAAAAAATTACATGCCATACGTGTAAGTGCAACCACTACTGGAGGAAGACCTCCTGGCCCATATTTAAGATTGACAGAGATGGAGGAGCAGGTTGCTCACATCATGAACCCATTATTGGTTGAGGGTTTGGCTGGGGATCGTGATATTGGTATATACGACTCTACATTTCCCCCAGGTCAGTAAAAGTACCTGACTAATATTGACCATGTACCAAAGAATTGCACAATTACTAATTGACCTTTCCAACACGTCAACATATTTTCATTATTAATATTTCACATGTAGCCCTCAATTGACGAATTATACTCATTCTTGTATCATTATTTTGGTAATAACAAACAGATTTCATGACATTTTCACATGTAATTTTAATATTGTTACAATTAATACATTACATTTTTTGGAATGGTCCTAAAATTACACACATTCATAATTAATATTAAACATACTATGTACAGTATGAGCAAAGATTTGAAATATAAATTGTAGGAAAATAATATGTCGCAGATGTAGTTGCTGACAATTTGAATTCACTCACATCTCCTCAATTTGCATGTAATGACAGTAATATTCTTATTGTACGTGTATGTAACTAGCACTTTTTTTTGGTTTTTAAATTTTATCTTCTGTACATAGTGGCAAAATTATCTGTTGTCTCACCACGTGCATCAGCTGTTTCCTCATCTGCATCGTCCCTCTGCTCACATGCATCTGCGGCCTCATCACCTTTACCAATTGAAGGTGAGCCAGGAAAAAACTCTATATTGTGTAAGCTTGTGTGTGAACGCTGTGTCACGTGACGCACACTGTGTGTAGGGGTTAATGGTTTGTGTTTGTTGATGTGTGTGTATTTTTTTAAATTAACATGATTTGAAGAACACGCAAGACAATATATTGTCTGAAATTACATGTTCAACGTCTACATTAATATACACACTGTTTGTAGCTTGTGATACTGCAATCACATACTGTTTCTTGTCTTGGACCATTGTCCCGCTACATGTTCACTGCTGTGCGTGGGCACATACTATAGGACAGCTGGATAACCACAACCAGTATTTTGGTTGTGGGCACGTAGTGTCAATCACACACAATATCACCACAAAAGTACACGTGTTGTCATTCACATTAGCATGGGACAATTGCATGTGTGAATTATAAGAAGTACCAACAATTGACAATATACAGCTGATATTGAAGACTATATAAATGTGAGGATCATTTGTTTAAAAAACATACATGGTCATCTCTGAAATTATATCTACATATAAATATAAATATATATAAATAGTATATACAAACTAAGTATGCTTTTATGTAACATACCATTGGTAGTGCACAATTGCCCAGAACATATGTAAATTATGGTCTGTTGTCCCCATTCAAGTTGTTAGTTATAATGATATTATCATGCATTTTAAATAGACATAATGTGAATTAATAAAGGTGTGTAAATTTTTTTTTTTTTACATTTCATTTTAGATTTAACAACTCCTGTGTTGGTTGCTTCTGATTCGTCATCGGTGGCATCTATGTCACATAGTCCAAAAGTTACGTCTCCAAAACATGCTGCTGGCAAAAAAACATAACTTGTCTAAGCAACAAAAATCTGAGCAGCGGGTTTTCAATTCTCAAAACAAACGTCACCAAGACATGATGGCTGAGCAAAAGGAAATCGTAGCAGAGCTGGTCAGCATAAAAAACATTTTAAACAGGAATAGTACTGCATTCGACTTACACAATTCTTCTTTACATTCCATAGATGAAAGTCTCATAAAACAGAACGAGCTACGGGCCTGTGCAATACTGTCGAGAAGACATGATGTTGGTTCATCAACATTTGATCGTGGTCTTGGAATTTTTTCAACACCAACTTCAAAGCATGAATCTCCACTATTGTCCTCCTCTCCGGCAACATCTTTGCCATCTTATCAGACACCATTATTGGCAGCTTCTCCTGCAACATTGATTGTCTCCTCTCCAGCACAATTATTAGCAGCTTCTCCTGCAACCTTCAACACCTCTGCTTTTGCAACATTCGTTGCAGATTCTCCTGCAACCTTGAATGCTTCAGCACAATTGGTATCGGATTCGCCTGCAACCTTGAATGCTTCAGCAGAATTGGTATCGGATTCGCCTGCAACCTTGAATGCTTCAGCACAATTGGTAGCAGCTTCTCCAGCAAACTTGAATGATTCTGCACAATTAGAAGCAGCTTCTCCTGCAGGTTTGTTGCTTCTGCTCCTGCAACGTTGATGGCTTCTGGTCCAGCAACATTTGTGTCAGCTTCACCTGCAACCTTCAATCCTGCTGTGGCAGCACAATTCATAGCAGCTTCTCCTGCAACCTTGAATCCCGCTGCTGCAGCACAATTCATAGCAGCTTCTCCTGCAACCTTGAATCCCGGTGCTGCAGCACAATTCATAGCAGCTTCTCCTGCAACCTTGAATCCCGGTGCTGCACCACAATTCATAGCAGCTTCTCCTGCAACCTTCAATCCCGGTGCTGCACCACAATTCATAGCAGCTTCTCCTGCAACCTTCAATCCCGGTGCTGCACCACAATTCATAGCAGCTTCTCCTGCAAGCTTTGCAGCTTCTTCTGCTCCTGCAACATTGGTGCCACCTTATTCTGCTAGCCAAAAAAAATAGATTAGGAACAAGTAAGAGAACAGTGTTACGCAAATACTGGTGCCCTGTGTTGGGTACATGGAAAAAGCAGAGTCAAGCTAACCCAACGAAGGGAAATGAGCAGGTCTGTGCTTTGGCAAACACATAAGCATATACACACAGGTACATTACACACGACACAGCAATCTCAAACGATGTTAGTGCCAAATACACAGCCATGTGAAAGAATGGCTATGCCAAGTACACATCCATGTGATTTAATGGCAGTGGCAATACACAGCCATGTGAATTAATGTCAGTGCAAACTGAACATCCATGTGAATCAATGTCAGTGCAAACTTCACATCCATGTGAATCAATGGCAGTGGCAACTTCACAGCCATTACAAACGATGCCATTTCAAAATATGAGCGTCATCGGCTCAGCGTCATCGGGTGCCTGTACGCGTGCCCAGGGCTCCCCGAGGGAGCCCTGGTGTCGCGCGGATGTGAGGACGGCGGCGGGACATTCCGGGGGACCCGGCGGACCCGGTGAGGAGAGGGGGAAGCCCCGATCGGCGGGCCTCTCCTCCGAGGCTTCGGCGTGCGCCCAACACCCTCCGGCGCGCGCCAGGTTACTGCTGCGGCCGAGAACGGGCAAATGCTCGAATAAACTCGGCCGCAGCAGTATGGGAACCATTTATTAACCAAAAATGGTCCAGATTGTGACCATGTGAGCATTCATCCAACGTGTACATTCTAAAAAGGTAGTTGTAAGGAAGAATATAATAAAAAAAAATATTTTACGTAAGCTATGTATTGGCCAAATTATAATTAATTTAAATTAGACCACTGTCAAAATTACATAACATGATCACATAATGTGTGTGTGTGTGTGTGTGTGTGTGTGTGTGTATATATATAATATATAATCTCTATGTGTAGAGATTAATATAAATATATATATATATATATATATATATATATATATATATGTGTATATATTTTTATTATATGATTTTAACTGTATGTGTTATACATGGGTGCAAGCACGCATTTCACCATCATCAGCAAGCACGCATTTCACCATCATCAGCAAGCACACAGCAGTTCCCTTGCAAGTGATTATGGGAAATTATCATAAAATGAACACACTAGTCAAATTTTGGTCCAATACATTGTTACCATGTGTCTCTGTCTCTCCCCAGATAGATATATATCTCCATATATAGAGATATATGTAGCTTACTATAATTTCACCTAGCAATACATTTTTTCACAATATACACAAACTGGTGTTACAGGCAAACAGAAATAACTGACACACTATTTTGATCCTGTGTATATCATTATCTTGCATGGTTTTCGTTTGAACATTAATGTAAGGTATTATTTTAGATATGTTGTGATATACCAGTGTCATGATTTTAGTGTTAACTAGACTGTGCCGTAAGGAAATTTCACATTTTAAAACTGTCTTCAAAAATACTCTGCAGCTGCTTTGGGACGAAGATTAGAAACACACGAGGTATTGTGTTTTAACCTTGAAGTGTACAGCACACACAGAAGAAAAGTATCAAAGTTTCTCATGAAACATGCTTAAGGTAAAATATAATCACAACTTTTTATTTTGTACACTGAAATGTCGCTTCAAAACTACACTCCTGTTCGTCCTGCTGAAACCTATGCGGTCATAATATATAAAGCTATTAAATTTCAGCCGGATGAAAAAGCAACAGTTCATCAAATTTATCAATAATAACATTGAGCATTAGAATTTTTTTTGTAAGAATTGTGTCACGTCGTGGACAGAGGCTTGGATTCTGGAAAGTTGACGATCACTGTCACAGTATGTTGGATCGTAGGACAAATCTATTACTAAGGAGAGAAGACAGAAGTGTAATGAGTTCACAGAGCGGGTTCTCATATGAGGCCAACCAACATTACGGGACACATTATCACCAACCACAGGAAGAAAATTACTTTGCAAACTTTCATAACTGTCCTCAAGAATACCAGGATGCATGTGAACACACAAGCACAAATACGTTCATTGATCAGCCACAGTACCTTGCTACAAACATGGAGTACGGGCAAAACTACGTGTACAACAATATGGATTTGCCTCGCAATTCAATGCTTGATTACAATATGTATGGACAGGAGATGACATCCATTGCGAATGGATTTCAGCAAGAACATGGATTCATGGAACCCTGGTAAATATAATTTTAAAACACTTTATATACATGTAAAATGACTTGTCACAACGTTATGGCATAATTAGCCTATCATATAATATGCATTGGTAACAATACTCGCAGACATGTTTCACAACAACATATGTAATGTTGTGTCAAATTGAATTCATATTTGTATATTACACAGAAACATACGTAGGAAAAAAAAAGATGCTTTGAGGTATTGTTTAGCCACCCGATTTGCATAGCAACAATCAGACGGAGTAAGGATTGTGATTTGTTTGTGGATATAATCATTTTTATTATGTTCATAAGTTAAAAAGTCTTGTTCAAATTACATCGATATAGCGCTGTCATGTGACGTGTACATTATTCACTGTACGTGAAAAAAAACCACTATGCACAGATACATTCATCCGCCGTCTTCACGTACACGCGCAAATGTTTTTTTGCTCTGCATAGTGATATTCTCCTTACGGATGCGCGTTCCTTTGTGAACGCACGTGCACGCGAGGCATACTTTTCATGTATATAGTGCCGTGAGATGCAAGTCATGTGTATGTGTGACTATATTTTAGCGCCGCTGCCTGCGCTGAAATGTATGTGTATGGATGGATGGATGCGTAGGTGTGTGTGTGTGTGTGTGTGTGCGAATGATTGCATAAGTGAGGAATACATTTTGTACAAACAAAGATTGTATCGTACAAAAAATGCGCAACGACTTACATTAAATCAGCGAACACATGCACAAACACATAAACACACACACACATATATATATATATATATATATATATAAACAACCATGCCTACATATATACACAGACACACATATCCACACATAAACAGACATTGTATCGGTGAAAGCTACGTCAATATCTACATTTATTCATGATCAACAACGTCTGGCGGCTCCCGTCTCCCTGCCATGCGCGCGCGTCACTTCTACTGTACTGCACCGACACACTTTATTCGAGCAAATACCCAGTATGTACCTGGCAGATACCTGGAATGCGCCGCTCCTCACCTCTGACAAGCCCCGTTGCGTTTGCCTTCCCAGCCTGTGTTCATGCCTGGCTGACAGGCGGCTGATCTGTTAAATGATAATGATTAGGATTTAATAGGCTGCAATGCTTCGCATGTCTACCAGATGGCATAAATTCATGAATTGTAATGCAGTATATATATATATATACTGTGCAGTATTGCAGCCAGCGGGAATAAAATGCTTCAATCCCTGCCTGGAAAATACCTCAATGCACTCGGGCAGAAAACAGTCACAAACCTCAATACACCCGGGTATACCCGAATTCGTGGGACTAGCCGAGCTCGAATAAAGTGTGTCGCCAGTGTATATGTGACTGTCGTCACACAACAACAAACCCGCACATGGCACTATATTATGTATTATGCTGCGATCCATGTTATTTCTGTGACACGCGCGGACAGCGGGTGGGGGGGGGGGGGTTGCAGCGCGTGCACAGCGCTGCACAGCGATAGGCGGTCTGAGGGGAGAGTGAAGGATTGCGACGGGAGGGGGCGTGGTTGTGGGTTTGCAGGTGCGTGGCCATGACGTCACGCGGCTGGTTCGCCATAATTGGTTGAACCAAGGGTGGGGCGTGGCCACGCCTCCGTTGCAAATGTTTGAAAAAAAAGTAAGTAGTAACAACAATCTATCATCACGGCACGAATGCACCTTCATCGTGAAGGTGCGTACTGGGCCTTTACACATTGAGGGCCGGGACATAAACGCACAGCGCACACCGAGCCGTGCGCACATGGCATTGACCCTAGGCTTAGCGCATACTTGTAGGCTGTCGACATGGGTCCGCACTACTTGCGGAAGCGTGCATAGGCAAAGCACATGCTATCCCTGTCCATAATAACCGTTCATAACGTTAATATTGTGGCCACGGACCAAGTTCTCCCTCATTGGAGGAAACATTCACGTGACGTATTGACTTTACAAACAACTTTTATTTATTATCCACCTCCCGTTTATGCGCGCACAAGCTACAATACAGAGGTATGTTTGAAGTGCGACTATTGTCCGTTTCATGCGTTACATAGTGATCATTAGCGGTATGTATTTCTGGCGTAGCTCGGAAGCGGAGTTGTCCCGGACTGCAAAAGGGTGCTGTGAAACAACACATGCCCTCTCATGCTTTTTATTTTTATTTTTACAATAACTTTTAAAACATGTGAGTGTTTCGCATAATGGTGCTGTACAACATAATTGACGTATTGAACGCAAGCAACACAACATGCCCCCCTCCGCGTTAACATATCATACCCAAAGGCGCATGCACAATCATGTCTGATTACCTCAGTGCGCACAAGTGCCATCGCTGTGGATACATGCCTGCACGCATAATTTTTGATAACAGATACACGAATATACTCAAATTTTAATCACGCACGCACTTATGACTACTTAAGTACTATAGCATGATATTAACGCTTTCTTTATGTAATGTCATTGCAGATAAACGAAAAAGAACCAGGAGGGGGAAGAAAAGAGGCAGGGGGAAAAAGAGCCAACAAAAAGGAAGAAAAATTATTAATTGATGTTGATAATGTCATAAATCTTTCAGGTGTGGAGTTGTCGAAGTCAGAGATTTCTCTCCTGAACAAAGGTTTGAATTATGCACCTACTATGGGCATCGACCTCTTTGGAACAGTGGTTGATGTACATATGTATGTCCGTAAACTAACACTAAAATTTTTTTTCCATCAGCAGAATGCAGGGGAGGAATCTCTGATTTTAACTACTTCTGATGTGAATCCCTTGGAGAACTCATCCGGCTCCACTCCTGACTCAGTAGATCTTCCTTCTCCCCCTATTCAGGTATCTCTGGACTCTTTCCGTGATGTTTGTGCCCTCAGAGACTTGGATGATCTTGCTGAACAGGGCAACACTGTAGAAGAGTCCCAAACCCTTACATTGGGGGATTGGGGATCCAATTTTAAGGAGAAGTCTGTTTTCTACCCCACTTTTGTAAAAGGCCCCTATCTTTCCATGTTCGAAAATTTGGTCATTCGTGACCTCAGGCTTTTGGCCCAGGGTTTCTCTTTCTCCCATGGGGGTTTTGATAATCTTAACAAGGATGAACGTTTGGCAATTAAGACATTGCAAGATAACTCTATGCTAATCATCAAAAATGCCGACAAGGGGGGTGCTGTGGTGGTTCAGAGTAGGACAGACTATCTCAGGGAAGCTTTCCGCCAACTTGGGGATGTGTCCTCCTACTCTGAACTACCTCGGGACCCAACTGATAACTTCCTGAAGGAACTTTTGGATCTCATTGACCTGGGGTCAGCAACATATATTATAAACAAGAAGGAAATAGGATTTTTGGTTAATTCTCACCCAGTGACTCCCATTTTTCACCATCTCCCAAAGATCCATAAGACATTGGTTGACCCTCCTGGTCGGCCAATTGTCTCCAGCATTGGATCTTTGGGAGATGGTTTATCTCGTTATGTTAATTCTTATTTACAACCTTTTGTTAGGGCGTTGAATTCCTTCATTCTGGATTCGGGGGACTTATTAACACAACTGGAAGACATTACATGGAAACAAGATTTTCTATGGGTAACCATGGATGTGGTCTCCCTGTATTCAATCATAGAGCACGATCTGGGGATGACGGCTGTACGCCATTTTATAGAATGCCCAGGAAGCTCAATTCTTATGACCACATTTATTATGGAATCTATACTTTTTCTTCTCACACACAATTATTTTCTTTTTGAGCACCAGTTTTACTTACAACTACGGGGAATGGCAATGGGGACAAGTTTTGTCCCCTCTTATGCCAATCTTTTTATGGGGTGGTGGGAGTATCAGTTTATCTATAATAGCACCAATAAATATAGACACAATATTATTTTTTACAAGCGTTTTATTGATGATTTACTTATTATTTGGCACGGGAGCACTGACACTTTGAAATCATTTTTTGATTATGTTAATGATAACACTCTGAATATCAAGTTCACTACTAATTTTAATGCACATCACATTAGCTTCATGGACATTCTGCTATTCATTGATATGAATCATCAAATACAATCTGACATATATAGAAAAAGTAATTCAAGGAACTCTTTTCTCAGGGCGGACAGTTGTCACCCCAGATCTGTGATTACTGGTATTCCAAAGAGTCAGTACCTTAGACTGAGGAGAAACTGCTCTACTCTTACCAGTTTTCTGACTCAGTCTAGGGCTCTTACTAATCGATTTGTAGAAAGAGGATATAACAGGGAGACCCTCCAAACCACACTGGAAGAAGTTATCAAAATTGATAGGAGGACATTGCTTCCCATCAAAGGATCCAGATTGAGAGATGGCAGTCGCAAAGGGGATATGAAGGATGGGGAGAAAGCATCTCCTCTGTTTATTTCTCAATTTAGCAAGGCTAGTGGCCAGGTAAACAGTATTATCAACAAACACTGGGGTTTGTTATGTATGGACCCCATACTTCGTCAGAATACGGATAAGGGACCAAAGATCGTATATTGAAAAGCGAAAACCTTAGCAACTTATGTATCTCCAAGTGTAATCTCTACCCCTGTTGGTGATTCAGATGCCTTTGCCACCAAGGGATCATTCAGATGCAATAAATGCAATATGTGTGAATACATGCAACCTTCCAATTTGTCTTTTCCCACAGCCCGCAAAAACGTTTTTCCATTAACAGCTTTATCAACTGCAATACGTCATTTGTAGTGTATGTTATTAATTGTGGCTGTGGGAAAAGATACGTTGGCAGGACAACAAGGGCCCTAAAGTTAAGGATACAGGAGCATTGTAGACTCATTAGGAAAGGGGACTTGATGCACCCCGTCTCCAAACATTTTTCTGAATGTGGCAAGGGGGGCATGAAAAATTTCTCATTCATGGGAATAGAAAGCGTAAAGAAAACAGTAAGAGGTGGTGACCTTGTCAAAAGGTTGGATTGCAGAGAATCCTATAGGATTTTCATGCTGAAAACCAGATTCCCAGGAGGGATTAAAATTGAATGGAAAATCAATCATTTCTTGACATAAACATCCCTCATAATAGTTTAATCCTAATTACTAAGTATAGAATACCAATAATGAGAAGATTACTTACTCTTGCTAGGAACAATTCCAGCAGATGATCACCTTGATCTGAATGGTTATTATATTTATTTATGAGTTTTCATGTCAAAAAGATATAATGTCAAAAAGATATAATATTTTACAGAGCACAAACTAAACGTGGGAGTCTATTAGGAATTTGAACATCCTTGTGTTGTTTATCATGAATGATATAATGGTAGTTTATTCAATCATGTAGTGACTTGTCTGCTCATGGGGTACCTTAACAGGTCTTTTTATGGATCATAATATCCCTCTCTTTTGGTTACTATAGACCTATTATCTGACTTGAGGAACTTTAGAATTTATATATTTCTTTCATCTCAGTTTGTAATAACAAACAAAATTATAATGAATATAATAAGTACAGATTTCCTTGAAACATATCTGAGTATCATGTTCGCATCAACTTTGTATTATTTAGGAAAACATCCCCAAATTAAAACTTTGTAACTTTTTTCATCCAAGTTTAATATAAAAATTGTAATAATATCCTCCGCATCATTAGAGCGGTTGAACGTGTGTTTTTAATATAGGTATAGGAATAAACCGTTTCTTAATAAGTAATCTGTATGTTAACAATGTATGTTTTTATAGTGTATTCACACCTGATTAGAATGGCAGTTTATTGACTGATTGTGCTGTAATAGTTATTCCCTTGTACATGTGTTTATATATGTATACTTTTTAATTAATATATATGGTTATGTCCTCTATCCTCCCCAGCTTAGGTATGACAGGGGGGTTCGTTTTTGTGTTCACACGATGAACGAGTCTTTGTTTTGCCGGGCTGGGGGGGGTAAGGGAAACGTATTTACTTACGCATGATGTATCATCCTACATAGGGAATTTAAAGAGTTCGTGGGTTATCCGCATGCGCATGAGCGAGCGGACGGGAATTGCGTGAGCCACATCTCGCGAGAGCAAGCTCTTCACTGCTCATGGGGTGCGTGTCATTCCCTTGGGCGCCGATTGGCTGTGTCTCGCAGAGTGGCTTAGCAAGGAATTCGTTTGCATGACGCTTGCGCTATGGGGATAGTACTCATTGGTTAAAACATATGGTGACGTCATGGAGTTTTTGGCACCAAATCGGCAATCAGCTGCTATTTAAATGTTCTATGCACTATGTCTGACACTTCTTGATAAAGTGCCTGTAGCGCACGAAACGTGTAGAAGGTTTGCAACCCTCTATTTTATGGCCTCACATTAAAGATTTTTTTGCCAGACCTGCTCCCTAACCCTTTTTTGGCTGTGCGCTGCACACACACTGCATTGGATTTCCCTGACCGGATACAGCTGCACGCTGATGGAGAGAGTTACTGGAGGCACTGAGTTGTGAGTACGTTTACCTGGGGTCAGGCCAATGAGGCAAGGGGGGGTGTCTCCGTGCACCTACTCCTACCTTCCTTAATTCCACAGCCATGTGAATCAATGTCAGTGCAAACTACACATCCATGTGAATCAATGTCAGTGCAAACTTAACAACCATGTGAATCAATGTCAGTGCAAACTTCACATCCATGTGAATCAATGGCAGTGGCAACTTCACAGCCATTACAAACGATGCCATTTCAAAATATGCAACTGCTAACACCAGAAACTGCTATAGTAAGACCCATAATGTTACGTGGTCGTGGCAGAGGTCGCACACGTCTACAACGCACACCTTCAACGCAACGTCCATTGACAAGATCACAAACATTGTTGTATGAAAATTAATAAATATTGAAATTAACAAATTACTTGTGAACTTATTATTGCTTCATTGAAACAACACATTGTATGTGTTGAAAATACATACATAACGATAGTTAATTTTATTGTGTAATGTTTGAGAGCCAAACTTTGATTAACTAACAAGTCCATGTTAATACATTGTACTACATCACTTCAATCCATCTATATAAGAACTGGTAAAACCTGGGTTTCATACATGATTTCACTAACTAATAAACTGCTATGACATTAGAAACTGTCAATAAAAGTGGTAATGACAACTATGTAGTATGGGAACCATTTATTAACCAAAAATGGTCCAGATTGTGACCATGTGAGCATTCATCCAACATGTACATTCTAAAAAGGTAGTTGTAAGGAAGAATATAATAAAAAAAAATATTTTACGTAAGCTATGTATTGGCCAAATTATAATTAATTTAAATTAGACCATTGTCAAAATTACATAACATGATCACATAATGTGTGTGTGTGTGTGTGTGTATATATATATATAAAATATAATCTCTATGTGTAGAGATTAATATATATTTATATATATATATATGTGTATATATTTTTATTATATGATTTTAACTGTATGTGTTATACATGGGTGCAAGCACGCATTTCACCATCATCAGCAAGCACGCATTTCACCATCATCAGCAAGCACACAGCAGTTCCCTTGCAGCAAGTGATTATGGGAAATTATCATAAAATGAACACACTAGTCAAATTTTGGTCCAATACATTGTTACCATGTGTCTCTGTCTCTCCCCAGATATATATATATATCTCCACATAGAGAGATATATGTAGCTTACTATAATTTCACCTAGCAATACATTTTTTCACAATATACACAAACTGGTGTTACAGGCAAACAGAAATAACTGACACACTATTTTGACCCTGTGTATATCATTATCTTGCATGGTTTTCGTTTAAACATTAATGTAAGGTATTATTTTAGATATGTTGTGATATACCAGTGTAATGATTTTAGTGTTAACTAGACTGTGCCGTAAGGAAATTTCACATTTTAAAACAGTCTTCAAAAATACTCTGCAGCTGCTTTGGGACGAAGATTAGAAACACACGAGGTATTGTGTTTTAACCTTGAGGTGTACAGCACACATAGAAGAAAAGTATCAAAGTTTCTCATGACACATGCTTAAGGTAAAATATAATCACAACTTTTTATTTTGTACACTGAAATGTCGCTTCAAAACTACACTCCTGTTCGTCCTGCTGAAACCTATGCGGTCATAATATATAAAGCTATTAAATTTCAGCCGGATGAAAAAGCAACAGTTCATCAAATTTATCAATAATAACATTGAGCATTAGAATTTTTTTTGTAAGAATTGTGTCACGTCGTGGACAGAGGCTTGGATTCTGGAAAGTTGACGATCACTGTCACAGTATGTTGGATCGTAGGACAAATCTATTACTAAGGAGAGAAGACAGAAGTGTAATGAGTTCACAGAGCGGGTTCTCATATGAGGCCAACCAACATTACGGGACACATTATCACCAACCACAGGAAGAAAATTACTTTGCAAACTTTCATAACTGTCCTCAAGAATACCAGGATGCATGTGAACACTCAAGCACAAATACGTTCAATGATCAGCCACAGTACCTTGCTACAAACATGGAGTACGGGCAAAACTACGTGTACAACAATATGGATTTGCCTCGCAATTCAATGCTTGATTACAATATGTATGGACAGGAGATGACATCCATTGCGAATGGATTTCAGCAAGAACATGGATTCATGGAACCCTGGTAAATATAATTTTAAAACACTTTATATACATGTAAAATGACTTGTCACAACGTTATGGCATAATTAGCCTATCATATAATATGCATTGGTAACAATACTCGCAGACATGTTTCACAACAACATATGTAATGTTGTGTCAAATTGAATTCATATTTGTATATTACACAGAAACATACGTAGGAAAAAAAAAGATGCTTTGAGGTATTGTTTAGCCACCCGATTTGCATAGCAACAATCAGACGGAGTAAGGATTGTGATTTGTTTGTGGATATAATCATTTTTATTATGTTCATAAGTTAAAAAGTCTTGTTCAAATTACATCGATATAGCGCTGTCATGTGACGTGTACATTATTCACTGTACGTGAAAAAAAACCACTATGCACAGATACATTCATCCGCCGTCTTCACGTACACGCGCAAATGTTTTTTTGCTCTGCATAGTGATATTCTCCTTACGGATGCGCGTTCCTTTGTGAACGCACGTGCACGCGAGGCATACTTTTCATGTATATAGTGCCGTGAGATGCAAGTCATGTGTATGTGTGACTATATTTTAGCGCCGCTGCCTGCGCTGAAATGTATGTGTATGGATGGATGGATGCGTAGGTGTGTGTGTGTGTGTGCGAATGATTGCATAAGCGAGGAATACATTTTGTACAAACAAAGATTGTATCGTACAAAAAATGCGCAACGACTTACATTAAATCAGCGAACACATGCACAAACACATATACACACACACACACATATATATATATATATATATATATATATATATATATATATATATATATATATATATATAAAAACAACCATGCCTACATATATACACAGACACACATATCCACACATAAACAGACATTGTATCGGTGAAAGCTACGTCAATATCTACATTTATTCATGATCAACAACGTCTGGCGGCTCCCGTCTCCCTGCCATGCGCGCGCGTCACTTCTACTGTACTGCATCGACACACTTTATTCGAGCAAATACCCAGTATGTACCTGGCAGATACCTGGAATACGCCGCTCCTCACCTCTGACAAGCCCCGTTGCGTTTGCCTTCCCAGCCTGTGTTCATGCCTGGCTGACAGGCGGCTGATCTGTTAAATGATAATGATTAGGATTTAATAGGCTGCAATGCTTCGCATGTCTACCAGATGGCATAAATTCATGAATTGTAATGCAGTATATATATATATATATATATATATACTGTGCAGTATTGCAGCCAGCGGGAATAAAATGCTTCAATCCCTGCCTGGAAAATACCTCAATGCACTCGGGCAGAAAACAGTCACAAACCTCAATACACCCGGGTATACCCGAATTCGTGGGACTAGCCGAGCTCGAATAAAGTGTGTCGCCAGTGTATATGTGACTGTCGTCACACAACAACAAACCCGCACATGGCACTATATTATGTATTATGCTGCGATCCATGTTATTTCTGTGACACGCGCGGACAGCGGGTGGGGGGGGGGGGTTTGCAGCGCGTGCACAGCGCTGCACAGCGATAGGCGGTCTGAGGGGAGAGTGAAGGATTGCGACGGGAGGGGGCGTGGTTGTGGGTTTGCAGGTGCGTGGCCATGACGTCACGCGGCTGGTTCGCCATAATTGGTTGAACCAAGGGTGGGGCGTGGCCACGCCTCCGTTGCAAATGTTTGAAAAAAAAGTAAGTAGTAACAACAATCTATCATCACGGCACGAATGCACCTTCATCGTGAAGGTGCGTACTGGGCCTTTACACATTGAGGGCCGGGACATAAACGCACAGCGCACACCGAGCCGTGCGCACATGGCATTGACCCTAGGCTTAGCGCATACTTGTAGGCTGTCGACATGGGTCCGCACTACTTGCGGAAGCGTGCATAGGCAAAGCACATGCTATCCCTGTCCATAATAACCGTTCATAACGTTAATATTGTGGCCACGGACCAAGTTCTCCCTCATTGGAGGAAACATTCACGTGACGTATTGACTTTACAAACAACTTTTATTTATTATCCACCTCCCGTTTATGCGCGCACAAGCTACAATACAGAGGTATGTTTGAAGTGCGACTATTGTCCGTTTCATGCGTTACATAGTGATCATTAGCGGTACGTATTTCTGGCGTAGTTCGGAAGCGGAGTTGTCCCGGACTGCAAAAGGGTGCTGTGAAACAACACATGCCCTCTCATGCTTTTTATTTTTATTTTTACAATAACTTTTAAAACATGTGAGTGTTTCACATAATGGTGCTGTACAACATAATTGACGTATTGAACGCAAGCAACACAACATGCCCCCCTCCGCGTTAACATATCATACCCAAAGGCGCATGCACAATCATGTCTGATTACCTCAGTGCGCACAAGTGCCATCGCTGTGGATACATGCCTGCACGCATAATTTTTGATAACAGATACACGAATATACTCAAATTTTAATCACGCACGCACTTATGACTACTTAAGTACTATAGCATGATATTAACGCTTTCTTTATGTAATGTCATTGCAGATAAACGAAAAAGAACCAGGAGGGGGAAGAAAAGAGGCAGGGGGAAAAAGAGCCAACAAAAAGGAAGAAAAATTATTAATTGATGTTGATAATGTCATAAATCTTTCAGGTGTGGAGTTGTCGAAGTCAGAGATTTCTCTCCTGAACAAAGGTTTGAATTATGCACCTACTATGGGCATCGACCTCTTTGGAACAGTGGTTGATGTACATATGTATGTCCGTAAACTAACACTAAAATTTTTTTTCCATCAGCAGAATGCAGGGGAGGAATCTCTGATTTTAACTACTTCTGATGTGAATCCCTTGGAGAACTCATCCGGCTCCACTCCTGACTCAGTAGATCTTCCTTCTCCCCCTATTCAGGTATCTCTGGACTCTTTCCGTGATGTTTGTGCCCTCAGAGACTTGGATGATCTTGCTGAACAGGGCAACACTGTAGAAGAGTCCCAAACCCTTACGTTGGGGGATTGGGGATCCAATTTTAAGGAGAAGTCTGTTTTCTACCCCACTTTTGTAAAAGGCCCCTATCTTTCCATGTTCGAAAATTTGGTCATTCGTGACCTCAGGCTTTTGGCCCAGGGTTTCTCTTTCTCCCATGGGGGTTTTGATAATCTTAACAAGGATGAACGTTTGGCAATTAAGACATTGCAAGATAACTCTATGCTAATCATCAAAAATGCCGACAAGGGGGGTGCTGTGGTGGTTCAGAGTAGGACAGACTATCTCAGGGAAGCTTTCCGCCAACTTGGGGATGTGTCCTCCTACTCTGAACTACCTCGGGACCCAACTGATAACTTCCTGAAGGAACTTTTGGATCTCATTGACCTGGGGTCAGCAACATATATTATAAACAAGAAGGAAATAGGATTTTTGGTTAATTCTCACCCAGTGATTCCCATTTTTCACCATCTCCCAAAGATCCATAAGACATTGGTTGACCCTTCCTGGTCGGCCAATTGTCTCCAGCATTGGATCTTTGGGAGATGGTTTATCTCGTTATGTTAATTCTTATTTACAACCTTTTGTTAGGGCGTTGAATTCCTTCATTCTGGATTCGGGGGACTTATTAACACAACTGGAAGACATTACATGGAAACAAGATTTTCTATGGGTAACCATGGATGTGGTCTCCCTGTATTCAATCATAGAGCACGATCTGGGGATGACGGCTGTACGCCATTTTATAGAATGCCCAGGAAGCTCAATTCTTATGACCACATTTATTATGGAATCTATACTTTTTCTTCTCACACACAATTATTTTCTTTTTGAGCACCAGTTTTACTTACAACTACGGGGAATGGCAATGGGGACAAGTTTTGTCCCCTCTTATGCCAATCTTTTTATGGGGTGGTGGGAGTATCAGTTTATCTATAATAACACCAATAAATATAGACACAATATTATTTTTTACAAGCGTTTTATTGATGATTTACTTATTATTTGGCACGGGAGCACTGACACTTTGAAATCATTTTTTGATTATGTTAATGATAACACTCTGAATATCAAGTTCACTACTAATTTTAATGCACATCACATTAGCTTCATGGACATTCTGCTATTCATTGATATGAATCATCAAATACAATCTGACATATATAGAAAAAGTAATTCAAGGAACTCTTTTCTCAGGGCGGACAGTTGTCACCCCAGATCTGTGATTACTGGTATTCCAAAGAGTCAGTACCTTAGACTGAGGAGAAACTGCTCTACTCTTACCAGTTTTCTGACTCAGTCTAGGGCTCTTACTAATCGATTTGTAGAAAGAGGATATAACAGGGAGACCCTCCAAACCACACTGGAAGAAGTTATCAAAATTGATAGGAGGACATTGCTTCCCATCAAAGGATCCAGATTGAGAGATGGCAGTCGCAAAGGGGATATGAAGGATGGGGAGAAAGCATCTCCTCTGTTTATTTCTCAATTTAGCAAGGCTAGTGGCCAGGTAAACAGTATTATCAACAAACACTGGGGTTTGTTATGTATGGACCCCATACTTCGTCAGAATACGGATAAGGGACCAAAGATCGTATATTGAAAAGCGAAAACCTTAGCAACTTATGTATCTCCAAGTGTAATCTCTACCCCTGTTGGTGATTCAGATGCCTTTGCCACCAAGGGATCATTCAGATGCAATAAATGCAATATGTGTGAATACATGCAACCTTCCAAATTTGTCTTTTCCCACAGCCCGCAAAAACGTTTTTCCATTAACAGCTTTATCAACTGCAATACGTCATTTGTAGTGTATGTTATTAATTGTGGCTGTGGGAAAAGATACGTTGGCAGGACAACAAGGGCCCTAAAGTTAAGGATACAGGAGCATTGTAGACTCATTAGGAAAGGGGACTTGATGCACCCCGTCTCCAAACATTTTTCTGAATGTGGCAAGGGGGGCATGAAAATTTTCTCATTCATGGGAATAGAAAGCGTAAAGAAAACAGTAAGAGGTGGTGACCTTGTCAAAAGGTTGGATTGCAGAGAATCCTATTGGATTTTCATGCTGAAAACCAGATTCCCAGGAGGGATTAAAATTGAATGGAAAATCAATCATTTCTTGACATAAACATCCCTCATAATAGTTTAATCCTAATTACTAAGTATAGAATACCAATAATGAGAAGATTACTTACTCTTGCTAGGAACAATTCCAGCAGATGATCACCTTGATCTGAATGGTTATTATATTTATTTATGAGTTTTCATGTCAAAAAGATATAATGTCAAAAAGATATAATATTTTACAGAGCACAAACTAAACGTGGGAGTCTATTAGGAATTTGAACATCCTTGTGTTGTTTATCATGAATGATATAATGGTAGTTTATTCAATCATGTAGTGACTTGTCTGCTCATGGGGTACCTTAACAGGTCTTTTTATGGATCATAATATCCCTCTCTTTTGGTTACTATAGACCTATTATCTGACTTGAGGAACTTTAGAATTTATATATTTCTTTCATCTCAGTTTGTAATAACAAACAAAATTATAATGAATATAATAAGTACAGATTTCCTTGAAACATATCTGAGTATCATGTTCGCATCAACTTTGTATTATTTAGGAAAACATCCCCAAATTAAAACTTTGTAACTTTTTTCATCCAAGTTTAATATAAAAATTGTAATAATATCCTCCGCATCATTAGAGCGGTTGAACGTGTGTTTTTAATATAGGTATAGGAATAAACCGTTTCTTAATAAGTAATCTGTATGTTAACAATGTATGTTTTTATAGTGTATTCACACCTGATTAGAATGGCAGTTTATTGACTGATTGTGCTGTAATAGTTATTCCCTTGTACATGTGTTTATATATGTATACTTTTTAATTAATATATATGGTTATGTCCTCTATCCTCCCCAGCTTAGGTATGACAGGGGGGTTCGTTTTTGTGTTCACACGATGAACGAGTCTTTGTTTTGCCGGGCTGGGGGGGGTAAGGGAAACGTATTTACTTACGCATGATGTATCATCCTACATAGGGAATTTAAAGAGTTCGTGGGTTATCCGCATGCGCATGAGCGAGCGGACGGGAATTGCGTGAGCCACATCTCGCGAGAGCAAGCTCTTCACTGCTCATGGGGTGCGTGTCATTCCCTTGGGCGCCGATTGGCTGTGTCTCGCAGAGTGGCTTAGCAAGGAATTCGTTTGCATGACGCTTGCGCTATGGGGATAGTACTCATTGGTTAAAACATATGGTGACGTCATGGAGTTTTTGGCACCAAATCGGCAATCAGCTGCTATTTAAATGTTCTATGCACTATGTCTGACACTTCTTGATAAAGTGCCTGTAGCGCACGAAACGTGTAGAAGGTTTGCAACCCTCTATTTTATGGCCTCACATTAAAGATTTTTTTGCCAGACCTGCTCCCTAACCCTTTTTTGGCTGTGCGCTGCACATACACTGCATTGGATTTCCCTGACCGGATACAGCTGCACGCTGATGGAGAGAGTTACTGGAGGCACTGAGTTGTGAGTACGTTTACCTGGGGTCAGGCCAATGAGGCAAGGGGGGGTGTCTCCGTGCACCTACTCCTACCTTCCTTAATTCCACAGCCATGTGAATCAATGTCAGTGCAAACTACACATCCATGTGAATCAATGTCAGTGCAAACTTAACAACCATGTGAATCAATGTCAGTGCAAACTTCACATCCATGTGAATCAATGGCTGTGGCAACTTCACAGCCATTACAAACGATGCCATTTCAAAATATGCAACTGCTAACACCAGAAACTGCTATAGTAAGACCCATAATGTTACGTGGTCGTGGCAGAGGTCGCACACGTCTACAACGCACACCTTCAACGCAACGTCCATTGACAAGATCACAAACATTGTTGTATGAAAATTAATAAATATTGAAATTAACAAATTACTTGTGAACTTATTATTGCCTCATTGAAACAACACATTGTATGTGTTGAAAATACATACATAACGATAGTTAATTTTATTGTGTAATGTTTGAGAGCCAAACTTTGATTAACTAACAAGTCCATGTTAATACATTGTACTACATCACTTCAATCCATCTATATAAGAACTGGTAAAACCTGGGTTTCATACATGATTTCACTAACTAATAAACTGCTATGACATTAGAAACTGTCAATAAAAGTGGTAATGACAACTATGTAGTATGGGAACCATTTATTAACCAAAAATGGTCCAGATTGTGACCATGTGAGCATTCATCCAACATGTACATTCTAAAAAGGTAGTTGTAAGGAAGAATATAATAAAAAAAAATATTTTACGTAAGCTATGTATTGGCCAAATTATAATTAATTTAAATTAGACCATTGTCAAAATTACATAACATGATCACATAATGTGTGTGTGTGTGTATATATATATATAAAATATAATCTCTATGTGTAGAGATTAATATATATTTATATATATATATATGTGTATATATTTTTATTATATGATTTTAACTGTATGTGTTATACATGGGTGCAAGCACGCATTTCACCATCATCAGCAAGCACGCATTTCACCATCATCAGCAAGCACACAGCAGTTCCCTTGCAGCAAGTGATTATGGGAAATTATCATAAAATGAACACACTAGTCAAATTTTGGTCCAATACATTGTTACCATGTGTCTCTGTCTCTCCCCAGATATATATATATATCTCCACATAGAGAGATATATGTAGCTTACTATAATTTCACCTAGCAATACATTTTTTCACAATATACACAAACTGGTGTTACAGGCAAACAGAAATAACTGACACACTATTTTGATCCTGTGTATATCATTATCTTGCATGGTTTTCGTTTAAACATTAATGTAAGGTATTATTTTAGATATGTTGTGATATACCAGTGTAATGATTTTAGTGTTAACTAGACTGTGCCGTAAGGAAATTTCACATTTTAAAACAGTCTTCAAAAATACTCTGCAGCTGCTTTGGGACGAAGATTAGAAACACACGAGGTATTGTGTTTTAACCTTGAGGTGTACAGCACACATAGAAGAAAAGTATCAAAGTTTCTCATGACACATGCTTAAGGTAAAATATAATCACAACTTTTTATTTTGTACACTGAAATGTCGCTTCAAAACTACACTCCTGTTCGTCCTGCTGAAACCTATGCGGTCATAATATATAAAGCTATTAAATTTCAGCCGGATGAAAAAGCAACAGTTCATCAAATTTATCAATAATAACATTGAGCATTAGAATTTTTTTTGTAAGAATTGTGTCACGTCGTGGACAGAGGCTTGGATTCTGGAAAGTTGACGATCACTGTCACAGTATGTTGGATCGTAGGACAAATCTATTACTAAGGAGAGAAGACAGAAGTGTAATGAGTTCACAGAGCGGGTTCTCATATGAGGCCAACCAACATTACGGGACACATTATCACCAACCACAGGAAGAAAATTACTTTGCAAACTTTCATAACTGTCCTCAAGAATACCAGGATGCATGTGAACACTCAAGCACAAATACGTTCAATGATCAGCCACAGTACCTTGCTACAAACATGGAGTACGGGCAAAACTACGTGTACAACAATATGGATTTGCCTCGCAATTCAATGCTTGATTACAATATGTATGGACAGGAGATGACATCCATTGCGAATGGATTTCAGCAAGAACATGGATTCATGGAACCCTGGTAAATATAATTTTAAAACACTTTATATACATGTAAAATGACTTGTCACAACGTTATGGCATAATTAGCCTATCATATAATATGCATTGGTAACAATACTCGCAGACATGTTTCACAACAACATATGTAATGTTGTGTCAAATTGAATTCATATTTGTATATTACACAGAAACATACGTGGGAAAAAAAAAGATGCTTTGAGGTATTGTTTAGCCACCCGATTTGCATAGCAACAATCAGACGGAGTAAGGATTGTGATTTGTTTGTGGATATAATCATTTTTATTATGTTCGTAAGTTAAAAAGTCTTGTTCAAATTACATCGATATAGCGCTGTCATGTGACGTGTACATTATTCACTGTACGTGAAAAAAAACCACTATGCACAGATACATTCATCCGCCGTCTTCACGTACACGCGCAAATGTTTTTTTGCTCTGCATAGTGATATTCTCCTTACGGATGCGCGTTCCTTTGTGAACGCACGTGCACGCGAGGCATACTTTTCATATATATAGTGCCGTGAGATGCAAGTCATGTGTATGTGTGACTATATTTTAGCGCCGCTGCCTGCGCTGAAATGTATGTGTATGGATGGATGGATGCGTAGGTGTGTGTGTGTGTGTGCGAATGATTGCATAAGCGAGGAATACATTTTGTACAAACAAAGATTGTATCGTACAAAAAATGCGCAACGACTTACATTAAATCAGCGAACACATGCACAAACACATATACACACACACACACATATATATATATATATATATATATATATATATATAAAAACAACCATGCCTACATATATACACAGACACACATATCCACACATAAACAGACATTGTATCGGTGAAAGCTACGTCAATATCTACATTTATTCATGATCAACAACGTCTGGCGGCTCCCGTCTCCCTGCCATGCGCGCGCGTCACTTCTACTGTACTGCACCGACACACTTTATTCGAGCAAATACCCAGTATGTACCTGGCAGATACCTGGAATGCGCCGCTCCTCACCTCTGACAAGCCCCGTTGCGTTTGCCTTCCCAGCCTGTGTTCATGCCTGGCTGACAGGCGGCTGATCTGTTAAATGATAATGATTAGGATTTAATAGGCTGCAATGCTTCGCATGTCTACCAGATGGCATAAATTCATGAATTGTAATGCAGTATATATATATATATATATATATACTGTGCAGTATTGCAGCCAGCGGGAATAAAATGCTTCAATCCCTGCCTGGAAAATACCTCAATGCACTCGGGCAGAAAACAGTCACAAACCTCAATACACCCGGGTATACCCGAATTCGTGGGACTAGCCGAGCTCGAATAAAGTGTGTCGCCAGTGTATATGTGACTGTCGTCACACAACAACAAACCCGCACATGGCACTATATTATGTATTATGCTGCGATCCATGTTATTTCTGTGACACGCGCGGACAGCGGGTGGGGGGGGGGTTTGCAGCGCGTGCACAGCGCTGCACAGCGATAGGCGGTCTGAGGGGAGAGTGAAGGATTGCGACGGGAGGGGGCGTGGTTGTGGGTTTGCAGGTGCGTGGCCATGACGTCACGCGGCTGGTTCGCCATAATTGGTTGAACCAAGGGTGGGGCGTGGCCACGCCTCCGTTGCAAATGTTTGAAAAAAAAGTAAGTAGTAACAACAATCTATCATCACGGCACGAATGCACCTTCATCGTGAAGGTGCGTACTGGGCCTTTACACATTGAGGGCCGGGACATAAACGCACAGCGCACACCGAGCCGTGCGCACATGGCATTGACCCTAGGCTTAGCGCATACTTGTAGGCTGTCGACATGGGTTCGCACTACTTGCGGAAGCGTGCATAGGCAAAGCACATGCTATCCCTGTCCATAATAACCGTTCATAACGTTAATATTGTGGCCACGGACCAAGTTCTCCCTCATTGGAGGAAACATTCACGTGACGTATTGACTTTACAAACAACTTTTATTTATTATCCACCTCCCGTTTATGCGCGCACAAGCTACAATACAGAGGTATGTTTGAAGTGCGACTATTGTCCGTTTCATGCGTTACATAGTGATCATTAGCGGTACGTATTTCTGGCGTAGCTCGGAAGCGGAGTTGTCCCGGACTGCAAAAGGGTGCTGTGAAACAACACATGCCCTCTCATGCTTTTTATTTTTATTTTTACAATAACTTTTAAAACATGTGAGTGTTTCGCATAATGGTGCTGTACAACATAATTGACGTATTGAACGCAAGCAACACAACATGCCCCCCTCCGCGTTAACATATCATACCCAAAGGCGCATGCACAATCATGTCTGATTACCTCAGTGCGCACAAGTGCCATCGCTGTGGATACATGCCTGCACGCATAATTTTTGATAACAGATACACGAATATACTCAAATTTTAATCACGCACGCACTTATGACTACTTAAGTACTATAGCATGATATTAACGCTTTCTTTATGTAATGTCATTGCAGATAAACGAAAAAGAACCAGGAGGGGGAAGAAAAGAGGCAGGGGGAAAAAGAGCCAACAAAAAGGAAGAAAAATTATTAATTGATGTTGATAATGTCATAAATCTTTCAGGTGTGGAGTTGTCGAAGTCAGAGATTTCTCTCCTGAACAAAGGTTTGAATTATGCACCTACTATGGGCATCGACCTCTTTGGAACAGTGGTTGATGTACATATGTATGTCCGTAAACTAACACTAAAATTTTTTTTCCATCAGCAGAATGCAGGGGAGGAATCTCTGATTTTAACTACTTCTGATGTGAATCCCTTGGAGAACTCATCCGGCTCCACTCCTGACTCAGTAGATCTTCCTTCTCCCCCTATTCAGGTATCTCTGGACTCTTTCCGTGATGTTTGTGCCCTCAGAGACTTGGATGATCTTGCTGAACAGGGCAACACTGTAGAAGAGTCCCAAACCCTTACGTTGGGGGATTGGGGATCCAATTTTAAGGAGAAGTCTGTTTTCTACCCCACTTTTGTAAAAGGCCCCTATCTTTCCATGTTCGAAAATTTGGTCATTCGTGACCTCAGGCTTTTGGCCCAGGGTTTCTCTTTCTCCCATGGGGGTTTTGATAATCTTAACAAGGATGAACGTTTGGCAATTAAGACATTGCAAGATAACTCTATGCTAATCATCAAAAATGCCGACAAGGGGGGTGCTGTGGTGGTTCAGAGTAGGACAGACTATCTCAGGGAAGCTTTCCGCCAACTTGGGGATGTGTCCTCCTACTCTGAACTACCTCGGGACCCAACTGATAACTTCCTGAAGGAACTTTTGGATCTCATTGACCTGGGGTCAGCAACATATATTATAAACAAGAAGGAAATAGGATTTTTGGTTAATTCTCACCCAGTGATTCCCATTTTTCACCATCTCCCAAAGATCCATAAGACATTGGTTGACCCTTCCTGGTCGGCCAATTGTCTCCAGCATTGGATCTTTGGGAGATGGTTTATCTCGTTATGTTAATTCTTATTTACAACCTTTTGTTAGGGCGTTGAATTCCTTCATTCTGGATTCGGGGGACTTATTAACACAACTGGAAGACATTACATGGAAACAAGATTTTCTATGGGTAACCATGGATGTGGTCTCCCTGTATTCAATCATAGAGCACGATCTGGGGATGACGGCTGTACGCCATTTTATAGAATGCCCAGGAAGCTCAATTCTTATGACCACATTTATTATGGAATCTATACTTTTTCTTCTCACACACAATTATTTTCTTTTTGAGCACCAGTTTTACTTACAACTACGGGGAATGGCAATGGGGACAAGTTTTGTCCCCTCTTATGCCAATCTTTTTATGGGGTGGTGGGAGTATCAGTTTATCTATAATAGCACCAATAAATATAGACACAATATTATTTTTTACAAGCGTTTTATTGATGATTTACTTATTATTTGGCACGGGAGCACTGACACTTTGAAATCATTTTTTGATTATGTTAATGATAACACTCTGAATATCAAGTTCACTACTAATTTTAATGCACATCACATTAGCTTCATGGACATTCTGCTATTCATTGATATGAATCATCAAATACAATCTGACATATATAGAAAAAGTAATTCAAGGAACTCTTTTCTCAGGGCGGACAGTTGTCACCCCAGATC
Source organism: Ascaphus truei (assembly GCF_040206685.1). Taxonomy (NCBI): domain Eukaryota; kingdom Metazoa; phylum Chordata; class Amphibia; order Anura; family Ascaphidae; genus Ascaphus; species Ascaphus truei. The sequence continues at coordinate 27,116,637 of NC_134489.1, forward strand.
TGTGATTACTGGTATTCCAAAGAGTCAGTACCTTAGACTGAGGAGAAACTGCTCTACTCTTACCAGTTTTCTGACTCAGTCTAGGGCTCTTACTAATCGATTTGTAGAAAGAGGATATAACAGGGAGACCCTCCAAACCACACTGGAAGAAGTTATCAAAATTGATAGGAGGACATTGCTTCCCATCAAAGGATCCAGATTGAGAGATGGCAGTCGCAAAGGGGATATGAAGGATGGGGAGAAAGCATCTCCTCTGTTTATTTCTCAATTTAGCAAGGCTAGTGGCCAGGTAAACAGTATTATCAACAAACACTGGGGTTTGTTATGTATGGACCCCATACTTCGTCAGAATACGGATAAGGGACCAAAGATCGTATATTGAAAAGCGAAAACCTTAGCAACTTATGTATCTCCAAGTGTAATCTCTACCCCTGTTGGTGATTCAGATGCCTTTGCCACCAAGGGATCATTCAGATGCAATAAATGCAATATGTGTGAATACATGCAACCTTCCAAATTTGTCTTTTCCCACAGCCCGCAAAAACGTTTTTCCATTAACAGCTTTATCAACTGCAATACGTCATTTGTAGTGTATGTTATTAATTGTGGCTGTGGGAAAAGATACGTTGGCAGGACAACAAGGGCCCTAAAGTTAAGGATACAGGAGCATTGTAGACTCATTAGGAAAGGGGACTTGATGCACCCCGTCTCCAAACATTTTTCTGAATGTGGCAAGGGGGGCATGAAAAATTTCTCATTCATGGGAATAGAAAGCGTAAAGAAAACAGTAAGAGGTGGTGACCTTGTCAAAAGGTTGGATTGCAGAGAATCCTATTGGATTTTCATGCTGAAAACCAGATTCCCAGGAGGGATTAAAATTGAATGGAAAATCAATCATTTCTTGACATAAACATCCCTCATAATAGTTTAATCCTAATTACTAAGTATAGAATACCAATAATGAGAAGATTACTTACTCTTGCTAGGAACAATTCCAGCAGATGATCACCTTGATCTGAATGGTTATTATATTTATTTATGAGTTTTCATGTCAAAAAGATATAATGTCAAAAAGATATAATATTTTACAGAGCACAAACTAAACGTGGGAGTCTATTAGGAATTTGAACATCCTTGTGTTGTTTATCATGAATGATATAATGGTAGTTTATTCAATCATGTAGTGACTTGTCTGCTCATGGGGTACCTTAACAGGTCTTTTTATGGATCATAATATCCCTCTCTTTTGGTTACTATAGACCTATTATCTGACTTGAGGAACTTTAGAATTTATATATTTCTTTCATCTCAGTTTGTAATAACAAACAAAATTATAATGAATATAATAAGTACAGATTTCCTTGAAACATATCTGAGTATCATGTTCGCATCAACTTTGTATTATTTAGGAAAACATCCCCAAATTAAAACTTTGTAACTTTTTTCATCCAAGTTTAATATAAAAATTGTAATAATATCCTCCGCATCATTAGAGCGGTTGAACGTGTGTTTTTAATATAGGTATAGGAATAAACCGTTTCTTAATAAGTAATCTGTATGTTAACAATGTATGTTTTTATAGTGTATTCACACCTGATTAGAATGGCAGTTTATTGACTGATTGTGCTGTAATAGTTATTCCCTTGTACATGTGTTTATATATGTATACTTTTTAATTAATATATATGGTTATGTCCTCTATCCTCCCCAGCTTAGGTATGACAGGGGGGTTCGTTTTTGTGTTCACACGATGAACGAGTCTTTGTTTTGCCGGGCTGGGGGGGGTAAGGGAAACGTATTTACTTACGCATGATGTATCATCCTACATAGGGAATTTAAAGAGTTCGTGGGTTATCCGCATGCGCATGAGCGAGCGGACGGGAATTGCGTGAGCCACATCTCGCGAGAGCAAGCTCTTCACTGCTCATGGGGTGCGTGTCATTCCCTTGGGCGCCGATTGGCTGTGTCTCGCAGAGTGGCTTAGCAAGGAATTCGTTTGCATGACGCTTGCGCTATGGGGATAGTACTCATTGGTTAAAACATATGGTGACGTCATGGAGTTTTTGGCACCAAATCGGCAATCAGCTGCTATTTAAATGTTCTATGCACTATGTCTGACACTTCTTGATAAAGTGCCTGTAGCGCACGAAACGTGTAGAAGGTTTGCAACCCTCTATTTTATGGCCTCACATTAAAGATTTTTTTGCCAGACCTGCTCCCTAACCCTTTTTTGGCTGTGCGCTGCACACACACTGCATTGGATTTCCCTGACCGGATACAGCTGCACGCTGATGGAGAGAGTTACTGGAGGCACTGAGTTGTGAGTACGTTTACCTGGGGCCAGCCCAATGAGGCAAGGGGGGGTGTCTCCGTGCACCTACTCCTACCTTCAGGGTGACTAGAGCCCCATTATAGGTTTAGTACTTTGTATTGTTTATTTCTCCTTTTATTATCAAGTGTATAGGTCCTGGTACTTTTGAGCACCATATATCCACAACATGACATAGCAATCTCAAACGATGTTAGTGCCAAATACACAGCCATGTGACAAAATGGTTATGCCAAGTACACATCCATGTGATTTAATGGCAGTGGCAATTACACAGCCATGTGAATCAATGTCAGTGCAAACTTCACATCTATGTGAATCAATGTCAGTGCAAAACTACACACACCATGTGAATCAATGTCAGTGCAAACTTAACATCCATGTGAATCAATGTCAGTGCAAACTTCACATCCATGTGAATCAATGGCAGTGGCAACTTCACAGCCATTACAAACGATGCCATTTCAAAATATGCAACTGCTAACACCAGAAACTGCTATAATTAGACCCATAATGTTACGTGGTCGTGGCAGAGGTCGCACACCTTCAACGCAACGTCCATTGACAAGATCACAAACATTGTTGTATGAAAATTAATACATATTGTAATTAACAAATTACTTGTGAACTTATTATTGCCTCATTGAAACAACACATTGTATGTGTTGAAAATACATATAACGATAGTTAATTTTATTGTGTAATGTTTGAGAGCCAAACTTTGATTAACTAACAAGTCCATGTTAATACATTGTACTACATCACTTCAATCCATCTATATAAGAACTGGTCAAACCTGGGTTTCATACATGATTTCACTAACAAATAGACTGCTATGACATTAGACACTGTCAATAAAAGTGGTAATGACAACGATGTAGTATGGGAACCATTTATTAACCAAAAATGGTCCAGATTGTGACCATGTGAGCATTCATCCAACGTGTACATTCTAAAAAGGTAGTTGTAAGGAAGAATATAATAAAAAAAAATATTTTACGTAAGCTATGTATTGGCCAAATTATAATTAATTTAAATTAGACCACTGTCAAAATTACATAACATGATCACATAATGTGTGTGTGTGTGTGTATATATATATATATATAAAATATAATCTCTATGTGTAGAGATTAATATATATTTATATATATATGTGTATATATTTTTATTATATGATTTTAACTGTATGTGTTATACATGGGTGCAAGCACGCATTTCACCATCATCAGCAAGCACGCATTTCACCATCATCAGCAAGCACACAGCAGTTCCCTTGCAGCAAGTGATTATGGGAAATTATCATAAAATGAACACACTAGTCAAATTTTGGTCCAATCATTGTTACCATGTGTCTCTGTCTGTCCCCAGATATATATATATCTCCACATAGAGAGATATATGTAGCTTACTATAATTTCACCTACAGTAGCAATACATTTTTTCACAATATACACAAACTGGTGTTACAGGCAAACAGAAATAACTGACACACTATTTTGACCCTGTGTATATCATTATCTTGCATGGTTTTCGTTTAAACATTAATGTAAGGTATTATTTTAGATATGTTGTGATATACCAGTGTAATGATTTTAGTGTTAACTAGACTGTGCCGTAAGGAAATTTCACATTTTAAAACGGTCTTCAAAAATACTCTGCAGCTGCTTTGGGACGAAGATTAGAAACACACGAGGTATTGTGTTTTAACCTTGAGGTGTACAGCACACATAGAAGAAAAGTATCAAAGTTTCTCATGAAACATGCTTAAGGTAAAATATAATCACAACTTTTTATTTTGTACACTGAAATGTCGCTTCAAAACTACACTCCTGTTCGTCCTGCTGAAACCTATGCGGTCATAATATACAAAGCTATTAAATTTCAGCCGGATGAAAAAGCAACAGTTCATCAAATTTATCAATATATCTTGGACAACTACGAATTCTACAGACAGTCAAGTAATAAAAAAAAATGAAAAATGCTATAAGACATACGTTGAGCATTAGAAATTTTTTTGTAAGAATTTTGTCATGTCGTGGACAGAGGCTTGGATTCTGGAAAGTTGACGATCACTGTCACAGTATGTTGGATCTTAGGACAAATCTATTACTAAGGAGAGAAGACAGAAGTGTAATGAGTTCACAGAGCGGGTTCTCATATGAGGCCAACCAACATTACGGGACACATTATCACCAACCACAGGAAGAAAATTACTTTGCAAACTTTCATAACTGTCCTCAAGAATACCAGGATGCATGTGAACACACAAGCACAAATACGTTCATTGATCAGCCACAGTACCTTGCTACAAACATGGAGTACGGGCAAAACTACGTGTACAACAATATGGATTTGCCTCGCAATTCAATGCTTGATTACAATATGTATGGACAGGAGATGACATCCATTGCGAATGGATTTCAGCAAGAACATGGATTCATGGAACCCTGGTAAATATAATTTTAAAACACTTTATATACATGTAAAATGACTTGTCACAACGTTATGGCATAATTAGCCTATCATATAATATGCATTGGTAACAATACTCGCAGACATGTTTCACAACAACATATGTAATGTTGTGTCAAATTGAATTCATATTTCTATATTACACAGAAACATACGTAGGAAAAAAAAAGATGCTTTGAGGTATTGTGATTTGTGGATATAATCATTTTTATTATGTTCATAAGTTGAAAAATCTTGTTCAAATTACATCGATATAGCGCTGTCATGTGACGTGTACATTATTCATTGTACGTGGAAAAAAAACCACTATGCACAGATACATTCATCCGCCGTCTTCACGTACACGCGCAAATGTTTTTTTGGTCTGCATAGTGATATTCTCCTTACGGACGCGCGTTCCTTTGTGAACGCACGTGCACGCGAGGCATACTTTTCTTGTATATAGTGCCGTGAGATGCAAGTCATGTGTATGTGTGACTATATTTTAGCGCCGCTGCCTGCGCTGAAATGTATGTGTATGGATGGATGTATGCGTAGGTGTGTGTGTGTGTGTGTGTGTGTGTGTGTGTGTGAATGATTGCATAAGCGAGGAATACATTTTGTACAAACAAAGATTGTATCGTACAAAAAATGCGCAAAGACTTACATTAAATCAGTGAACACATGCACAAACACATATACACACACACACACATATATATATATAAACAACCATGCCTACATATATACACAGACACACATATCCACACATAAACAGACATTGTATCGGTGAAAGCTACGTGAATATCTACATTTATTCATGATCAACAACGTCTGGCGGCTCCCGTCTCCCTGCCATGCGCGCGCGTCACTTCTATATGTCGTCACACAACAACAAACCCGCACATGGCACTATATTATGTATTATGCTGCGATCCATGTTATTTCTGTGACACACGCGGACAGCGGGTGGGGGGGGGGGGGGGGGTTTATGCGGCACGTGCACAGCGCTGCACAATGATAGGCGGTCTGAGGGGAGTGAAGGATTGCGACGGGAGGGGGCGTGGTTGTGGGTTTGCGGGTGCGTGGCCATGACGTCACGCGGCTGGTTCGCCATAATTGGTTGAACCAAGGGTGGGGGCGTGGCCACGCCTCCGTCGCAAATGTTTAAAAAAAAAAAGTAAGGAGTAACAACAATCTATCATCACGGCACGAATGCACCTTCATCGTGAAGGTGCGTACTGGGCCTTTACACATTGAGGGCCGGGACATACACGCACAGCGCACACCGAGCCGTGCACACATGGCATTGACCCTAGGCTTAGCGCATACTTGTAGGCTGTCGACATGGGGCCACACTACTTGCGGAAGCGTGCATAGGCAAAGCACATGCTATCCCTGTCCATAATAACCATTCATAACGTTAATATTGTGGCCACGGACCAAGTTCTCCCTCATTGGTGACATATTGACTTTACAAACAACTTTTATTTATTATCCACCTTCCGTTTATGCGCGCACAAGCTACAATACAGAGGTATGTTTGAAGTGCGACTATTGTCCGTTTCATGCGTTACATAGTGATCATTACCGGTACGTATTTTTGGCGTAGCTCGGAAGCAGAGTTGTCCCGGACTGCAAAAGGGTGCTGTGAAACAACACACATGCCCTCTCATGCTCGCTCAGCCCTTACTCCACAACACTATTATAACGTTGAGCAATTATGAAAGGCATTACTCGTGCACATATATCACACGCGTCGAACATAAACTGGGCGCTTACTTCATATAGCACAGTGCAATGCGCGCGCAGCTATGAGTAGCGTGAGGTTAGCCAGCACTTATATACAATGTCCAAGCACGCACGCACGCCAGGGAGTGTTGTGCCGCCTGGCAGCGACCATCATGATGTGGCACCCTTTCCGGCGCTAGTATTAATCTATGTATGCGTTAATGAATTTGCATATTGAATACTACATGTAATAACATATTTTGAAAACAGAACACAATGAAAAATATGATTTCACACACAATGTTCATACATCTAATGGCTCAATAACATGTAACATAATGCACCATTATCACGACCACATGCATTACATAGCGGTATTTTACCACACTGTAATGGGTCGGATTAATACACAAATATACATTTGGAGTTGCCGTTGTCTTCATTGACAACGGTCACGGACGTGCGTGCGCGACTAAACTTTCAAAACGTACGCCTTGCACAGCTCATTATAAGTCATAATGTTTTTTTTTATTTTTACAATAACTTTTAAAACACGTGAGTGTTTTGCATAATGGTGCTGAACAACATAATTGATGTATTGAACGCAAGCAACACAACATGCCCCCCTCTGCGTTAACATATCATACCCAAAGGCGCATGCACAATCATGTCTGATTACCTCAGTGCGCACAAGTGCCATCGCTGTGGATACATGCCTGCACGCATAATTTTTGATAACAGATACACGAATATACTCAAATTTTAATCACGCACGCATCAATGACTACATAAGTACTATAGCATGATATTAACGCTTTCTTTATGTAATGTCATTGCAGATAAATTATTTTGACATGGAGAACCATCAAAGGAGAATGGAAGATTGGAAAATGATGCGGACAACATGTAGTTAGCTTGCTTAATTAATGTGAAAGCTTCATTAGATATTACGCACTATATTCAAACAACACTACTTTTTAAAGTCAAAACCTTGTTTCCGCATGCACGTGTGTGAATGTATTGTTGATTCTATAAGACATACAGAAACGTTACATAAATTAGATAATATTATGAAGTGTGTACAGTATGTGTATAATCATATGAACACAATTTTATTATGAGTAGTTTCACTTTAGACAACATTTTAATAGAATGTTGATGTAGCATATTAAAACTCATTTTTTTTAAATTAAATACATTAAAGACTGAATGACTATAATTGCTTATCATTCATGATTACATATATAGAGATGCATGCAAAGATTAATGAAATTGCACATAACTCTCGTACAAAACTGTTTGTGAATTTTGTGAAAACACATAATGAAGATATATTCAATCTACATGATTAGATAATGAACCTTGTACTTTGATAATGGACAATGTAAACTTGGTCATGTGTAAGTTCATGATTAAGTAACATGGTCTAATGTAGTCAGTATTACATATAAGATGATGAAGTTATGTCACATACAATAATACATGTTATGTTGTACATGTTCACTTTGTTAATACCTTATTAAACATGATGTGTTAATAATGCATCAATGATCGTTATGACATTAAAAAAACAAGTTTAAAACATGAAGGAACATTATGAACATTTTCAACATGTAACCATCATGCCCACATGACACATTGTTGAAATTTTAGATTTTTAATACACTTAAAACAACTTTAATTTTTTTTACATACCATACCCATGTGGCCACGTACACACCGCATAACTTCGATACATAAGGTGTTCAGCCAACACTATTCTATTTTATTTAAAAAAAAAAAAAAAGTTACATGGCAAAACATGAGACAGTATACAACCCTTTTTACATGTTAAATGTTAATGACCTGAGAAATAGGTGGCAATCACTTTACGCCGTGTCTCCACCCCACTGGCAGTCTGCTCATGATCCCCTGCAGCATGTACAGGAGGTTCCTCCTCGAGACCCTCACGTATGTCGCCTATTATATTGTTACTTACTGCTATGTTATGCAGAATGCAACAACTCATCACTATGTCAGCGACCTTTTCAGGCTTGTATTGTAGGGCACCACGAGATCTATCAAGACATCTGAATCGACTTTTTAACAGTCCAAACATCCTCTCAATAACTGAGCGAGTGGATATGTGTGCCGCATTATAACGCTCCTCGGCAGGGGATTAAGGGTTAAGCAGTGGGGTTAGGAGCCACGTTCGAATCCCATATCCTGAATCACCTATAATACAGCGCGAGAAAACATGTTTGACAATAAGTATAACTATTGCCTGACAGACATGTACATATTCTGTGACATCACAACATACATTAGACACCCAATGTGGTTGTAGTACATGTGAAATATTGTAATGTAATTGTAAGGTACAGCTAACATGCATACATGTATTTAGGAAAAATACATTCCCAAAGTTTCTTGGATACAAGGATGTGTGATGTTAGACACAGACATGTTCGTAACAAATCCATATTACTTATGTTGCCTGCACCTATGCTTTACATAATGTCACACATAACTTCTGCATTCTGAAATTAATGTGTACTGTATATCTCAGTGTATAGTGAGAAATAGTGATAAAAGGCGCTAACTGCTTATAGTGTGATAGTATAACGTGTAAATATACACAAGTGCAAAAAGTGAAATGAACAGTGTGCTCAATAAATAACCAAAATAATAAATGCTAAAATTGGTGACCCTGCTCAAACCCTCTGGTGGGACCTGTTTCACGAGGTCCAGAACGTATGATATATCTCAGACAATCCAGGAGGAGCACATATGGGAAACATAAGAAGAAATAATACAAAATTTAAGTGCAGATGTATTGGTAAAGAGATGTATGATGAGATGCAGTCTTGACTCTGATGGTAAGCCTACTTACAAGATGTCAATAATAAAAATGTGTTTTGCAGATAGGGCTGCTACCCAGTGGATGTTAATGATGTGTGGAACTTCCTCTAGGCTCGTCCCGTCAGCATGGTTGTGGTATATACGAGAGAGAGAGACAGCAAAACATAGCGCGATCTGATCTATACAAAACTTTATAAAAATGGGTATATAAAATGTGCACTTACAATGTGCTAAAAACAATCAAGCATTTGACACAATAAATGTGTATGTACTGAGGTCACCGCAGCTCTTGACACACTCCTGACGAAGCCGTAAGCAGTTCTCAAGGGCTGGACGAAACGCGTAGAGTGGTGTTTTGGACCAGTGGGCGATCCGTAGTTCCCCTATCCTCAGAGCCGTGACATCACACGCACAGAAGGAAGCTCGGAGTGAAGCTGGGATCTCAAAGTGCAGGCGAAGGAGCTCCAGATTACCAAGGGGAGGCGGTGAGAGCTGCGGAAACCCCTGAGTCTTCAAGTTACTGCAGTTGCAGCATGATGCCGTCAAAGTCGGTGAATAAAGTTTTTCCCGGTTTAGCCCCTGTTTCACATAAGTTACAACCCCCGAGGCGGGTTACCCTAGTACTCCTATGGAACAAACTTGCGGTCAGGACATTTGGATATCCCCTGAATAACCTGTACTAAATGTCGGACACTAAAATGGCCGCTCCAGACCTACCTGGGACAGAAGAAGCAGGAAGGGCACGCAGAACTTCATGGCGGCAAGGTTTTTGGCGCGAGTGAATGCTCCGCTGTCTCGATCCGCCCACAGATCCGCTTTCGGGTCCGCCCTCTCCCGTCGAGGATCTGCCTCCGACTGAGTCCGCCTCGCCCAACGGGATGATGTTACCTGGCCGGGTCTCGCGGGACCGAGAGGCATGTTGGGTACAGCGGAAGTCAGGAAGGCGGCTCGGGAGAAGCGGTGATCCGGAGGCAAAGCGGTTCTCCCTGGCAGGGGTGCGCGAACTCCGCCGCCGGGGAGACGTATAAGGGGAGTCAGGAGGAGGCGAGGGGGAGAACACTGGGGCCAAAGACTAAGGTTGGACTTTCGCGGCGGGATATACATTTTTACAGGGACTCCAGCTGAAGCGAGGGATTCAGGCAGGGGAGGGAGGGAGCGCGGAAGCTAGCGGTGGATTACGGCTCAGTGGGGGGGAATCAGGCTAAAAGTCGTCAGCGACTACAGGGTGCAAAGGGGAATCTTAAAGTGTGCCCAGATGAAAAGTTGGCTTGTCGCTTTAGGGGTATTCTGCGCCTTGAGTGGGAGAGAGGGGTTTTAGGAGTTTACAGGGGTTTACAGCTAAGTTTTAGCATGGGCAGTTATAAGGAGGGAGGGTAGGGAGGGGGTGTAGTGGTAGTAATAGATATTTTAGCAGTTAGTTTCGGTTTTCAGTACATGTGGCTGTCGGCAGGAGGGGGCTTGTCGCCACTCTACCCCGTAGGCATGCGCGTCGACACCGGGGAGGTGGGCCTAGCCTACACCCCCGGCAAAGTCCCGAGTATTCATGGCCGGAGTCGTGGGCCATAAAGCTGGATCGGGAGGGAGGGGGGTCCAGAGAGGGAGAGTCTCTCCCGGGCGATGAACCCGAGGTCCGGTGGGACCAACACGGTTCTCTCTGTTTATATTTGTTATCTGTGTATGTGTTTTTCCCTTATGTTCTTTCCTTCCCCCGTCCCAGCCCCCCAAGGCGAGAAAAAGAAGGTCTGCGAGAGCCATCATCACGGTCCAAGAGGCCCTCAAGCTGCTCTACTTCTAGGTAAGCACGAGATCTACTGTAAGCAGGTCCACACAATCTACACTAAGATATGGCGGTAACATTTCTATCTCAGAATGCCAAGGGGCTCAATAGTCCACACAAGAGGAAAGTTGCCTTTTCGGAATTTAAACGTAGAAGGGCAGACATGGTCTTCCTTCAAGAGACCCACTTCAGCTCCCGTAGCAGCCCAAAGTTCCTAGACAAACACTATAGACAAGTATATCTATCCTCGGCAGATCACTCAAGATAAAAATAGCTTTATAACAATAAAATATTCACATTCTAACAATAAAAAACGGGCATATCACACTGCATTAGTGTAGGAAGATTTTAGCCAGCTGGCTCACCGTCCCACAACGTTCCCCCCACTCCTCCGCCTCAGCCTCCGGTCAGCTGTTTACACTGCTCCGACTATATTTTATTGATATTTTATTGTTATAAAGCTATTTTTATCTTGAGTGATCTGCGCTATGCCAGTTTTTCTCTCTACATTGGGGTACGTGATCCTGGGGACCTGATCCACCTTGATGACAACTGCATCATCCACTTACCTCTGACCGTTTGAGTCAACCCTGCCTTTTTGACTCTTACATCTTGTAAGTAGTCAATTCATTAGAGCCAAGTAAATTGAAGGCTTTTTTCACATTGTCATTTTTGCTGCACTTAAATTTATTTTTGTTTCCTCCCCATGCTCCCCGTGGATTTTGTGTGTTTTGCTGTTACTGTGGGGGAAGAGTGAAGACTACCCCTTCCAGTGGGTTCCAGAGCAGGGGGTGAAACTGTATTTACTTAAATTTTATCACATTTTTCACTTATTTAAGTTTTTGATTAGTCACTTATTATTAGTGTCCACTTTTTATTTGTTTGCGCCTGTGTTCACTTTACCACTATGAATGGTGTGAATATGAAATGTATAAACGTGTATGCGTCACCAGATAAGAATGAAGGTATGAGTTGTTGGAAGTGATGGAGATGCATGTGCTGGGAAATGAACCAGTAATAGTGGCTGGCGACTTCAACTGCGATTTGTCAGAGACGTGGCGAGCAGAAGGTAAGGTGGATAAAACAGTTAACAAATTGAAATATTGTATGATGGATATGGAGATGAAGGATGCCTGGAAAGAAAGTGGGGAAAATTATACGTGGAGTAATAAGAAGGTGGAGTCGAGAATAGATTATATATTTTTTGAATACAAGTTTTAAGGTGGATGGATTTTCTTTGGAATCAAATGTATTTTCAGACCATATAACCCTGAGATGCGCTTGCAGAATAACAGAAAGGAAGGGTAGGAAGGGGATAATGAAACTAAAAGTATCATTATTAAAAGATAGGGATACTCAGGATCTTTTTAAAAATCATAAAAGAAGGTGGCAAAAAATGGAAGAACATAGTAAGAACATACTAGCGTAGTGGGAAGAGATAAAGGTTAAAATTAAAGAGTTCTTTAGAAAAATAGGTTGTGAGAAAGCAAGGAGATAAAGGTTTTTTGGAGCTTAATCTTTGAATTTAAAAGGAAGATCCCTAATTTTTATATTTTTGCTTTTTATACACTTTTATAGTTACTTTTTTGTAGCTTCAGTACCCCCTTTGTGTTCCATTATATTGGTATGGAGGAACCAGGGGATAATATGGATGAATTAGAAGATATTTCAGATACTTATTTTTTCAACACTTGTGATGATACGCAAAGAAAAAAACAAGCTTTACGTGTGTTTGATAACATTGTGGATTTGGATACCACTGACATCTCTGATCTCAAAATCCACTTTCAAAAATTGGAAAGTTTATTGATTCATAAGAACCGCTTATGGTGGGACATTATAAGCCTGGAGAACTATGCTAAATGTAAAAGGATCCCAAGAGGACAAAGGGTTAAAAAAGCCCCCTCCTTTGGTTTTCCGGATGTGGATTTTGAAAATAGATGGGTGACAGCCCTCAATGACTGCTCTTTTCGTTTGATGGAGTTAATAGTGTTTCAGAAAATGAAGGAGAAAGATCAGCTTGATATTCAAATCACAGAACTGCAAAAAAACCTATACAGTTTCAAAGGTTTAAAGGACTTTAAGGAATTTGATGTTATTCTCTCCAAAACGGTAAAAAATGTGGAAAGTGGTATTATGTCTAAAAAACAAAGTAAATATGATCGGGACAGATATGACTATGAAAAGAACCAGGTTTACCATTGGCAGAGGATAAATTCTATTCAGGAAAGATCAAATAACAAAGATAAATCATTCATTCAGTTTAAATCTACTCCCAATAAGTCCATTTTAAAATCTAAGAATGTGGATTATCAGAGTGGTGAATCTGATGTTTCAGATGCAGAAATTGCCTCTACCTCACATTCTGTATCTTTTGTCAATACATTTGAGAATGATGATCATCGTGGTCGTGGAGCTCCATCTAGGGGGCGAGGGAGGGGTGGACGCACCTTTTGGGGTCAACCACCTAGGTCTGATTCTGGTCAGGACCATTCCCAGGATGCTTTTTCTTATCAAAATGTTAATCAACAGAGACAGCAACAGCAACAACCAAAATCTTTCCCTTTATTTCAAAAGGACACAAGAGAATCAGAAGAGGGAAGAGGGGGGGGGGGGGAGGAGGAGGGGGCTACAGGTCCGCCTCCAAAAGGAAGAAGTTTTGAATGATATATCTAATGTTATAAATATTTCAGAAACTGCTCTCTCTCCTACAGAGTTGTCACTACTGGATAAAGGCCTACAATTTTCACCTTCAATGAACTTTAATTTGTTCGAAACCACTATTGATGTGTATAAGTTTGTTCGGAAATTATCCTTGAAAAAGTTTTTTGACAATTTTATTCCAAATGTTACTAGGTCGACCGGAGATGAGGATTTAGATGGGGGGCCATCACACGCTACCGAGAGTGATGTCCCCTCATCCGACTCTGTTCCTCCGGTATCTATTGCTTTACATACATTTAATGATTTTTGTACCCTGCAAGATATGAATGATCTTTTATCTGAACAGACGGTTGATGATGTTAATATTCCTACATTTTCTGAATGGAATTCAGGCCTAAAAAGGAGTTCTGTGTTCTACCCCACTCATGTCAAGGGTCAATTTCTGACTATGTTTGAAAATCTGGTTATAAGAGATCTTCGTCTTCTAGCTCAGGGATTTTCCCTATCCTATATAGATCATGACAATTTGAATCAAAGTGAACGTTTAGCTTTAAAATCTTTGAAAAATAATTCTACATTGGTCATTAAGAGTGCGGACAAGGGGGGTGCGCTGGTGGTGCAGGGCAGAGACGGTTACATCAGGGAGGCATTACGCCAACTGGATGATGGCCGGTCCTATCGTGTACTATCCGCCGACCCCACACCGCAATTCTTGGAGTTCCTTGTAGAACTGGTTGACTCAGGTGTTATTATGGAAGTTCTGTCGAAGGACGAGGTTAAATTCATTATTCCATCTCATCCCATTATTCCTATCTTCCACCATCTCCCAAAGATCCACAAGACATTGGTCGACCCTCCAGGTCGTCCCATTGTCTCTAGTATTGGATCTTTGGGAGATGGTCTGTCAAGATATGTTAATGGTTTTCTTCAGCCATTTGTTAGGAAATTGCCCTCATTTATACGGGACTCTGGTGATCTTCTTGATCAGATCAAAAATGTTAAATGGGGTAATGATTACCTGTGGGTAACACTTGATGTTACCTCTCTGTATTCTGTTATACACCTTCTTATTACTCCACGTATAATTTTCCCCACTTTCTTTCCAGGCATCCTTCATCTCCATATCCATCATACAATATTTCAATTTGTTAACTGTTTTATCCACCTTACCTTCTGCTCGCCACGTCTCTGACAAATCGCAGTTGAAGTCGCCAGCCACTATTACTGGTTCATTGTATTGCGGGGGATAAAGAGGGACAAGGTGATAAGGGGGTTCACTGTTCCAGGGGCAAATGGGGCACAGATAAAAATGGTGGGATATATGGATTAAGTAAAGTTGTTATGTAAAAACCCTGCATCAATTTATAGAGCAATAAGATGCATTAAATGGTTCTGTGAAGCATCAGGCTTTAAAATCAATGTGGAGAAGTCAGAGGGACTGATAATAGGAAGATGGGAGTACCAATTAAAAGTGGAGATACCGCTACAGAGGGACAAATTAAAGGTTTTAGGAGTTTGGTTCTCAAACGATCAAAAAGGAATAGAGAATTGGGAAGAGGTAGTGGAAAAAATTAAATATTAACGTGGTCACTAAGGAAATTAACATTAGAGGGGAAGATCATGGTGATAACAGGTTCTATTGCCTATTATATTATACAGTATATAGGGATGATCAACTTCAATGAAGGGAACTGATTAAAGAAGGTAATAAGGGAGATGTTTTATTTTTTATGGGGGTCAAAAATGGAAAGGCTAAAAAGAGAGGAAATGATTAAACAAAAAAAGAACGGGGGAAAGGGATTTCCTAATGTGAAAATATATTTGGATGTTAAGTTTTTTTCCTATTGTATTAAAAAAAAGCTCGTTTGAGTTGCATGGCAGGATGCTTTCTTAAGTACACTGTAGGTTTTATATTAAGAAGACATAAATGGGTTGAAATATCCAATGCAAAACCAGTGCTGATAACACCTTCACCCATGTATATACAAATAGAGAAAAAGATAAGGGAGTATAATTTAAAAGAATTAGAAATATAAATCTTGCTAGACCAAAAGAAATTAACGAGAGCATTACAAGAAAAAGAAGTGATCCCGGGAGTCAACAATTTAAAAGATAAAGAATCAAGAAGAGTGTGGGAAAATGTAAATTATAGTAGACTAACGAATAGGCAGAAGGACTTAGGGTGGGAAGCAGCGCGGGACTGTCTCATGACACGAGAGTTTCAACATAGAAGGGGACTAGTAGGGAAGGTAAAATGTCCTAGACAAGGATGTGGGGGATATCAAACACCACTACATGCCTTTTGGAACTGTGCGTTTTCATTAAGCGTTTGGAAGCAGGCAGGGCCATTGTTAAAATAGATAGGAGGGCTCAAAAGAGTAGAACATGAGTTGGTACTGTATGGTAGAATGTCATGCAGCTCAGACAGGCATTGCAAACAAACATGACTTATGGTTGTCGCTGCTTTTGTGTAATACATAGAAAGCCTTTGACTTTTGCCACCGCTGCTGCATAGCCTCCCAGGAGCTGTCTTGAAACGAGTTGAGGCATGCTGGGGGAAAGCGGGCAACAGGCGGCTCCCTCCATTTTTGTCTCCCTAAAACGTAGTGCTCCTGACCATTGGACGACACTCGGGCAGGACCCCATTTCTGGTTATCGCTTCTCTGCCTTTTGGCTAAGATCAAGTATCTTAAGTCAGAGGGCCAGCTGGGACTGTACCTCCTTGGCCTTACAGTATCGATCCCTCGGGGTCTTAAGCTGTCTGCTGCTTTTGGGGAGGTACGCCATCCTGAGCGTTTCGTAGGGAGCCAATAAAGAGCTGGGACTGTGCCTCCTTGGCCTTGCAGCATCGGCCCTCCGGGGTCTTAAGCTGTATTGATGCTTTTGGGGAGGTGCGCCATCCCGAGCATTTCGTAGAGCGCAATAAGAGTCGAGTTGGCGGTCCGACCCCCAGAATAGCCCCCCGGGGCCACATCTGGGCATAGCTAATATCGGGCTTTGTTAAGCCAAGGAAGAAGCAGGATGGCGGATAACAGTCCGCAAGTGGAAAGAACCATCTGGTTCCAGTTGGATGCTGGATATCGTCAAAGACATGGAGGAAGGAGAATGGATAAATACATCGCGATTGACCTACTGGGAGATCTATTCGGGATGCATACAACGCAGATCTTCTGCATGCAGGAGTTTTTCAAGCAGTTTTTCAAGCTATGACGTGACCTTTTTGGATGATGGAGACTGCATGCTGGTTTTTGAAGAGGCAAAAAAATTGGCTTTGAATGAGAAGCTAGAGGGAATAACCTTAATCCCTTGCTTTACTTTGGGTGAGCGTACAATCACAGTACATGTGTACAACCCTTATCTTCCTCCAAATGATTTGGACTGTTTCTTGAGAAGATACTGCGAGTCAGTAAAGGGAGGAGATCAACTGAAAAACTCGGTGGGCATCTTCAATGGGAAATACAGATATAGATGTACCCTAAAAAAAGACCCAGGCGGTATAGGAGTAATGCATCCTCCAGGTGTATTCAGCATTGGAGGGAAAAGAGGTTTCCTAACATACCCTGGGCAACCCTCTTACTGTCGTAAGTGCCTCAAGTATGGACATAAAAGGGACACATGCCCTATGGATAATGTTTTTGTATGCCGAAACTGTAACCAACCAGGGCATTTTGCGGCAGAATGCAGAGCGGGGAAAAAGTGCGACATATGTGGTGAGAGGGGGCACGTGTACAGGTAGTGTCCCCGGCGTGAGGGTGAGGCTAAACGGACCTATGCTGATACAACCTAAAGGGGTGGCAGATGGGAGAGAGAAAACCCAGAGCAAACAGCTGCAGAGAGGACCCAGAGGAGGAGAAAGAGACTGACACAGAAGAGATCATCCCAGAGGAAGAGGACGCGCAAGTAAGAGAGATTCCCGAGATGACTCATGAGGAGTTAATACCAGAGGGGGAGAGAGTCCTAACCGACAACCGCTTGGTGGCAGATCTGGAGGAAGGGGTGATGGAGGAAGACAAGGAGGAGGGTGTGGAGGAGTCCGCCGATTGGGAGATAGCGGGTTTACTTCAAAAAAAACAACAACAAAAGAAAGAAGGAAGAAAAGATTTTTGCTGCTTCAAAAGTAAGATTTTATGGAGCAGAAACAAGGGTTGAAAGCAGCGATGGCGGGAGCACGCCTTCACCTACATGGGAGAAGGTTATCCAAGTGGAGGTTTGCATTCCTTCAGAGGCACCAGAGAGCCCCTTTGTCCTTACATGGCTAACAGATGGACAAAGATCACCAGGGGGGGAGGCTGGGCCTTTTTCAGTGGAGCAAAATTTGGCCATCATGATGGAGATGGGTATTGTTCCAATTCTTCCTTTGGACAAGGGAGGAGGGGGGAATCAACATGGAGAGATGTTGGAGTTCGAGGAGGACAAAAAGGCACGATAAGTATGAGAGATTTTTCCATTTGAATCTTATTGAATGGCGCTGATAATTGCCTCTTTAAACGTGGGGAGCCTGAAAACAAAGGCAAGAAGGTTATTGATTTTGGATTTTGTTGCGGGTCAAAAATGTGACATTGTGTGTTTACAGGAATGTGGCATAACATTCATAACATGTGGCATAACATAAAGAGAATGGCCATTATGGATAAAGAAATTAATACCATTAAAGAAATAATAGAACCCCTAATGGGCCATCCTGTTTTTAAGGAAAATGATAAAACGCTTCAAAAAAGACTTGAAAATTTGGAGACCAATCTAAAAGATAATAAGGATAGGAAATATCAGGGAATAGCAAAACTTGGGCCATGAACAAAGGTAATGGCAAGCTTATAGATCCCAACACCATCCAAAAAGAAATTCCTAGAAGGGATTCTAACCATTTCTCCAAAAATGGAGCAATACCAAAAAAGAATTCACCAACACATACTGTATGCAACCACAGCATACTACCAAACATCATAAACCTACACATAAGAGAAATGTACCATCCAATCATATTCCACACAAAGAAAATGTTTTTAAACAAAATAGAGAGACTTCTAAAGATTTAACTAATCCATCCACCCAGACTAGTTTTTTAGAGTCAGGCCAGTTCCTAGATCTTTGGGAGATCAAAAATCTGTTCTCCCCATTAGAAGAATTAGATTTGAACATGAGCCAGAAAAAAAGAAGGATAGAGGAAAAAGAGGAGGAAGAAGAGGAAGACGAAACTTACTGAATAATACTATTAATAATCCAAATTTGTCAAATTATGACAATATTTTTAATCTAAGCACATTGGAATTAACAGAACCTCAATAGAGAGTTATTTCTAAAGGCCTAACATTTGCACCTACCATAAAGTCTAACAATTTTCAATTGTTTATAGATGCTAATCTCTTTCTGAGAAAATTGACGATTCAAAGACATTTTTTGCACCAAACATCTGTTAATAGAAACTCCAAAAATGCTGATGATTTATTGCCATTGAATCGGACAAATAATGATTTTAAACACACAGATCTAAAACTAAGATCTACATTTTATCCCAGTCACAATAAAGGGCATTTTTTAGAAGTTTTTTTTTACCAAATGCTTGTAGCAGATTTTAGAAAATTAACCAATAACAGCACTACTTTTTAAACAAAACTTGACTAGAAGTGAAAGGGAGGCTCTAGAGAGTCTGATGACCAATGATATTATTATTAAACAAGCTGACAAGGGAGGTGGGGTTGTGGTGATGGATCGGTCTTGGTATTTGAATGAAGCCAATAGTTTATTGAGTGATGATAACACTTACCAGATCTTAGACCACAACCCCACTAATCCCTTTTTCAACCAACTAAAATAATTTTTAATAAAAGGGAAAAATTCGGGAATATTGAATGACAATGAATTTAAATTTTTATGCAAGGAGAAACCAAGATTACCACTTTTTTACTTTTTACCTAAGATTCATAAAGATGTTTTAAATCCTCCTGGTAGACCTATCATATCAGGCATCGATTCACTAACTAATAATCTATCCCAGTATATTGATTGTTTTTTATCAAAATATGTATCCACGTTCAAATCATGTACAGTATCAGCCTTATATACATCAATAAACCATACTGATGGGATAGAGTCTGTGAAAAAAATCTTGGAAAAGGATGTAGAAATTAAAAAAGAACAAGCAGAATTTATATTTAGAGGCTATTCGCTTTATTCTGGAAAAAAACTTTTTCTGGTTCAACAATAAGTACTACTTACAAAAGTGTGGTACTGCCATGGGGACGAGATTTGCACCGAGTTATGCTAACATTTTCATGGGGGTGAGGGAGGAGGACTTTATAGAGTCCCCCCATGGTCCCCCCCATGCAAATCTTGTCTCCTGGCATAGATTTATTGATGATGTGGTATTTATCTGGAAAGGGAGTGAGAAACAGCTGATACAATTTTTTGTGTCCTTAGACGACAATAATCGCAATATCAAGTTCACCCACAAATGGAGTAAACAAGAAATTGAGTTCTTAGATTTAGTGATCTTCATAGAAAATAGGGAGCTAAAAACCAAAACCTTCTTTAAGAAGATAGACAGTAATAATTTTATATTAGAAGATAGGTGTCATAATCCACAATGGATTAAAAATATTCCTTATGGCCAACTAAGAAGACTCAAAAGAAATTGTAGTGATGAAAGTATGTATCAGCAACAATCCAAAATCCTCATAAACCGATTCAAAGAAAGAAATTATAATCAACACACTTAATAAAGCTGTGGAGAAAGCTAATTCTGTGCAGAGAAAGGACCTTCTGGTAGATATAGTTAAGGATACAAATGCCAATAAAACATTTAATATGTCTTTCCTTACACCTTATAACAAGGACGCAAATGAAATTAAAAAGGTCATTTGTAACCATTGGCACATTTAAAAAAATTACCGTTTTAAAGGATCATATTCCCGACATTCCAAACGTCATATTCAAAAGAGCCCCAAATTTGAAAAATAAGTTGGCACCTACTACTTATAAAGTAACACAAGCAGTAAGACCGAACACTTGGTTGGAGAAACCGAAGGGTTTCTTTGGCTGCTATTCATTTAAAGAAGAAAAAAAAAACTGAAAAATTTAAATTCATATCCAAAGTTACAGGAGAATTATTCAAAGTAGATAGCTATATAAACTAAATCAGAATTTGTGATCTATTTATTACAATGTACCTGCGGGTTGCAATACATTGGACGTACATCAAGACCATTACGCACCCGCATTTTAGAGCATGTGGGAAACATTAAAAAAGGTCTCATCACCCACAATTTGTCAAAACATTTTTTAACATTCCAAAATTCTGATCCTAAGTGTTTAAGTTTTATAGGTATAGAACAAGTGACACAAAGGAAGATAGAATGGCCTAAAAAGGTCAAGTTGTGCGCCTTGGAGATATGGGGAACCAATAAATTGTGAATGTGTGGTGACAGAACAAAAACTGCAATAAGAGTGCGGAGGTGGTGCTGGCAGGGATGGGGTTAATGATAAGCAAAGAAAAGAAAGAAAGCTCCCTAATAGCCGCACAAGAGAACACCTATACCTATGTTAAAAATTACTATTTATTAATAAATGATTAAAATATATATATTTTAATCATTTATTAATAAATAGTAATTTTTAACATAGGTATAGGTGTTCTCTTGTGCGGCTATTAGGGAGCTTTCTTTCTTTTCTTTGCTTATCATAGAACAAGTGACCACACATTGGAGGGGGGCAATAGGATGAATAGTCTAGCAAAAAGAGAAACTTACTGGATTCATAAAATGCAGACTCTTGCCCCCCACAGTCTAAACGTGGATATAGATATAGGGGCTTTTTTAACTTAGAGGTGCTCTTTAACTCATAGGTGCTTTTTAACTTTTATAGGTGTAATATAAGTAATGTACCATACAATCCATCTTGGGACTGCAATATAGTAATTTAGATATTTGCACATGTGTTTTTAGAATATTTTATATATTTATGTTTTAAGTAACTTAACGTTTTATTTCTTCTCTTCCTCTAGTTATCTCTCCATTATATATTTATTTTTAAAATTTAATATACATATTGATTTTAGTATTTAATAAAGATTTACTATTGTAATGTATAATTAAATGTATTTATAGCCATTAATTGTTTTTTTTTGGACCTCGCGCTATGTTCGAGCGACGAGGGGGTTAAAATTTTAATTTCATTCTCTGATTGATGGGTCTATATAAAGTAACTGGGTAGACCCATGCAAATACAACTCCTGACGAAGCAATTAGCGAAACGCGTAGAGTTGACGCTGTGAACCAATGATCTTAGGGACTGGCAAGATCGGAGCTGGTACCAGACACAGATTGTGCTTCCGCCCACAGCTGTGACGCGACCGCGAACGTGACGCGACGGAAGTGACGTACGCGGAAGTCAGCAGTGAGGTGCAAATGAGACGCTGGAAAGCTGCTTGCAGACGGGGTCCTTCAGACTAATCGGCGGTTCTCTCCCTTACCAGTTTGTTATTGGGAACATGTGAGTTCAATTTACTCGTGATGATTTTTTAATATATTGGCTGAATAGTATGCACTATTGTGGTTCTTCTTTTTTGCATATACACCATACCTACCCATTGAGGGATATCCTGGTACTTGCGGTTGAAAGGGCTCCAGTCAGAGAGAGATGGATCTCTGACATGCCATAATATACGACCAGTTTTGTGAGTTCTATTCTTACAGACTACAGGGTGACATTACCAGTCTTTATAGTCTGCACTATATTTGTTTTATTTTTTCTTTATATATACCACTGAATTATCCTGCGCTCCTCCTCACCTACAAGAAAAGATAACAGAAGCTCCACAGGAGAAAGAGTGGGCCTGGGGACCATCAGTGTGGTCTGGTAGCCAGGAGAATAGGAACAGTGGGGTGGGTTTTTTGTTTAAAGGGTATGATTTTGTAATTAAAAGAACAGAGGTGATAGAACCTGGGAGGTTGATGGTGGTTTTTTTTTTACGTGGAAGGGGAAATGTTTCCGTATCTTTAACATGTATGCTTCTCCAGTTAAAAAACTAAGGGAGGAGTTGTTTGAAAAATTGCGTTTATTTCTGCCAGGGAGGGATCCGACCTTTGTGGTGGGGGATTTTAATTGTGTTTTGTGTGAGAAGGACAGAGAAGGTGGAGCAGAGAGGTGTAGACCTGATGGTACAAGCACACAGTTAAAAAGTATAATAAATGACTATAATTTGGTTGATGCATATAGGAAATGGGGGAAAGATAAAAAAATGTTTACTTGCTTTAGAGAAAAGGGAGATGTCAAATCTAGGATTGACCTGTTGTTAATGTCCAAAGGAATGAATGTGCGTGATTGGGTGACAGTGAATGTTCCTTTCTCTGATCATGTCTGTGTGGTGTGTGAAGTGGGAGTGGATGGGTTAACTGAAATTAGGAAAGGATATTGGAAATTGAATGTGTGTCTGTTAGAAGAGGTTAAATTTAAGAAACAGTATGAATGTTTGTATGAGAGATGTAAAGCTACGATGAATGAATTTAGTGATATGATTGAATGGTGGGAATGGGTTAAAAGTGAGACAAAAACTTTCTTTATTAAAAAAGGGGGTGAGAAAGCTACGAAAAAAAGGGAGGAGTATAAAATGGTTTTATTAAGAAGGCAATTTTTGCTTAGATTAAGAGAAATGGGGGAAGATGTAGATGAGGAGTTAGAAAAGGAAAATAAACTGTTTAACAAAATGTTGGAAGATAAAGGGAAAAAGATTATACATGCTGCAAAGGTGGAGGCAGTGGAGAAAGATGAAAAGTGCACGCCTTTCTTTTTTTAAAAAGCTTTCAAAGCAAAATCCAGATTAGAGTCAGTGTTAAATAAAAAAGGGGAGGAAGTTAAGGGAAAGGGACCTATGTTAAGGGAGATTGAAGGGTTCTATAAGAATTTATTTGAAGAGAAGCGTAGGGATTGCCACATTGAGAAAGATTGTATAGATAAGATTGAGTGCAGGCTAAACCAGGAAGAGCAGGATTTTTTGATAAGAGATTTGAATGCTGTGGAAGTAGATGAGGTGATTAAAGGAGGGAAGAAAGGGAAAACTCCAGGATGTGATGGCTTGTCTTATGAATTTTATCAGGAGATGTGGTATCTGATTGGGCCAGAAATATTTGAACTGTGTAAAGCTATTCTAAAAGAGGGAAAAACACCTTTATCTTTTAGGGAGGGGGTAATCACAATGATTTATAAAAAAGGGGATAAGAGGGACTTAAAGAATTGGAGGCCAATTACTTTATTGAATGTTTATTATAAAATTGTGGCAAAAATTATAATGTTAAGGTTAAAATTGGTCATAGGAAATTTGAGAGGAAGATCAAGTCTGTGGGATTCCAGGGAGACAGATTACTGAAAATCTTTGCCTAATTAGAGATATTATTTGGGTGTGTAAAGAAAGGGGGCAGGGTTTAGTGTTGGCAAATATTGATTTTGAAAAGGCGTTTGATAGGTTATCACATGATTTTTTGTTTAAAGTCTTATTGAAATTAGGTATACCGGAAGAGCTTGATAAATGGATGAAATGTCTTTATGTGGGTATTTTTAGTAGAATTTTAATAAATGGTTTTTTATCTAATAAGGTTCCAGTTAATTCAGGGGTACGACAGGGGTGCCCACTGTCTCCGTTAGTTTTTGTTTGTGCCATGGAACCTTTGTTGCAAGGAATAAGGAATGATACAGTAAGGTTATTAGGGGTGTGGAGATCCCAGGGAGTGGAGGGAGAAATGTGAAAGTGCTTGGTTACATGGATGACCTGACTGTAATTTGCACAACACCTGCATCTTTAAACAGGGCAAGGTTCCATATTGAAACCTTTTGCCAAGCATCAGGTTTCAAGGTTAATTGGGGGAAAAGTAGCTGTAAGGCCTCTGGGCAGTGGCAGGATCTTGATAAATGTGGGATTCCGGTGGAGGGTAATCAGTTAAAAATTTTAGGTGTGTGTTTTGAGGAAGATTTAAAAGGAGAGGCAAATTGGGAAAGTGTGGGGGAAAAAATCCGGAGGAAAATACAATTTTGGATGCTGAGAAAGCTCTCTCTGGAAGGGAAGGTGTTAATTACCAAAGCGGTGTTAATTCCTATTGTGTTGTATATTGGTTTGGTTTTTCCCCCATCCAGCAAGTGGCTTAGAAAACTGACAAGATTCCTTTTTATATTTTTTTGGGGTTCCAAAATGGAAAAATTAAATAGAAATAAGGTGTGTTTGGAGAAGGATAAGGGGGGGGGGGGGGGGAAAGGGTTACCAAGATTAGATTTAGTTGTAGGAGCAAAATATGTGCAGTTTCTGTTTACTTTGATAAATAAAAAAGAGACCAAGGTGGCATGTTTGGCCAGGTATGCTGCAGGAAGCATGCTTAGAAAGTTGAAACTATGCAAAACAGATTTAAGGAGACCCTTTTGTTTTACTGTACCTGATTTTTACAAATGCATTGAGGATTTTATATGCAAATATGATTTATCATAGGTAAAAATAGAATTGTGGGAAGATCATAGAAAGATTAAACAATTAATTATAGACAGGGTTTTGCAGGCTAGCGTGGGCGGCCTGTTTGACAGACAAGCAAAAAGTGTTTGGAGGAATGTTAGTCACAAGGGGTTAACAAACATCCATAAAGATATAGCGTGGATGGCGGTCCACAGATGTTTGCCTGTTAGACAATTTCAAAAGAAAAGGGATTTGGTGAGAACGGAACAATGTCCAAGGTATGGATGTGGGGGTGTTGAGAATGTGGTACATTTATTTTGGAACTGTGTGTTTGTAAGGAATGTGTGGAAAAGTTTGGGGAAATTAATTAGAGAGTTGACGGGGATTAGAGTGTTAGAGTATGATATGATGATGTTTGGGTTGTCTGATGTGTTGGGGGAAAGAGCAATTGAGTTATTGAAGGTGGTAAACTGTGTGGAAGAGGTGGTGTGGGAGGTTAGGAATATTTTAATCTTTAAAAAAATAAGTGTGGAGGTGAATGTGTGTGTGAGAATGGTGTTGGGGAAAATGTACACATATTTTTTGTTGGACCAAAAAAGGTTGGGTACAGTGGAAGGAGTGGAGTTATGGAAGCCAAACATGTGGGGTAGAATGATTCTAAATGTTTAGTGGGAAGTGAGGTGGTTTAAGGGTTAAAATTATGTTTTTTTCATTGTTATGGTATGGTTATGCTTATAGATAAGAATGGTATGCTCTTGTAATAAGGAAGAGAAAGTATCTTCTGAGAAGATTGGTGTGTACAGTATGTAAATACCTGTTTGGGTCCTTATTGTGGAGCATCGGAGAGTAGAGGCGGGCCGATGCTCCACTCTACAGCTATGGCTGTGGAGTAACAGCATACAAGTTAGAATACAGGATGAACTTTTTGAAATTAAATAAGGTTATGTAAATAATGTTAATATTGTATATAATAAGTAAGTTTTAATGTGTTGTGTAGAAAATACTGTGTTGTTATGTGGGTTTTTGTAATACTGCTGCGGCCGAGTTTATTCGAGCATTTGCCCGTTCTCGGCCGCAGCAGTAACCTGGCGCGCGCCGGAGGGTGCCGGGCGCGCGCCGAAGCCTCGGAGGAGAGGCCCGCCGATCGGAGCTTCCCCCTCTCCTTACCGGGTCCGCCGGGTCCCCCGGAACGTCCCGCCGCCGTCGTGACATCCACGCGACACCAGGGCTCCCTCGGGGAGCCCTGGGCACGCGTACAGGCGGCACAGGCACCCGATGATGCGTGACCGCGCACGCTGAGGAATTGCGGAATGAGCCGCACTCGGATAAAGTGTGCCGCCTGTGTATATGGGTGTTTTTTGTTTTCTGAAAAGTAAACCATGTGAAACTAACAAACTGTAAATAAAATACTTTAAAAAGAAAAAAATAATAATAATCTGTTCTTATCAGTTTAATATCTGATACGTCCCCTATCTGGGGACCATATATTAAATGGATTTTTAGAACAGGGAGATGGAAGAAGAGCTTGCTCTGTCCACTCCACGCATTGACCTGGTATTGCAGTACCTCCAGGACCGGTGCACTTCCCTTTGGGGATATTTGGCTTGTATCAAAAAATAGAAACAAATGACTGTCTGACAGGAAAAAAACAAACATGCACGACATGTTGGCTCTTTCTTTTGCAAAGAAAGAAGAAGAAGAAATGACGACAAAATAAAGCCTCCTTCTTTTTGCTGTGTCTTGTCCGTTCTGTAGCCTGGCTTCTTACTTTCTTTTCAGCTAGCTCCTCGCATGGAGCAGGAGTGCCGCCTGCTGCCTAGCCTAATTCAGTCCGAACGAGCAGATGCCTAAGAAACTCCTGTTGAAGCTGTATCCAAATAGCCTGCATAGGAAACACTGCAGCAAGCAGCAAATGCCTGACTTGCTGGCTTGATGTCACAATGGCTGGCTGAAATGACCTGAACTGAATAGCCCAGCCACTACCTGCTTGCTGCCTGAGTTTCATGGCAGCCCAGACGAGTCGGCGAGCAGAGAAAAAGTGGGAAGTTCCTATGCAAATGAACAGGCGAAGACTGGTGCCGGAAAAAGAACTGGAAGCCTGTGACTTTTTGGCTGTTTGTTGGCCTTGTGGGCCCCCCCGGCAGTGTGTGTGGCTGCTTTTCTTTGCTCCATAGAAAGTCTTTGGCTTTTGCATCCGTCGTCGTCGCCGCCACCGCTGCTGCATAGACTCCCCGGAGCTGTGTTGGAAGGATGGAGTGACTGGAGGCAGGCATGCTGGGGGAGGAGGAAAGCGGGCAGTAGGCGGCTCCCTCTGCCCTTCTCCCTAAAGCGTAGTGCCCCCGGCCGTCGGGCGGCGCTCAGGCAGGGGCCCATTTCTGGTTATCGCTTCTCGGCCTTTTGGCTCAGATCAAGTGTCTTGGTCAGGAGGCCAGCAGAGACTGTGGTCGCTTTGCCTTCCAGGATCGACCCCTTTGGGGCCTTAAGCTGGCATGCTGCCATAAGGGGAGACTGCGCTCTCTCTAGCTTTTCAAGGAGGCAACAATGGCGAATACGTACGCAGAGGTACGTAAGAAGAACACGATCCGAATCCAGGTAGAGTTGGAGTTCCGTACGACGGTGACACTCAAATTTGTGATGGAGCAGATACTGAAAGGTGCTTTGAAGATCGAGTACAACCAGGTTTTTTGCGTCCAGGATTTCCCCAAACAGGGGTATTACGGCCTCACTTTCCATCATGACTGGGAAGCCTTGAACATGTTTGAGAGGTACAAGACCATGACAGAAGATGAGCGGTTCCAGGGCGTCACGATTCAACCATCGTTCATGTTGGATGAGAGGCCTATTATTGTCCACATGTTCAACCCCTACGTCCCTACTCAGATACTGCAGTGTGGTGCGGGGAGAATAAGAGCAAAAGAACATCTATGGTGTTTACAATGGCAAGCATAAGTTCTGGGTTCGCTTCAAGCCAGACAGCGCATATATTGGAGGGGTAATGCTGCCGCCCCCGAGCTTCTCCATAGGATACGACCGTGGTTTCTTGTGGTACCCGGGCCACTCTACTGAGAACTGTAATGCTGAACGCACTTGCGATTTATGTGGGGAGCCAGACCACCGCGCAGGTTAGTGCCCGCGGCGAACCTATGCCCAAGTAGCAAAGTCAGCAACAATGAGAGACGTGGATCCTGCAGCCTCAACGGAGGAAGCGCTCCCGACAGAGATCTTCCCAGCGGCATCACCAGAGGCAGAGGGGAGTGCAGGTGCCCTGGAGGAGGCGGTGGACGATCTTGAAAGCGAACCAGAGCTTGAACCTGCGATGTTGGTAGCAGAGGGTGAGGAATCCCTGGTGTGGAAAGCAGCCAAAGGAGAGCAGAGCAAGGCGGAGGAGATGGAATTTCAGCCCTCCCAAAAGGTGAGCAGGAAGAGACCTGCAGAAAAGGGAATAAATGCGATAGTGGAGACCGAGACCAAAGCAAGATGTGAGGAGGTAGAGGAAATCGTCAGTGAAAGTGACATAGATCCCTCCCAACAAATTGAAGAATGCTCGTCAGGCTCAGAGAAGTCTGGGTATCCTTCCCCCAGTTTTTCAGGTTCTGCAAATGAAATAGGGACATATCAACCCTATCTGGAGAACGAGGCGGTATCAAACTTGATTGATACAACCGGAGTGCAGTCTAGAATGGACGGATCGGTCACGTGAGTTGAATTCATGGCTGTGAAAATTTATCCTCTGCATTATCATGATAAATATTGTTTCCTGGATTTCTTGAGAAATTCTAAAGGGGACATATTTTGTTTACAGGAGTGTGCCATTAACTCCCCTCCTGGAGATAAGGAGTGGGTTTGGGGATCAGCAGTGTGGTCTTCAGGGAGCTCCTGTAAGAATGATGGTGTGGGGATTTTTTTTAAAAACCCAAAAGTTAACATTAAAGATGTAGTTGTAATAGAGCCGGGGAGGTTGTTATCAGTGGTGGTGGAGATAGAGGGTTGTGTGCTCCGGATCTTTAATGTGTACATGTCTCCACGCAGGAACGAGCGGGGGGCGTTAATAGAGAAACTAAAGTTGTTACTGCCGGGTACAATGCCTACTGTGGTTTTTGGGGATTTCAATTGCACGGTGGTGGGGGGTGATAGGGAGGGGGTAGGTGAGAGTGTAGGGGTGGATAGCACGGGGATATTGTTAAAAAATGTTATTATAGATTTTAAGCTGTGTCACCCGGGCAAGAAGTTTTTGCGTAATGAGGAGCGGTTCACCTGGCATAGCGACAAAGGGACGGCCAGGTCGCGTATTGATTTTTTTTTCACGCAGGGGCTAAAAGTGAGTGTGATGACCCAGAAGAGGGTCGCTTTCATGGACCATGTATGGATGGAGGGGAATGTATGCTTAGGAAAGAGAGAAGTGCATGGGAGGAATGTATGGAAGTTGAATGTAAGCCTGCTTGAGGATGAATGGGTACGAAAGAGGTATGAATGGTTTTATGCAAGGTTGAGAATGCAGAAGGATGTATTCATTGAGGATCTGACTGAATGGTGGGAGATGGTAAAAATGGAAACTAAATGTTTTTTCATTAAGAGAGGTTGTGAGAGTAAAAGGAAGGAGAGAGAGGAGTATGAAAGGTGGCATATGCTGCTCAATTTTTTGTATAGACTGAGGAATTCTGGGGAGGAGGTAGAATTAGAGATAGAAGAGGCTAGGAAGAAGATAAAAGGGATGCTTGAAAAGAACGGGAAAGAAATAATCTTTCAAGCTAGGATAGAAAGGGCAGAGCAGGGAGAAAGGTGCACACGCTTCTTTTTTAAGAAGGCTATGGAAGGCAGGAACAAATGAGGAGTGTAAGAGACATGAATGGAATGGAGGTGAGTGAAAGAAGAAGAATGTTGGAAGCGATTGAAGAGTTCTATAGGGATTTGTATGAAGTGAAAGGGAGGGATGAGAATTTTGAGGTGGATGTTTTGAATGCATTAGAGAGGGTTCTGGAGAAGGAAGACCAGGAGGTATTAGAGAGAGAAATTAAACTATGCGAATTGGAAGAGGCCCTGAAAAATGGGAAGAAAAATAAGACCTCTGGAAGTGACGGCTTGCCTTATGAGTTTTATCAGACCTTCTGGGGGATCCTGAATAAGGACTTTCTGGAGATTTGTGTGGCTTGTCTTGGGAAAGCAGAACTTCCCAAATCAATGAGAGAGGGTATAGTGACTCTAATCTTTAAAAAGGAAGACAGATCGGTGCTTTCAAACTGGCGGCCGATCACGTTACTTAACTCAGACTATAAACTTATAGCCAAAGTTTTAGCCAATAGAGTTAAAATTGTATTAGACCAAATTATTGGGGAGGAACAAGTGTGTGCAGTGCCGGGTAGACAGATTGGGGAGAACTTGGCCTTGCTAAGAGATGTGATTTATGATTGTGGGGAAAGGAAGCAAGCCTTAGTAGTAACAACTCTGGATTTTGAGAAAGCATACGACAGGGTTTCCCATGATTTCTTATATCATGTGCTTGAGAGAATAGGGATCCCTGGTCGGTTTTTGGGTTTTGTAAAAGTATTATATAAGAACGCCTTTAGTCGGATTCAGGTAAATGGCTTCCTTACAAAACAAATAAGTGTTAGGTCTGGCGTGAGACAGGGGTGCCCTTTCTCCCCAGTCGTGTTTATCTGTGCACTTGAACCGCTTGTGCGCTTGTTGAATCGGGATAAAGTTATTAGAGGGATAGAGATTCCGGGAAGCAGAGGCCAGATGTTGAAAATTCTAGCATACATGGATGATGTGACATTGGTTTGTAAGTCGTCTGTCGCCCTAAAGAGAGCTCTTTTTCAGACAGAGATCTTCTGTCAAGCCTCAGCTTTTAAGATCAATAGAGCTAAGAGTAATGTTAAGGCATTTGGTGAGGTAGAAGGGTTGGGGGAACTAAACATTCCCATAGTTGAGGGACCCCTGGAGGTTTTGGGCCTTGTTTTTGATAGTGAACTGAAAGGGACGCAGAACTGGATTAACCTAGAGGCAAAATTGAGCAAGAAAATAAGTTTATGGTCAATGAGAGCTTTGTCTCTGGAGGGGAGGAATCTGATAATCAAGTCAGTGTTGCTCCCCAGTATTTTATATATCGGCCTGGTTTTCCCACCAACGAGTGTTTGGCTGCGAAAGGTGTGGAGGATGTTGTGCACCTTTTTTTGGGGTTCCAAGGAAGAAAAGTTAAGAAGATGTAGGGTAGTGAAATCAAGAGAAAATGGGGGGAAGGACCTTCCTGACCTGGAAGTGTTCTTGTACTTAAATTATATTAGTTTTTTATATAGGTAGAGTAGATAAGAAAGAGCTTCTGTGCGCAAATTTTTGTGGGTATATGATGAGGGGGATGTGCAGAAGACTCTGGGGAGTTAGATATGACCTCACGAAACCAGTTTGTTTCAAACCATCACGTTTCTATACCATTATAGAGACGTATATTGTAAAATTTGAGTTGCAAATGCTAGGAATGGAGGTTTGGAAGTCTAGGAAGAAAGTGACGAAAGTATTGAAAGCGAGGGAGGAAATGGAGATGATCGGGGGACTGAATGGAGACCAAATGAGAAAGGGAAGGAAGATGGTGAATGACATATCTATTTAATGAGCAAAAGGATGTGGCTTGGATGGCAGCGTGGATGTGCCTCCCGGTGTGTGAGGTACAAAAGAGGCGGGACCTGGCTGTCATAGACAGGTGCCCGAGAGAAAGTTGTGAGAAAGTGGACAGCGTGGTCCATCTCTTCTGGGACTGTTCTTTTGCGAGGGCAGTCTGGAGGAAGATTGGCCCACTATTCAAAGAAGTTACGCTCTTGAAAAGTCTGAGTCTGGAGAGAATGTTGTATGGATTAGGAGAGTATGAGAATGGAAGGGAGAGAATAGCGTGGCAAAAGATTAATTGTGTGAAAGAAGCTTTATGGCAAGTGAGGAATATTTTGGTGGGAAAAAAGGATGACGTGAATGTGGGTGATTGTATTAAACTGGTTAAAAGTAGGATGTATGTGTACTACAGGATGGATAAAAGAGCAAACAGAGCACAGGCCGACCTCTGGAAGCCTGAGGCCTGGAATACCTTAGCATGATGGTATTTTGGAAGTATAGATACCAATGCTGCCTTGTGGTTTTTTTTTTCCAATAAATACAATGTTGAAAATAAATAAGTAAGTAAAATATGTGGTTCCCTCTATAGGAGGTGATGATATGTGTTATTGAAGAAGTATGAATTTTCTTGAAAGTTATGTATGGGGTTATTGTATGCAGAGGTAGTTTTTTGTTTTCAGAAAAGTCTTTCTTTTTTCTGTATATATTTTGATCTTGACTTGACAATAAAGATTAACTTTCACAACAAAAATAATCTGTTCTTATCAGTTTAATATCTGATAAGTCCCCTATCTGGGGACCATATATTAAATGGATTTTTAGAACAGGGAGATGGAAGAAGAGCTTGCTCTGTCCACTCCACGCATTGACCTGGTATTGCAGTACCTCCAGGACCTGTGCACTTCCCTTTGGGGATATTTGGCTTGTATCAAAAAATAGAAACAAACTGACGGCAGCAATACAAACATGCATTTTTGGCTCTTTCTTTTGCAAAGAAAGAAATGACGACAAAATAAAGCCTCCTTCGTTTTGCTGTCTCTTGTCCGTTCTTTTGCCTGGCTTCTTACTTTTCTTTTCAGCTCCTCCTCGCATGGAGCAGGAGTGCCGCCTGCTGCCTAATTCAGTCCGAACGAGCAGATGCCTAAGAAACTCCTGTTGAAGCTGTATCCAAATAGCCTGCATAGGAAACACTGCAGCAAGCAGCAAATGCCTGACTTGCTGGGTTGATGTCACAATGGGTGGCTGAAATAACCTGAACTGAAAACCCCAGCCACTGCCTGCTTGCTGCCTGAGTTTCATGGCAGCCCAGACGAGTCGGCGAGCAGAGAAAGTGTGCAGTTCCTATGCAAATGAACAGGTGAAGACTGGTGCCGGAAAAAGAACTGGAAGCATGTGCCTTTTTGGCTGTTTGTTGGCCCTGTGGGCCCCCCCCCCGGCAGTGTGTGTGGCTGCTTTTCTTTGCTCCATAGAAAGTCTTTGGCTTTTGCATCCGTCGTCGTCGTCACCGCTGCTGCTGCATAGACTCCCCGGAGCTGTGTTGGAAGGACGGAGTGACTGGAGGCAGGCATGCTGGGGGAGGAGGCAAGTGGGTAGCAAGCGGCTCCCTCTGCCCTGCTCCCTAAACCGTAGTGCCCCCAGCCATCGGGCGGCGCTCGGGCAGGGGCCAATTTCTGGTTATCGCTTCTTGGCCTTTTGGCTCAGATCAAGTGTCTGGGTCAGGGGCAGGCTTGCGAGACCCAGCTCCTTGGCCTTGTGGTATCGTCCCCTAGGGAACTAAAGCCACCTGCTGCTATTGGGGAGTTGTCGTTGAGCTAAGGCAGGAAGAGATCATGGCAGCTGGAGCGCGCATGGAAAATACCGTCCGTATGCAGTTGGATGAGGCAGCCCAGAAGAATTGGGGACTTCCGCACATCGTGAAGGAGGTGTTGGAGAAGACGTTGAAGGTGGATATCGGAAGAATTTTTTGTCTTCATGATTCCCCACGGGTAGGTTTATATGACATTACCTTCTTTCGCACTGAGGATTGTTTATGTCTAACAGAGAAAGCAAGGGAAGAAGCTGGAAACGCGGCAATGCAAGGGATCGCGGCAATGCAAGGGATCAAGGTAATCCCCCTCTATATGCTTCAGGAGATTGCCGTGACTGTACATATGTTTAATCCTCACGTGGTCACAGATGAGATAAGACTGTTTGTTTCTCCTTAGATACTGCTCGCATGTGAGCAGGTGAGTTGAACTAAAAAATCAGTTTGGCGTATATAACGGGAAGAGGCGCTTTTGGGTGAAGTTCAAAGAAGACTACAGTAACACAAGCGGGGTTCTGTATCCACCAGCTAATTTCAGTATTAGAGGGAACCGGGGTTACCTCAGCTTCAGGGGACAACCTTTGTACTGCCGTAAATGTAAAGAATTTGGGCACATCCAAGAAAACTGCCCGAAGGAAGGCCCCTGCTGCAGGAACTGCGGGGAAGGCCATATGGCAGCACAGTGTGGGGTACCCAAGAAATACGACTTATGTGGTGAGACTGACCATCTGTCTCGAAGGTGTCCCGAACGCTCATATGCGCAGGTGGTGAGGAATCCCGCTGTAGCGTCAGAGGTGGAAGAGGTGACCCCCCCGCAGAGCGGGATATCCCCCCTGGCGTGCCTCGTGAGGAGGAATTACCAGAAGAAGAAGAGGTGGAGGTGGATGCTGAAGGGGAAGGCTTGGAGTGCCCTGAAAGCACGTAAACAGCTGGTGTTGAAGAGGTGGCTTTATGGGAGGAGCAGCAAGGAATTGAAGCTGGAGTGAGCGAACCTGAGATGGAACCTATGGAGACCCAGACAAATAGAAAGCGCAAACTGTCTAACAAAGAAATTGAAGCTGGTCCCCAAAAAACAAAACCCGAGGATGTTGGTGGCCCAAGTCAAGTACAGGCATAGAGGGGTGTAAGCGAAAGCGAAGATTCCCTCCCGGGAACTTCCCAGCAGATAGGCTCCTTCGATAGCACCTCGGAGTCGGGGAGCCAGAGGCTGGAGATAATAGAGGACACTCTCTCGGTGGCTTCGGACTTAAGCCTTATGTAGAGCCCATCTAGCCCAGGAGGCCTAGAGACTCTAGAGATGATTCGGAGAATAGCGGAGTCCTGAAGGTTTAAAAAGGTGACTTTCTATGATGATTCGCTTATACTCTCTGAATGTGCGCAGCATTAGAGTGGCTGCGAGGAGGGAGGCGATTTTTGTGTACTTAAAGCTGCAAGAAGCGGACATTATTTGCCTGCAAGAATGCGGTTTGGAGCACTCTTTGAAACCAAAGGACTGGAAATGGGGCCCGGCAGTCTGGTCCGGGGGCGCGGACAACAAGAATGAGGGGGTGGGGTGGTGGCAAGAAATGTAAGGGTTTGTTTTGAGAAAGTTATTACAATAGAACCAGGAAGGTTAATTTTAGTTAATGTGAGATTTGATGATTGTGTTTTCAGGTTGCTAAATATTTATGCCCCCCCTAAGAGGAAGGAGAGGCTTGAATTGTTTGAAAAACTTAGATTTTTTTTTACCAGGGAAGGAGCCTACTGTTGTAATAGGTGACTTTAACTGCATAATTGCAAATGAAGACCGGGTTGGGGTGGATGGAGAAGGGGAAATAGATTCCACAGGAAGATTCCTTCAGAAAATTATGCTGGAGTTTCGCCTTGTAGATGTTGAAAGGGTGGGGAGGAAGGGTGAGAGAAGATTCACCTGGTTTAGTGACAAAGTGTCAGCGAAGTCAAGGATTGACCTCTGTATGTTATCAGAGGGGATGAAGGCAAGAGGGATAGAATACCGGAGAGTGGATTTTTCGGATCATGTGATAATGAAGATACAGTTGGAGGGGGTGAAAGAGGAGGAGTGTGCAAGGAATGTATGGAAGATGAATGTATTATTATTGGATGATGAGTGGATAAAGAAAAGGTATGAATGGGAATATATGAGGTTGAAAGAGGAGAAACACAGATTTAAAGAGGTGGGTGAATGGTGGGAATGGGTGAAGTGTGAGACTAAGAAGTTTTTCATTAGAAGGGGAGTTGAAAAAACAAGGAAGGAAAGGGAGGGGTATGAGAAATGGTAGCTGAGTCTACAGTTTTTGTTTAGAATGAGGCACCTGGGGAAAAAAGTGGAGAGTGAATTAGAGGATGCACGGGCAAAAATCAAAGAATATATGGAAAAGAAAGGTAAAGCAATAATCTTTAGAGCAAAGGTAGAACAATTAGAGGCAGACGAGAAATGCACCAGCTTTTCTACAAAAAGGTGTTTGGAAGAAAGGAGAGGATGGTATGTGTGAAAGATCTGAACGGGGTGCAGGTAAAGGATAAAAAGGGAATGTGTGAGGTGGTGGAGGGTTTTTACAAAAAACTGTATACTCGGAAATGGAGGGATGAGAGCTTAGCGGAAGACGTT
The DNA here is from genome assembly GCF_040206685.1 of Ascaphus truei. NCBI lineage: Eukaryota > Metazoa > Chordata > Amphibia > Anura > Ascaphidae > Ascaphus > Ascaphus truei. The sequence goes on from NC_134489.1 coordinate 27,152,870, forward strand.
TTAAACGTCGGACTAAAGAAAATGGGAAGAACTGACCAGGAGTGGCTGGGCAGAGAATTTAATGAGAAAGAACTGGAGGAAGTGGTGAGAGGAGAAAAGAAGAAGAAGACGCCTGTTAGCAATGGACTCCCGTACGAGTTCTATCAGGCCTTTTGGGCAATCCTGAAGGATGACTTTAAGGCTGTATGTATAGCAGCTTTAGAGGGGAAAGGAGGAAGATCAATGAAGGAAGGTATGATAACCTTAATTTTTAAAAAAGGGGAAAAGGACGAATTAAAGAATTGGAGACCAATCACGTTACTTAACGTTGATTATAAAATTATAGCTAAATTGTTAGCAAATAGAATTAGGGATGTTGTGAGCAATATGGTTTGTGAAGAGCAGGTTTGTGCAGTCCCTGGGAGGCAAATAGGGCAAAAATTGGCTTTATTAAGGGATGGTTTATGGGACAGTTTGGATAGGAAACAAAGCGTTCTAGTAGCTGGAATAGATTTTGAGAAAGCGTCCGACAGACTGTCCAAGGACTTTGTGTTCAGAGTTTTGGGCAAAATGGGGGTTCCGGCTAAATTTGTGGAGCGCATAAGGAAGTTATATGAAGGCGCAAATAGTAGAATCTTAATAAACGGGTCCCCATCGGGTGTAATAGAGATCCAAGCTGGAGTCAGACAGGGGTGCCTCTGTCTCCTATTATGTTTATATGCGCAATAGAGCCCCTTTTAATAATGTTGGGAAAAGACAAAGTAGTCGAAGGAATCACTGTGCCTGGAAGTGGCGGGCGGCAGTAAAAAAGTTTAGGATATATGGACGATATAACTGTGATTTGTAGGAGTGAGAGAGCCCTTAGGAGAGCAATGTGGCAAATTGGGATTTTCGCTGGAGCTTCTGCGCTGAAGGTAAATTGGGATAAATCTAGGGTGAAGAGGTTTGGAGAAGTAGGACAAGAAACCGATTTGGGACTACAGAAAGTGGAGGGAGACATTGAAAATTTAGGAATCTGTTTTGACACAGAGTTGAAAGGGACACAAAATTGGTCCAAGAGTTTTGATAAGCTAGAAAGAAAAATTAATTTCTGGTCTCAGAGATCACTCTCTATTGAAGGGAAAACGCTAATTGTGAAGGCAGTTTTGGCCCCAATTATCTTGTATGTCGGATTGATATTCCCCCCTACAGGGGTCTGGCAGAGTAAAGTCTCCATGTTGTTGGCCACCTTTTTTTGGGGAGCCTAAAATGAGAGTCTTAGGAGACAAATGATCTGTTTGTCCAAGGAGAAAGGTGGTAAAGGTTTTTTTTAGATGTAGAACAGTTTATTTTTATTAAATATATTTGTTTTTATTTTAAATTAGCAGAAAGTGATAGCAAAGGTGGTTGTTATGCCAGATTTTTCTTAGGTAGTCTCATGAACCGGTTTAAGGAGAGACGGCAGGATCTGAGAAGGCCGGTGTGCTTTCATCCTCCGGTCTTCTATAGAGTGATAGAAAGATACATTGAAAAATTCAAGTTGAAGGAGCTATCATGGGAGCAGTGGAAGGACAGGAGGAAGGTTTCGGAAATAGTTAAAGCAAGAGAGAGTATGGCAGTAAGAGGAGATATGAGTGGTAAACAAATGGAAAAAGCTTGGAAGAACATTAGTGATAGGAACTTGGGAAACAGGCAGAAAGATATAGCGTGGGTGGTGGTATGGGGAGTTTTACCAGTAAGGGAGCTAAAAAAGAGGAGAGGACTCGCGAAAACTGAAGTTTGTCCGAGGGAGGGATGTGGTGGGATAGAAGGAGTGATCCACCTTCTGTGGAATTGTGATTATGCCAGGAAAGTGTGGAGGAAGATGGGTCCTTTATTTAAATTGATTGTTCAGATACAATTACTGAGTTTTGAAAGAATGATGTATGGATTGGGTCTGATTGAGAGGGAGAAAGAGAGCGTATGTTGGAGAATGATAAATTGTGTGAAAGAAGCGTTGTGGCAGGTGAGGAATATGTTATTAATTCAAAGAGAAGAAGTAGAAGTGGATGGTTGTGTGAAGTTGATTATGAGCAAAATGTATTTATATTTTTTGTGTGATAAGAAAAAGAGCGAGGAGAAGAAAAGAATTTGGCGTCAAAAGGAATGGAAAAATGTAGTCCTGTTTAGAAGGACAGGAATTGGGTAAATGCTGAAAGAGGAATTTTCACCCCCTTTTGATGGTGTTAATGTGTTTAGTCAGGTATAAGGCTTGTAATGTATATTGAATTATGTGAGGTTTTTTGGTTGGGTAATGAGAAGGTGTGAGTGTGGAGGGAGAATGAGTAGGTGGTGAGAAGTGGTAAGCGTAAGATGCATAGTTTTAAAAAAAGGGAAAAGAATGGTACCCCGAAAGGAGGAGAAGTAGAGTTTTAAGTGAAGCACGAAAAGTGCGGGTTTTTGGGTCCCTTTTTGTGGAGTATCCGGAGTGAAGAGGTGGGCCGGTGCTCCCCTCCTTGGTTGAGGCCAAGGAGGAAAACATATAGGAATGATTGAAGGGCTGAATGGAGGTCGATGGGTGAAAGGTGCGTAAGAGAGGAATGAGTGAGGCTAGATTGAGTGAGTGATGAGGAATGGAGTGAGAATTATGCTTTAATGTGTTATTGTGTCTTGTGTTATGTGATGGGTTTTTGTAATGTGCGGGTGGTTTTTGTTTTTCGAAAAGTTAAGGAAATTTTACAATGTTATGTGTGAAATAAAAACCTTTAAAACAAAAAACAAATCTGTTCTTATTAGTTTAATATCTGATACGTCCCCTATCTGGGGACCATATATTAAATGGATTTTTAGAACAGGGAGATGGAAGAAGAGCTTGCTCTGTCCACTCCACGCATTGACCTGGTATTGCAGTACCTCCAGGACCGGTGCACTTCCCTCTGGGGATAGCTGACTTGTATGAAAAAATAGAAACAAACAGCGGGCAAAAATAGAAGCATGCTTTTTTTTGGCTCTTTCTTTTGCAAAGAAAGAAGAAGAAATGACGACAAAATAAAGCCTCCTTCTTTTTGCTGTGTCTTGTCCGTTCTTTTGCATGGCTTCCTACTTTTTTTTATTTTCAGCTCGCATGGAGCAGGAGTGCCGCCTGCTGCCTAATTCAGTCCGAACGAGCCGATGTCTAAGAAACACCTGTTGAAGCTGTATCCAAATAGCCTGCATAGGAAACACTGCAGCAAGCAGCAAATGCCTGACTTGCTGGCTTGATGTCACAATGGGTTGCTGAAATGACCTGAACTGAAAACCCCAGCCACTGCTTGCTTGCTGCCTGAGTTTCATGGCAGCCCAGACGAGTCGGCGAGCAGAGAAAAAGTGGGCGGTTCCTATGCAAATAAGCAGACGAAGCCTGGTGCCGGAAAAAGAACTGGAAGCATGTGCCTTTGTGGGCCCCCCTGGCAGTGTGTGTGGCTGCTTTTCTTTGCTACATAGAAAGTCTGGCTTTTGCATCCGTCATCGTCGTCGCTGCTGCTGCTGCATAGACTCCCCGGAGCTGTGTTGGAAGCAGTGGGGGCAGGCATTCTGGGGGAGGAAAGCGGGCAGCAAGCGGCTCCCTCTGCCGCCCTTTTCTGCTTCTCCCTAAAGCGTAGTGCCCCTGGCCATCGGGCGGCGCTCGGGCAGGGGCCCATTTCTGGTTATCGCTTCTTGGCCTTTTGGCTAAGATCAACGTAGTCGGGAGGCAAAAGGAGAGAGGACTGTCCCCTTGGCCAGAAATGGCTTAAGCTCCATGCTGCTTTTGGGGGGACGCACCTGATCTTAAAAAGAGCGATGGCGTTTGGAGGAGGCATGCGGAGTACGGTCCACTTTCAGATCGAGGAAGAAGAAAGAGGAAGAGTCGGACTGCGATTTCTTATGGAGGAGATAATGGCAAAGATTGAGATGGACTTTGTGAAGATTCGCTGCATCCAGGATTTCCCTCGCCAGGGAATATATGATGTGACTTGCTACCAGGAGAATGACTGTTTGTACATGTATGAGAAGACAAAGAAGTTGGCGGATGATCCTAAAATGAGGGGAATGAAGGTAATCCCCAGCTTCCAATTGGGTGAGAAACCATTGACGGTGCACATGTACAATCCCTTTGCAAATCCACTGGACATTGAAGTTTTCCTGAAGCGGTATTGCCTGGTAGTTAAAGGAGGAGAAGAATTAAAAAACGATTACAACATTTTCAATGGCAAGAGGAGATACTGGGTCCGTTTCAGACCAGACCCAACAGGTGTGTCAGGGGTCATGTACCCTCCGGCTAGCTTTGACTTGGGGGGAATCAGGGTTTCTCTTCTACCCAGGACAGCCGGAATATTGTAGAAACTGTCGAAAATATGGGCACACAAAGTTTGGATGGGACCATATGCCGAAACTGTGGAGAAGGTGGACACACGGCCATGAGATGTGACATACCCCGAAAGTGTGACCTTTGTGGAGATACAGGCCACCTAGCCAGACAGTGCCCCAAAAGACCATATTCCCATGCGGCCAGGATGCAAAGGAAAGAGGAAGAAGAAGAGGAAGCTCGCAGGGAAAGGGAGAGAGAGAGAGAGAACGAGAGATCAGAGAGCCCCGAGTTGGCAAAAGAGGAGGGCGGGGAGCAGGATCAGGAGGAAATGCAGGAAATGCGAGACGAAAGAACAGAAGTTGAGAGAACCAACAATGGAGCTGCTCCAGTGATAGAAGAAGGGGAGATGACACAGGTACCAGAGAACCCTTCAGAAAGAGACCCACAGGCAAATACCGAGGATGAGTCAATGGGATACCTAGAGCATTTAGAACACCACAGGAAGAGATACCGACAGCAGAATGGTCGGAAGAATCAGAAGAAGATGAAGAAGATAAAGTGGAAAAGCGGGCAAAATTTATGACGCCATCACCGAGGAGAACCGCAAGAAAGAAAAGGAAGGTGGAAAAGCAGCAATCCTTCAGCCATCCTTTGAGGTTTGGGGCACTGGAGGGTTTGGAGGAGGAACCCACCTCTTTCAGTACAGAAGAGATGATGGGAGGCTTTCCAAGCCCAGTGAGCTCTATAGAAGAAGGCAGTGACGGAGTGATAACAAGCCCAGGAGTTCCAATGGAGGGATGGAGCCCCATTGAAGATAGTAATGGTTGAGTGACAATAAGCCCAGGGGATCCAATGGAGGGATGTACAGTAGAGGCAGCGATTATTCTAACAAAAACCAGTGGCAATTCCCCAAAAGACCCAGGTACATTCTGAATACATGCCTTAAACTTTCCTTAAACTAGCCCCAGCATTTCTGCATTGATTAATGGCTTATCAGATTAACAGCGGGGGGTCCCTGGCAGTCCCATTCAAACTGAATTGGACTGCTAGGGATCCCTGCTGTGTTAATCCTATGGGTCGTTAGTCAATGCAGAAATGCCTTAAACGTGCCTCAAACTAGCCCAGAACATACCGAGCACATACCCAGAATGTAACCCGGCTAGTTTACAGCAAATGTTAGAATAATCGTTGCCTCTACTGTAGTGGTATGATTGCAAAGGGGGAAATACCATACAGTGACTTAACCGTTTTGTTCCAAGGGAGCATACCATACTTGGAGGAAGGAGCAACGGCGCAGATTAAAGAGACAATGGGGTATGGTATCAAGGGCAATGACTAGTATGGGTGGGAGGGTCCAGGGGTTTTCTTTAATATAAATGTCTGTCATAGTAGTCTCCCAGAATGTAAGGAGTATCAGAGCACCTGCAAGAAGAGCGATGATATTAGACTATGTGGCTAAGCAAAAAAGTGATATCATATGCTTACAAGAGTGTGCAATAACAGATATACCACATAAAACGGAATGGAAATTTGGGGAAGCTGTGTGGTCAGGGTGTCATGAGAACAGGAATAGTGGGGTGGGAGTGTTGGTTAGGAGCAGGGAGATTACAGTGATTAAAAATATAGTAATTGAACCCGGAAGATTGCAATGTGTGTGGTTGGGATGGAGGGGGATGAAGTTGCGTGTTTTTAACATCTATGCATCACCTTTAAAAAATCTAAGGGAAGAACTATTTGAAAAGCTTCAAATGTTCTTACCGGGAAGGGAGCCAACAATAGTTGCTGGAGATTTTAATTGTGCGTTGGAGAAGAGTGATAGAGTAGGTGGGGCTGAGGAACAAAGGCCAGATGGAACGAGGATCCTCCTCAAAAATATGAAAAAGGATTATGGGTTAGTAGATGCGGGGAAAATGGGGGGGAGAAATACAACAGTCTACACGTGGTATAGCGATAAAGGGGAAGTCCGATCGAGAATCGACTTGATACTCCTATCAAAGGGAATGAAGATGAGAGAATGGAAAGTGATGAAAGTTGTTTTTTCAGATCATGTGCGTATTAAGTGTAGAGTGGATGTGGAAGGGATAAATGAATATGGCAAAGGGTATTGGAAACTAAATGTGGCCCTGATGGAAAACATAATAGTCAAAAAACAGTTTGAAAGGTTGTATGCGAGAATTAAAGGAAGGATGAAAGAGTTCAGGGACGTGGTGGAATGGTGGGAGTGGTTTAAAAAAGAAACTAAAGTTTTTTTCATAAAGAAAGGATGTGAACAGGCTAGAAAGGAAGAAGAAGAGTTTACAGCACTATTTTTAAGGAAGCAATTTTTGTTTAAATTAAAAAAAATGGGGTGGGGTGGGATGTGGAAAATGAGATGTAGAAAGGAAAAAAAGACTTAAAAAAAACTAATTGAAAAAAAAAAGGAAAAAAAATCATACACGCCGCAAGGGTGGAAAAAAATAGAACAAGACGAGAGGTGTACACCATATTTAAAAAAAAAAAGGCTTTTTCTGAAAAAACTATAATGGGTCCGGTGTTAGATAGTAATGAGGGAGAAGTATATGGGACAAAAGAGATAGTGAGGGAAGTGGAGAAATACTATAGAACATTGTTTGAGGAAAAGTTTAGAGACAAAGGAATAGAGGAAGATCTATTAGATAAAACACAGTGTAGATTGGATGTGGAAGAACAAAATTTCTTGGGAAGAGATCTAAATGCAATGGAAGTAGAGGAGGGAGTACGAAGCGGGAAGAAGCGGAAGATGCCGGGGAGTGATGGGCTCTCCTATGAATTTTATTGTGAGTATTGGGGGTTGATAGGACCAGAGATGGTAAGCTTATGTAAAGAAATTTGGAAAACGGGGAAAATACCGGCATCTTTTCGTGAAGGGATTATCACTTTAATCTATAAAAAAGGGGATAAACGAAACCTGAAGAACTGGCGCCCAATTACGCTGCTTAATGTCGACTATAAGGTCTTGGCAAAAATTATTATGGTAAGGATGTTATTGGAAAATTGGTGGAAGAAGATCAGGTGTGCGCAGTGCCAGGCAGACAGGTTGCGGAGAACCTTGTGTTGGTAAGGGACCTGCTCTGGTACTGTAAAGAAAGGAACCAGCTAGTAGTAATTGCGAACATAGACTTTGAAAAGGCGTACGACAGGTTGGCCCATAGCTTCCTTTAATAATAGCATGTTCTTGTATAGCGCTGCTAATTGTACGCAGCGCTTTACAGAGATATTTTGCAGGCACAGGTCCCTGCCCCGTAGAGCTTACAATCTATGTTTTTGGTGCCTGAGGCACAGGGAGATAAAGTGATTTGCCCAAGGTCACAAGGAGCCGACACCAGGAATTGAACCAGGCTCCCCTGAAGCAATCTCAGTGTCAGTCAGTGTCTTTACTCACTGAGCCACTCCTTCTCCTTCTCCCTTCCTTTTTAAAGTACTAGGAAAGTTAGGAATTCCAGAGAGACTACTAAGGCAAGTCAGGAACCTATATGATGGAATGTTTAGTAGAGCCATGGTGAATGGTTTTTTTTACGGAGGAAATACAAATAAAATCAGGAGTTAGGCAGGGGTGCCCCCTGTCCCCGTTGGCCTTTATATGTGCTATGGAGCCATTGTTAAACAAGATCAGGAGAGACAAAGTAGTTAGAGGGGTTGAAGTCCCAGGGAGTAGAGGTAGAAGTGTAAAGACACTCGGGTATATGGACGATTTAACGGTGGTCTGCACAACACAGGCAGCAATCAAGAGTGAAATTTCATATAGAAAACTTTGGCGTTGCATCAGGTTTCAGAGTGAACTGGGACAAAAGCGTATGCAAAGCGTTTGGTTACTGGAGGGACTTAGATAAGTGCGGGATCCCCGTAGAGACACAACAACTGAAAATCTTGGGAGTGTGGTTTGATGAGGATTTGAAAGGGGAAAGTAACTGGGAGCAGATATGTTAATAAAAAAATACAGTTCTGGTCGCTGAGAAAATTGTAAATGGAGGGGAAAGTCCTAATCACAAAAGCGGTTCTTGTACCCATTCTATTATACATGGGAATGGTGTTCCCCCGACAGGTAAATGGTTGAGGAAAATAACCAGGCTCTTGTTTGTTTTCTTTTGGGGCTCAGAAAAGGAAAAGCTAAGAAGGCAAGTAGTGTATAAGGACAAAATAAAAGGGGGGAAAGGATTGCCTGAAATATAAGTTAATATAGAAACAAAATATGCAAACTTCTGCATCAATCTAGCTAATAATGAAAATAATAAAGCCGCATGCTTCTGTAGGTATGAGGCGGGAGGCATGTTAAGGAGGTTGGGATTATATAAAGTTGATTTGAGGAAACCAGTCTGTTTTGTTACCCCAGATTTTTATGAGAGAATACAAAAATTTATAGAGAAGTTTGGGCTATTAGGGATTGAAAACACATTGTGGGAAGATCATAGGAAAGTTAAAAAAATTAATAAGTAGTAAAGAGGTGAGTGAGAGTATTGGTGGATTGAGTGACAAACAAGCCTCCCAAGTGTGGAGAAGGGTGAGCCAGAAAGATATAACTAACAACCAAAAAAGATCTGGCTTGGATGACGGCACATAACTGCCTCCCGGTAAAATACTTCCAAAAGAAGAGAGACCTGACCAGATCTGAGGTGTGCCCGAGAGAAGGTTGTGGGGCATCTGAAAACATAGTCCACCTCTTTTGGAACTGCAGATTTGCAAGAAAGGTGTGGCGAGTTTTGGGGAAACATAACTGAAGTGACAGGGGTAAAAAAATTACAATATAATATGATGATGTATGGGTTCTGTGGAATGAGAAACAGGAGAACGTGTTGTGGAAGATTGTGAATTGTGTGAAAGAATTGATGTAGGAAGTTAGAAATGTGTTAATTTATAAAAAAAGAAGTGATTGGCGTGAATGAATGTGTTAAGATGATATTAGGGAAAATGTATGTATATTACTTGATGGATGTTAAAAAGTGGGGGAAGGAGGAAGGGGAAGAGATGTGGAAGACCGGGAAGTGAAGTAGATTAGTAAGTAAGGTATAGGAAGGTTATATAGTTTGTAAGATGAAAGGGTTTTAGTAGTAAAGAATGGGAAAGAGGTATGGTATGTAGCCATGCATGTAAAATGGTCTGCAGTTATTAGGAGTTTTCTTTTGATAGCGTAAGGAAGGCTAAGGAAAGAGAAGGAGTGTGAGAAAAGGAATGAAGCACAGCGGAAAAATAGAGATGTGGGGGAATGGAAGAGTAGTATGCTTTTATCATATGGAAGAGAATATGAAGAGTTAAAAGAAACTTTAGCGTAGGCACTTGGTGCCTCTGGGGTCCTTATGATGGAGTATTGGAGAGAAGAGGCGGGCCGATGCTCCACTTCACAGGGGAACCTGTGGAGTAAAAGCATACAGAAAGAAAGAAGGAACTTAAAGGGGTGAAATAAAAAGTGTGTACAAAGCATGTTGAAAGAATATGAAATGAACTGTATTATGTTGGGGTGATTGTAATGTTGGGGTGGTTTATTTTTTTCCGAAAAGTAAAAAATTGTATATAAAATAACTGTTCAATAAAAATATTTAAAAAGAAAAATCTGTTCCGATCAGTTTAATATCTGATACGTCCCCTATCTGGGGACCATATATTAAATGAATTTTTAGAACAGGGAGATGGAAGAAGAGCTTGCTCTGTCCACTCCACGCATTGACCTGGTATTGCAGTACCTCCAGGACCGGTGCACTTCCCTTTGGGGATATCTGACTTGTATGAAAAAATAGAAACAAACAGCGGCCAAAAATAGAAGCATGCTCTTCTTTTTTGGCTCTTTCTTTTGTAAAGAAAGAAGAAGAAATGACGACAAAATAAAGCCTCATTCTTTTTGCTGTGTCTTGTTCATTCTTTTGCCTGGCTTCCTACTTTCTTTTCAGCTCGCATGGAGCAGGAGTGCTGCCTGTTGCCTAATTCAGTCCGAAGGAGCAGATACCTAAGAAACTCCTGTTGAAGCTGTAGCCAAATAGCCTGCATAGGAAACACTGCAGCCAGCAGCAAGCAGCAAAAGCCTGACTTGCTAGGTTGATGTCACAATGGGTGGCTGAAATGACCTGAACTGAAAACCCCAGCTACTGCCTGCTTGCTGCCTGAGTTTCATGGCAGCCCAGACGAGTCGGTGAGCAGAGAAAAAGTGGGCGGTTCCTATGCAAATGAACAGGCGAAGGCTGGTGCAGGAAAAAGAACTGGAAGCATGTGCCTTTTTGCCTGTTTGTTGGTTTTGTGGGCCCCCCCGGCAGTGTGTGTGGCTGCTTTTCTTTGCTACATAGAAAGTCTTTGGCTTTTGCATCCGTCGTCGTCGTCGCCACTGCTGCTGCATAGACTCCCTGGAGCTGTGTTGGAAGGAGTGGAGGCAGGCATGCTGGGGGAGGAGGAAAGCGGGCAGCAAATGGCTCCCTCTGCCCTTCTCCCTAAAGCGTAGTGCCCCCGGCCATCGGGCGTTGCTTGGGCGGCGCTCGGCAGGTGCCCATTTCTGGTTATCGCTTCTCGCCCTTTTGGCTAGGATCAAGTGTCTTAGTCAGAGGGCCTGCTGGGACTTTACCTCCTTGGCCTTACAGAATCGACCCTTCGGGGTCTTAAGCTGTCTGCTGCTTTTGGGGAGGTGCGCCATCCCGAGCGTTTCGGTGGGTGGTGAGATGGCGACTTTTTCGGAGGTGCATCTAAAGAACACGGTCCGGTTCCTGGCCAGAGAAGAAGTCCGTTCCAGTGATGTCTTGAAGCTGATAGTGGAGAAAGTGCTGAGATAGCTGTGCGATGTCGGGACGGGATTGCTGTACTGCATCCAGGACTTCCCCCGCCAAGGGATCTACGATGTCACCTTCCAGCGTGAGGCGGATGCTTTGGGAGTATACGAGACCTGCAAGGCGAATGCAGAGAACGACTGGCTGAGAGGAATTACCGTCTATCCCTGCTTTATGATGGAGGAACGACAGATCCTGGTAAATATGTACAATCCATATGTGAGCAAGCAGATAATCACCTTCTTCTTGGAGAGGTATTGCTCACTAGTAAAGGGAGGTGTGGAACAGACCAACGCGTATGGCGTATTCAACGGGAAAACGAAGTTTTGGGTATGTTTTAAGAAAGACCCTTCTTGCATAGGAGGGGTCAGACAGCCGCCCGCCAGCTTTAGTATTGGAGGAGATCGGGGGTTCTTGACATACCAAGTCCAGCCTATGTACTGCCGATATTGCTTCACTTACGGGCATACCAAGGAAGAGTGCCCAAAGACTGGAATCATTTGTAGAGTGTGTGGGAAAGAGGGGCACATGGCAGCGTCCTGCAAGGCTCCACGAAAGTGTGACATTTGTGGTGAAGGTCACCTAATGCGGCAGTGCACGAGGCGGTCATACGCACAGGCAGCAGCCGTTGAGAAGGCGCCTGCAGAGGAGGAGGCTGGAATGGCCTGTCCAGAGGTCTCACAGATAGAGACTGATCCAATCCTGACAGAGAATTACGTGGAAGAACAAAGGAGAGAGAAAGAAGAAGAGGATCGTGTTTTGTATCTCAAAGCGCAGGTACCTGGCAGTGAGGAGATAAGGATTTTGGCCCAGGAAGATTTAGAATCCACAGTACCTTCAAATATGGAGTGTACACTGGCGACACACTTTATTCGAGCTCGGCTAGTCCCACGAATTCGGGTATACCCGGGTGTATTGAGGTTTGTGACTGTTTTCTGCCCCAGTATATTGGGTTATTTCCAGGCAGGGATTGAAGCATTTTATTCCCGCTGGCTGCAATACTGCACAGTATATCTATATATACTGCATTACAATTCATGAATTTATGCCATCTGGTAGACACGCGAAGCATTGCAGCCTATTACATCCTAATCATTATCATTTAACAGATCAGCCGCCCGTCAGCCAGGCATGAACCCAGGCTGGGAAGGCAAACGCAACGGGGCTTGTCAGAGGTGAGGAGCGGCGCATTCCAGGTATCTGCCAGGTACATACTGGGTATTTGCTCGAATAAAGTGTGTCGGTGCAGTAGGCGGACGCTCACAGAGGTATGCAAGGGAGTCTGCTTATAGTGAAATTAAATAAGGCTTTTTATTGCGCCTGTTTCCTTAACATCAGGAAACCATCCAAACAAGGGGTAAACAAAGCTTCCGTTCACTTGGGAGTATTTCTAGTGAAACACTACTGTATGCAGTCCACACTCCCTTTAGATAAGCATGTCTCCCAGCCCCAAACATATAGCATGAAATTAAGCAGATATATAAAGTCTCATAAATGAAAGTCTTATCTGTTCCTTGTGGTTTGGAGGGAAAATCTTCTCTGTTCCTGCGTTGCTACCTTTCCTCAGGTTTTGTCAGCATTCAGGTTTAGAAGTTTCCCCTGTGTCTTGAAAGCAGCTCTGCTGTTTCTTCTGGCAGGGCTCAAGACAAGTTGTGAGAGTCAAGGACAATCCCTGCTCTGTCTCCAAGTTCAGCTCAGGTGTGAGCTAAGGAGTCTCTCTTCCTGTCTCTAAAGACAAGCTTTTCTAAGCAATCTAATCAGGCAGGTGGTGTTTGTTAATTGACTACCAGCAGTTAACCAGCACACTGCTGGATTAGAGGCACATTACCTGAACAGGGATAACTCCCCTGTTACATGGAGACATTGAGTTCGAGGAGCCCGGACGGGGCAGAGACTGTAAAGACCCTAGAAATAGGGGGGAAGGACAATAAAGAGACTTTGGGGTCTATGATTGGGGCACAGGTCACTAAACAGAGAGGATCAGATACACTTTCTATGGACTTTGTAGCAGAAACGCCAGAGAATGAGGAAATGGAATGGACATAAGTTGGGAAAAAAACATAAAAGCTTAAGGAGAAAATAGGGGATCCTGGGTTAAGTGGTAAGAGACAGTACAGCAGTAAAAAACAGAGGAAAGTGAATGGGGAGAGCAGTAGTGGAGAGAAAGAAAAGACAAAAACAGTTAGTGGAGTGGGAGAAAGAAGAAAGAATGCAGGAGAAGAGACCCGAATAGAAAGAGATTTAAAAAAGAAAATAGCGGAAGTAGAGGAAAAGGTGGGGGAAGGAGATAGGTGGTACAAGGTTTTTCTAAAGACTCATGTACATGGATGCAAAAGACTAAATGGGAAATTTAGAGGTGGTTATATCAAATAAAAAGAAAATGTTGGAACATGACTTTCAGTTCTTTAGGGAGCACTACTTTAAGGAAACTGGGAAGTATGTTTAAGTGAGATACATTTTTATGTTTGATGGTTATGATTATATGTTTGGGGTTTTTGTAATGTGCGGGTGGTTTTTTGTTTTCTGAAAAGTAAACCATGTGAAACTAACACACTGTAAATAAAATACTTTAAAAAGAAAAAAAAAATCTGTTCTTAACAGTTTAATATCTGATACGTCCCCTATCTGGGGACCATATAGTAAATGGATTTTTAGAACAGGGAGATGGAAGAAGAGCTTGCTCTGTCCACTCCACGCATTGACCTGGTATTGCAGTACCTCCAGGACCGGTGCACTTCCCTTTGGGGATATTTGGCTTGTATCAAAAAATAGAAACAAATGACTGTCTGACAGAAAAAAAACAAACATGCATTTTTGGCTCTTTCTTTTGCAAAGAAAGAAGAAATGACGACAAAATAAAGTCTCCTTTTTGCTGTGTCTTGTCCGTTCTTTTGCCTGGCTTCTTACTTTCTTTTATTTTCAGCTCCTCCTCGCATGGAGCAGGAGTGCCGCCTGCTGCCTAATTCAGTCCAAATGAGCAGATACCTAGGAAACTCCTGTTGAAGCTGTATCCAAAATAGCCTGCATAGGAAACACTGCTGCTACAGCAAGAAGCAAAAGCCTGACTTGCTAGGTTGATGTCACAATGGGTGGCTGAAATGACCTGAACTGAAAAGCCCAGCCACTGGCTGCTTGCATGCTTGCTGCCTGAGTTTCATGGCAGCCCAGACGAGTCGGCGAGCAGAGAAAAAGTGGGCGGTTCCTATGCAAAAGAACTGGAAGCATCTGCCTTTTTGGCTGTTTTTGCCCTTGCGGGGCCCCCCCCCCCGGCAGTGTGTGTGGCTGCTTTTCTTTCCCATAGAAAATCTTTGGTTTTTGGCATCCGTCGTCGTCGTAGCCGCTGCTGCTCCATAGACTCCCCGGGGCTGTGTTGGAAGGAGCGGAGGCGGCCATGCTGGCATGCTGGGGGAGGAGGCAAGCGGGCAGCAAGCGGCTCCCTCTCCCGCCCTTTTCTTCTCCCTAAAGCGTAGTGCCCCCAGCCGTCGGGCGGCGCTCGGGCGGGGGCTCATTTCTGGTTATCGCTTCTCAGCCTTTTTGCTAAGATCATGTGTAGTACTGAGGCTTCAGTTACTATTTAGAAGCGTGGACCGTGGCTGCGGCCAGCCATGGCTGTGGAAATGAGTCCCTAAGAAGGATTTGGGACAAGCTGGGATCAGCTTATAATTTTATGCAAATTGGCATACCCTGCAGTTCAGCTACCAACCAATCGATGGCGTACTACGCACCAAAGCTGGAGAAGACCATCAGGTTCCAGTTGGAGCAGGAGGCACGTGGAAAGATCAACCTGGAACATGTGGTGAATACCCTGCTGAGAGATCTGTTTGGTGTACATACATCACAGATATTCTGCCTGCAAGATTTCATGAGACAAGGGTTCTTTGATGTAACCTTTCTGGATGAGGATTTATGCTTGGAGATTTTTGAAGCAGCAAAAGGTATGACTTTGCATGAGAGCTTGAAGGGGATAAAGCTGATCCTTTGTTTTACATTTGGAGAGCGTGCATTAACTGTGCATATATTTAATCCCTTTGTGCCTAAAAGAGTAAGAAGGATTCAAGTGGAATTGGGGGAGTTATGCACCCCCCAGGGAATTTCAGCATTGGTGGAAATAGAGGCTGTCTTATCCTGGAAAGCCCTCTTACTGCATGTGACAGGGCTGCTTGCTCTTTTGCAGAAGTTAAATGCATGTTTGCTTTCTGGCATCAAGTGCACCACCTTTCTGTCTTTCTTTCTGTTTCTGTCTTTTTTGTTGGGCCCAGCGATCTTTTTTTTGTTTCCTTTATCTGAAACTTTACTAACCTTTAATGTGGTGTCCTGAGGTCAATCAGTACAATGCAGGTGTGGTTGGTGTTAAACACAGTTTGATGTTACACAGCCATGGGCAGTCTCTGTTAAAAAGGAAAAGGGCGTTTCCTTCCTGCATACCATCCAGGGTGGATTATACCATGGTATGAGGGGGGGGAAATTAAAGTAAGTGATACTGAATGTCATTTATTTTGCAGAATAAAGACATGCATGGGATGTTTGTAAAAGGTACTGTTGTTTATTTTGAGGCTTGCTATAGAAAATTGTATGTTGTGTGAAGTGTATTATGTTTGCTAATTGTGTAAGTTTTGGGAGACAACTCCCCTGTGGTTTGGTCCAAATTAACCAGTAATAAAAGGGAGGATGTTTCTTTCCCTGGGGGCTGCTGCACTCCTTGTTGTTGCTGTGTGATAGGAGGTTGTTCTTTTTCTGCACTCCTTGTTGCTGTTATGTGATATGAGGATGTCTGTGGAACTTCAGTGAAAGGATGCAAACTTTCTAATGCAGATATTGCTACTCTCTGTATGGAGACATCACGCTGGGGGGAACTGGTTGTGGAATACCTAATAAAAAGAAGATTCAGAGAACAGCAAAAGCCTCTTCCATTCTTCCCAGGGTCTGATGCTGGGACGCAACCTTTCACACTGCAGAAACTGTTTTTCCTATGGACATACCAGAGACAATTGCAAGAAATCCTCTATGGTATGCAGAAACTGTGCAAAGGAGGGGCACCATTCTGCTCAGTGCCCAGAGCCCAGACAGTGTGATCTGTGTGGAGAGAGGAGTCACATTTCAAGGCAGTGCCCTGCCAAGAAAACTTATGCACAAGCTGCTGGCAGCAGAAGGAGACCTGAGCAGAGGAGAAATGTGAGTAGCAGGAAGGAAGAGGGATGGGCAGGAGGAGGAGGATGAATCAGAGGGGGAGGAGGACAGAGTTGCTAGAATCATCCCTGAAACAGCAGAGGAAGAGCTGATGACTGAGGAGGAGCAACTGAGGGAGATAGAATGGCCAACAGACTCCCATACTGATGTGACATGGGCGGAAGGGGAGGAGCTTAGCCCCCTGAAGGTTCTGGCAAAGGAGTAAGGTAAGAGCCTCAGGGAGTAGGGCGGAAGTGACACGCCAGGAAGGGGCGGGGCCTAGTTCCCTGGAGGACTCAGTACCACGCTGCGGAAAGGGGCGGGCTTAGACCCATGGAGGAAAGAGGGTCACTGCCTCAAGTGCTGGCAACACAGAGAAGGGCAGAAGGGGCGGGGCTTGGCACTGTGCAGTTACAGCAAGCACAGTCACAGCCCCTGCCACAGAGGATAAAGACAAACAAAGAGGAGGGGCTGCGTGCAGTGGAGGAAAGCAAGGCACAGCTGATGGAAGTCACAGACAAGCAGGGACTGCTGCAAAGATACAGAGACACAGAAGAGGAGCAGGAGGATGAGCTGGTGGAGGGGACACCTCAGGACACTGGTGGAGAAAGACCTAGGAAGAGATTGAAAGGGGAGCTGGGAAGGGCAACCCCTTTGCTACAATATCATGATGTGTTTGTGCTGGGAGATGCTTCTGATGTGGGGGCTCCAGAGTATGAGGACTTTACACTGAGTGATATGGGCAGCCCTGGAGGGAGGATCACTGGAATTCCAGGATGCTCAGGAGGTGCTGGAAGAGGGGGGAGGAGGGCTGGCAGAGACATATGTGGACAAGTTGGACAAAATGCTGAAAGGCAAAGCCTTGCAAAAAAGCCTGGATGATGTGGAACACATGGACCAGGGGGGAGGGGGGGCTTTGAAATAAAGATGTGAGGGTGTTTTTTTTTGGTTAGGGATGTAATGCCTTTTTGAAAAATGTCTTTGTCAATCATTTCTTGCAATGTTAGGAGTGTCAAAGTGGGTTGCGGGATGGGTTTAAAGTGTGGGGGAAGGAACCTAAGGGTCCGACTAAGGGTGGTTTAGTGACAAAGGGGATGTCAGGTCTAGGATAGACCTGGTGTTGATTTCTAAAGGTATGAGTGTGAGTGAATGGGAGGGAGTGAGGGTGCTTTTTTTCAGATCATGTCTGTGTGAGGTGCAAAGTGGAAATAGATGGTGTGGAAGCACAGGGAAAGGGAGTCTGGAAGCTGAATGTGGCTCTTTTGGAGGAACAATTTAAGGAGCAGTATGAATGTGTGTATAATAGATGGAGAGGCAGGATGAATGAGTTTAGTGGTGTGATAGAGTGGTGGGGCTGTGTCAAAAATCAAACTAAGAGATTTTTTTTTAGAAAAGTAGGGGGGCAGAGGACAATGAAGCAAGCAAATGAGTATAAGCTAGCTGTGTTAAGAAGGCAGTTTTTATTTAGATTAAAGAAGATGGGCCAGGATGTGGACAAGGAAATAAATGAGGAGAAAAGGAAGTTCTCTAAATTGCTAGAGGCGAAAGGGAAAAAAATTATATTTGCAGCCAAAGTGGAGCTGTTTGAGAAGGATGAGAAATGCACGCCATTTTTCTTCAAGAAGGCCTTTGCAGAAAAAGGAAAGATGAATGCGGTAACGAATAAAGAAGGGGATGAGGTAAGTGGTCAAGAGAATGTGATGAGGGTAGTGGAGGAATTCTATGAGGATTTATTTCAGGAAAAAAATAGGGATATCCATATGGAAAAAGATTTTTTAGATAGAATGGATAGTAGATTAGACAAAGAGGATAACCTTTTTTTGGAGAGGGATTTTAATGAACAGGAAGTGGAGGAGGTGATTCGCAAAGGGAATAAGAGAGACACCGGGGAGTGATGGACTACCATATGAGTTCTATCAGGTTATGTGGTATTTAATTGGACCGGAGGTAGTGAAATTATGTAAGGAAATTTTTGCGTGAGGGGAGGACACCGGTGTCTTTTAGAGAAGGTATTATTACATTGATTTATAAAAAAGGACATAAGAGGGAGTTGAAAAACTGGAGGCCGATTACTTTGTTAAATGAGGATTACCAGGTGGTAGCGAAATTAATTATGGAAAGATTAAAAACGGTCATAGATAAAATTATAGAGGAAGATCAAGTGTGTGCGGTTCCGGGTAGGCAAATAGCAGAGAATTTGGTGTTGATTAGGGATGTTATTTGGTATTGTCAGGAAAGAAGGCAATCGGTAGTAATTGCAAATATAGACTTTGAGAAGGCTTATGATAGGTTGTCACATGGTTTTTTGTTGGAAGTTTTGAGAACATTGGGGATTCCGGCTAAAGTTATAAGGTGGATAGGGTGTTTATATGAGGGAATAGTTAGTAAAATTCTAGTGAATGGTTTCATTTCAAGAGAGGTGCAGATTAAGTCAGGGGTGTCCTTTGTCACCGGTAGCTTTTATATGTGCAATGGAACCATTGTTACATAGAATCAGGAATGACAAAGTGGTTAGGGGGGTGGAGATCCCAGGGAGTGGTGGCAGGGCTGTCAAAGCTTTGGGCTATATGGATGATTTGACAATTGTTTGCACTACGCAGATGGCAATAAAGAGGGCCACGTTGCATATTGATACTTTTTGTCAGGCGTCAGGTTTTAAAGTAAACTGGGAGAAAAGTAGGTGCAAGGCTTTTGGCCCTTGGCCAGAATTGGATAGGTGTGGTATACCAATAGAGACTCAGCAATTAAGGTTGTTGGGGGTTTGTTTTGATGAGGAGTTGACAGGAGAAAAAAGCTGGGAAAGTGTTGGAGAGAAAATAGAGAAAAAAATTCTGTTTTGGACCTTGAGAAAATTGTCATTGGAAGGAAAGGTTTTGATTACCAAGGCGGTCTTAGTGCCAATTCTAATATTTGGGGATGGTTTTCCCTCCGGAGATGAAGTGGGTTAGAAAGATAACGTGTTTTTTGTTTGTGTTTTTTTGGAACTCTACCAATAAAAAGATAAAACGACAGGTGGTTTATAAGGATGTTTTGAAGGGGGGGGAAGGGGTTCCCAAATATGCATATAATTTTGTTAGCAAAATATGCGCAGTTTTGTGTGAAGGTAGCAAATAGCAGGGAAACAAAGGCGGCATGTCTGTGTAGGTATGCTGCAGGAGGTATGTTGAGGAGGGTGAAGTTGTTTACAGTTGAT
This sequence comes from Ascaphus truei, assembly GCF_040206685.1. Lineage (NCBI taxonomy): Eukaryota > Metazoa > Chordata > Amphibia > Anura > Ascaphidae > Ascaphus > Ascaphus truei. Next base: position 27,172,251 of record NC_134489.1, read on the forward strand.
TTAACAAAACCTGTGTGTTTTACAACTCCAGAGTTTTATGGGGTGATAGAAAAGTTTATTAAGGATTTTGAGTTGTTGTAAAGTGACAAGACTATTTGGGAAGATCATAGAAAGATTCAGAAGATAATAAGAGAGAAGAGTATAAGGGAGGGCAATAGAGGATTAACAGATCACCATGCTGAACAAGTATGGAAAAATGTGTCCCAAAAAGAATTGACAAACAGCCACAAAGATGTGGCATGGATGGCGGTTCACAGATGCCTACCAGTGAGAAGTCTGCAAAAAAGAAGAAAGGTGATATCTGATGAGTGCCCAAGACAGAGGTGTAGAGGTTCAGAAGATGTGGTACATCTTCTGTGGAATTGTCTTTTTGCAAGGAATGTATGAAATGTATGGGAAATATAATAAAAGAACTGACTGGACTTCAAAGATTAGAGTAAGAGGTAGTGATGTATGGTTTGGGTGGTTTAACAGGGAAAAAAGCCATTGTGTTGTGGAAAATAATGTGTTGTGTGAAGGAAACCTTGTGGGAGCTGAGAAATGTGCTGATATATAACAAAAAGGTTATAGGAGTGAATGTGTGTGTAAGAATGGTGTTGGGAAAAATGTACTTAAATTTTCTGTTAGATCAAAAAAGATGGGGTAACAGGGAAGCGGTGGATTTATGGAAACCGAAGGAATGGAATGGATTGGTGATAAGGATTTAATCCTGTTGGAGGGAGGTAAATGAGGGGTTTGTTATAAAGTTAAATTGAGGGTATTTTGTGTAATGTTATTGAAATAAAGAGAAATAAAATATATGTGTGGTTAAATAAAGGTTGCAGTTATAATGTAAGATGTTTTGAAATGTTGGGGGATGTTGTAATGTGGGGGTGGTTTTTTATTTTCCGAAAAGTGAACTTTGTGGAAATAACGTGTGAGAACTAATAAAATGTATTTTATTGTAAAAAAAAAAAAAAAAAATCTGTTCTTATCAGTTTAGTATCTGATACGTCCCTTATCTGGGGACCATATATTAAATGGATTTTTAGAACAGGGAGATGGAAGAAGAGCTTGCTCTGTCCACTCCACGCATTGACCTGGTATTGCAGTACCTCCAGGACCGGTGCACTTCCCTTTGGGGATATCTGACTTGTATGAAAAAATAGAAATAAACTGACGGGAAAAATACAAACATGCTTTTTTGGCTCTTTCTTTTGCAAAGAAAGAAGAAGATGAAATGACGACAAAATAAAGCCTCCTTTTTGCTGTGTCTTATCCGTTCTTTTGCCTGGCTTCTTACTTTCTTTTCTTTACAGCTCGCATGGAGCAGGAGTGCCGCTTGCTGCCTAATTCAGTCCCAACGAGCAGAAGCCTAAGAAACTTCTGTTGAAGCTGTATCTATCTATCCAGCCAGCCTGCATAGGAAACACTGCAGCAAGCAGCAAATGCCTGACTTGCTTGCTTGATGTCACAATGGCTGGCTGGCTGAAATGACCAGAACTGAAAAGTCCAGCCACTGCCTGCTTGCTGCCTGAGTTTCATGGCAGACCAGACAAGTCGGCGAGCAGAGAAAAAGTGGGCGGTTCCTATGCAAATGAACAGAAGTAGACTGGTGCCGGGAAAAAGAGTTCGAAGCATGTGGCTTTTTTGCTGTTTTTTGGCCTTGTGGTCTTTATTAAGGTTCTCTGTCACATAAATTACATATGCCCTATTACCACTGAACATTAGTATTCAAAGCAGTTCGGCTATATATTCCGCTCTGCGAACGGTTACCATGACAACAAGGTGGTGTATATATACTGGGGGAATACAGAGACACCCACCCCCGAAGAAGTTCTGGTTTAGAATGAAACGTACTGTACGTCGGGTAAAGATGATGTCATGTGCCTTTTTGGCTGGTTTTGGCCTTGTGGCCCCCCCGGCAGTGTGTGTTGCTGCTTTTGTGTAGTACATAGAAAGCCTTTGACTTTTGCATCCGTCGTCGCTGTCACCGACACTGCGGTAAAGAGGAGCCAACAGGCAGCTCCCTCTCTTTTTTTCTCCCTAAAACTTAGTGCCAAGAGCTGGAATGAGAGGCTGAACAAGGTGAAGCAGAAAATTGGATTGTGGCGCCTCAGACCCCTCACCATAGAGGGGAAAAACCTGGAGCTGCAGAATGCGATCCTTCCAGTACGTGGCCCAGACATACCCATCATCAGGCAAAACCTGTCAGCAAATCTCTATGGCAGTGTTCCGCTTTGTTTGGGGGGCCCCGATGGAGAGAGGCAAGCGCAAAGTGATGTACAAAGAGCCGCACAAGGGGGGTAGAGGAATCCCCGACATCCCCAATATGCTGCGCGCCTTCTTTGTAAGCAACTGCGTGCGGATCACCCTGAGAGACTGCGACAAGGACTCCTCTGGCTACTCCATGTCCCGCCTCCTACTCCTGCCGCTCTGGAGAGCACTGGGGTGGGACAGCTCCATCCCTTACAACTGGCACATGCCCTGGTTCAACAATGCCGCGAGGAAGTTTGTGAGGCAGAACAAGCTTGAGGGAGTAAAACCAGATCTGTGGAAGCCCAAGGTCATCTACAAAATGGGCAAATGACATCATGGAATCGGTCCCAGGTCTCCACCCCAACACTTTTGAAACGATGTGGAGGAATGTGTGATCAAAAAGACTAATGAACAAACACAATGACATTGCATGGTAGGCCATACACGGGGGACTCCCCGTGAAAGCGGACAAGTATGAGAGTAGACTCAGCCTCGTGAGGCACTGCCCCAGGTGCAACCCAGTGGAGGAAACTGTTCTTCACCTCTTCTGGAACTGCCCCTTTGCGCAGGCCTTGTTGCGAGCCCTGGACACTGACTTAAAGGATTGTATACCGAGGAAGTACGTTACGTACTACTTTGTGTTCCCCGGACTCTCTTTAGGAACACAAACAGACGACGCAATCGAAACCGGTTGGCATCTAATGTGTTGTTTCAATGACGTTTTGTTATTCGCCAGTGAACATTTGACCAAGGGGAAGAAGAGGATGTCGGTACAGGTCTGTTGCAGGCTGATCCACAGCCTGCTCAATGACTATTCCATCTTTGACGATCCAGAGGAGAAGCATATGTATATAAAAAAACTTTTGGGAAACATCGATAATAGTAAATTTATGAGAGATATATGGGATATGCCGTTGTTTACGTCGCAGTTTTTTTTTTCGTTTGGAAAATAATTTATGCATTGTTATAATCTTGTTGTAAAGATTAGCTGCATAATAAAAGAATTTTCTAAACTGAGGCTTCAGATACGATATAGAAGCGAAGGCCGTGGCAACGGTCGGCCACGGCTGTAAAAATGAGTCCCTGAAGAGGATTTGGGATCAGCTTCTATATTTATGCAAATTAGCATACATCACAGTTCAGCTACTAACCAATAGATGGCGTACTACGCACCAAAGCTGGAGAAGACCATCAGGTTCCAATTGGAGCAGGAGGCACGTGGAATAATCAACCTGGAATATGTGGTGAATACCCTGCTGAGAGATCTGTTTGGTGTGCATACATCACAGAGCTTCTGTCTGCAAGATTTTATGAGGCAAGGGTTCTTTGATGTAACCTTCATGGATGAAGATTTGTGTTTGGAGATTTTTGAAGCAGCAAAAGGTATGCTTATGCATGAGAGCTTGAAGGGGATAAGGCCGATCCCTTGTTTTACCTTTGGAGAGCGTGCAATAACTGTGCATATATATAATCCTTTTGTGCCTGCAAGAGATGTGTTTCTGTTTCTGCAAAGATACTGTGAGGAGGTGAAAGGTGGTGAACCTCAGAAAAACAGATTTGGGATCTTTAATGGCAAGGTGAAATATTGGTGCAAACTTAAGAAGGATTCAAGTGGAATTCGGGGAGTTTTGCACCCCACAGGAAATTTCAGCCTTGGTGGAAATAGAGGCTGTCTTATCCTGGACAGCCTTCTTACTGCAAAAATTCTTTTTCTTATGGACATACCAGAGACAATTGCAAGAAATCCTCTGCAGTATGCAGAAACGGTGCAAAGGAGGGGCACCATGCTCCTCAGTGCACAGAGCCTAGGCAGTGTGATCTGTGTGGAGAGAGGGATCACATTTCAAGACAGTGCCCTGCTAGAAAAACCTACTGTATGCACAGGCTGCTGGCAGCAGGAGGAATGATCAAAGGAACAATGTAAGCAGCAGGGTGGAGGTGGTTAGTGTGGCGAAAATGGGGGTACCCAGCGCATTAATAAAGGCAGTGTGCTCAGCTGGTTACCCCTATTTCGTATTCGGGATGAAGGGGTTAATTTTTCATACACTGTATATACTTATTTTTTTCTCTGTCCCTTGTTGTCCCCATTTTGCAGGATTGTATGTGCTTGCAGTATAGTACATCCCAAGCACACACATATGAAAAATATAATTGTGAGATAAGGGGACCATGTATGATAAATAGTGTATTTTTGCTGCAGGTTTTAAGAGACAACCAGGAGGAAGTTGTTTGTTCTGTCATTAAAATGCACACAAGAACCAAATGTTTTGACACCTATGAGCTGGGTCACTTGCCTATGCAAGCTTCAAAGGTAACATGCTGGGCCCATGCCTGTGAGTCTCTGAAAGTGTTACATATCAAAGACCCAGACTCAGGTGGGTGTGAATTGGCCAGATGGATGCTAAATAGGAAATCCTGTTGACCCATCTGGGCTAGCTCACCCCCTGAGTTCCCCCTTCCAGCCTGAGAGAGGCCAGGTAAAGAGGGGAGTGCACCTATGCTAAGTAGCCAAGGTCGCGTTGTCGCACATGCTCTGTGTGAACAGGAAATCTCTAGAGTGCCCACTCTCCAAACTGTGGGCAAGTAGGGGATTGGGGAATGAGAACTTTCCCACGAGGGGTGGGTATGTTGGAGATAGGCTCTCAAACCCTATATACATGCCACCCAGGCTATCCCTGTTGTCTTTCGTTTTTCATTATACCATGTGAGCGGATAAGAGCAGCAGCACAGTCCTGGAACACAGAGTCTTATTACATCGGAACCAAGGACAAAACTGTGCGTTAGGACACTGTGATTGCTGGGGGTTATCTGATTAACCCCAACGGACCAGAAAAGACTTTGCACATTCACAGAAGGATTGGGCTGGCAATTTATGCCCTTGCAAAACGATTACATTTTAAAAGACAATCTTCTGATGCTTTGCACCTTTCTGGACATTATCCCCTGTTCCTACACCAGTAAGTGTAATTATTAAGTGTATTCTGCAGTTGTCGTGTGTTTGCCTATCAAGGGAATAAATCTCAGTTTATTTTGCTCAACTTGTTCTGCTCAATTGGGATCCACAAAATATAAATTTGTTAATAAGTGCGTCCATCGTGACAGTTAGGGTAGGAGAAGAAAAACATGGAGGATATCTGCAGGCTGCACATGGAGAACAAGGAGTCATGTGAGGAGGAGGATGACTCAGCGGGGAGGACTCAAGGTTTGTCAGAGTTATCACTCAAACAGCAGAGGAGGACTATTTAATCTGGTAGGTCTAATTGGCCGCCGAAGGCGAAGGACGCAGTGAGAAAAAAAATACCAGACTAACAAAAAATATAACATAAACCGGTATCAAGTGCAACAGTAAATTAAAATAATGTGCACTAAAATATGGAAGTTAATGTTAAAAAATCCAAATGGGGGGATACCGAGCAGAGCACCCCGCCTGACGCCCACTGGGAGGCAAACTCCAAACACCAGAGGAGGAGTTGATGTCAGAGGAGGAGCAACTGCAGGAGCTGTAGTGGGGAGGAGCAGCTTCCAATACTGATGTGACTCGACAGAAGGGGAGGAGCTTCGCCCCCTGGAGGTGTTGACAAAGCAGAGTGAGGTAATGGCTGCAGGGAGCAGCGTGGATGTGACACGCCAGGAAGGGGCGGGGCTTAGTTCCCTGGAGAACCCAGTATCAGAGAGGGGAGGTAAAGCCAGCAGGGAGCAAACCGGAAGTGATGATGCAAAAAGGGGCGGGGCTTATACCCATGGAGGATCCAGAGACACTGCAAAAGCAAGTACAGGCAACACAGCGAAGGGCGGAAGGGGCGGGGCTTGGCACTGTGCAGTCACAGCAAGCACAGTCACAGCCTCTGCCACAGAGGATAAAGGTAAACAAAGAGGAGGGGGCTAAAGAGGATAAAGGTAAACACAGTGTAGAAAGCAAGGCACCGCTGATGGAAGTAACAGAAAAGCAGGGGCTGCTGCAAAGACACAGAAGAGGAGCAGGAGGTAGAGCTGGTGGAGGGTACACCTCAGGACATAGTTGGAGAAAGACCTTTAAAGAGACTAAAAGGGGAGAAGGGAGGGACAACTCGGATAATTAAATACCATGAAGTATTTATGCAGGACAATGTTTCTGATATGGCTGCTCCAGGGTTTGATGATTTTACATAGAGTGATGTGAGCAGCCCTGGAGGTTTGGAGGGCAGGTCACTGGACTTTCAAGATGTTAATGTGTGGCTCAGTCTAAAACGCTTAATATGGATTAATGTGCCAAGACATACAGCAATTGCCTTCAAACTTGGCACAGTACATGCTTTGCACCCCCCCAAACTGTCCTGCAAATTTCTTGACTTGATAACATGCACTGGCAAATAATGTATGTTAAGCTTTTTCTGGAAGTGGAAAATGCTTAATGTAAAAGTGCTTAATGTGAATAAAAGTGTCAAAACATAAACCAATTTAACTTACAACTTGTCACATGATGTGCTGTATACTGCCCACAACTATCCTGAAAATGTCAAGGTGTTTGCTAACACACACTGCAAATTATTTACGTTAGCACTTTAAGAAGGCAAAATACTTAATATGGAAGTGCTTAACATGGATTAATGTGCCAAAACATAATCCAATTGCCTTCAAATTTGGCAGAATACATACTTTACACTGCCCGCAACTATCCTGAAAATTCCATGTTTTTTGCTGACATACACTGCAAATTATTCACGTTAAGCACTTTCTGAAGGACAACAGTTTAAAACGCTTAATGTGGATTAATGTGCCAAGACATACACCAATTGCCTTCAAACTTTGCACAGTACATGCTCTGCACTCCCCCAAGCTATCCTGCAAATGTCATGGATTTTTATAACATGCATGGCAAATTATGTACGTTAAGCACTTTATGTTAGTGGAAAATGCTTAATGTACATTAAAGTGTCAAAACATAAACCGATTAACTTAAAACTTGGCACATGATGTGCTGTATACTGCCCACAACTGTCCTGAACATTCCATGGCATTAGCGAACACATACTGCTAATTATTCACGTTAAGCACTTTAATAAGGGCTATATTGTACATAATTTTGTTTAATGAGCTAACCATTTCCCACATTCCCGGTGTAAGTGGAGTTATTTGAGTGATGTTTATTTAACCCGTGTGCCTCATCCTCCCCCCAGCCAGTGCTGTGTGTTTGTGGATGTATGGGGAGTGAATGCAAAGTGTGAGTGCATGTCCCTCCTTTCACTCTCCATGATTTGGAGTTACTTATTAGGAAAGCTGTTGTAAGGGGGATGCAGATAGGGGAAAATCAGTAGTTACACTCAGGCCAACCCATTACAGAAACCCTTGTGAGTGACCACCAACCTCCCAAACAGGGTACCTTAAAGGGTGTACTCAACATACAATCCCTCATTCTCAACCTTCACACACACCTCAATCATCGTTCAGAGTATCACCAGGGACCCCAAGTAATTTGGGCTGGACAACTCTCACTTCATGCACTCATCTAATTCCAAGCTGCCAGGATGTCCCTAACAGTATTGGCAGACGATACTTAAGCCGTGTAGTGGGGGAAACCTGTCCTAGGCCACATTATATACAGTGCCCTCCATGAACAGTGTCAATCCCTGCCTCAACACCCTTAGGGGATGCCGATATAGCATAACCTCAGTCACCCGGAGTCTCCCTGATTGGTGTTATTCTCACGGATCCTGATATTGACCCGAAATCTCTGAGTTGGGTAACATTACTCCAGATCTCACTGGAAAAGGTTAACAATAACCTGATTCTTCCTGAAATGGATTAAATTACCTCAAATCTCCACAACATTGGTAAAGTAAGAATGAGAACTGTGTTTTAGGATGAATACATTATGTAGAGGAGGTACTAGCCCGTTTCTCTATGAAAAACATTTCCCAAACTTTGGTTGTCTGAGAGACCAGGTCACTTTAAATTTCTTCCTTGTCCCCTATGTGTCTCTCCTCCCTCCACCCCTTGCAGAGCCCCCACACTCCCCCAGAACAGGAAGTGAAACAGGTGGTTGCAGAGCAAAGGAGAGCAGTGGAGGGACAAATGTTAATGCTTGCAGGAGCTCAGTTTCACAGGTTTCATTTTTGATAGTTCACTGGCAATTGGTATTCACTAGTTACAAGATGTCGAATTTCTTGGAAAGACATACTGAATACAAACTAGAAGCAGTGCTGGAAAACATAGCTGAATATGAATATTATATGTGTCTTCTGATCCACCAATACTACCGAAAGCAAACCAAGTCTATATCTACAAGGCCCGATCCTTTGATCAGACAAATATGGATTTTCGCTTTGACCAATATACCTGGAGACAAAAAGGGTCAAATTTACAGAATATTAAAAAGGTATGGAGGTAACATTTTGAAAAGATATCACATTCGGACATAAGACTTTCAAAAAGGCTCTCCAGAATTCCGCAGAAATGTATACTGCTTGATTAAGGGCAAAGAAAAAAACGACATCAGAGTACTACTTGGTACATTACCTGGGAGATGAAAAAGTGTTTGTTGGCACTAAACATGGGAATTCAAAATCTGACAAGATTCATCTGCCATCTAAAAAAGCTGTCTTTAGTGATATCTACAGTAATGATATAGGTCGAATGCCAATCAATGTTTATAAAACACTACTGAGTCTGAAGGGAACCATGATCGCATGGAAGTAGATCGCCCTCGCAATGCAAAACAAGTGAAGAATACCATATATACAAAAAGGAAGAATGAAATAATCTCCAGGGATGAGATATTCAGTTTAAACGAGCTAGTCTTGCAACTTGATGGATTCATATGGAACATAACCACTTATCCAGACAATATGCTGTTTGTTGGACTGCCTGATATAAGGTTATCTTGTTCTTGGCTTGAAACTTCCTTAAAACAAAAGCATCCACAGTTGTTACGTTATGATACCACATTCCAGCTTGGAGACTTATACCTGTCGGCATAACAATACTAGAAAATGACCCAATCTACCCTGTAGGCTTCATGTTGCATGAACGGAAATGTATGATATCATGAGCGATTTCTGCAAGAAGTTTTGGGTAGATTGGGAATGGATTCAGAAAATATAAAAAATTTCCTATTATTGTTGATAGATAAAAAGCCATTGTAAAAGCTTTGAAGAAAAACTTCACACAACTGAGTATTGTTTTCTGCAGAGTTCATATGTTGGGGGATGTTGAATTTTGGATCAGGAAACAAAAGGGAGGCAATGACGATGTGAAAGTTTTAAAAGACCACATAGAGCAAATGATTGATTCACCCAGTGCTGCTGAATTCAATAACCGTCATGAAAATTTCAGTAATGCATGGTCCGAAAGTTTCAAGCATTATTTTGAGATACATTTGAAACATGATATCCAGTGTCATTTAGTCTCATATCACTGAAATGTCCAGCATTTGGGGGCAAATCTGCCACAAACATCAGTGAAAGTATGAACAAAATGATCAAAAATCAGAACGAATGGAAAGAACTCCCTCTTGATGCAATGGTACTCTCTCTCTCTACTACATGCAAACATACTTCATTAATGAATTTGAAAGGGCAAATTGTTGCTTGGGTAACTATAACCCAAAGACAAGTTATTATGTACCTCAAAAGGGGTGTAAAATACCAGTGGCGCCATTCTATCCTCTTGAAGACAATATCAAAAGAGTGAAAAGCAACATGGATGTAACCCCCTGCATGGTTGAGAAAAGGACAAATTTTCAAATGAGCCAAAAATCCCTGGCACACAGCGTTGTCGAAATAGATTTTGTTAGCTTTGATGCACATTTGAAAGTGTTCTTAGTGAAAAGTCCCAGAAATTAAAGTGTACACAGTAAAATTCACTCATGTCTAAGGGGCCGGTGTGTGCTTGCCCAAGCACAGGCAAATGTTATCATATTCTGGCAGTTGAAATGGCAACAAATATACTTCTTCCCACCAAGACAACATAAAGCCTCTCTCATTTGAGGAAGAAGGCAAGGGGACAAGAAAAAAAATCTGGAAGAAAAAAAACCAAGGTCAAAAGATTATTCCCCTGATCCTACTCCTGATTCTTTGGTATCTTTAATGAAAGAGTCCAGTAACCTTCAAGATACTATGACTGCACATCATAGCTCTAGTGACATTAAAGAGGATGATTAAATCCCACAAAAAAAACCACTGCTAAATTGCCACATCATGTTACATCTACACCGACTTCCAAAACAGCAAACCATTCACCTTGGCCAACTATTGATATGTGCATCCCAGATTGGTCGATAGTGTCAGACCAATTTAAAAGCCTGTCTCCCACAATGTGGCTAGAATATGTGATCATAGATCAGGCTTTGTTAGCGTTCATTCACATATCCAAAAGGTGACACGGTGGCAGCTTTTCCTACCTATATTTACCAGTTTGCTACAAATGATGTGTTTAGTCCTGTGTTACAATTCAGTGCAGCAAATAAAGTCTTGGCAACTTTAACCTACACACCAACACTCAAGCTCAGGACCATGAACTCGCTGCTCTGCTCTCCCCCCATGACCTTAAAAACACCCACTCCCTACCTACTCACTCACATGGTAGCTCCGTCGACTGAGACAAGGATGCAAACGCCCTACAATTCTCCCACCCACTAACTAATTGACCCTTCCCCCTCTGACCACTTCCTTGTCCATGTGACAATAACCATTTATTACTTTGCCTACAGGAAGGCATTTAGTTTCATTATTTCTAACGGTGCAAAAAAGAACAGGGCAACTGTAGCCACATTCTCGGGTGTTGTCCTATAAGTACCCACCTTGGCACGCACTTAGCACCGTATGGGTACTGTTTGCCACCTGTGAGGCAAACATGGAGCAGCTAAAGATATGTCTGGTTGTTCTTAGCACTGGCTTTTCACCTCTGTGGGAGACATCATGGCAGAAATACCATCCCCAACTCTAACAATGATTCAACTCATAACAGTGCCTCCACCCCGTTAGGGTGAAAACTATACTCCACACCAGTATTCAATGGGGATACAAAAATCTTTATTTACAATATTTTTAGATCACAATACACCCACACTTTCCCAGAGATGGTACTCCCAAGCATGGCTCCCATTAAACCTCTGAGGGCAGGATTCTAGGAGGTCACCCACCCGACTGCACATACTCTCCCAACCTCAGGCCACGGATAATACATGTCACTTTTCCTGGCCTGACACCCTCCAGAACATGGACAGCTTTAGGGTCCCTGCACCTTCGCAGGATCAAGAGATCGACATGGTGGCGGCGCGCCTTCAAAACACGATCCTATTCCAGATTGACAAAACGGAGAGAAATCTGACGGGAGGGGGCTGAGATCCAGTTCTCAAGAATGAGACCAGTGGCAGACTCCTCACAATTCTAGACAGTAGGATTAGAGTTGTTAAATGTGTTTAGAGCTGAATATATGAGGATATGTTAAAAAGCATGGAATGTAGCCTCCTGTAACATTGGACCAAGAGTGCAAGAGTGTTGAGGTCATCGAGGATGTCGGGTGACTGGCCTGCGTCGGGGTCATGGGTTTACTCAGATTTCAGATATGTCCACCTTCAATATAGGGTAATGGGATTACAGTTTGAGTAGGACCTGAGCAATATTGTTAGACAAGGCCATTATCGAAGATGCTAGCAGGTGGACATATGAGTACAATAGAGAAGCATATTACCGGAAACAATGCCAGGCTTGAACATTCAGCACCGGATCCAGGGCATAGACAGTTAATATTGGCATTATTGGCCGGGGAAATGGACAATATAAAGGAAAGGTTTTCCCCGTTTGTCACTGAAAAAATAAACACTGAAGACTTGATTCCTGTTCTTGTTCCTAAAGGAAAGGAGTTTAAAATCCACGGGAGAAATTTCTCAAAACAATCGTGCAAAATCCGTCTTTACCAGGTGTTAGAAGAGTTGACATGCAAACGGGAAAACAAGAGTTTAACCCACGCAGGGCTCTAGAAGAAAAAGGTAGCTGCAGTTTCAAACAGATATTAAAGCACGGTCACTTCAAATAAATACCTGTGTGATGGTCTCTCCCAGCAACCGGCTCACAAAAGAGCACTAGATAAGGTTGAGATAAAGAGACTCACGTATCTTGAAGTATATTGCACCGTGTGGGAAAGTCCTCCATGTAGAATGTTGTACGAAGAACCGCCAACCCCTCCAGCAACGCGACGTCGCGAGGGGCGGTCACATGACCGGCGGTGATAGCGTCAATGATCCCTGCAGTCGCTGCAGCCCGGCGTGCTACAAAAGCAGGAACAGAACAGGAACTCCTCCCCCAGGAGGCAGGAAGTGATGCACAGCCGTCACAAATGAAGAAGCAGGAGGCTGAACTGGTGACTAGTAGAACTTTATTGAACGAGTGTAGTGCTGACGGATCTTCTCTGATACTGTTCTGACTCCTCATCAGATTTTGCTCTTAGATAATGGACTTAACTTTGCTCCTCATGAAAATTTCAATTTGTTTACTACCATTATTGACTTGCAGAAATACACAAGGAAGCTCGCTCTGAAGAAGCTGTTTTCCAGAAATGAGAATCCGGTACTGAATTCTAACGCTGTTTCTAATGCTCATGTCTCTGAAACTGAAAAGGATTTGTCTAATTGTAACACCTATTCATTTGGTGAAGATGTGTTTAATCATGACATGCAAATTTTGAAGAAGGATGTACTGACACTCCTGCTGACCCCCCTTTCTTTGGCAATATAGACTCAGGCCTCAAGACAAGATCATCATTTATTCCCAATAGTTCCAAGGGCCCTTGTGTATCTACTTTTGAAAGGTTGGTAGATAGAGACCTGAGACTTTTGGCCAAAGGTTTTTCTTTCTCAACTACATCTCCGATATGTGATAATCTTTCTAAACAAGAGAGGATAGATTTAGACATACTAAAGAGAGACACATCTATTACTATAAAAAATGCTGATAAAGGGGGAGCCATCATAGTGCAGTCATCCACAAAATACAGAGAAGAAGCATTGAAACTGTTAAGTGACATTAAGTTCTATTTAAAATTAAAAACTGATCCCACAAAAGTATACCTTGGTGAGTTAAAGAAATTACTAGAATTGTGCGATGTATTGTATGTTTTGAGTTCTAAAGAGAAGCAGTTCCTGGATTGTGAGTTCCCAATCATACCGGTGTTTCACCATCTCCCAAAGATTCACAAATCACTGGAGAATCCTCCGGGGCGACCCATCATCTCCAGTATTGGATCTTTGGGGGATGGTGTTTCCCGGTATGTTGATAGATTTCTGCAACCAATTGTTCAAACCCTGCCCTCATTTATACAGGATACTACAGCCTTATTGATTGCTCTGCAGAATGTTGTGTGGAAAGATGGATACAGATGGGTCACCATGGATGTCACATCTTTATACACAATTATAGAACACAAGCATGGCCTCCAAGCCATTTATCACTTTCTTCAGTTATGTTCACTCTCTACAGCACAGATCACTTTCATTAATGACTCCATCTTGTTTTTATTAACACATAATTATTTTCTTTTTGATTCACTGTTTTTTCTTCAAAAACACGGCACGGCTATGGGGACTTCTTTTGCACCCTCTTATGACAATCTTTTTATGGGTTTATGGGAATCTGTCCACATTTATGGTAGCACTAATAATTTTCGGTCTCAAATAATTTTTTACAAACGGTACATCGACGATCTGATTTTCATTTGGGATGGTGATTTAGATAGTTTTCACACTTTTTTTGACACTATTAATATTAATGATATCAATCTTAAATTTACTTTTCAAACTAATCCACATAGTATCAACTTTCTTGATGTGACACTCCATGGTGACCCCAAAACAATGATTCAAACTGATATCTTTACCAAACCACACTCCAGGAACTCATACCTACATGCTAAGAGTAGTCACCCCAAATCCCTAATTCGTGGGATCCCCAAGGGACAGTTTTTAAGGTATAAAAGATTATGCTCAAATCAAGATACTTTTTTACAGCACTCTGAAACATTGAGCACAAAGTTCTTATCAAGAGGTTATTCTAGACATGATGTAAATGACGCCTTTATAAATGCAGACTTAATGAACCGGACTGATTTGGTTAAACATAACAAACAACAAAAGAAGAACAAATTTTCTGATAATCCTATCTTTATTACTAAATACAGTAAACAGACATCACAGATACAAAAAATCGTTTCCAAACACTGGAGCATTCTTCAATTGGATCCTGATTTGAAATCCATTACAGAATCCGGTCCTAGATTTGCATTTAGAAAGGCGAATACTCTTGCTACTTCGATTTCTAGGAGTTTGTTTCAGTCACAACAACAACCATGTATAAGACATATACCTAAAGGTTTTCACAAGTGCGGTTTCTGCAAGACCTGCAAATATGCGTTGCCAACCAAACATATAAACACACTTTATCCTTATACCAAATACAGAATAAGTAGTTTTATAAATTGCCACACGAGCTATGTGGTTTACATTATTGTCTGTGGTTGCAACCGCAGATATGTGGGGAGGACTATTAGACCACTACGTATCAGAATTTCTGAACACATCAGATTAATTAGCAAGCAGGACACATTTCATCCAGTGTCCGTTAGGTGGGCTTAAAAAATTCAGATTTTTTGGTATCAAACATGTTGCTCTCCAAATTAGGGGTGGCAATAAACTCAACTATCTTAATAAAAAAAGAGATGCAGTGGATTTTCTCCCTCAATACTTTACAACCATATGAATGGGAACTACAACACTTTCTCCATGATTGCCTTACCAACTGTTTATTAATTTTTTTCCTTTTCTTTCCTCCCCCCACCTCTTTCCTCCCCCCCCCCCTTTTTTCCACTTCTTTCATTTTTTCTCATTATCAGGTACTAATTATGTATATTTGCAATATTTCATGCAGTAGTATTTCCATTGACAGTTTAGTTTTGGGTATAATGCGCAATATATATATATTTTTCATTTTTTCATAGTAGTGCATGTGCTGAGATTCATGTTTTTAATGTCTTTTTATTTTTAATTTGTTGACCAGGAATCTATGTTACAATTCATTGTATGTATATATAATGTACAATATCTGTATATGCTTCTGGTCTCAATTTTATTGCATTTTAATTGTGTCTCCTGTATTGGCACGGGCTCTCCCACGCCTGTGGTTCATTAGCTGATTAGCTGCTCCACAGGTGTTTGGGTCTGCACGCGCTATATAATGTGGTTCACCATGACTGACGGATCATTCTTTGACAAAGGCCTCATGGGCTGAAATGCGTCAGAAGAAGATCCATCAGCACTACACTCGTTCAATAAAGTACCACTAGTCACCAGTTCAGCCTCCTCCTGCTTCTTCATTTGTGATGGCTGTGCATCACTTCCTGCCTCTTGGGGGAGGAGTTCCTGTTAGAAGAGTTGAATCTGAAAAAGTACATTATGCCTTATATCAGAACTCATTCCATGACAACAGCAACACAACTAAGCCACATTCGACAGTGTCCCAGCAGATAACAAGTAAGAATGCATTTGTGGTGAACTTGGATTTTGAGTCTTGGTGAAACACGTTCAAGCCTGAACTACAGGATCCCTTGTGTCATTAAATGGGCATAGTCTTTGGCTCTGTGTG
This sequence comes from Ascaphus truei, assembly GCF_040206685.1. Classification (NCBI taxonomy): domain Eukaryota; kingdom Metazoa; phylum Chordata; class Amphibia; order Anura; family Ascaphidae; genus Ascaphus; species Ascaphus truei. The sequence goes on from NC_134489.1 coordinate 27,188,099, forward strand.
GTTCTTTCAGGTTGGTTCGTGGATGCTTTCCGTGACATTTATAATTCAAGACATATTCAACCCCCCCCTCAAAACGCCCGAAGGGTTCCCCTCCGAGGACTTCAGCACCTGCATTCAAGGAGCAATGACAATGGGGGAAGGCATGAGAAACTTTGGACAATCATCACTGGATGTGTAGAACTCCTCACATTGGAACAACTGAACCTTACTGGTGAAATTCTTGGGCAAGGAGACAATCAAACCCTGATAGTCAGATGCCCCCTAGGGAAAAGCAAAGACAAATGCAAGTCGGAACTGATTGATTGCCTTCGAGACAACTCCTTAAAAGCTGGCCTGATCTTAAAACCTGAAGAATGTTAGGCCAGTGATGTTCTCTACGAGTATGGAAAGAGAATGTACCTGTTTAGAGCACCTGTCACAAACTTTTTGAAGATTTTCTCACGATTGACAGACCGTATTGGTGAGGCTTATCCAAACATATACTCTAGATTGTCCTGCCTGAGCTCCAGCTGCTTACCCAGGGCCCAATCTGATTAAACTCCTTGGATTTCATTAATCGAGCATAATGGTGTATGTTGTTGAGGAAAGATTCTATTTCCTCCTGTGGTTAGCGACGATCCTCAGTTTGTGGCAGCCATGGCCATTGTTAGACCTATGCACAGTGGCCTTCCGCCTCCCTCTACACTTCCATATGTTATGTTCCGTGGGCTGGCAGACCCTTTGACTTTCCAGCTGGTGTTGATACGAGTGAGTCTTAAATGTGGAATATCAGCAGCAAAGATACATCAAGTAGCCAAACTTCACCAGCAGCCTCTGCGAGCGAACTGGCCCTCTGTTCACATTGAGAAGACCTGAAATCATGGATTGAATCGTCATTGGGAGACATGACCGGGTCTTTGTGTGTGCTTGGGCTGATGCAGATGAATCTAACGGAGAATGGTGAAACCTTGGCCAAGGATCTTTTCTCTATGAGGCCATTATTTCCAAGATTAATGAGTTCTCTTCACCAAGAGTAATGTGGCATATGGACATTCGATGTTGGACACGTTCCAGATGTCTAGTACTATAATTGCCCTGAGCCAGTCCATGAGTATGATGAACATTATAGAGGAAAGTAAGGCTTTTAAAGTCACTCTTATTCGCAGTATGCTCTCTCTCCTAATCGTGGAGGTATCAATATACTTGATTACGTACAAGGATGCAGTTTCCAAAAAGCCACTAAGCTGTGACAAGATACATGGGGAGAGGATCTCAAGGGGGTTACTATACCCTTTGTGGCAGAGCAGTTTGTCATGGACACAGAAGCAAGCCCTGATGAGGTCAAGCAGTCAATCATCTTCAGACCTGATGTTGGACTAGTGCATAGATCCTTGACTAATCGAGGGAAACGGCCACTTTACATAGGATCCCGAACTTACATCAAAGTAAACAGAGGCTCTATTGCTGGGTTGCCAGAAGGGAAGATTGGAAAGATGGCAGAGGATCTTGTGGCTGCTTATGACTGGATCAAGATACGGGGTACAACAGACAAGAACCTGCAGGCACTTCTCCAGACCCTTCTCTCGGGAAAAGGCGCAGAGGTACCCGAGATCCCCATCGTGTCGGGAGGGACTATGACCCATAGGTAGCAGACTGCTTCTGATGATCGTGCAGGCCTTGCAGGGTCATTGAATATGATTTCCACTCATGTTGCTTTTACTACTGATTACATGACAGACTTTGCATGGTCGCAAAAGGACTACACTTTACATTTCCAAGCAGCATTCATCCATAGTCATAACCTACTTGCATCTACCTTACACTATGGTCCACTAAAACAGATAACGTACTACCTCAAGCTTGCATGGCCAACCTGCACACAGGAGATCAGCAACTAATCATTCGTGCTCACAAAGAGACTGCTATATCCTGGAGTTAATTTGACTCATTTCCAGTGGAGCACATACCGCCAGTGAGTGGTTGGGTCGGGGATCCAGCAGTGATGGCTGGTGTCAAATTGGGTCAAGAAATATTCAAGTCCTTTTTTCTAGAGTCAAGAGTTGTCCAACCTGATGGACTCGGGACAAGCCTCTACGCGCTTGGAGAGGATGTCGCTGAGCCAACTTAATCCCATCCCTGCACTCCTTATAATTGCATCAACTAGACATTCCAGGACAAAAGTGCAAAGCGTGTCGCACTATATACTGGCATCATCATACTAATCAAGCATGTCTCCCACTTTAAGGTGGGTAACAAAGACCCTCTTCATGCTCGATGATATCAACCAAACATTTGACCTGATGAGGAAATTACGCATTTCCCCATCCATCATGATGCCTGGCATTCCAATCAGAGAGATTGTTGTTGGAAAACTTATAACCTACGGGATGATAACAGTGGATGAACAAGTCACCCGATTGATTAGAAACATGGAAATTGAGAAGACATCTCAGTCTGCAGAGCTTGCACCTGATGTTGATGCACTGCTGGGCATTTTGAAGCCAATGACATCTACCTCACTGTCGATCATACCAGAGTGCTTTCAACCAACTAAATACTACAAGAGCGCTCGCTGTGCCGGCACAAAGCATACAAGTCACTACCCTCACCTCTCCTCACCAACACTCATCGAACTTATTAAAGGCTTACACTGAACTTTATCAAGTGGAAGTACTTGTTGTGTCTGGTGATACCCCAACTGAAGTAGTGCTAGACCTCTGCCATATAACCAAGGTGGTCATGAATACTATGGGAGATAGCGAGAAACTGGAGGATGTCATGTCAAATGACCTTTGTGATGCTGTATCACTTGGGTTGATGTTGCCCGAATCATTGTGAAAATTAACGAGTGCTGTTCATTATTACTCGCATACTATACCAGCTCCACCAGGGTCTATTACTTACGAGTCCAACGATACACTAGCTGAGGATGAGCCGTGCGGAGGCTCCGCCACGATGTGCCTGTTTCTGGAGTTGCTGTGGACTTGTCCGGAGTTGCATGTGTGCTGGTGCACGGTTCTGACCTGTGTTCATCTGTTTACCCAAGGTCTTCTGAGTTCTTTGCTGCTATGGTGGAGGGTGCAGAGTCAGTCATGGATGCTATTCAGGACTACTCACTCAAGGCGTCCTCTTCTGCTCGTTATGGACTGTATGATTTTTCCCGGGTGGCTGTTCCACAGCCGTTCATCTCAAGCTTGGTCAAGCAACTATACAACTACCTCGAGCTCATTCGCTCTCACGAATAAACCAAAGAAACACATGGACTTACGCATGCAAGCCTACTGCACAAGGACTGATGGTTGCATTGGGGGGAAAAGGGATCAGAATTAAGGCTCCTTGGAAACTCATCCGCTCTCTGTCCACTAAGGATGGTCACAAGGAGGACATAACTTTGGACGTAATCCACTCACCCTCGGAACAAGTAATTTTGGGCCTTCCTTGGCTCCAACGGCATAATCCGCATTTAGATTGGACGGACAAAAAACCCATTCAATGGGCTCCCTCATCAACCGGTTCTTGTGTTACTCCAGTACAACATATCTGTGGGCTAGATATTCCTAAATCAGACAAACCCACTCTCCCTGAAGTATATAAAAAGTTCCTTGATGTCTTTGATAAAGTCTGTTCTGAAATTCTTCCTCCTCACCGCCCTTTTGATTGCCCCATTAACCTCTTGCCTGGAGCTGTCCTTCCTAAGTCAAGATCTTACCCGTTATCTATGCCCGAGACCAAGGCAATGTCGGAGTACATTCAAGAAAATCTAAAAAAAAGGCTTCATTAGAAATCACTCTTCCCCAGCCATGGGGTTCACTCCGTCCATGCATAGATTAGAGAGGGCTTAACAAAATCACCAAAATGACAATACTGATTCAATTAGCTTCATAGGCATTGATAAGTATTCACCTGGTATTCGGAAGGGGGACTGGGACCTGTACCTCCTTAAAAAAGAGGCAAGATGGATATACACCTTGGGTATCATGTCTCCCAGGGGCCTTAATGAAGGGTTCATGTACTCTCCATTCATTTGAACAAACTTTAATGGTCCTCACTACCCCTACACTATCCATCCTGTTAACTTGTCTTCCAGCCTCTCATCTGACCTCCTGTCTTGGGCTTGGGTTTAGTTCTGGGATCCATGTCTGAATTAATATCATAATTTTATTAAGATACATAGTTATGAACACACAAGCACTAACATACACTACACTAACAGTACTTACCCACAACCACTCACTTAGGACTTATCCAGTCCTTAGTGCCTATTTGTGCCTAACCAGCATCACTGTATGCTTTAACAGGGTTTTGAGCACTATCCCCTAGGCACTCCTGTGTAAACATTGTGGGTAGCTCCCCCTCCTGGCAGACTCACTGACTGTTCAGTCAATGAGCCGTGATGTCACTTCCGGGGGGCGGGACTTAGTGCTCGTGATAGAAATTTGCATGAACGCAGGGCTATTTGGCTGCACACCCTTTGGTGTCTCTCCCCCGTTGTACTGCCTTGAGGAAGCAGCTACGTGAAACGCGCGCGTCGGCACATACAGTAGGTGCACATGCAGGACTCCTTCACACACGAGTCAGCTGACGGCAGCGTTCATCAACAACTGCAGCGCGCTATTTTTCAAATTAGGTGCTTCCCTGCGATCGGATGATCTATAGGGAGCCCACACGAACCAAGATACCCTTCTCCCTGCTGTCACACGGTAGCAATAAGCTGTTTATTTATTTCAGCATTACCAAGTATTTATCTCCTACCTCTCACTGAGTACTGATCCTTTAGAGATCAACTCTGACAACAGAGTTGGTGTTGGGTCAGTACTGTTTACCACCTCATAGATAGATTGGTTATCATACACACCACCTACCTGAGACGCTGAACAGACTTTATACCCACCTGATCTGAGTCAGCCCTACCGTTGTTACTATGTATGTGAGCCTAGAATGTTATACCCACATTGTGGTTAGGGACTTATTGCTTTGCTCCCTAGACTCATAATCACTTCTCCTAGGGTTTTATTCATAGCCAGTGATATTGAGCTGATTATATACAAACCCTATATTCTATCATCTATCTACAGTATTCCTAGCTCTGTACTAGCTATATTATTAGCCAGGATCCCATTCATCCAGCCAGTCACACTACCTCACTGTTTTTTGGCTGACCTGGCTAGGGTTCCTTTTGTATGCTAGAGTGCTGTATATTCTGCGTATTAGGGATTGTTTATACTGGCACATACTGTTACAGCAGTGACATTTAGGGTGCTTTGGTTCATCTGGACAGTGACTCACCATACTCAGTGGTCCAAACTGCAACATACATTAATAGAGGATATTTGCAGTCAGCATTCATTGATCCAGAACACCACATTCAGTGTTCATATGAAGGATCATAACGTTTAATTCTTATTTTATCACCCACTAGTTTAAAATTATTTGAATAAAGTGTATGTTTTAAAGTGTTCACCATACCACCTATGTGTTTGGAGTGCCCTTACTAGGTTCTCTCTCTCCGGTCTGCATTTTTAGATTGGCCACTACCAGCATCACTCAAGGCGATTCCTAGGATTCACTAATTACCGCAAATTTATCCGGAATTTTTCTTCTACTATTGCCCCAATCACTGCTCTAACGAAGAAAGGCGCGGATACCTCTTCCTGGTCTCCTGAAGCACTTCAGGCCTTTGATTCTCTCAAAAAAGCATTTGTATCCCCTCCCATTCTACGCCATCCTGACCCCAAACTTCCCTTTACTCTGGAAGTAGATGCGTCAGACATACATAGCTCCAGCACCTCTCTCAGAGGCAAACTCTTCAGGAAAGACTACACCCTTGTGGGTTCTTTTCCAAAAAAAGTTTTCTCCCGCTTAACAAAACTACGATGTGGGAAACCGAGAACTCTTAGCTATTAAACTTGCCCTTCAAGAGTGGAGACATGTTTTGTAGGGTACCGAGAATCCTATTTCAATCCTCACGGATCATAAGAATCATTTGTACATTGAGGGTGTCGGCTCCCACCAGGCTCGTTGGGCTCTTTTTTCCCCTCAAGATTTAACTACTTAATTCTCTACATCCCTGGAACCAAGAACTTAAAGGCTGATGCTTTGTCCCGTCAATTTGTCTCTGTTTTATCTTCAGAGGACATTTCTGAAACAATTTTGCCCTCTAAATACATCATTTCAGCTAACTCCTTTGACTTACTGGACAAGATCCTGGCCTCTCAATCACGCATCCCGGAGGGTATGAAGGTGCCGGAGGGTTGTCTCACTCCACCAAGTCCGCTGGTCATCCAGGTACATGAAGAACTTCGGATTTAATCAAACGCACCTTCTGGTGGCCCAACATACTCAAGGATGTCAACGAATTCATTAGGTCCTGTTCTGTTTGTGCCCGAAACAAATCCTCACGCAACAAACCTTTAGGTCTTCTCTGTTCCTTGCCTATACCGGATCGCCCATGGATACACCTTTTAATGGACTTTGTCGAGCTCCCTGTCTCTAATGGTATGAACAAAATCCTTGTTATTGTTGATCGGTTTTCAAAACAGTTGCATTTCATACCCCTCAAGGGTCTTCCTAATTCTGCTACCCTGGCAAAGATCTTTATTAAGGCGATCTTTCGTATCCATGGAGTCGCACTTTCTATTGTGTCCGATTGAGGATCTCAGTTTATCTCCAAATTTTGGCGGGCTTTTTCTCAGAGTTGGATATTGCACTTCTTTTTTTCGTCAGGTTACCATCTACAAACCAACGGACAGACCGAAAGAACTAATCAATCGTTAGAACAATACCTCAGGTGTTTTATCTCCGATGCAAAGGACAACAGGGTAGACCACCTGCCATGGGCCGAATTCGCCCATAATTGTCTCAGAAACGAGTCCACACAAGAGTCGCTTTTCTTTATAAATTACGGATTTTACTCGTCACATCTTCCCATCTCTTCTACACCATCCAGGGTCCCTGCAGCTGACTCCATAGTAAATTCCTTACAAGATTCTTGGAGGAGGATCCAAAAAACCTCTACAGCAGGCTGTACTTTGACAGAAGAAGTCGCAGGCATATCGCCATCGTCGCAAGGCACCCAAAATTCGGCCAGGAGACAAAGTGTGGCTATCGTCAAAAAACATCAGACTGAAGACTCCTACACTGAAGCTGGCTCCAAGGCTTCTAGGTTTGTTTATGGTCCTAGAACAAGTCAACCCTTTGGCTTATCGCCTACAACTTCCTCAGTCCATGGAGGATTCTGGCAGTCTTTCACTTTTCACTTCTTAAACCGGTCTTCCAAAGTTCCACGTTTCCAAGGTCTCTTCTAAACCCTAAACCACCACCAGTGATGGTACAAGGCCAAGAAGAATTAGAAATTCGGTCTATAATAGACTAAAGAAGGTCCAGAGGATCGGTCCAATACCTGGTACATTGGTGATGGTTTAGACCAGAAGAGGTCCTGGATACCCCATCACCAGGTCCATGATCCCGCTTTAAGACGTTTCAACGCCAGGTTCCTGCAAAAGCCATTTTGGAGTTGTCTTGAGTCCGCTCCTCAAGGGGGGGGGGTACTGTAAGAAATCGGGGAACACGTCCTCTGCAGCGTGTTCCCTCCTGACCTGCTGCAGTGCACTCCCTGCTCTGTTTAGAGCGCGCGCACGCACCCTCAGCTCTTTTACACTGTGCCACGGAGCTTGGTTACGTCATGCATGTGACGGCGTGCACCGCTCCCCAGCTGGGTGGCAAGTACTCTTAAGTGCCCACTTGTCTCCTGCAGCCTATCCTTGCCTCCGCTCTGCCCCGTCTCATTGGTTCCTGTTTCCCATAAATACCCTGCTCTCACTTCCAGTCATTGCTGAGCATAACCTGTGTAGCCTTGTGTTCCTTCATTTGCTGTGCCTTGCGGCTGTGTCTCTCTGTTGCTTTCTCGTGTACCAACCCGGCTTAACCTTAGGACCATCTCTGTAAAATGACCCCGGCTTGACTATTGGATCCTCTCTGGATAAAGACTCCTGGCTTGCCTCTGACTACCCGCACCTTTCCATCCCTGACCACGGCTTTTGGACACACTACCACTCTCCTGGCTCCAACCCCTGACCACGGCTCATCCCTCTGGCTCCGCCTTTGGACTGCGGCAAGTATCGGAACTAACCTGATCTCTCCAACCCAGACGCTGACTATTCAGCCTCCAGCCATACCTCCACTGTTGTGGGTGTGCAGTCCTGTACTTTCCCACCTCAGTACCAGGGTCCCACCTTGTTCGTGGTGAGCGTAAGCGTTACATATTGACACTCCAATTTCTGACTGGGCCCAAGAATCAGAAGGACTGGAAACGGAGTGTGGCCTGAACCCCACCCCCCGTGGCTGAGGGGAAAATACGAGAGAGAGATGATATACCCCAAGACATACAGGGGGAGGATATGGACATATCACTATCTGAGAAAGTAAAATGGTAGGAGCAGTAGTGAAAGTGGGGGTGGGTTCTCATTAGCGCGAGGGGGACAGAGTAGGAGTTGTCAGGGTATGGAAAGTAGAGAGGAAGTTAAGGAAACACCAAAACCTAAGATTGCAAGGGAGCAGGAAAAAGAAAAAATGAAGTAAGTTCAAAGAGAAGTGACTTGAACCACAGAGACCATAGATGTTATGGGATGTAAAGGTCAAGAAGAGGCGAAGGGGAAGTTTCTAGCAGTTTTGGCTACAAAAAGGCATAACTTTTGAGGAATCAAATAGAGCTACGGGACAGACAGGAAGGGTAGGAAAATTAGCGATAGAAAAAGCTGGGCCTAGTGGAGTAGCAGGAAGTACAGATGCGGAGAAAGCTAAATGAGAGGAGAGAACAACGTATAACGCCAAAACAAAATGAAATATTGGGGAGAATAAGGCAAAGGGAGTTAAACCCAGTAGAAGGGAAAAAGAAGATTTAAAAAAGATTTAGATGCAATGGGGGTAAGTAGCTACATAGCGCTAGAAAGAAGTTGGATTTATCGATATTTCACATATTGAAGTTTTTTTAGTGCTACAAAACTCTTTGTTTTAAATGTAATCCCAGGGAGATGTAAAGAATTAGAGTAAAAGATGTTTGAGTATATGTGAGATTAAAAAATATTTTAATTAAAGGGTCCCTGGGGTGGAGTTATCAGAGAGGGCGGGCCGGTGTTCCATCCAATCTCGGAGTTTTTGAATTGATTGGTATGAAGAAATCTTAATAGTGTAGAAATTGTGAATGATATGAATTTATGTTTCTTAATGTGTATGATTTTAAATATGCATGTTGTAAATTTTATAGCATTTAAATGTATGTATATGATTTTTAATATACATCTTTGAATATATTGTTTTTCTAGAAAGCTGGGGCCTGTTATGTATATGTTTTAAATACATAAGTGAGTTTTATTTTATGTATAGGATTTTAAATATACATAAGTGATGTTTTTAGTTAGGTTGAGACATGTTTAGAGTTTTTTTTAGGATTACAAATAAGTGTTTGAGTATTTACCTAATTTTAAGACCTGCTAAGGAACAGATGATTGTTATTATGTCCTGATATGTAAAACCATAGAATTCAAAGTACAGTAGGTGTACATTCTTTTTCACACAACTGTATAAACATTCGTCACTGAAAGCCAATTCCAAATTTTACCCTAGTGGGTGTAAGGGACATCATCTCAAGGTTTTCCAACAACTAATACAGGAAGACTTCGAGAAAATGACTAAAAAAAAAAACACAGTGCATTGAACAAAATCTTAGTAATAAGCAAAAGGATGCTTTAAAAAAAAAGTTAACTGAGGACAAATCAATTGTGTGCAAACAAGCTGACAAAGGAGGTGGGGTGGTCATCATGGATGTCAAATACTATTTGCAGGAAGCAAATAGAATTCTGTCAGACTAGACCACCTACTTTATGAATGCTTGAATATCAATGCTACAAAAACACTAGAGAGAAGAACTTTCACTTCTACTGAATAGAGGCAATTCACTCTGGATTTTAAACCATAAGGAATTTAATTATCTTGATAATCAAAATCCAATAATGGCAATTTTCTATTTTCTGCCTAAAATCCATAAGAATCTGACACCACCACCAGGTATGTCAATTATCTCTGGGATAGGGTCTCTGACTTCAAGTTTCTGAGCATGCTAGCTACAGTTGACTGGAGACAAGAATATATCATGGTGACCTGTGATGTCAACTCACTATATATGATAATTGACTGCAGTGATGGCTGTGAGGCAGTCAGGAGAATACTCCAGGAAGATCCTGGTATGATGGATGGACACATTGTTTTTGATGAACAACATTTCTTTCGTATTAAAACGTGTTTAATTCCAATAGTAAGTGCTATCTACAGCAGCGCGGTGCAGCAATGGGTACCAGGTTAGCACCCAGTTATGCAAACATTTGTATGGCTGTATGGGAGAAGGACAACATTTTGTCCACCCATGCTTTAGGGGCAGACCTGGTCATATGGTGATGCTACATATATGACGTTTTTATTTGGCAGTTGAGTGAACACAATCTTAATTTTTTTTATAGAAGATATAAATGATAACACTTTGAATCTGTCTTTCACATCACAATGCAGCAGACTATCAATAGATTTTTATTAACCCTTACCCTCTATATAGAAAACAGCCAGTAAAAAGACTACACTGGCGACACACTTTATTCGAGCTTGGCTAGTCCCACGAATTCGGGTATACCCGGGTGTATTGAGGTTTGTGACTGTTTTCTGCCCGAGTGCATTGAGGTATTTTCTAAGCTGGGATTGAAGCATTTTATTCCCGCTGGCTGCAATACTGCACAGTATATATATATATACTGCATTACAATTCATGAATTTATGCCATCTGGTAGACACGCGAAGTATTGCAGCCTATTAAATCCTAATCATTATCATTTAACAGATCAGCCGCCCATCAGCCAGGCATGAACCCAGGCTGGGAAGGCAAACACAACGGGGCTTGTCAGAGGTGAGGAGCGGCGTATTCCAGGTTTCTGCCAGGTACATACTGGGTATTTGCTCGAATAAAGTGTGTCGGTGCAGTAAGACTTTCTTCAAGAATGTCGATTGTAAAAACTACCTCTTGAAAAACAGCTGCCACCACCATAGCAGGTTAGAAAACATTCCTCCGGGTCAATTCAGACATTTACGTAGGAAACAGGCTGGGATATTAAAATTAAGATTTATCTAAATAAACTATGAAGTAGACTCATTAGAAACATCAATAGTAAAGACAAGTTTATTGAACAGACAAGAACTGCTGAAATCCAAGACCAAAAGAGATTTTGGAGAATATGAGGTTTCATTTATAAACAAAATACAGAGATTTTAATTAAAACAATAATGAAAAGAAGCATTGGTACCTCCTCCAACAAGATCCAATTTTAAAAGATCATTTACCGCAAAATCCGAGAATAATTTTCAAAAGAGCGGACATTATCAAAACCAAATTAGTGCCCAGCATGTTCAAATCTTCACCAGTGACCAATCCTTCCTACTGGCTATCCAAACCAATTGGTTATTTTAAATGCCTAAAATGCAAAGCATGTTCACAAGGCAGTACTAATAGAAGATTTTAAAAAATCGACAGCAACAGGAGAGTTTTCAAATGAAGCAATTTATCAACTGCAGAACATCCTTTGTGGTCAATATGCTCCAATACCCTTGCGGTCTGCAGTACGTGGGGCATACCAGTAGACCGCTAAGGGTACGTATATTGGAGCATATGGGCGACATTAAGAGGCAATTGATGACGCACAATGTATCCAAACATTTTCCTCTTAAACATGATAGCGATCCAAAAGGCCTCACCTGTAGAGCATTAGAACAAGTTCCAGCAAATTGGCATGAAGGAGACAGACTATGGTGATTAGCACGAAAGGAAACATTTTGGGTATATTAACTTAAGACGATCTCCTTTTGGTTTGAATGTGGATATTGATATGGGGCATTCATCAGGAATCATTCCACCTCAAGAAGATTTTGATTCTATTCTACACTGCTTTGTACTCGCCAACATACATTCTTTCTGATCTTTTCCCAGATTCCACATTCCCCATCAATTGACCTTATATATTGACCCTTTATATAAAAATATATATTTTAAAATCATAAAAGGGAAGGCTGTTGATCCAGGGATTAATCCGATTGCCAATTCTTGGAGTCAGGAAGGAATTTATTTTTCCCCTTATGAGATATCATTGGATGATATGTCACTGGGGTTTTTTGTTTGCCTTCCTCTGGATCAATAAGTATAGATAAAATATCTGTTATCATGTCTAAATTTAGCATAGGTTGGACTTGGACGGAAGTCTTTTTTCAACCTCATCTACTATGTAACTATTAATCTACCAATTGAAAGAATTCTATTACAAAAGTGCATGCATTATTACTGTATTTATTTCTTTTATACAAATATTATTTTTATACAATATGGTACATGTATGAATTCTATGTTTTGTCAAGTAACTCTTGATTGTTAATATCAGTTTTAAGTGTGCACATTATGCATCTGAAACTCTTGTGTTACCACAGAAATAGGTCGAGTCTTCACTTTTTTTTAATGCTTCTTTTTAGAATCTTTTTATGATTCTGTGTATAAACTATGCAATATAGGCCAATATGTACTGCACCGACACACTTTATTCGAGCAAATACCCAGTATGTACCTGGCAGATACCTGGAATGCGCCGCTCCTCACCTCTGACAAGCCCCGTTGCATTTGCCTTCCCAGCCTGGGTTCATGCCTGGCTGACGGGCGGCTGATCTGTTAAATGATAATGATTAGGATTTAATAGGCTGCAACGCTTGGCGTGTCTACCAGATGGCATAAATTCATGAATTGTAATGCAGTATATATAGGTAACAGAGCAGATGGCACACAAATACAGATGAGGACAGGTGCTTCTTTAGGTTTGAACGCGACTTCTACCTCCAACTTACAGGGACAGCCATGGGTTCCAACATGGCACCTGCTTATGCTAACCTATTCATGGACAGTTATGAACAACTACATATCCTAAATGATGCACCGTTTGCGGTAAACATTGTCCATTATACCCGCTACATTGACGACATCTTTTTGATATGGGGAGGCAATGAGGATGAACTAGCACAATTTATTTCATACTTGAACACGATCCCATCTACCATACGCTTCACGGTGAACCATAGCTTGGACAGTATTTCATTTCTGGATACCGTGGTCTATAAAAAAGGTGGATTACCTGCAACAAAAATCTTTCAGAAACCTACAGATAAAAACACCCTGCTCTGTGCTACGAGCCATCACCCTGAGCCTCTCAAACGGGGACTACCGTACTCACAGTTGCTGAGGGTTAAGCGCATCACTAGCGATCCAGATCTAGTAGAGGGTGCTTTATGCCAAATGGCAAATAGGTTTCTTGACAGGGGATATCCTAGATCTGAAATTGATATAGCCCTCACTAAAGCTAGGGGCGTGGATAGGAATTCTCTCCTCACACCATGCATTGCGGAAATTAAGACCAGCCGCATCAACATCAGCAGTACTTTTACCACCGCTTCTAATGTGATCAAACGGAGTATTAGAAAAAATTGGAACATCCTGAGCACTGACCCCAAAATAGGCGATTTTTGTCAGGGAGCACCTAGGATGTGCTATCGTCGGGGTAGAAACCTGAGGGACTATCTAGTGGAGGCTGATCCTTTTAACAAATATGCACCTACTACAACATGGCTACATAAAAAACCTGGTGTATATAAATGTCATGGATGCATTAACTGTGGCTTTTTACAGATTGGCCAATCTTATGCCCATCCACACACTGGTAAAACAATACACATCAAAACACCCATGAACTGTGAGACAAGGTTCGTCGTGTACTTCATCAGGTGCCCGTGTGGGCTTTATTACATAGGCAAGACTAGCCGTATGTTGAAAGAACGCATGGCTGTTCATAGATCTACTATCAGGAAAGCACTGTTGGACACGAGCACAGTGGAGGATTACAAACTGCTCCCGGTCGCAAGACATTTCAAACAAGAAAAACACAGTCTGTCGACATTAAGGTGTATGCCCATCTTACAAGCCGACACTTCATCTCGAGGAGGTGATCGCAATAAACTTTTGCTGCAATTGGAGGCGAAGACGATCCATGACCTCAAAACCATGTCACCGTTTGGTCTTAACGAGGACTTCAGACTTGGATGCTTTATTTAATAATGTTTTCATTGCTCTATTTAATAATGGCTGTATTGTATAATGTCATTATTGCTACATGCTATCTCCAGTGTCCCCCCCCCCCCCTCTTCCCCCCACTGTTATGATCATGATGCTGGATGATTAGCCCTCCTCCTTTCTGCCTTTTTGCTCATTTCAGTTTCCCTGACTTGTGACTTTTTGGCACTGTCCTCATTATGGACCTACACGGCTTTGACCTAGATGCATCTCTGACATGTTACTTATTTCTAACCATGTCTTCCTATCCCTGCTTCCAACCACCCTCTTCCCCCTTTCCCCCTGTTGCCATCCCCACCCCTTCCCCCCCCCTCCCTACACACACCCCCCTTTCCCCTTCTCCCTGCTGTCCCTTTGCCCAGCTGGTATGTATACACTTTAGTGGTGTTTGTGGCATTTTTATTGTATACATGTGTTTCTGCCTGCAGCCTCTACTTCCATGCGCTCTGCAGCTGCTGTCACGGAGCACTCTGGCCCGCCCCCCTCCCTTCACTGCTCATTCCTTCCTCCTTCCTGTTGCCTGTCATTGCTAGGCAACCCAGTACTTGAGCACTACACATGCACAGTAGAGCCCGTTCCTGTGACTGAGGGGGGTCTCCCATAGTTTCCCTAATTACCCATGATGCTCCTTACTGCAGTGAGCACATGAGATAGACGCCAGGTGATGATGTCATCTGTTCCTCACCGGAGGAGGTTGCAGTTACACAGGTGTGTGCAATTTTGTCTTTAATTAAGGTAGTTAGTTATGGGTATATATTGGTGGTTATGGTCTATCTGTGGTAAGCACTCCCTTGATAAAGGTCCTGTTTTTAGGACCGAAACGTTGGTGTTTTGTGCCTGCTTCACTAATACAATTCTTTTTGCTAACAAGTGTGCTGTCTCTTCCTTGCTGTGCCTGCTTTGGATTCCCTGGATTCTCTGGTCTGCCTGGTAAGGAGCCTTTGGCAGTATATATATATATATATATATATATATACTGTGCAGTATTGCAGCCAGCGGGAATAAAATGCTTCAATCCCTGCGTGGAAAATACCTCAATGCACTCGGGCAGAAAACAGTCACAAACCTCAATACACCCGGGTATACCCGAATTCGTGGGACTAGCCGAGCTCGAATAAAGTGTGTCGCCAGTGTATGGCATCTAGATTGGAAGGGACAATCTAAATGGGTACCCCAATTGCTTTATGCATCGATACTAAGACTCGATACTATTTTGCATTTTGTGTATATACATTATATAAGGCACTTTAACACTACATCACCCACGGTTGCGATTATTGAATTATTGAATAATATGACAGTGAAGGGTATAAGAAGCACATTCATGCCACGATCCCACATGAACCTGACGAAGCATTGTTACATACGAAACGCGTTGTTCTGTGCTGGGACGTGAAGCTAGTTTGTTAGTCGGCGGCCACCGTAGTTCCCCGGAGCGCCCTGTCTACAGTCCCGCTGATCGGAAGTGGAAGTTCACTGCTCCAAGGCGCCTAGAGCAGCAGCGTGTAACCGGGTCAAGTGTATACTATGTAAGAAACCTGATACTCTATTTTTAAGTAATAAACTGCATTTTTACAACCTACTTGTGGCTATGTTATCCAATTCGGGCACATTGAGGACACTGGGCATCTGCATACACATCTCATAGAGACTTAAACAACCAGACGCTGACAGAAGGAGAAACCGAAGTGCAAAACAACAACATTGATGTGAGTCACACACATGGCAGGTTGAGTAAATCATTGATTTATATTTTCAGTCACTCTCATTCCCCTCCCTTTCCCCCTACTCTTCTTCAAGAGAGCTCAGATCCATTGTGAATAGTACTGTGAACAAATAATTATTGTACACATTATTTTTATTTCCTTGCTTTCACTGAAACTTACCATATTGACCAAGAGGAAAAGTAAGGTGGAACCTTACTTTGTCTACAAGTCCAGGTTTATCATGCTAGACCCAGACAGTGGAAGTGAGAGCTCGTCCCATAGCTAAGCAAGTCAGAGGAGTGACGACCCGGAGAGTTCAGTCTGTCCGGGTGTCACGGTAATTTATGACAAGATATAATTTACACCAAATATCTGGGTTGAACTGAACGAGGCTGAGATATAATAAAGTATATTTATTCCTTAGATAGGTGAACACAACAAGATAGTACAATTAACAGACAAGAAGGTAACACTTACTTAGGGGTTGGAATGAAGAAGTATCAAATAGCAATTCTCCAGCAATCAGGTATCAATCAAGATGTATCAAGAAGACAAAGACTGTAGGGTTGACAACCGTTTATATATCTTTGCAACCCTATTCTTACTATTGAGTGCAGACTATTGGTGAACAATTATCTGTATCCAATTGCTAACGTGGGAACATTGTTAACCCATGCCCCCCAGTTAGATGGCACATGCGTACTGGGACCCTGAAAGTCTCATTTCTGTAGCCCCACACCCAAATCAGGGGCACCGGGCAGTCTGCCAGATGGGGTATCTAGCAGGATACTCTTTGTTTGTAAGTGTGAGTTATAACACCCGCAAACCACTCCAGCTTCACGCTTCTCCGTCCTCATGTAAACAGTTAGAGTGGCTGAGTCTTTGATCAGGGACCTGGTCCTTAGACATTAGGTCGCCCTCCTGGCCATTTGCATTCCTTATGGTGCAGGAATCTTTGCAGGCTTTTGTCCCCGCTTTGAAATACAGTATGGTTGCTAATACACAAACATATTAAAATAATCGGTACTGTTAGGTCCAGCGGGTCCAAACGACCCAGGCCTTAATGCCGGAACTGGGACACTATAGGGTCCAAGTTTCAGCCCGCTGCGACCTACAGAACCGGAAATATGCAAATACCACATAAACCGTTTCTTATTTTATTACAAAATTCTCCGCTGAAAAAGAAATCTCAGTTTTTCACTTATTCCCCATTGAAAACAACGGGCTCCGCCGCCATAGGCTTTCAATGGTGAAACTCCGCCATTGGCGTCTATGGAAGTCTGCCGCCATAGACTTTCAACGGGGCATCGCCGCCATTGAAGCCTATGGGACTTCTCCGCCATAGCCGGTCAATGGGGAACGGCCACCATTGAAGTCTATGGGAAAAACTCACGAACCTTTATGGTGGTCCATACTCCGTCGGGTTGGTCAAAGAGGGTCGGGAATGGATCCGCGGTCATGCCGGAGCAGTGACTGCAGGCACTCCAAACCTCGGCCCTCTGGACCCTCCAGAACCAGAGATATGGGCTTATGGTTTTCAGGGTTTCGGACTTAGCCGTTTTCCCGTGCTGCTTCTTCCGCCGCCATTGAAACCTATGCTGCAACCCGCTCAGCCAGCACAACCCTTTCTGGGGGTCCTGGACTCTTGGACCCGGTGGCAGTCAAGTGAGGGGAGGCCTAGGGGCAAAAATAATTTTATTCCTGGGTGCCCTAGAACCTAAGATTCCCACGCCACTTGTCTTTGAATTTGAACTAACAGTGATCAAAGCTCTTTTCAAGACATTGTTTCCTCTTTGCGGTTTGGACGGCTGCCAACCTGTTCCTGGAGATTGCCGTCGAGGAATCTCCACTGAAGTCAATGGGCCCAGATCCGCCATTGAGATGCAGGGAGCCCCAATGGCGACCTATGGGACTTCAGCAAAATGGTCCCTGAAAAGGCGGGAACATTAAACAAAGGGCTATAATCACTATTCAACTATTAACCCTTGTCCTCCCGGATGGATCCCAGTGTGTGTGTGTGGTGCAGACACTGGTATGATGATGGTACATTATAACAGGGGAACATACATTTTCATGTTATAGAAAGATAAAAACCACAGTTCTGGACCGCAGCCCAGTTAACCCCTTGCCTCCCTGGTGAGGTAAGGGGGTGGCCATATGGGGTGCAACCCCTTTAATACCGGGGCAGCCCCCTCTCCCTCTACACCAGGCAGCTCTTTTCCCTGTATTGAGGATAATCAGTTTTAGAGGACAATGCCGTTGAAGGTTTGAACCGGACAATGGGCGTAAGGTCGGTGAGCAGTAAGGACACGAGTGACATGGCCTTTTTTTTTTGTTTTTGGTATTTTTTCATCATGTAAATGTTGATCATAAGTTCCCTAAATGTAAGCAGTGTTAAGGGAGCTGCACGTATGGCAGCGGGCTTAAACCAAATTAGAAAGTGTGACATATGTTTACAAAAATGTGGTCTAAACCAGGGGTGCGCAAAGTGTTTTTTCTGCGCAGACCCCCCCTCCCCCCGCCCATGTCCTTGTCCCTCCGCTCACGCCCCCTGCCCCTCGAGTAACCTGGCATCAAATGAAGCCGAGGGTCACGTGATCCCACAGCGTCATTTGACTCGCATTGCTATGACTACGCGGCACATCACAATACCCCACGGCATAATTTGATGCAGCATTGTCATGGCAACGTGACCAGAAGCCGGCTGAATACCGGTAAGTTGGAGGTTGTAGAGGCCTTGTGTGGTCCCCCGCTCGGGGAAGAGCGCGGGGCCTCTGCAACCACCAGCGCCCCCCCAGAAAAATCATGTGCCCCCACAGTAGTAGAGCCGGAAAGGCTGATGTTTTGTTTGAGGTGGAGGGTAATAAGATTAGAATCTTCAATATGTATGAATCTATAAAAAAAAAAAAAAAAAAAAAAAAGGAGCACAGTTGCTGGATTAGCTCCACTTTGTTTTTCTGGACAAAGAGCCTACGGTGGTGGTGGGGGGTGATAGGGTGGGGGTGGGAGAGAGTGTAGGGGTGGACAGCACAGGTGATTTATTAAAGCAGATTATAGGAGACTTTTGTTTAGTAGATAATGGGAAGATTTTCTTTACGTATGAAACAAAGTTCACCTGGTTCAGCCATAAAGACACAGTCAGATGCAGGATAGGCGAGTAGAGAGCGAAGGAAAAGTGGGCGGTTCCTATGCAAATCAACAGAAGTTGTATCCTGCTGGGAAAAAGAAGCCAAAGCTGCTGGTTGTTTTGCAGTGTGAGGTCTTGTGTATCGAAAACATGTGACTTTTGCTTCCGTCGTCGTCACTGCTGCAAAGAGGCTGAGGAGCTGTGGCTGAATGCAGACAAAGGATGAAAGAGGAAAGCAGCAGGTGGCTCCCTCCAAATTTGTCCCTTAGAGATAGTGCCGGTGGACGATGGTTGGCGCAAGGCAAGCACCCCATTCGAGTTATATGGCTTTGATTAAGTGTCGTGGCCAGGGTCTCCTGAGGGTATGATAGCCTCTTTGGCCTTGTAGCATCGACCTGCAATGGTGTAAAGATACATGCTGCTGTTGGAGTGGTGAGCATCTGAAGGTTCCCAAAGAAGGCAATAATGGCAGATGCTAGGCTGATTAATACAATCCATTTCAAGAAGGCTGACCCGGAGAAAAGGCATGTATCGTTATCCCACATCAAGGACAAAGTGCTGGTGGGGCTCTTCAAGATTGTTTTGCCAAAGATATACTGCCTGCAGGATTACCCCAACCAGGGGATTTTCGATGTGACCTTTTACCTGGAAGCAGATTTATTGAATCTATTTGAGAAAAGCAAGGAATTTAAAGGAGAGAAGGATCTGGAAGAGATCTAAATCATCCAGAGTTTCCTCCTGGAAGACCAATAAATGTACACATGTACAACCCCTACGCAAATCCGGGGGAAGTCAAGCTTTCCTGCAGCAGTACAGTGCCGTGGTAAACGGCATAAATGACAACCAATGCGTATGGAATATTCAATGGAAAAGGGAGTTATTGGGCTCGCTTTAAGTCTTACCTAGGGGGTGTCAACCACCCGCCGGCAAACTTCAGTATTAAGGGAAACCGGGGCTCTCATACACTGGGCAGCCTTCCATCTGCAAATTGTACCTGCAATATATGGACATGTTAATGATGCCTACACAACTGGATAATGCTGCCATCATTTTTGGATGAAAAGGCACACTGCAGAAGGTTGCAATACCCCATAGCAGTGAGATAAATGTGGAGAAACGGTGCATTTCTGGAAAGCTTGTCCCAAGAAGAGTCCCTTTAGAAAATCATACACGGACACAGCAAGAGCTGACCCTGGTCCCAGCCAAAAAGGAAGGAGGAAACAACTCCTGAGAGACAGGTGGTGATTGAGCAACTAGAGACTCAACTGAAGATGGTGGCAGAAAACCCTGCTGAAGAAGGGGAGTCGGAGGAGCAGCAACAGCCACATCGAGAGAGGCATGACCCAGATGAAGAGGCACAGGAGCTGGAGTCTGGGGACAAGGCTGATGTCAAGTCCGTCGGAATGCCGGATTCTATGACAGCAAAAGGTGAGGAGGGGCCAACAACAAAAACATGGCCCAGATGGCAGAGGAGGCCAGATGGATTTCCAGCCAGTACCACTAGGGAAGGAGGTAAAAAAAAAGAGGAAAGCAATAGAGCAACCCACTTTTGTGCAGCCTTTAAAATATGAAGCTTTGGCAAGCATTTCAGGACGCAGACCAATTGAGCCTTAGCCAACTGAGAGTATAACAAGTCCAGAGTCCGTAGTGAGCGACTTTATTGATGTGGCTTCGCCCTCACCAAGGGGGACGAGGTACGTGGAGGGTCTGGCAGTGGTGGAGCAAAATGAGACAATGGGCTTAGTCATGGAGAAAAAGGGAAGTTAAATATGAGTTTCCTTTTTTGAGTAAGAAATGACTGTCAATAGCCTCTTTAAATGTGAGGAGTCTAAAAGCTGCAGAATGTGATCCTGGACTTTGTTGCAAAACAGAAAAGTGACATTGTGTGCCTACAGGCATGTGGGGTGTTACATCCGCCTCGGAAAGCGGAGTGGGCCTTTGGGCCATTGGTTTGGTCGGGTTGCCATAAACCGAAAGGGAGGTGGGTATATTGTTTAGAGGCAATTCATTTAATTTGGTGGTGATAGAACGGGGAGGTTAGTATGTGGGTTTTTTTTTTTTTGTTTTGTTTAGATGTAGGGTTGAAATTGTGTTTAATATTTATGCATCACCAGTTAAAAAAAAAAAAACAAATAGAGGCTTTATTTGAAAAATTACAACAACAGGTTTTGCCGGGGAGGGAATCGATAAAAGTAGTCAGAGACTTTAATTGTATTCTGAATAAGGAGTATAGGGAAGGAGGGGCAGAGAATGAGACCTGATGGCACAAGCACTTTAAAAAAAAAAAAAAATGTTTTGAAAGATTTCAGGTTGTCAGATACTTTTAAAGTACGGGGGAAACCCCCAAGGGATTTCACATGGTTCAGTGAGAAAGGGGATGTGAAATCAAGAATTGACCTTGTGTAAAATTTTAAAGGTACTGTATGAAAGTGAGTAACTGTAAGGGGGTAAGAATACTGTTCTTGGATCATGCACTGTTCTATGTACAGTGGAGGTGGAAGGAATTGAAGGTCATGGCAAAGGATTCAGGAAATTGAATGTGTCCCTGTTGGAGGAGAAAATAAAAAAATAGTATGAATGCGAGTCTCCGGTAGGTTATTCCAGTTTTGGGGTGCACTGTAAGAAAATTTACAATTACCCCCTCGACCCCCCTTCTCCTGTACACATTAATAGGGCATGGGATGGAGGGGGGTCAAGAGGCACGGGTGAGAGCAGAGAGAAATATGGGGGAGGAGAGAAAGGGGTTGAGTCATGATGTAAGGGAAGGGTTAAGAGGCATGGCAGAGGGGAAGTGGTTAATAGGGAGGGGTGAGATTACCAGCAGGAGGATGCCTTATAGCTGCATGCGAAAGTCAAGCAGATCCCAGACTCGCTCCCACTCCACTGTCTCTACCAGATGCACACTCGGTCCTCTCTCTGACATAGTCCCCACCCCCATACCTCTCTGCCAGACCCACCCCCACATGGCAGCTGCTGATAGGAATGCCATGTTAAGAAGTAATGCAAGTATTGCATTACCGTCCATTTTTATTACCGCAGTATTACTATGCTACTGGTATATTGCCAAACCCTACTTTGAACAATCACATGTTTTATCTCATGTATGAATCCTCTTGTGAAAGGAAGCTGATCCTCTGTGAAAAGCTTTCACCACACTATGTACATGGAAATGGTTTCTCCCGTGTATGAATCCTGTGGTGTAAGTGGAGGTTGTTCTTAATACAGAATTGTTTCCCACTCTGCACATGTGAATCATTTCTCTCCTGTATGAATCCTCTAGTGTCTGAGGAGGTTGCTCTTAACTGTGAATTGTTTACCCCACACTGCACATGTGAAGGGTTTCTCCCCTGTATGAATCATCTGGTGTATGAATCATCTGGTGTATGAGGAGATCCGTCTTCTAAGAAAAGCTTTTCCTACACTCTGAACACGTGAATGGTTTCTCTCCTCTATGAGCCATATGGCGTCTGAGGAGAGTTGTTTTAATACTGAATTACATCCCACACTCTGCACATGTGAGTGGTTTCTCCCCTGTATGAACCCTCTGGTGTCTGACGAGGTTTCTCTTAGTACTGAATTGTTTCTCACACTGTGCATGTGAATGGTTTCTCCCCAGTATTAATCCGCACATGTTTGAGGAGGTAATTCAGAGAAAAGCTTTTACTACTGTGGCGATGGAGGGGATTTGGCCCGGGATTAAAGGGGTTGCACCCTATTTGGCCCCCCTGACCTCACCTGGGAGTCAAAGGGTTAACTGGGCTAAGACCCAGAACTGTGATTTAACCCCTGTAATGACATGTACATGTGTATTCCCCTGTTCCCTTGTAATGTCTGGTTAATCAGTGTCTGCATCACACACACACTAGAATCCATCCGGGAGCACAAGGGTTAATGTGTCCCCAGGTATGGACAAAGCAAAGGAATGTCTCTGAAGCTATCAGGATGACAGATGGCCCTAGAGTCCCAATGGCTAGAACTTAAGTTTTGTTCAAAAGGTTTTATTACCCTCCCTGTCTATGAGTATGGGGGAGGCGCATACCATAGCAGTTTTTAAGTGTCCCACTTATCACTGTCCAACACAGGTTATCTTGTCCAAGATCCGGAGGGGTAGCTGGCCTGGCATTCCATTTGCACATGTGGGGCCTCAGAAAGGAGACCCCAGAGTTCTACTGCACATGTGCCAGCTAGCAGGGGGGGCCTGTCCTAAAATGTGTTCCCCCACCAAAGATTGGCTGGAGATAATTGCAAACCAATCCCAGGGTCTTAATGTTACAGATAGAGGGACAAAGGGTTTATAACCTGCTGTTTCCCATCTATCCTTTGTCTTCATTTTTGGTCTTCATACAAAGTCTTCATTCGTCTTCGTTTGCTGAATGATTTCCTGATTGCTGAGAGAAATGCCATGCAATGTCTTGGGCTGATTGCTGGATGAAACTGCCAGTTCAGATGGGACTGTTTTCATTATTTTCATCTTTTACGTAAGTGTCTATATTTTGCCTGTTATTGTATAATCTGTTGTGTTCACCTTTATCAAGGAATAAATTCTATTTATCATATCTAAGTCTCGTCCCAGTTCAAACCCAGGTATATATATATATTTATATATATAGTTTTTGGTGTAAATTACAGCCTGTCGCAAGCTCTCGTGACAACTATACTCTGCCCATGTGAATGGTTTCTCTCCAATGAGTCATCTGGTGTATGAGGAGACGGCTCTTAATACTGAATTGTTTCCCACACACTGTACATGTGAATGGTTTCTCCCCTGTATGAGCATTGAGGTATGGGCATTGAGAAGCAAGGATCATCCTACAAAACCAGGCAAAAAGAAGGGGTACTACCAACAGTACTGACAGAACCTATTGGTGAAAATAAATCCCTCATAGTGAACCTATCCAACTATACTGTACACTTACGGCAGACCATATTAAGGTTCTCAATAAAGGGCTGTCTTTTTCCCCCATCCAATATTGACATCTTTGAGTGGGTCAAAGACACAAATCTTTTTGCTAGGAAGCTCAAGCTCCATAAAATTTTTAGGATGCGTGAGCTCAGAATTGCCAACTCTAGATGTTAGCCCACTTGATCCCATTGACAGGGAAGTTCTAGATAACCTTACATCACTCCTGGCTGAATCCGACCGAACACCAGGTGAAGGGCCTTTCACCAACCTAAGACCAAAATCTAAATAATTGCCTTATAGCGAGAATTTTGCCAATATAGATGTGTTTGTTGAATTAGCTACAAGTGACCTTGAGAAACTACCTAAAAATAAACAGTTGAACAATCTTACCTGCTCACAAACATCAGCTCTTAATGAGCTGCCTTCTAATACAGAGATAGTGGTAAAGCCATCCGATAAAAGGTGGTAATCTTGTGATCTTGCGCTCAGACTACAAATCTGAGAACCCGAGATTACTATCAGACAGCGTGCTACGAGATCCTGGATAGAGATACCACTATAAAATACACCTCCGAACTTATAGCCAATCTTAACAAAGGCTTGGTAGACAAGGTCATTGTTAAACAGGAGTATGATTTTATTCTTGTAAAGTGCCCTAAAAATCGCCACATTCTACAGCCTACTCAAGATTCACAAAAATAAAATCCCACCTCCTGGCAATCCTATTGACTCAGGGGTAGGTAATCTCAGAGAATGCCAGTTGCTATGTGGATCAGATACTTTGACCTTTTGTGATTTCACTACCCTCCTATATGAGACCCAAAAGAGGTCCTACAGCAATTGGAGGGAATCGTTATCAGCCAAGACACGGATTTTAGTGAGTTTGGATGTGGAGGGCTTGTATATGAGCATTTACCATCAGAATGGTCTCGAAGCAGTGTCCTATTTCTTACAAACCAGGGGACAGCACTATACTACCCATAATAGATTCGTGCTCGACTTGCTGACCTTGGTCCCGATTAGGAATTATTTTCTATTCGGTAACAAAGTATACCATCAAAAACAGGGTACAGCTATGGGTACGAAGTGCGCACCCTCATACGCGAACCTGTATTTGGATTGGTGAGAATCGAGGATGGTATTCATAGAGGAACTCTAATACCTTACTTCCCATATTATTTTATGGGCACAGTTCAGACGACATGCTCATTCTCTGGGAGGGCACTGCAGCACTACTCAATTAATTTGTCAGTGTCCTTAATAGAAACCAGCTTAACCTACATCTTACACTGGAGGATGGTGCCAACAAAATATGTTTCCAGGGCCTAATAATATCAAGGGGTCCAGATAACATTGAGACAACTGTGTTCCCGTAAGCTAACTGCGACCAATAACCCTTCTGGAGGCATCCAGCCATCATCCCTGCACCTTTGATTCAGGGGATCCCGGTGGGCCAATTTCTTAGAATTAGGAGGAACTGCAGCATCACCGATGAGTTTGAAGCTCAGGTGTCCATCATGACAAAACGCTTCAAGGCAAGAGGACACAATTCAAAAGTTTTTAAAAAGGCCTACAAACGAGCAAAGTACTCACCCCGCAGTGACCTACTGATTGACAAGACCCCCAACATTGTTGATAAGAGGGTCAGGTTTATTGGTACAGTACATATAACAAGCAATGGCACTTGGCTAGAGGCATCCTTGCCAAACACTGGCACATTTTAAAATCAGATTTGGACAAAGATGTCATTGACACACATCCCTCCATGGTGAGCAGAAGGGAACGGAATTTGTGGGACATTTTAGTACAGAGCCACTTCACTGAGCCACCAGTTACAACTTGGCTACCACCCAAACTGTTGGCACCTATAGTTAGTTGCCAGCAGTGTAAAGCCTGCAAGCACCTCAAGACTACAAAGCATCTTTAAGTGTCACATCGAAGTCTGGCAGAGTTTATTTTGGAGTTATCGTCTCTGGATGTTTTCTTTCTATATCTATAATCATGGATGCACTCTGAATATCTGGACTATCATTCTGATCTATTTCTTCAAACAGGTATGTTTCTGAGTTGAATTTCTTCCATCAATTGCTACAGAATTTAAAATTGAATCAGTTTGTCTGTGAGAGTTGATTCAGCAACCCCTCTCTTAATTGTTAGTCAAGTGGCTGTGTTTGAGTACTTAAGACCATCCAGCTAGGCTGTGAAGCCATTTGGCTTTATGTAATATCATAAAGTGTCACATCTAAAGTGTCTGGCAGAGTTAATTTGGAGGTGAAGATTTGAGGAAGATCTGGACACTGCACAACAACTTTGCAACTGTGAGAAATTAACTTTCTAAAAGCTGTGATTCTTTGTACTCTTTCTATCCCCCAGTACCTGGGAAGTCTCTCCTCCTGCATCTCACTATGCCTTCCCTACTGTTTTTCTGTTTACTCGCTCCTTTGTGCTATTTAACATCCGCACGGTTACGGAACACCCCGCCCCCCCTCCCCACTGGCCTTGAGAAAGCGTTCAGCGAAACGCTCGCATCGGCATTTCCCTCCAGGTGCACACGCAGGGTCTACCAATGTGGACGCAGTACTGTAACTCCACGCGGGAGTATCTGCGCTGCCTGCTCGAGCACAGATTAGCTGTGAATGATCTTCCGATCCCACACAGCTCCCTTCCTAAGGGGGGGATATTTTTTAAGCACCATATGTATTATACTTATTATAAGGAACTCCACTACCAATCTACTCATTCCTAATACTATTGCCTAAATAGACCTATTCAGGCAGCCGTAGTACATATCAGCATTAGCTCTAGTGTCCTTCATACAATAGCCCTACCCTGGGGTTATTTAGGAACAGTTTGTAGATTAAACTTTAGTGTTCAGATCAGGGACTTGTTATACACTCACAACCTCTGAGGTGCTTCTTCATTAACTAGGACATAAAGGGGCCTATGCAGAGAGCTCCGGATTCAACCTTTTCGCCATGTATTCGATAAAATTTGGTACATGTATTCAGTAAGCTGCGAAAACGTTGCGAGTTTTGTGAAATCCGCCATGTTATTTTCTCGGAGACACAAATCCGCCTATGTGTTGGCGAGAAGTGTATTTTTGCATCAGATCGAAATCTTTTCAATCTCGTCGTATTCAGGGAGGCACGAGCAGAGTTTTTCGCCAGATCGGCACTCCGTTATACCGATTCGTACGCCAAATGTGCACGCCACAAATATACGGCAGTAAGCGTGCCTTAAGATGGCGAGAAGTGCCGACAGGGAGCTTAAGAAACACCTTCCGTGCTTAAAGCACGTGTGATGTTTGAAGAAAGGAAAGGTTGCGCATTGATGTATGTTCCAGGATTAGTTTGCAATAGACTTATTAATGTTTGTCACACAATGCATCTGTATAAAGCATTTTGTATAGTACAATCGTGTAATGTTGACTATCAGTACATCTATTTGATCGGTCATGTGTGGATGCAAAGTGGTCCATTACCTTGACAGATATTCTTGATGAATGTATGATCGGATATGTATGTTAAGGCACTGTGAACCGAAGAAGAAGATTGTGAGTACATATTGTACACGTATCACAGTACTGTGTAATGAAAAATGTTAACGCACTCATGTAACAACGCAATCCAGTGCCTAATATGAACCGTACAGTAGAAAGCATAGCAGTTGTTGATATGTTGTAAGTATAGCTTCCGGAAACAAAACGAGGTTCTGGTATCTTGCAGTGCTATTCTTGTATATACAGTACAGTAATAACAGCAAAGCAACATAATATATAAGTCCAACATATGTGTGAGTGCTGTTGAAGATATTCGTAACATTACCAGTCATAGAAACATAACTAATTGGCATTCTGAATTGTGGGAAAAAAAAACACATTGGTAATTGTGAGTATTTCATTACAGCACATATGCAGTGTGTAATTACTTAACGTGTAGAATATTCACATCTCATGCATGTTCTATGTAAACATGTGGTAGTAAAAATATAACAACACATACATAGCCGTGTCAGTGCTTTAACAGTTGTTAGTGAGTGCACATACTGCAATATTTATTGTTTACATATATATAATATATATATATTATTGCCTAACGTTCAACTGTTTCAATATAATTAGTCGTATTACAATCTGTAACATCAATCATGTTTCCAATTGTTTATTTAACGGTCAAGACAACGTTACAATTTGCTAAATGTATGACAAAATAAGGTCATGTTGTGTAAATAGGAACATGTATGTGATGGTGACATATGTGCTACTCTTCCATTGTGTATGGCAAGAACGGTGTAAAATAAAATGCTATTTCTGCAACTGTTTTATTGTTTAGTACGTGTGAGAGCAAAAATATAGATATACACTTCACAATTCTTCAATTTTAGATATATAAAATGGAATTTAATAATTTAATTTGATTTTGTATATACTGTATATTTCGATTACTGGCTCCAGTGAATGCTGCGTCTCTAATCATTAACAATGTGTGAAACTTTTAGGCGCGTGCAGACATAAAAAGGGTGTTTGTGTTTACTTCACAATCTTGAAAGATTTCATTGGCTGCCGAAATACACGTGACGCTGCTGCAGCATGAAAAAACAACTTGAGTTGTAACTCTGTACTTCGGCGCCGAAACGTATCTTCTACCCTGAAAACAGATACTGTCTTTCAACACTTCGTTTCGAACACGCGCGCAACCACCCTAAACTCGACCTACAACTTGGACTGTAGAGCTATTGCAAACACATTGGCCAGAGAGTCCATGGTGTAAATGATTAACTCCACCCAACTTTCTCACAATACAGTGCTTCAAATAGAAGTAAAGCTTTCTTAGGCCTCGGCCATGTTACCTGCTGGTGTGCTGAGGCGCGCTGAGGCTCAGGGAAAGCGGGTGCTTTCCCTGGCCTTGCGGTTGCTTGCCCTGCGTGCCGTCAGGGGGCGGGTCAGTAACGTCATGGAGCTGGTTCGCCCTCATTGGGCGAACCGCTCACGTGACCGGCCATGCGCTCCAGCAAGCACGTGAATTTAAAAATTACCTAAGACCTACGCTTCCGCGCGCTTGCGGAGGCGTAGGCGAGCCCCTACTAAAGCCGCTCTAATTGCAGCTGTAGTGGCTCAGTGCCAAGCATTAGCGAGCGTCAGCACGATTCAGCGAGTAAGCGCTTACCATGGCCGAGGCCTTAGACTCGCAATATTGAAATGGTTGTTTTTTTTTTTTTTTTTAAATGGAGCACAATACTACTTTTTATCAAGACAATTTTGTCTATATGTGTGTCTATTTTTGCGTTTATGTACATGAGGGGGTGGTGGAGAGTGGGAAAAATACATGAGGCACAAGTAGTCCAAACAGAGGGAGAGTTAGAGAGTAGGGGGGGGGGGAGATACACAAAAGTGTGTGATTGAGGAGAGAGACGGGGACTGGTGATTTCTGTTGTTCAGAATTAAACATTTTAATTCTTTGGTTAAGCAAACTTGAAATTATGTTTACAATCCAGTTATCTATGTAATGTATGTAGTATTGATTTTGATATTCGGTTATCCTTTTATTTACCATCTTTACTTTTTATATTTCTTGCAGATCTCTTTCTACTGCAACCTAATTTCGCAGACTGGCATTTTCTTTCATGATGGGTAGCTCTACTGTTTGAACAAGTGTTTGATACCTGCAATGCTATTCACAATGAATTTCCAAGCAGTACATATGCCATTTCCCACCGTAGAATGATTGAGTACTGTGGCTACAGAATATTATAGCACCTGGAATTTTCCTAATTGTGTTGGTTTTATTGATGGAAAACACATCCGCATTAACAATCCAAAACATTCAGGGTCTATGTATTTTAATTATAAACACTTTCATTCGATAGTCTTGCAAGCTGTTGCAGATGCAAAGTATAAGTTTATAGCAATTGATGTGGGAGCTTTTGGGAAACAGTGATGGGGGTGTTTTCAGGGCCTCCTCATTGTATAAACTAATAGAAAATAAGACTTTGTGTTGCCTTCAGACCCAGTCTTGCAACTTAGCACAACAAGCATCGTGCTGCCACAAGTACTGCTAGCAGATGAGGCCTATCCATTGCTCTCGTACATTATGAAGCCATACAGTAGACAACGACTATCCAAAGAAGAAGAAATATTTAGTTTCAAGAGCAAGACGGTGTGTGGAGTGTGCCTTCAGCATAATGACAGCGAAATGGAGAATGATGCTGAAATCTATAGAAACCAATGTACCCAATGCAAAGAAAATTGTTAAATGTGTGGCTATACTACATAATATTGTGATAGATTTGGAAGGCAGTCAGGAAGTGTCAGGAGCGTCTACTGTGCCTCATTCTGCCCCACCCATCTTCCTAGAAACAGGGCAAATAGCGCATCAACTGCTATGGCCAAAAACATTCGCAATTCCTTTAAGGATTATTTTAATGGTGAAGGCGCAGTACCATGGCAAAAATAGTATGTAAATATATTTCGGTTAACCTGTGCATGTATTAAGTGTTAAGACATTTTAGTGCATGCTATTTTTAACACCTGATTCAATTATATCTGGTTAAAAGTAGAGATTTTTTTTCCTTTTTTCCTGCGTCCTTTTCCTTTTTTTGGGATTATCCTGTGATTTCAGAACCACCCTCATAAATTGGTTACTTTAACAACCATAAGTCTTTTTACCTTCACATAAAATGTGAGTGCACATTCTGCCTTACCATTCTATTAATACTCACATATAGAGTATTACACTGTGTTTTTATTTGTTCCATTGAGAATATCCTGTTAATGGTGATCCTGCGAGCCCTGCTACTGGAGACGGTATACATCGCCAGAGGTATCCTGTTAACGGAGAAACCTACAACATCAGTGTGGTTAAACTTAGTAACCGAAATGCCAGCTTGACTTCATCAAATGAGTGCAATACTTTCTCTGCTCTAACTGTATTATACAGTATAACACTATTGTGTGCCTTTTTCTCTCTCTCTCTATATATTCTGATGAGATTGTGCGCATTTGGAACCCTCTTCCTCAACTACTCAAGTGGCCCAGAACGAACCCATTTGGTGCGGCACCCATCAAAGAAACCCATATTACTGGACTATAACGTATTTTCACTAATTGTATATTACGGATATGTCACATATGACTGTTTTTTGTAGACGGTCTCATTATCATATTAATACTGAAGATATATTTGATAATGACACCGTTGAATATGCAGAAACCAAAGGTGATGTCAATAATCTCTTTTTCTCATTAGATAAACTGTTGATAGCAGAAAATAATTTTTTTGGGGATAAAGTGACTAGAGAATTATATATTACACAAACGTATACCAAGAGGTTTAAAAATTCTCAAACAGCCTACATCTTATCTAGATAACCAATTTTTTCTGACATCATGGAACCGCATTGCTGATTGTTCTGTGAACTTTATGAAGTTACTAATAAATCAACATGAAATACAATTAAAAATAATAGACGAGGAGATAGATAAACTCAAAGAGAAACTAGCACCTCTAGATTCTACTCCTGGTTTCTATACAACAGACTATGGGTTACAAGAGAGACTAGATCTCCTAGAAAAAAAAACATTGGAGCCACAAAAAAATCTACGTTTGCTCGTGACAAAAAGGATTACGCCACGGGCAGAATTAGAAATTGGGCAAGGAGTGAAATTTCAAATGAAAATAAAAAACATCCCTATGTTCCCCAAAGAAGAGATCACTCAAGGGAGAATTACAGTACCACTCCATTAACTTCAGAGAAAATGACCAAAATAAAATGGGTTATGGCTCTAGAAGAGATAGAACACCACCAAGACACACCACTAAAAACAGAACACCTACTAGAGAAAATAAAAAAGATAAATCTCCATATAAAGAAAAGCATGATAGATAAACAAGAAACACATAGGAGGTCTCCTGTGAACAAAAAAAGTCTGGTGAGGAATAAAGAAACTTCACTAAATAGCAAAGGGAGAACATCTAGTAAAGAGAAATTAGTATCACCTCATAAAACACCAAGAAAACATCGATATAAGCAAAATCAGAGAAGATGATGGGGAAAGACCATCCACTTCTGGGTCTTTTTTAGATCATCGGGGTGTACACACCATAGAGTCAGAAAGACACCAACACATAAAACAGCTGAAATTTTGGGAACACACCAATCGATATTCCCCTTTGAAGGAAGAATATCTGATGGACACTACAATAAAAGAGAAAAAAGAGAAGCGAAAACTCAGACGAGGAAGAAGAGGAGGAAGGTCTGCACAAGAGACAAAAATAGTAGAGTCAAGGGATTTTTAACCTTCGTAAAATACAACTCTCTCAGGACCAAATAAAGGTCCTGAACAAAGGACTTAAATTTGCTCCTACAACAGGCCCAAGTGCATTTTATCTATTCATTGATGCCAACAAATATCTAAGGAATGCAGGGTAGAAGAACAATGTTCTATAATAGTGCTACTAATGACCAAGGATGATGAAGGTATAAATAATCTTGATTGAAGAAGAATAATAAACGGTAGGTATTATACACAAGTGAGTGCTGGGGTATGCAGGTGGGCGTACATTGAAGACATGTATATAGTCCTGGTGAGTGCTGTAAGCAGAGGTATATATAAGCCCCACCACATTACTCCCAATGAGGACAGAGTCTATGGCCGCCTAAGAACACCTGTAGTGTACCTCCCAGTGATTGTTATAATGCAAAAACTCACGTGAACCATGTCCGTTTTCTTCTGAATGTGCGTGCTTCTGCTGGGTTGAGTAGACGATCTGGTAACCACAGGATGCGGCAATGCAGAGCACAGCGGAACAACAGGACTCCACAGGACAGCAGCGGTGAAATAAAAAGATTCTTTATTGACACGTCATGGTGCAGACAGGTATGGGTGCAAAGTCTCCTCCTCTTACGCGTTTTATGCCTGTGCGGCGCTTCGTCAGAGAGTGAGTGTAGGTGTGCTGTGTTCCCCCTCTTATGCTGAACTAATTAACAGGAATAGCGTTCAGCCGCCATAACCGGAAACCGGAAGTGACGCGGCTTAGTCCAGAATACCGGAAGTGACGTAACGCAGTGTATGCGATATGGGTGAGTTGTTTACAAACCATCCATGTAGTCATGGTGATTTCTACGTCATCTCCTCTAGTACAAAAAGGGGGAAAGGATATACTAAAGGGGAGAAACACAGCACAGATACCTTGCAAAGATGTGTTTGAAGGAAAATGATGCAAGGTATTACAATAAAAACAAATGTTTGGTGTAAGCTATATACAGAGAACCTCTACAGACACACATGTATATTAAATAAATCTACATGATGATGATGATCAATCAAGATTATTTATACCTTCATTATCCTTGGTCATTAGTAGCACTATTATAGAACTTTGTTCTTCTACCCTGCATTTATGTATACATATAGTAGCTCATGACCTGTTTTGGATTTTTATGATACTATTTTGGGACTCAAGGACTTTCCTATTTGGATTCGATTTTTTCCATATTGTTATTATATGGTGACAGACAGGCCATGGAATGCCTATCAGAGGACTCAGACACTAGTCAACACAAATCTATGTCTTATGCACACAACTGCACAGATAACTCAAAACGCAGCAAAAAAGCAGCACAAGTCTTTGAAGGTCTAACACTGCCTATTGATAATGAAGATATTGACTTACCTATGTTCTTCAATAATTTTGAAAAGGCATTATCAACAGATATACGCTTATGGTGGGACATAACAACATTAGAAAATTACCAGCTGGTAAAACGTTTACCGAGGGGTCTAAGGATCACAAAAACACCATCATTTGGGTTTCCATCTAAAGATTTTGAGAGCAAATGGGTCAGACTCCTCGATGACTGTTCCTTCAAACTTATTGATTTAATTATAGAACACAAAATAGAAGAGAAAAAAATAACATCTAAGGCAGTGACTGATCTACAACGTAATCTAAATGACTTACAAGACATGGATGAGTTTGACAGTTGTGATGAGAAATTGGGCAAACACATTAAAAGTATGGAACAGGATTTAATGATACAGAAACAGAAGAAATATGAGAGGGAGAAAATGGACTATGTACACAATCAAATAAACATGTGGCAAAAGCCAGTACAACACAGAAATGCCAATAAAAATAAGAACCAGAAAAGATACCCATACAAAGAGAGAGAAAACCAAACTAAATCCACCCCTAATAAATCCATTTTGAAAAACAGATCTGATATGTCTAGCATGTCTGATACATCAGATATTGAAGAACGTCCATCATCCGTTTCCTTCTCCAATGGCACAGATACAGAGAGGTATGCACGTGACCTAGAAGAACAGGATAATAGACCATCAACCTCCTATACACGGAGATATGAATCATCATCATCATACCAATCTAAGGCCCCAAAAAACTATTCAAAAGAACAAGGCGCTCTGCCAAAAGAAAAGACTCAAAAAGAGAAGAAGAGAAAGATGGACACTTAAATATTGAAAATAGTAATGTGATAAATATTTCAGGGATACCATTAAATAATGATGAAATTAGACTACTAAACAAGGGTTTGAATTTTGCATTGAACGAGAATTTTGATCTTTTTTCCACTGTCATAGATGTACAAAAGTTCATCCGGAAATTATCTTTAAAAAAATGGTTTATTAGCAGAAAGGAGTCCACTGTTACCTTGTCTCCATCTGAGTCTCTTACATCTCCTACAGAGACCCCGATGGACACAATGCATCAAGACTCTCTTAGCTTCAAAGAATGTACTATCTTGCAAGTTTTGACAGACCTTCTAGCAGAACATGATTCAGAGGAATTAGAAGACATAACAACATTTCTCACACATAGCAAAAATTCAGGTCTTAAGAACAAATCACTTTTTTGTCCCACATATAATAAAGGACCTTTTTAGAAACGTTCGAGAAATTAGTAGAACGTGATTTAGGATTAAAGGATATACATTCTCCAGTATAAGACCTGACAATCTTACCACAGAAGAACGTACTGAACTTTATCAGTTAAAAACTAATGATAAAATAATGATAAAAAACGCCGACAAAGGCAGAGCCACTGTGGTTATGTTAAAAGAACACTATCTTGCTGAAGCTATGAGACAGCTCAATGAAAGGACTTGTTATCTTAGACTGGAGAAGGATCCTACAAATATATATCAAACAGAACTTAATACACTTATTGACCTTGGCAGAGAGTTGCGTGTATTATCTACTCAAGAAATTCATTACTTATACAATCGTTTTCCCACAGTGCCTATTTTTCACCATCTCCCAAAGATACATAAGTCCCTGGTCAATCCACCAGGTAGACCTATCATCTCTAGTATTGGATCTTTGGGAGATGGTGTATCTAGGTACGTGGATGTTTATTTGCAACCCTTAGTGAGAGGTCTCCCCTCCTATCTCAGAGACTCATCACACTTATTAACCATGTTAAATAATATCACTTGGTGTCACAATTATTTCTGGGTAACTCTAGATGTGGCATCCTTATACACCATCATTAGTCACGAATTAGGCATTCAAGCAGACACTCACTTTCTTAACACCTCAAATCTACACACTCCTCAAATCACTTTTTTGTTAGATTGTATTATTTTTCTATTACAACACAATTATTTTTTATTCGATGAGCACTTTTATCTCCAAAAACAAGGCACTGCTATGGGGACTTCTTTTGCACCTTCTTACGCGAATTTATTTATGGGATTTTGGGAAAACACTCACATTTTTGGTGACACTAACCCATTCCGTCATAATATTATGTTTTACCGTCGATATATTGACGATCTCATTCTGATATGGAGGGGAGACTACTCTACACTAAGGGAGTTTATTGATTATCTTAATAAAAATACTTTTAATTTAAAATTCACGTCATTGATACATATTAATCATATTAATTTTCTGGATATTAATTTGTACATAGACATTGACTGCAAAATTCAAACCAACATATATCGTAAACCTAATGCACGCAACTCTCTCCTTAGGGCCAACAGCAGCCATCCAAAATCGTTACTGCGTGGCATTCCCACAGGGCAATATCTCAGATTGCGAAGAATCTGTTCCACAGAAGAATCCTTCTTACAAGAGTCAGAGATATTAAATGACAGATTCAGAAAAAGAGGTTATTCTGAGTATGTTATTAAATCAGCCTTTAATAATGCCATTAGCACAGAACGTAAAGAACTGTTAAAAACCCCATCATATAAGAAAAAATCCAAACAAAAGAATTTTTCTGATCAGAATTCAGACACTCTTTTTATTACTACTTACAACAATCAGGCTAATCATATCAAAAAAATTATAGAAAAGCACTGGAGGATATTACAGTTAGATAAAGATTTGACTGCTGTTGTGTCAAACTTTCCGAAATTTGTATACAAAAAAGCTAAAACTATTGGTTATCATGTATCACCAAGTTTTTTTGTATCTGAATCAAAAACTAAGAAACTTCCTAAAGGGTTCCACAAATGTGGGAACTGTACTGTACATATTGCAAATTCGCCATTCCTCTGACAGATATTACTAGCAAAGTCACAGGCAAAACATACAAAATCAATCACTTTATGACGTGCAAAACTAATTATGTAGTATATAGATTGAACTGTGCGTGTGGCAAGATGTACATTGGTAGGACGATTCGCCCATTAAAAATTAGAATCTCAGAACATCTTCGTTCAATTAAAAAGAACGACTTAAACCTACCTGTTTCTAAACATTTTCATGATTGCCCTTATGGCTCAATTGATACGTTCACATTTAATGCCCTGGAATACATCCCTAAACATACTAGGGGAGGAAATAGGGAAGGTAACCTCAACCAAAGGGAAATGTTTTGGATTTATACCCTCAGGTCATTGTCACCCGGGGGTATAAATACCGACTGGGAACTCAAACATTTTTTGGCATAATTATTATGTTATACTATTAACTATAGGTTATGGTATATGTATATACTGTATACACACTTCATGTCTTTCTTTGGAGTTGTTAACTTAATTTGCCAATGTACACATTTTTTATTTATAAGGTTTAACATTATCCATTTGTCCTATATAGGTGTCTCTCTCACACCCTTATATTACATCTAAGAAAAGCATTATATGTTTTTAGTGTTAAGTTATATTTGGGTGCGTTGTGTTTCATTATCCATTTATCCTAGGACCCTCTAAATCATGTATATTCCTTTATAATTACCAACTTGTTTTGTTCAAATAGATACTCATCCAATGATTATTTAAATCATGTAGATTTATTTAATATACATGTGTGTCTGTAGATGTTCTCTGTATATAGCTTACACCAAACATTTGTTTTTATTGTAATACCTTGCATCATTTTCCTTCAAACACATCTTTGCAAGGTATCTGTGCTGTGTTTCTCCCCTTTAGTATATCCTTTCCCCCTTTAAGTACTAGAGGAGATGACGTAGAAATCACCATGACTACATGGATGGTTTGTAAACAACTCACCCATATCGCATACACTGCGTTACGTCACTTCCGGTATTCTGGACTAAGCCGCGTCACTTCCGGTT
Source organism: Ascaphus truei (assembly GCF_040206685.1). Lineage (NCBI taxonomy): Eukaryota > Metazoa > Chordata > Amphibia > Anura > Ascaphidae > Ascaphus > Ascaphus truei. The sequence goes on from NC_134489.1 coordinate 27,225,558, forward strand.
TCCGGTTATGGCGGCTGAACGCTATTCCAGGTAATTAGTTCAGCATAAGAGGGGGAACACAGCACACCTACACTCACTCTCTGACGAAGCGCCGCATTTAATGAACAATGCAGGTGTTGGACACAAAGAGCAACAGGTAACATACATATTGATACCTTCAGATATTTTTCATGGGGGATGGAAGGATTCAAGATATATATTAAAAATATATATTTTTAAAGGAAGATACTGCTCACCAGTGGGACATCATTTTTCACAACCTGATCATTCCATAAATGAATTAAAAATCAAAATCCTCAATGGAATGTTCAAACACACCCAAGAACGGAAAACATTTTACCTCAGAATGATAAGACTGACACCAAAACAAAAGGACTTAAAGCGGATATGGGGTTTCTCTCACACAAAGAATTGTTTTTAATTATCCTGCCTGCCTCTCTTATCCACACCTCCTCCCCCCCATACTTTTCCTTGTCACCCTTCTATGGCTTCAAACACTTTATTACTCTACCTTATCTACAGTACATGGTTTTTTTTTTTCATTTCTTCCTGCTCTCCCTCAGGCATGTTCTATAGTGCCGGGCGCGTGGATTTTTAGTTGGCTGACGTTAGTCAGCCTTTCTATACAAGGGCCGTGCGTACGGCAGGGAGAGGGGGGGAGCAGACAGACAGCGGCGAAGATGAGGAAAATAATCTTTTTACGCCGCTGTCTGCGCTCAAATGTGTGTATGTGTGTATGCGTCAAGGATTGCAAAACAAAAAATGAATATTTATTAAACTTTTTTTTTTTCTTTAAAAAAATCTTATTTAGGACTTACTTTCACTCACACAACCCATGCACACAAATATACTCACACACATTACCTGCAGCTCCCAACACTATATACAGAAAAAGCACGCGGCACGTGCGTTCGCATAGGAATGCGCAGCCGCATGCTGTATATAACAGCCCTTACACTGTTTTAGCCATAGATTCCTTTGTTAATCAGTATTGCTGACCTGAGGAAGAGAGGTGAATTCTCAAAAGCTTGTCCTATGACAAATTGTTAGTCCAAATAAAATAAAGTTATCACCTAATACTGAAGAACTGCACTATCGCAACTGGACTAACATGGCTATTTCCGTTATATATAATATATATATATATATATATATATATATATATATATATATTTTTTTTTTTTAAATTTAAGGAGTAAGCGAAACCATTCAGTGCCAGATATTTCCCATTGTAAAATCTTGATTGCTACTGTATGTAGTTCTAGTCTTGTGGATATTTGCTGTTCATTTTATGCATTTGACAGTATCTGCTCCAGCACAGTACAATAATTTGAGTTTAAGCAGGCTTTTACATTTAGGATATATTTCTCCGTGTAGCTTATGCGTAGAATTATAGAACAGTAATTCCATTATTTCTTAAAAACAAAAGGCACCTACTGTACATGTTTTCTAGACCCAAAATCGTCATCTTGCAAGCGAGCTTATTTTGAGAACTGCAATATTTTATGCTATGCATTGGTTTATTATCAATGGGTCGCTTTCCCGAAGAGCTCACAATCGAATTGCTGGTGCCTGAGCGAAAAGGGACATGCTTCATTAACTAGTAAAGCAATTTAAAGTACACTATGTTCATACCAAACCTATGCTATTCCCTGCCAAGTCTTACTAAGCCTCACCATTTGAGGGTCTGATTAAATCTGAAGGGAAATCTTATACCACATTATGATGGCCACCAGAAGTCTCATCGAAGCTGCCTAGAAATTTCAAGTTCCTCTATTTATAGAGCAAGTTAGGGGAAGCATTTGGGACCCCCATGTTGACAGATAAGCCAACACTCCCTTAAAAATGTCTAAGATTTGGGGTTCCTGGTGCTTGCAGAAAAATTGCACCAGGCGTGTCATGCCTCTATGTTTAACATGTTCTCATGAAGTTTGTTTCCGACCTATCAAATTGTAGCCAGTGCATATAAATGTTCCAATGGGGTCTGATGTTTTACAGCAGATAGGAAAATTTGCAGACTGTGGGCTGAATGGTTCTTATCCACCAGCAAATGATACATTTCTGCGCCTGAAGCGTAATGTCTCTACAGAGAAGGGCTTCATTGAAAGGGCAGGAGAGATGAGGCAAAGATTTACACAGAGAGGGTATAGTAATCGATGTGTGGAAAAGGGTTACAAGAAAGCTCTAAATACTTCTAGGGAAACTTTGCTGTGTCCGAAAGCTAAAATTGATTCAGACCATCAAATCCGTTTTATAGGAACGTACAACAAACAGTGGTACCAGTTGCGTCAGACACTGCATAGTCATTGGAAAATCTTGATGACTGACCCAGACCTTAAAAGGATACTGGGTGATAAAATCACAATGACCAGTCGTAAATCTCCCAATCTTAGACACAAACTTGTAACGAGTCGTTTTGTTCCCACAACACACGAAACATTCCTCTCAACAGTTAAAAGAAAGGGTTTCTTCAAATGTAAAAACTGCTCTGCCTGTCGATACATGTGTCAGACAGATGTGTTTACAGATTACAAGACAAAAAAATGTAAAATCAAAGATTGTCTTGGTTGTAAATCTAAAGGTGTCATCTATTGCATTATGTGTCCCTGTGGTCTTCCCTATATTGGGATGACCACACGTGAACTAAGATTTAGAATTCTCGAACACGTGAGGAACATAAAAAATGCTTCCAAAGATCTCCAGGCTTTCAAAAAAATTACATCGGTAGCCCGGCACTTCTGTCTGACACATGCATCAGACTTCACTCTTGTACAGGCATTTGCCATAGAGAAGGTGAGCCTTGGGCTAAGAGGTGGCGATTTAGAGAGGGCACTTCTGCGCAGGGAGTCCAGGTGGATCGTTCAAATGGACTCGATGATGCCACGGGGCCTCAACGACTACCTGGGCTTCTCGATGTTGCTATAGACGCTACCCATAGCCCCCAAATTTGATGCACCCTTTCATACTTGTGCCAAAAAATTGTATGTGATGAGAATCTCATGCACCTCCCTTTCTCTCTTTTTCGCCTTTTTTCCTATTCAATCATAGAGTCCTGGGTTTGAACTACATAGGATCATCAAGAAATTGGGACTTGATCTATACAGCATCCAAAACTGGACTAGAATGGCAAGATTTCATGTCGACATCAGAATAAGGAGAAGAACAATTTGATATATTTTCCTGTAAAGACTATTCAAAAGAAAGTACTGTACTTGTACTCATTTTCTTTGGCTACACTATGTCATTACCTTTACTAATCTACATACAGGTGGAGCATATGGAGAGACTATAATATAATTTATACTACATTCTATAGACTCCCAATTTCTGAGGATGATTGTTTTCGGGGAGCGATTGGGACAAAATGCATATACCCCTCTTACAATCTGGAACTACTCTATATAAATCCCCTCAGAAGTAGTTAGCATTTATTATGCTTATTGTGAATCCTCCACATGTACATAAACGATGTTTAAAGATATATGGTAGATAAGGGTTATCAATAATTACAGAAGTATGGAAATCTATTTCTGATCAAATTATGGTAAAGTTTGGCACTTTATGTGTTCTAAACAATGATTATATAAGTTATGATATAATCTCTAATATCACTCTAAGCTTATGTTTTCTATCTTTTATCACTATGCCTGCAACACATTTCTGTGTAATAGCTAACCATTTCCCATGATCAGTTTGTGCTGCTGAATTACAAATATCCATACATTTATTGCAATTTTGATCTGTCTACCCCTTCCCTGTGACCACGCATATTATATTGGGAATCTCATTCTGTCATTCATACTTTGTATGTAACTGTCGCTTTAATACAACCCAGTAATGAGTTAAAACACACTGCGCAAGCGCACGATACAGTCCTGTATCGGGGCTATTATAGAGACAGAGATCTTGCCTATACTTAAGGCAAGCATGCGCAGTGAGGTTGTCTGAAGTCTACACTGCTGGAAACACATGCCAGCTATGCTGAGTCAGCAAGGGCGCCAGGGACGATCAGTGGTGACGTCACGGACATGCGCATTAGCAACTATTAGGTCCGTTTTTGCCAGTAGTATCTGAGGGCAGGTTCCTGACAGAGTAGTGCAGGCGACGGCCCTGTAAAAAACGCAGGCTGATGACGTCACGCACATGTTTACTGTGTATCTAGGAAATTGAGCAGCCAGTACTGCCCTCATTAAGGTAGGCGTTGACACGGCATACCCTTATCATTGGTTCTTTGGTTATGATACTGTTTGTAAGCTCGTTAAATCCATCTGTTTACCCTTTATTCCTCATGTTATCTATCAATTACAACAGGTGGCACCACTTACTAGCCCAATCATATCCCTATTTAAGAAGCATGTTACCCTGCCTACAGTACCACTCCCAGTAGAAGGCTCAGGCCGAAACGAGTAGGAGCAGGTCCAGTAGGCAGGATCCCCTGTTTTGTCCTTGTCCCCCTCTAGGGACATGTTCATGTGCTAAGAGCTTTGCTCCTTGTTTCCTCCCCAGACACTGCTGAGTACCTGACTTGAGGTGATGTATTGTCTATTTTGCTGCTGCAGATTTTGGTGTGCTTTTTTGATTATAATATGTGTGTTTTACATTGAGTCTTACTAACATTACATTACTCTGCATCTATCCCAGATTCAAGGGAGATAAAAGTGTATTGTTGTCTCTGTATTTACCACGTTTTTTAGCCACCATTCTTTATCTGCAGTAAGCTGTACTATTTCCACCCTGTCAGGTACTTCAGAGCATTTATTCTGTTTATTCAGATTTTGTATTGTCCATTACGGGACTCTCTGGTTAGAGGATATAACAAGTTTTGCTATATAGGGGATCCATGCCTTATTTTAAAACTTTCTGTGCTTTGTATTTTTTTTTTTTTTCAACTTTGTCTTTATTAGTTTTTTGTGCATACAGACATGAGAATACAGTATATTGGTAACTGTTCATAGTATACACCTAACTATCAGGGACAAACTACATAAAACAAACACAAGATGGGGAGACAACAGGACAAAACATCAACAAACCCACGACAACAGTGGAGAAAAAAGGGGAGGGAAGGTGGGGAGGGGGAGTGGGAAAGGGATCGGCGAAGCAGAACCACTTTTATCTTGTTTTCTGGTGTCCTGCACCACCACTACTGACGCCCTGCTCTTTACCACCTCCCAGAGGTCTCTGGAATAGTTCCACTTCAGCTTTCTGATTCTATCTATTTAGAATATCGCTAAGTCCCTGGGGGATCCCTTCTGTCCGTCCGTCATATCTAGCTCCCAGCCACCCATCCAAGGAGAACTCACCTAAATCTATCAAAGCCATATTGTGGCATCGTTCACCCCCTGGATATCAGTCTGAGCCAACCATAATGACCAGACTTTTTCGAATTTATCGGCCGAGTCGTTAACTAAGCTCGTTAACTTCTCCATTCGGCATATGAACCAAATTCTGTTTCTGATTTTGTCTATAGAAGGAATCGCATTCTGATTCCACAATGCTGCGGTCTCACACCTCATAGCGGTAGCAAAATGTGCTATCAGCTTGTAACCCGATCTAGATACCTCATTCGTAGGTTTGCCTAATAAAAATAGCCACGGGTCCAGCTGAATTTTGAGCCCCAAGAAGATCCTCTGCAGCCAATCTCGGATCTGGGTCCAGACCGGCACTATTTTCGGGCAGGACCACAGCATGTGAACCAAATCCCCCTGTTCCCCGCTCTGCCCTAGAGCCCGGGATGAATTTTGCTAATCTAACTGGGGTGAGATACCAGCGTAACAACACTTTATATGAGTTCTCCTTTAATGTTGTACAGATGGAGCTACTAGCTGCGGCTTTAAACACCGCAGACCAGTCCTCGTCCTCTATTGTGCCCTGTAAATCCGCTTCCCACTGGACCATAAAACGGGGTCTGGCTGTCAGGTCTGCGTCAGTATTAACCACCCCTCTGTATAAAGCAGATATCAGTCCCCGCGTGTCTGCACCGCGCACGCAGAGCTGTTCAAAATTCGTTAACGGTGGTCTCACCGGGTGTGCGTTGTAGTATGCCCGAACCTGGAGGTACCTCATAAATTCAGTGTTAGGAATGTCCGTTTCCGACTGTAATATTTCGAAGGATTTGATCTTGCCACTACCCTCCAGGTCCTTCAATCGCCTAATCCCCAATTTGCGCCATAACGGGAAACTCTTGTCTGCTAAACCAGGAGCAAAGTCTGGGTTGCCATATAAGGGAGCCATAAGTGTGTTTTTGGAGGTTATCGAGCGGTTACCTTTAGTAGCCTCCCAAACCGAGAGTGAGTTGAGAACAGAGGTCAGCGGTATGAGTACATCCTTCACCCGTGTCCTCGGGTACCAGATCAGGTTGCTGAGCTCAAGCGGGGCGCACACCTCCCTCTCCAGCGCCACCCACCGCCTGAGCTCAGGATCTCCATGCCACTGCGTAATTTGGCACAACTGCGCCGCTTTGTAGTAGGATATAACGCTCGGAACCGCCAGGCCACCAGCTTCCTTAGCTTTCTGCATCATTTTTACTTTAATTAAACTAAAATTAGGTGGGTATTAATTTCTGGTTGACCAGCACCCAAAATCCATTGCAACCACACCTTCTGGAAATCTGCGCAGGTGTCGTTATTAAGACTAACCAATTTTTCCATGCAGCAAATCTGCCAGACTATTTTCAACTTTAGTGATTGAGGGAATAGTTGGTTGCTTCCATACTGCCACTAGATAAATAAGCACCTTTTAAATTATATCCCTATAATGTAGCGATTGAAAAGGAGTCACTTTCAGTAAGACAATAGGGCAACTAAGGGCCCTCATACCAGACAATTTTATATTTATTTTTGTAGTCTGCTCCGCTCAGTTAAAGGCACAAATTGGAGACCTGTACTTTTATGAAGCTCAATGTTATAAGAGCAGGAGTGGCATTTGTTTGCAGAGTTCTGCATTCTAAGGCTGCGTCCATAGACGCAGATGCTGAGGGAAAGCGGGTGCTTTCCTTGGCCTAAGTACACGCCGTCCAGTGACGTCACGGAGCTGTTTCGCCCTCATTGAGCAAACCACTCACGTGACCGCCCGATCGCGCGTAAATCAGTTTTTACTGATTTCTCACGCATTGCACGCCCCCGCCCGCACGCCGTATAGACGCGATCACTGCCTTTAGGCAGTCTGATCGCTTAGAGTGCGGATGCATCTGCGCGGTCTGCTCTGTATGGACTTAGCCTAAGCCTTCTACAGACAGATAAACATACCCCAGAGCAGAAGTGTATATTTTGTAGCCGGCAAAGCTAAATTCAGGCACCATATTATCTTTATTTTAAGGGGGCCTGCATATCAATATAAATTTGTCACAAATCACTATATATTTCCATGTGAGATTAAGGTTAAAACCAAGTTTTGTTAAATAAAAAAAACAGATCTGAGTATTGAACACAAAGATTTCTGTGTATATATTGAGACCATAGAGGACACAATAAGTGACAAAAAACACAGCAAGTTCGAACGAGACCGTGTAGATTATATAAAAGGACAAATTTATTGTTGGCAGAAACCTCAAACAAGAGAGAATGTGGGATCCAATACAGCAAGGGGGTTTAAACCTCAATCCAAAGGATGGTCTAAAAGCAACCCTAATAAGTCTATCTTAAAGGGAAGATCAGCTGACAACTCAGGTGCGGAGTCAGACTACTCAGAGTGCGAATTGAGATCTCACTCTGTATCTTTTGAAGGTTCTACTGAGAGTATACGGGATAACCATGGGAGATCTAGGAGCGACAGCAGGTCATCCATCACATCTAATGGGGCCAGATCAAAAAATCAGGAACAGGCTCCCTCTTCGTCTTCTTTTTTATCCACAGGAACACGATCACGCCGCGAACCAGACGATCGCGGAGAAAACGTGGAAACTCGCGGGAGACCAAAAAGAAAGAAGTACACATAGATGAGTGTGATAATAACGTCATTAATCTCTCAGGAGTGGAACTCTCCCATGCACAATTATCTCTACTAAATAAGGGACTGGGTTTTGCCCCGGTTCAGGACTTCCACTTGTTCCAGACTGTGATTGACCTCCAAAGGTTTACTCGCAAATTATCCTTAAAAAAGTTTTTTATATCAAGAGGACATTTTCAAACTAATAACTTGTCTGACTCTGATAATGATGTTGTATTACCCAATACTGATGATGAACTACCTAATATTGTTACTAATGATGCATTAACTAATATTTCTCTTGATACCTTTCAGGAAACCTGTGTATTATCAGACTTGGACGCATTACTTGAGCAGCAAGGCGAAGAAATCAATGCTTTCTCCCAACCTTTCTTTGGCACCCACTCCTCAGGATTTAAAAAGAAGTCTATCTTCTGCCCCAATGCCAATAGGGGGCCTTTCATTACGGCATTTGAAAGGTTGGTAGAAAGAGACCTTCAAATTTTATCTAAAGGTTTCTCCTGCTCATCTATGCATGCCAATAACCTGACATACACGGAGATTCATGAACTAGACACCTTGAAGCATAACAAAGACATCATGTTTAGAAATGCTGATAAAGGTGGAGCCCTTGTGGTTTTATCCACCCTACAATACAAACAGGAGGCATTACGGCAGCTAGGGAATCCGGATCAGTATAAACTTCTTAAAAAGGATCCAACACAGGACTTTATTAGTCAACTAGATGAAATTATTGAATTTGGAAAGATACTTTGTACATTAGACAAACATGAGATTGAATTTTTGAGAAGTCCACATCCCGTGATTCCGGTATTCCACCATCTCCTAAAGATCCATAAGTCACTGGTCGACCCTCCTGGTCGTCCTATAGTGGCAGGTATTGGATCTTTGGGAGATGGGTTATCGCGGTATGTGGACTCTTATCTCAAACCATTGGTACTGGCATTACCGTCATTCATTAAGGATTCCACGGACCTCATGGTAGATGTAAAGGATCTGGTCTGGAAAAAAGAATACAGATGGGTCACCCTTGACGTGATCTCTCTGTATTCCATCATTAATCACGATCACGGGTTATTAGCTATCACGCACTTTTTAAATTTATCACATCTGTCCACTTCACTTTGCACTTTTCTATTAGAATCTATTAAATTTTTATTAACTCACAATTATTTCTTATTTGATTCACGTTTTTATTTACAATTATTAGGCACTGCAATGGGCACAAGTTTTGCACCATCATATGCAAACTTATTCATGGGGTTATGGGAAGCACAATATATATATCACAGTAATAATTCTTATCGTTCACAAATTATTTACTATAAAAGATTCATCGACGATCTCATTATTATATGGGACGGCGATGAATCATCACTTGTAGCATTTATAAACACACTTAATATCAATAATGTTAATATCAAATTCACTTATGAACAAAATATAAATTGCATCAATTATCTGGACCTGCTCCTTTACATAGACCATGACATGCTAATCCAAACTGACATATTTCGCAAGCCAAACTCCCGAAACACACTACTGTCAGCCAAAAGTTGTCATCCACAATCTTTAATCAAAAGTATTCCGAGGGCCCAATTTGTAAGGTTGAGACGGATATGTTCTGATGACGAGAATTTCTCTTTGCAGTCACAAGCACTATTTGAGAGATTCCAAGCCAGGGGTTACAAATATACAGATATCCAGACAGCATACGAGTACGCTATGACTTTGGATCGCCCTGGAATCCTCGATAAAAAGAAAAAAGACAAACATCATAAGGGGTACATACAATCTAAGAGCAAGTATAGTGATATGAGTCCATTATTCATCACGACTTATAGTCGCCAATCCAAGCTTATATGCGACATTGTGCATAAACATTGGCACACCCTGTGCCTTGATAAGGATATTGCTGAGTTTACCTTGAAGGGACCAAAATTTTCATTCCGTAGGGCTAAGACACTAGCATCACACCTCTCGCCAAGTCACTTTCAAACTAAAACTGATCTTAAAAGAATTGGTAGTATTCCTAAAGGTTTTTATGCATGTGGAAATTGTTCCATGTGTAAATATGTTCATAGTACAAAATTTGTCCAAACTGACATCAATGGAAAAAAAATATTTTATTAAAGAATTTTTGAATTGTAATACATCCTACACCATTTATCTTTTGAGATGTGGTTGCAAAAAATTATATGTGGGACGAACCATTCGGCCAGTCAAGACCCGCATTGCCGAGCATGTCAGACTTATTAAAAAGAATGATGTGTCTCATCCAGTTCCCAGACACTTCTCCAGATGCCCTAAAGGGGGAATAGCCAACTTTTCCTATATGGCAATTGAACATATCCCTTGTAACGCTAGAGGAGGCCATAGAGAGGGGGTATTAAATAAACAGGAAATGTATTGGGTGTACACTCTGAACACACTCCATCCGGCCGGCATCAATCAGGAGTGGGAACTGAAACACTTCCTGATGGGGTAATGGCTAAGTTTTGGGGTGGGTTCACAGTGTTCACCCAATTACATTGTGATCTGGGAGGTGACATATTAAGTTACTGTCTGTCATGCGGTTGCCACTGTATTCATGGATATGAATTATGTGAATAAATTGATAAAATGTTTATATCCCTTTAAAGTGAATCTTGATACTGAAAATGCTTTATAAGTACAAAAAAGATTTTATAAGTACTAGATATATGAAATCCTTTGTTATACATCTGTATACTTCCATTAATTGATATAGCTTTATATAATAATAATGATGCTGGTAACTTAAAACATCAGTAGTTGTGTTTTTAAATTTATCCATTATATGTTCTGTTTTGTTTTTAAGATTTTTCATGTGTATGTTGTAAATACCTTGTTGTGCAGCCATTGCTATGGGGATTGTTGGGGAGATAGTTATCCACTTTAATGATTAATCTACCACAGGTGAGGTTTAAATACGTTCCCTGTTTCTATTGGTGGCATACACTCACCACTCCCTATATCTATTTGGCTGCCATACACTATCAGCACTCTTTGAAAAAGTCCATAGCCTGGACGAAACATGTTAGAGTGGTTGCCTGATGTTTGCTGCTAGCGATCAATAAAGTTTTTTTAGACATCCATGCGTTGGCTGCTGAAGTTGCTGTGAACCACGGACCATCTTACCCCCTTCTTTCTGTGTATATCAGACTAGTTCAGTGCCAGAAACTGCACAACATCTCATTTCCACAATTGCAAATATTTGCATTTAATGTTACTAATAATAATAATTTTTTTAACTACAAATCTGTCCCAGTAGCATCCAGAGAAAGAGTACAATGTGATGGGAATATGTAAAAGCCTTTTTTTAAATGTTAGGGCTATAATCCCATTATTTCATATACCCCAAATTCACCTTTGTTTAACATACCCAAAGATTTAAATGTATGCCCGAAATAGCCCACAGTGTACTTGTGCACAAGACATACTGTAGGGAGATAAAAAGGACACTGTATAACCCTGTTCTTTTAATGTAACCATGTATTTTTTATAACTCTGTGCCCAGGACATACTGTACTTGAAAAGAAGAGGCAACTCAATGTATTACTTCCTGGTAAAACATTTGTATAAATAAATACAGAATGATCTGTTTGGGGAATGGCAGAGACTTAAAAACTAAAAACACAGCAAGACTGAATGATGTTGAAATTTTTATTTTTTTATTTTTAAAAATGTTTTACCAGGAAGTAATACATTGAGAGATGCCTCTCGTTTTCAAGTATGTCCTGGGCACAGAGTTATAAAAATACATGGTTACATGTATGGGGTAATTTTCTTTGTAATATAATGCAACGGTCTCTTATACGCTTGTTTGGGTTAACCCAAAAGCCAATATTCCTATGACAATATTATTCCTTAAAATGTAGACACTTTGCATTACCATTTTTTACAACATTTAAGTAAACTAATATAACTCCTTTATAAATCATTCACCACTCAATTGCACTTTAAGCATCCAGAAGTCTTCAAACCCCTTTTTTAATAAGATGCCTTTTAAAGACTTAAAAGCAGATTTTATTTATTTTTGGGCTGTGATATTTCACATCAACCAGGTGCAAACCTATTTCAGCAAAATCTGCTAATTCTCTGTGCCCAAACAAACCTACATTTAAATCATGTCAAAGGAAAGTCACTGAGCATAGAATAGATGAGATATTTGTAATTAACAGCTTGCAGTTTTAAAAATTACAGAAAACTGCTCACTTCCTATAGCAAATTTACTATAAAGCTGCTGATTAAACAGCAACAATTAAACTTAAGATAAATAAGTCTAAAGTGCTAAACTTCAGCAGCTCATTTCCCCACATACACCCAGTTACATAAATCTCCCACTCTCCCCTCTGCACAGCACATATAAAAAAAAAAAAACAGACACAAACAGCCCCTCCCTCAGCTCCCAGTTATATGACCTCTGCCTCACACTCACTCTGCTCTCTGATTGGCTACAAGACATGAGGCAGCTGCAGACAATTCATCACACTTAAAGGTGACTCTGCTTGTAACCTGCCTGGTATTAACCCCTTCTGGGAAAGCGCATTGCAAAGGGGCAAAGGAGAATGTGTCTGAACTTGTAATATTCAACTCTATAGTGCAGGCACACTACCCCCTGTTGTTGGTGCACAGAACCCCCTGTTGTTGGTGCACAGAACCCCCTGTTTCCTTGGTGAATGTAGTGGCACTAGAGATACTGAATTTTAGCTTAGTAAATAAAAAGCAGTGGTACTTGGATTTCTAAGTAGAAACAGAGTATGGATAGCTGCAGGGGCACAAGGTAATCAGCCTGGAATATGCTTACATGCTACACTGGATGTTATTAACCCCCTTGTTCATGTAATGTGTCCTCATGTCTGTGAGCCTATCAGAGAGCAGTGGGGGAGAGGTCATATACAGGATACTGGGAAGGGAGGAGGGGCTGTTCATAGCTGTTGTTACCGTGCTGAGGGGAGGGTGGGAGAGTTATATAACTGGGAGTTTGTGAGAAAATCAGCTGCAGAAATGCTCTCAAGTTTGGCATTAAGATTAGAATTTTATACAAGTCTAAAGTGTAATTGTTGCTGTTTAACCAGCAGCTTTATAGTAAATTCTATGTGAGCAGTTTGTTTGCTATCTGTTCATTACAAATCTTTCTTATCTATTCTATGTTCAGTGACTTTCCTTTGGACATGATTTCAATGTAGGGTTATGTTTTGGAAGTGTAATGTGTTTGGGAACAGAGACATTAGCTGACTTTCTTTGCTGAAATAATAATAGGGTTTGCAGTTTGCTTAAAGTAAAGAAATTGCCCCCACCAGGAAAAAAATAATCTGCATCTGCTTTTTGAATCTTTACAAAGCATATTTTATCTTTTAAAAATGAAAAGCAGAAATACATTTAGGCTTTAGACTTGAGGGGAGATGTTTTATAAAGGAGAGTTATACTAGGTGTTTACTTAGACTTGTAAAACATGGTAATGCCAGGTGGCCAAAACTTAAGGAATAACATTTTTGCCATGGTTATATTTTGGGGTTTTGTGGTTTTTATGTTAACCCAAACGAGTGGAGGAGACCCCTGCATTGTATTCCAGAGAAAATTACCCATTTTGAAGGTCTGTCAGTCTTGTTTTTTAGCTTCTGAAGTCTGCAATTCCCAAAACATCATTCTGAAAGCTCTTTTTTTTTTTTAAATCTGTGTGTCTTAGACACATGATGTACACTGAGGTATTTGAGACACAGATTGGGCTAATGCATAAAAATGATTTAACTTCAGATATGCTCCCTTCTAAAATTAAGGTTTTGGGTATATGAAATAATGGCATTACTGCCTTAACATTCAATTCATAAGTTCTTTGGAGGGGGGAAGGGGGAAAATGCTTAAAAAGGCTTCTAAATAGTCCTAGCATATTGTACTTTGTTCTCTGGAAGCTACAGGGCAGATTTGTACTTGTAAGGAGTACAATTAACAGAAAATACTCACAATTATAAAACTACAAGATTTTGCGCTCTTTGTGTAGTTTATGTATTGAACTGCTATGATTTATAAAGAAACCTTTGTGTTCAATACTCAGATCTTTAACAACATTTTTATTTTTTAATAACATTTTTTAACTTTAAGCTTTTTATCTCGCATGGGAACATATAGTTCTTTTTGTGACAAACCTTTTTATAGTAGTATGCAGGTCTCCTGAAAATGCAGTTCATATGGTGCCTAAATTAAGTCATTTACCCGCTACAAAATATATACGTATGTCTGTCTAAGGCCTGGGACATGGTGCAGGGAGCGGCGCTGGGCAGCGCTGACGCTCATGCTCACCTAGGAGATTTTTCTTGTCCCTGCATGAGCGTCAGCAAGCGCGCTTGTGTGCAGGGTGGAAGGCGAGCATGGAGGCGGGGCTAGGGCGTCACGGACTGCCATTGGCTTCTGGCAGTCAAGTGACCGGCCCTGCGCTTGCATGAGCGGCAAAATTTAAACTTGCCTGTCTCCTGCATTTCCACACGCCTGCGCAAGCGCCGTCTAAAGCCGCGCTGATAGGGATAATGTTTCCCCTCAGCGCGCCTCAGCAAGGCTCACCCTACTATGTCCCAGGCCTTAGACTGTAGAACTCTGCAAACACAGAAACCACTCTTGCTCTTATAACATTGAGCTTCATATAAAAGTAAAGATCTCTGATTTGTGCCTTTCACTGAAGGGTGCAGACTACAAAAATAAATGTGATGGTTCCGAGTTACTCTATTGTTTTACTGATAGTGACTCCTTTTCAATCATTGTTTTGTAGGACCTTTTTTTTTTTTTTTTAGGTTCTTATTTTTAAAAGTGGAGTGGGGGAGGGATGGGAAATCTCAACCTGTAAATCCTGCGTGTGTGCATAGAATAAAAAAAAAATACGTAACATTGTTGTATTTAATACTATAATGGAATCAATATCTTATATATTTTAGTTGTATGAGTCTTTATTTTGAACACTGTGCCTGACCCAAAATATTGCCAGCCCTTGATGGAAATAACAACATTTCACAAGAGTATCTGGAAGCTGAAAATTATAGCAGAAACCGTAATTAAATATATATCCTGTGTATATATAGAGAATCACAGTAATGAAAACAGGTACAGAAACAAAATTTTCTGGCTGATAAGAACCATTTCCCCTAGTATGCCCACTTCCTCAATGATGTAAAACATCAGACCCTATTTGAACATTATATACAGTACACTGGCTATTGTTCTGGTAGGTCTGAAACAAGCTTCACGAGAACATATTAAACTTAGAAGCAGGAATAGCCTGGTGCAATTTTTCTGCAAGCACCAGGAACCCCAAATCTAATTTATAAAATGTTTTACCAGGAAGAAATACATTGAGTTACCTCTCGTTTTCAAGTATGTCCTGGGCGTAGTGTTAAGATGATAAATAATACATGGTTACAAATACAGTTGCATAAGTGAACAGGGTATACATTATATACAAGACATTGTAAAGACGGTTAGAGATAATATATATTATAGGCGTATGCAACAGTTACAGACCAGATTAAAATGTGAGACAACTTTAGTTTTGAAAGAACTTAGACTGGTGGTGGCTGTGAGAGTCTCCGGTAGATTGTTTCTGTTTTGGGGTGAGAGGAGGAGCGGCCGGATACTTTGCTGAACCATGTGACCATGAACAGTCTTTTGGAGTCAGATCTCAGATAAGTGCTGCATGTGATAGGGGTGTGGAGCTTGTTCACATAGATGGGTAGCTTGCCCAGAAAGTATTTGAAGGCAGGAAAGGAAAGATGAACTTTTGCGCCTTGACTCAAGTGATGGCCAATCTAGTTGTTTGAGCTTTCGCAGTGATGTGTGTTGTAGTTGCATTGGAGAACAAAATGGCATTTTAAATTGTAGAGGGTATCAAGTTTGCTGAGGTGGGTTTTTCGTGTGCCAGACTGCAGCCCCACTTATCAACCTTATGGGGCCTTCTCCTGCAGTTCTGGTTACACTTTTCCCCACACCTTTTTATTTTTGGGTGCCCAGTGTCCCGGGGCAATAAACCCAGGGGCTTCCTTGCTAACCTGCTCCTGGCATTGGTCAAGCTGGCCATATATAAGACCAGGAAGCAGTGCTTGGAAGGGGAGGTCCCAATGAACATTGTGGGGACGTTCCGGACACTGGTGCACTCGCGTATCCAGGCAGAGCATGCTCATGCCGAGTCCACTGGGACGGTGTCAGAATTTGCCTCCCAGTGTGCATTAGATGGAGTGCTCTGCTCGGTGTCCCCTAACTTGGATTTATTTAAACTCGCCTCCCTTATTTAGTGCACTTTATTTATTTTACAGTGCACTTTGACAAGATTTATTTTCTATTTTAGTTTCACGGGTGTTTCTTTTTACTTATTGTATCACCAACGAGTAAGTTTGTTCCTTTGGTCGAAAATAGGCTGAGGTGGGTTTGGGGTGACGAGCCGTATGTTATGTCCCCATAGTCGATAATTGGCATTAGCATGTGCTGTGCTATACGCTTTCTAACCAGCAGACTTCGGGAGTATTTGTTCCTGTAAAGTGCACCTAGTTTGGCATACGTTTTGGATGTCAGGGTATCAATGTGATTCCCAAATGTTAAATGGGAGTCAAACCATATACCCAAGTATTTAAAACTAGTAACAGGAGTTAGGGTGGTTTTAGCATTGGTTCTGATCTGGAGCTCAGTCGTTGGAAGCTTTAAAAATTTAGTCTTGGTCCCAAATACCATTGTTAGTCTTGTCAGTATTTAAAAATAATTTGTTTTGGGAAATCCAGTTTTCAAGTCTCAAAGTCAGATTGAAGTATGTGTTCAGGGTCGGAGAGGCTAGGGCTGTGTGCATATAAGATTGTGTCATCTGCATACATGTGTATTGAAGCTCCCTTACAAGCTGTAGGAAGATCATTGATGAACACTGAGAAGAGTAGGGGCCCCAGAACACAGCCATGCGGGACACCACAGGTGATATCCAAGGGCAGTATGTGTGCAGCGCACAGCAAGGAATGAAGGAGAGCAAGTCTGGCAAAAAATCATTCTTTAATGGGAAGCCATAAAATAGAGGGTTGCAGCCCTTCTACGCGTTTCGTGCAAAGCGTGCACTTTATCAAGAAGTGTCATATACAATACACGGAACATTTAAATAGCAGCTGACTGCCGTTTTGGCGCCAAACTCGATGACGTCACTAATTTACATGGACCAATGCGCATTGCCCCTTATGACGCATGCGCTATGCAACCAGGTCCTGGAGTAAACCCCACCACGAGGCATAACCAATCAGCGGCCCCAGGGAGTGACACACACCCTGTGGCTTATGACGAGCCAAATCTCACGAGATGTGTTCCCTCTCAGTCCCGTCGGCACGCGCATGCGCACAGGGACAAGGCATAAGTAGATCTTATGTCTCCTTCTGTCTAGCAGTTCATGCATGCGTGAATAAGTTCAAAAGTTTTACCCTAATCACCGCATTTGACAGCATACAAGCGCACTCAATGTGCAAGGCACAGAATGAGTAACCCATGCTGTTCCCAATACGAATGAGATAGGGTACATAAAGGTGTAAATGGATAACAAAATGCAAACAAGACAGAAGAAAAACAACTAATATTCTACAGTCAGCTGAATCATTAGTATGATAAAAAAGTGCAGGAAAAAACTATCTAGTGACAAAAGTTTAAAAGAAATCAGTATATTCCTATACCTGTATTTAAAAACACATGTGCAACCCTTCCAATGAAACATATTTTATTATATGTAAATATTCATAATTACAATCTAAGTTATCATTGAAAAAACTCCCAAAACATAATATGGAAATATGATCCAAAAGAATAAAACTGTAGTGATAATTACAATAGTTTTTGAATATTCCATAGATGATACAGTGAAAACATCTAGTATCGAGATCTGTTAATCCTAATCTCAGAGTTCTAATTAGTATCAAGATTTCTTTAGTCATAATCTCAAGGTATAACATATTATCTCTGATATTACAGAAGATAATGTATTTATGATTGATTCCTTTTATTTACTCATACATATTATGAATATACATATCACAGTATCATTGGAAAAAATGTAACCTCAATTCAAGCATGATCAGAGAATCTTCATGTACATTATTTTTAGACAAAAAAATATATAGTTCAAATAGTTGTGTAGAACCATAACCCCCATGAGTATAGTCACTATATAATATCATAACAAGTGTATTACTTAACATAGTAAACAATTACATATGTGAAAATAAACCTCATGAGGATATAATGATGCCCACAATCATATATTTCACAAAAAAAGTGTACATTCAAAACAGGGCAATAACCACCATAGGGTCCATATTTAACCTCATAATCTCTCTAATATCAATATAGTTTGTCATTACCATTATAAGATCTATATTTTTAGGTAATAGAAGTAGATCTGTTCGAAGAGGGGTTATTTGTCAAAAAATGATTTATGTTCCATTCTATGTTAATCCCTTCTGGGAATCTCGTTTTTAACATAAAAATCCAATAAGATTCTCTACAATCTAATGTTTTAACTAAATCACCTCCTCTCTCTTTTCTAGTTATTCTTTCTATGCCCATAAAGGAAAAATTATTTATACCCCACTTTCCACATTCAGAAAAATGTTTAGAGACAGGATGCTGCAAGTCCTTTTTCTTAATAAGTCTGCAGTGTTCCTGCATCCTGATCTTTAGGACCCTCGTTGTCCTGCCAACGTATCTCTTCCCACAGCCGCAATTAATGAGATAAACTACGTAAGAAGTGTTACAATTAATAAAACCGTTGATGTTATGATGTTTATGTGGGCTATGGGAAAAGACACATTTGGATGGTCTCATAAAATTACACATATTACAGTTGTTAGAAAAGGGGGGGGGGCAGGAGAACACAAAATGGATGTGTCTCACAAAAGAATCCACTATAATGCACTCCTACTTAGTTTAAAATTTAACTTTTAATATATTAACATAAAACATATATTACCTAAAGTGTTGTGTATTGTGCGTTAAAAATAAATTAAATTGACAATAACTAGCGTCTGTGTCAGTGAATGTGTGTTGGAGTGATTGTCCCTGAGGAAGCTCCTTTGCTGGAGGGAAACGCGCGTTGGACGCGCTATGTTGTCAGTCTCCTACTTGGAGCTGCTTTTATGTAGTGTTCAGTAGTCTCCTGGATTTATCTATGTAGATCTGAATTGGGTACTTCAATACACTCAGTGTGCAAGCACGCCTGCTCTTATATGATTTAACCATTTGGAGTGTGTTGTAGAATGATTCAATGATCAATATGCTGTGAACATTTGCTTCACTATGCTGTGAATCATTCACCCTCCATCACTATACTATCAGTAGCACTTTTATATATATTGGATGGCAACACATGTTTAATTAACATCTTCAAGTGCTCTGTGGTTTACAAGTCTAAGCAGGACTGCGGTAGCCTTATGATACATCACAGTCACTGAGTGTGCATGTCTATTTATTTATTTACTAATACTCGTGTACCTGATCTCATAGGTGCTCCAGAGGGGTTTATACCCTGACTAAGCAGCGTTCTGTGTCCTGTAGCTACTACTACCAATTGTCGGTTGAGATCACTCCAACACACATTCACTGACACAGACGCTAGTTATTGTCAATTTAATTTATTTTTAACGCACAATACACAACACTTTAGGTAATATATGTTTTATGTTAATATATTAAAAGTTAAATTTTAAACTAAGTAGGAGTGCATTATAGTGGATTCTTTTGGGAGACACATCCATTTTGTGTTCTCCTGCCCCCCCCCCCCCCTTTTCTGATTCACTTTACAGTTCACAGTTTGCACCCACTTTTTTGGATTACCATTTATTTACTCATTATTTGCCTCAATTAGTGTGGTTTTGTGATCACTCCCTAACCCTAGTGTTTTTCTGTATTACAGTTGTTACACCTAAAAGATCCCCTTGTGGC